>NC_057799.1:133059204-133772966 GCF_018294505.1 Triticum aestivum
TTGTCGATATAACCCCCTCCCGATAACTTCAACACGTGGGGGGGGGTCGATATACCCCCTCCCCGATAACATTATTTTCCCATGTATGTATGTCGTCGTTGTCGATATATATAACTCCCTCCCAGATAACTTCGACATGATGGACGGTCGATATTTATACCCCCTCTCGACCGTGATAACTTATACCACGGGAGCACCCCCCGGCCCTCTCGCTCGACCAAAACTCTCGAGGACACCCAAACCCTAGAAAAAAACGATGTCGGTCTCCTACCCCCTCCCGCCGTGCCCCTACCCTTGAAGCGTTGCCGAGGCCACCCCAAACCCGGAATAAGCTAGGTCTACGTTTGCACTAGTATATCCACCTGCTGTCATGTTTGTGTAATAATTGCCATGTTGTAATATTTGCAGAAACAATGGAGCACGGACGAGACGAGCAAGCAGAAGAGGTGTTGGGGGACATAATCTTAGCCGGAGGTGATATCTTGTCGTATCTTAACGACAATGATGGTCTGGAAGAACATGGTGAAGAAGCAGGCTACGGTGATCGAAGAGTGGAGGAGGAAAGACATGATTATGATGGCTCCGGTGACCCAATGCTGGTGCAAGAAGGAGCCCGTGGTGACGGCTCCAGTGACCGAACAGAGTCCGGCCAGGTAAATATATTAGTTAAGCCTGTGCTGACTAGCTAATTGATGCATTCATTGTTTTGGTATGTACACATATTAATTAACACTCATCTTTCTTCTTTTTTCTAGCCCTCCGGATCGAGCACAACTTCAGTAAAGAGACGAGGCCCGAAGAGAAAGTTGCGCTCGGATGAAAGGTTTGAGATCACAGCAATCGCACGCGACAGCCAACCGATTGAACCCATCCGGACAAAGGATGCATTTGCTGCTCAGTGCGGGGTTCTAGTTAGGGACAAGATCCCGATCAGCATCCACCAATGGTATAAGCCTAAGAAGGAAGAACCTGAGGTGTCTTATGTCAATGATATGCAGAAAGATGATCTTTGGACTGAGCTGAAGGCAAATTTCACCCTACCGCCAGAGGAGGATTCGGAGAAGCCAGTTAAAGAGCAATTAATCAAGTCTCATGCTCTTAAGAAGATGGCAGACCTATTCAGGAGGTGGAAGAATGAGCTGAAAACGTTTGTCGACAAAGAAGAGACACCAGAATTCATCGGCCGGTATGAGAAGATCAGAGATCACTGGCCCGCATTTGTGCCCACAAGACATCGAAAAAGAGTAAGAAGATGTCAGCGACAAACAAGATGAATGCGAAGAAGAAGCTACACCATCGCACGGGATCAGGTGGCTACCTCAAAGCCCGGCCTAAGTGGGCCAAGGCTGAGAATGATCTGCTTGAAAAAGGGATCGAACCACAGACAATGAACTGGACAGACCGTTGCCGGACTTGGTTCTTCGGGGTTGGCGGAACCTTGGACCCTGTATCAGGGAGGTGCGTTTGGACGAACGAGCTTTTGAGAATACCAGTCAAGAAGATTCAGCAATATATCGATGCAGCGAAGGAAGGGACGTTCGTTCCAGACAGAGAGAACGACGAGCTCACAATGGCCCTCGGGAATCCTGAGCACCCTGGACGGACACGAGGCACGCCAGGCTCCGTTCCGTGGAAGGCTGGTTTTCCGGACGCAGGCGGTTACAAAAGCCAGGAGAGGAGGAAAAAAATGGAGCAGACCCAAATTCAGAAGCTGCACGAAAGGGTTCAAGTGCTAGAGGAACGAGACAGCAATCGACATGCCGAAACTACCCCCGAAGCCACCCCGCCATCTTAGCGGAGAAGCAGCGTGGCTTCCACCGAGCTGCTTCAGCCGGAGCATGTCTTGACGGCTCCTGCTAGCTAGCCCGTGGATTCTATCACGGAGTCTCAACATTGCCACCTTATGGCGGAATGGCAGAACTTCAAAGTCAAGGCGGCTGTTGGCTCTGTTTTACCTCCTGAACCCGGCGCAACCTACCACTGCCGGCCGATTCCAGAAGGATATGCTAGGGTGATGGTGGATGAAATAACGGAGGGATTTGAGGACCTCCAGCTTGACCACCCTACCGGTGAAGGGGAAACTCGGCTGGGTTTAGCTCTGAAGACTCCGTGCCTATGGCGGAAGGAGCTCATTAACCTTCCGAACTGGACGCCTCCGGCGAGTAAGGGCACTTCGCCGCCGCCTCCTCCTCCGGCGAGTGATCAGGGCACTCAGCCTCCTTCTCCGGCGCGTGGCGGCACTCCGCCTCCTCCTCCGCCTCCTCCTCCGGCGAGTGGTCAGGGCACTCAGCCTCCTTCTCCGGCACGTGGCGGCACTCCGCCTCCTTCTCCGCCTGCGCCGGCGTGCCAGAGCAGCCAGCCTCCTCCTTCTCCGCCTCGTCAGCAAGGGCGGAAGAGACCCGCCGCCGCTCCGGCTGCTCCGGCACGTCGTAGTCCTTCTCCTCCGCCTCGTAAGCAAGGAAAGAAGACAGCCACAGCCGCTCCGTCTGCTCTGCCGGCGTCTAGCAGTACAGCTGCCAGAGGCGGGAGGCAATACAGATTCGATCCTTCTCTGAAGACTCCAGAGAAGTTACCATACGAGAGGACCGAGGAGGAGAACGCGAAGATCGTGCGAGCCGAAGTGAAGAACTTCTTTGAATGGGTGAAAGCAAAGAAACATCCACCTCCGGAGGAGAAGGTAGATCCGGTGAAAGCGAAGCGCACTCTGGATGCCCTGACAAAACCACCAAAGTCTCCGCCGAAAGGCAACTATGAGCGCATTATTGCAAAGACATTTGTCGAAGCGGAGCGGTCGGGAAGTACTGTCAGTGATCAAAGGTTAAAAGAACGACGAGCTGGGAAAAAAATTGCCCAGCTCGGCGAACAAGCGAACCAATCGTGTCCCCCGCTCAAGGTGTCTAAAGACATCGTCGCTGCAGATCCGAGGATGGTGGCCGGTTATAGCAATCTTGGAGATTACCTGCCCGACGATGTACATTATGAAATCATGGAGGTGGATGAACACAAATACCATTACGGGAAGCCTCTCGTCAAAGATGAAAGATCTCCAACAACGATGATGCGAAGATTACATGATTGGTACATGAAAACCTGCAGAGAGTCTGATGGGATGAATACTTTGACGCTGAGAGTTAAACCGGAGCATGGCCTCGTTGGAATTGAACTGCTGAATGTTCCATTTGAGGAGTTCTTCCAGTTTTTCAATCAAAAGGCCCTCGATAAATCAACGATCACTTGCTATTGTCTGTAAGTAGTACTACTTCTGTCATTAAGTCTCTCTATATAGGTCAGCTCTTTCATTGCATGTATTTATAATTATCCTCACTATATTATGCAGATTGAAGATCGCCGAATTGAAGAAAAGACAAATCGGTGATATTGGGTTCATTAACACAAATCTCATAGATGCATATACGGTTGAAAAACATGCCAAAGAAGCCGAGGCCAACTTGCTACGATCGTTGGTATTAAATCAAAACAAAGATATAATACTCTTTCCTTACAACTTCAAGTGATTGTTACTGTCTTGTGCATATTCAGTTTCCCTTATTAGTCCAGGTTATGGTAATGTAATTGATGACTTATGCATGCATGCGCAACTTCCACTATATTCTCCTAGAGATTAAGCTTGAGCAGGGAGTAGTAACCGTCTTAGACTCGAGACGAGAAGATCCCCAGGACTATGCGGACATGACTCAAATGCTCGAGAAGTAAATTAAATCGATCATTATCCACCATATCAGCAACTTTGTTCATTTCCTGATATCAAGTAATTGTTTTCTTTGTCTGGTAGGGTTTGGAGAAAATTCACCACAAAAGCTCCGGGACTGCCGAAGAAGCTGCAATTTAGACACCCGAAAGTAAGTACTATAGTAGCATGTTCCGCACATCTCCTAGTGATTCAAGCGCTTGTTTCAGCAATACCATTTAGCATGCTTGCTTATCAGTTAGATTGACCTCTATTTCTTGTAAAGTGGTTGTGGCAGGAACAAGGGAATGATTTATGTGGATACTACGTTTGCGAGTCTATCCGCCACACGACCTGTGAGCGGGGCTACTCTGACGAACAATATGAAGTGCGTAAGCAATAATATTCACAATTTTATTTTATTACCATCATTTGTGTCAAGTTTCATTTATTCATATATATATATATTGACCCCCTTCTTCAAATTAGATGTTTCGGATGCGGGATGAACTCCTAGCAGAAGATCGTATGGGAGAAATTCAAGAGGAATTGGCGGCATTCTTCCTTGACCACGTGATCGTGAAAACGGAGAATACTATGTGGACCCTGTGTTCTTATAATTTAATTAGGAGATTATATTGTAAGAGATAATTATTGTATATATGTAGCCGGTAGTGTCAGATAGATATACAAGAACTTGTTGTTCGACCAATCTCTCGGAGAAGGAGAGGTGGTCGATATCACTTCTCTCTGTATGCATATGTTCATGACGATCTTCTGTTTCCTTCATTTGCTTACTAGCTAGCGTGTCTAGTCCTCTCCATACGTATATAGTACGTAGCGTCGACCAAGCACGGAGATAAGAGAGGCACTTCTCTCTATTAATTAGCTAGCTAACACAATATATGAAACACCTAAATTAACCCCCCAAAACCCCCCAACCCCACCCCCTTTCAAAACAAAAACAAAAACCCCAGCCCCTGAAATGCTGACGCGTGGATGCCTATTGGTCCCAATTGGTGACACCAACCGGGACAAAAGGCCCTGCCTATTGGTCCCGGTTGGTGGCACCAACCAGGACCAAAGGCCCCCTGCCTGGGCTGGCAGCAGCGGCCATGTGGAGGACCTTCTGTCCCGGTTCGTGTAAGAACCGGGACTAAAGGGTTAGGGCTTTAGTAACGACCCTTTAGTCCCGGTTCGAAAACCGGGACAAAAGGCCCTTACAAACCGGGGTAAAAGCCCCTTTTCCTACTAGTGGTTCATGCCGAACCGGTAGTAAAGGGGGGGCCTTTAGTCTCCACTCTTTAGTGCCGGTTGTAGAACCGGCACTAAAGGCCCTTACGAACCGGCGCTAAAGCCCGGTTCTGCACTAGTGGGAAGAACAAACCCCTTAAACTTAGACTGTAAAATCGAATATTCTCATATATTCTTCCTCACGTCTTCTTATTCCTCTCGCCCGTGTCCACGGCCAGCTAGCTCGCTCCTACGAACCTGACAGACAGCGCACAAAGCGACCAAATACGGTGCCGCCGGTGTCCAGCACGGCTCACACGGAGCGCCCCATCGTCACCGTCGCCGTTGCTGCTTGAATCGCTCCAGACGATGGCTAGCGCCGGCTTCGAATCGATCCAAAGCTAGCTAGCTGGGTAATCGATCGACCCAGGAGCTAGCTAGCTAGCTCCCGTCGCCGTGACCAATCGATCCACAAGCTAGCTAGCTAGCTAGCTTCCCTCGCCATAGCTGTCATATACGGAGCCGCTGGTGTCATGGAGCCGCCGCATCTCGTTCACGGAGTCTCCGAACGGGATTAGCCATGGCCGCATGCACGCGCTCGATCCTTTTGCAGTGCAGAATTTTATTGAAGCTGGGAGAAATCGACGGCTGGAGACGGATGGTACGGACGGCGGCGCACGGGGAGAGGCGGCGGAAGGATCCGGTTCATGGTCTGTATACTATCCTCGGACCTGTAGAACTAGGGATCGGAGGTTCGTGTTTTCAGTGGCCTGTAAAAAATTTACAGTTCCGCGAACTTTTACGGGGTCTGTTCTGAACACAAATTGGTCCGAAACCGTAAACTCGCCATTTTTTTTACAGGTTTGACGTTTTTACGGGATCTGCTAGAGTTGCTCTTATATTCTTATCCTTTTGTTTGAGTCAACGAGCTAGCTAGCTAGCACGTACGTGAGTCCTTTTCCTTTTCTTGTTAGGATTTGTTTTTCCTAGTTAGCGCATGACGTGAGGGAGTTGGAGTCTAAGCATCTCGGGTTAGAGTTGACGTACTATTTTTTTTGGCATATAAAAAAGCCAGGCTACGGCCTTGTAATCAGATGAGTTTTTTTTTATCCGTGAGTAATGAAAAAAGTCAGAAAACGTCCATGTTTCAGACGACCCAATTGCGAGTATTTTTTGTGATTTTTCCATCGAGAAAATCTATTAGCGACGGAGGGTTGATCATCATATCGACACCTACTGCTGATCCGAAAGGATCGTTATTTTTGTTCGTGTATTTTCGTACACGGGTGAAAATTATTATTGAAGGTTGCGAGGAGGAACAAGGCGGAAGAATTGTAGATCAAATATCGCCGTGAAAGATCAAGCCATCTATACGCGCGAAGTAGCATCTCGCTAGTTTGTGCCTCATCAGCTGACGTCGGACCAGAAAAAGGAGATGGCCACCATTGCTGCCGCCTGGCCGGCCGGCAGGCAGTCGGAGGACAACGACATCCCAATGGAGGATGCTGCCGACGATGAACCAGCGCCACTCTCCTCCTCTTCCGTACCAACCTTACCGGTACATTGCACCATGAACATCGGCGAGACCCGTGCCCATAACATGGACATGTTGCGGGAGGAGGGGGAGGAGCACTTTCGGGAGGCGCATGCCGCCGCCGCCTACAACCACCACCTCCTGCAGGTGCATGTGCAGGCGGAGCTGCTCGCCGCCGGCAGGGCTGTCGCGCCGGACACGGACTTGGCGGAGCAGGAGGCGTTGCTGGAGTCCTATCGCTCTGCCCGCGAGATCCGCCTCGCTCGGTGGCGGTACCGTCAGCGGGTGGCAGAGGTGGCAACCGCTACAAGGAGAGCGACGACGCGGGTGAGGCGGTGTTCGGTGAGACCGACGAGGAGGAGGAGGACATCGCCGAGTCCGCGCCCCGCCGCGACGACCATGAAGCCGGCACGTCCGCGGGCGCTGCCTGCGGCAAGGAAGAGTAGTGCACGGTAGGTCAGTACCGCTCCTCCCCTCCCGTCCACGCCAAGTTTGGTGGGCTCAACATCTTCGATCGATTAGTCACTTGGAGGCAATGTGGAGGCGGGCAACTTCACTTCCCGGGCCTCCGGAGGCGGAGCTGGAGAGCGCCGAGGCAGAAATGGAGACGGTGAAGGTTCAGTTCTCGGGGCTCATGGCAGGACACGGGGAACGGGGTCGGCGACCATTTAGATTAGATATTAATTATACCTCTAGAGCCGGACTAGCACAGCTTTGATATAAATATAATGAAATCCGTCATGTTTGTATGTAATCCGTATGTATTTACATGAAATCCGTCATGTTTATATGAAATCTGGACTTGTTTGCACGAATTTCATCCGGTTTGTTCATTTTTTTTAAATGTACGTGACTAGGGTTGGATGACGTCCTCTCACCTTCATGTTCGTGGATTGATCTTTCATGTCTATGGATGGATGCGGGAAAAATTTGCGGGTTGTCCTAACTGTGACAAAGCAAATCTAGCTATCGGAGGTGGACTGGACACCTACTATGGGCTCCAACATTTCCTCGGAGACTAATGTCGTTGTCCGCGACCACTCGGGAGAACCGATTACAGCAAGGCGGGGCATGTGGATAATACCACTGAGGCTTTGGGTGCAGCACGTCACACGTACTATATATAGACACAGGATCCCTGGGCGTCAGGGGATAGATAAGAGAATCCGGCCGGAGAAGATGAGCAGGGTGTGCGTCACCGGAGCGGCAGGGTACATCGCGTCCTGGCTCGTCAAGAAGCTCCTCGACCGAGGCTGCACCGTTCATGGGACCGTACGAAACCTCGGTATGTGCGCTCTCCCACGCAGTCCCTGTAGAACGACGCCCCGGCCGCGTCACGCAAGCCCCGATGGCCCAGTCGAAGTTCTCTGTGGGTACCCCTGAGCACAATTGGCCTGGCAGGGGATGAGACGAAGACGGGGCTGCTGAGGGGGCTCCCCGGCGCGGCGGAGCGGCTGGTGTTGTTCGAGGCGGACATCTACGACGCTGCCTCCTTCGAGCCGGCGATCCAGGGCTGCGAGTTCGTCTTCCTCGTCGCCACCCCGCTGCAGCACAACTCCGGCAGCTCTAAGGTAATCCAGTGATTAGTTGTCTCGGCCGGTTGTGTATTGGTTACGAAGATAACAGGGGTGCTGTTGTTTTTACCAATCATGGAGATATGATCTAGTGATGACTACGAACATTAAAGCAACCTGAAAACGAGCTGTCGTCATCGCCCTTCCCTCGTCGAAACTGGGAAAAACTAATTATAGTAGACTGCCTACTCGTCAAGTACTTGAATTTCTTTTTGGCATCAATTGCTTTTACTCTCAGCCGTTGGATCAGGGAACGGGCGGCTAGATCTTCTTCTTCCTCCAATAGTCTGTATTCTTCTTCCTCACGTGGCCGTCGACCGACTCGGCCTTAACTGCCTGCCTTCATCCCCGCGGCCGCCACACCCTCCCTACGACCTCTCCTCACCGACGTGCTAGCTGTCGAACCAATCATCCCTCTAAACCTCGCCCTGATGAACAGCTCCGGCGACCCTCGCACCCCCTTGAGCCCTATTAAGTTTATTACTCATTCCTGCCAGCTATTGCTGGCTCCCACTCATACAAGTCTTGTCTTGCCGTGGCCGACGCTCGTCGCTGGCGCTCCTCACGATGTCCCTGCCTTCGTCCTCGCGCTACAGGTACTTGAATAGTTAGCAAAACCAAAAAGATAAATTTGTCACATCGGCCGGTGGACATATGTTCAACCTAGTGGAATCATCTGACATACGGTACAGCTCCACGCGATCACGCGATCACGCTCATGGGACACCTGTCCTTTTTGCATGCCACTACTTCCTTTCAATTCTCTGTGTATTGAGTTATGACCGTGTGACTTGAGAGGCTTTCGTCGCCGCTCGCCGCAAAACGACGTCGTCGATAGCTGTACTCCCTTGGCAATTGGCAAGCACTCGCCAGCACTACGCCCCCGTCGGTTTCCACAGCAAGAGATTTTTGCACGCCGAAGCAATCGTAGTCCGTTTTTCTTTTTCTTGCAAGCACGTACTACTTAGTTTGTTGACTTATTTGAATTTACTCCCTTCTGCTCTTTTTACTCAAATTTGTATCAAGTCAAACTTTGTAAAGTTTGATCAAATTTATATTAAAATATATCAACACCTACAATACCCAGTATATATAATATGAAACTAGATTTCATGACAAATCTAATGATATTTATTTTGTATTATGAATGTTAATATTTTTTCTCTAAGTTTGATCAAATAGAGATACTTTGACGGACGCGGAGTTTTGGCTCCTGAGCTCATCTGCACCCACGCTCAGAAAAAAAATCAAAACAAATACTATAAAATTCAAAAAATTCAAATTTTTTTGGGTGGTAGATAATTTGACGCGTGAGGTTCTCTCCAAATTTCAACTCATTTGAGCATCTGAGCAGCCCTTGGCAAAAAAGACAAAATCGTGGTCTGTAAAAATATTTACTGTTCACGCACTGTTCTGACCCGATTTGTCTTTTTTGTCGAGAGCTTCTCAGATGTCCAAATAAGTTGAAATTTGGAGCGGACCTCACGCGACAAATTATCTATCACACAAAAAAATTTAGAATTGTTTGAATTTTTCTAGTATTTATTTTGATTTTTTTTTTTTGAGAGGGAGCGGATGAGCCTGGGCACCGAATTGGATATCCGTACTTTGACTTCAGACAACACTTATATTCTGACTAAAAAGAATCGAATGAAGTACACGGCTGTTGTTTGAGGGGTACACAATGGCGTCACTTTTTTTTTCCCTTGATTTGATTTCGCAGTACAAGGACACCACGGAAGCGGTCGTGGATGCGACGCGCATCATCCTGCAACAGTGCGAGCGGTCCAAGACGGTGAGGCGTGTCATCCATACAGGTTCCGTTTTCACGGCCTCGCCGCTCCGTGAGGACGGCGACGGCTACAAAGAGTCCGTGGACGAATCTTGCTGGACCCCACTAGACCTGTCCTACGGCCACAGCAACGATGGCTTCTTGGATGTGAGTGTTTCTAATTCCTGGCCGACTAAACCCCGCCAAGTAAATTGATGGATATTAGCGCGTACAGCATGCATTTTCTTTATAAAAGCTGTTTCTATTAAATTAAAATATACATCTAGTGGATAGAAAGCATGATGAGAAACGTTCAGCCTAGAGATAATTAAGATGCACACAATGCACTGCCTTGAATAATGGTTGATACTTGTGAGTGCCGTCGAATTTTGTAGCCACGATCCTGCTGCGAGAACATGCATGTGAGAAAATATCCATGGTTTTTCCAAGGAGCAAAAGATTTGGCACGTTCATTAAATAAGAGAGTTTCATAAAAGTGTATCTGGGTCCTAAATCCAAAATCCGAACCTATTCTCTCGGCATAATATTACCCAAGTGCTTGGCACCCGCCAAGACCAAATTCCTAGACTCAATGTGAATGCACGAAAAGACGACCGGTGGCAACGACAATTCGTTGTTATTGGCTCTCACATTGCGCTCCTTCCAAAGTTTACAAGATATGTTGCATATATGAACAATTTTCCACCAAAAAAATAGGTAAAATATGATAATCATAATAGAAATAATAATTGGTTCAAGCAACAAGGTACTGAAACTAGTCATGCAATCAGGTAAATATAGGAGACATGCATCATATCCATATCGATTGTTGATACTAGTAGTCCAAACACAATCCTAACAAGCGGGACAAGAACACACATGGTGCGGTGGAAGATGATAGCCATGTTGCCGAAGAGATCGTCGTCGTCGCGGAACTAGTTGTCATTGGAGAAGTGGTTGTGCACAACCATAGTGGAGAAGAATCCAACATCCATCCGAGAGCTATCACAAAAAACAAGATCATCCCTCTCCGGTACAGAATCACAAGAGAGCCAGGGTTTCACGGGCTTGTTGTTTCACTTTGCGATGCACGTCGAGGAGCGAGATGGGAAAGTGATAGGTAGCCCAAGGATATGGAAACAGGAGGCAGACGCATGTGGTTTTCTCTATGGAAGAGGAGCGACTAACAAAGGGAAACAGTCCAATAAGTTTTGTTTTCCACTAGTGCAAAAATTGTTTTGGCTACTTTCCAACGTGAAAAAAGAAGACATCACGCACACATGGCATAGGTTTTATCTCAGCTCGACCATGAAATATGACGCGTGTGCGAGGTGGATGATTATGGAGGAGCGCAGTGTATGTGTCCTCTTCTCAAACTCTTAATGTTGTGTGAGGCAACCAACGTTATATGTTGGTCCGACACTCTCTCCTCAACCGGGAAGAGACTAAACTTTGCACACTACTTTAACAGACATGAATGGGTCACACGAGCCTCTAGATTTCCTAGTAATCATTGAAAATAGTAAAATGGGTTAAAAGTCCAATAATTCCAACATCAAACACCACATGAAAACACCAATATTTAACAGTATCGTGGGAATTTCTGTGACTGTAAGTATAGGGGTATTGTCAGAGGAGCTATGAGCGTATAGAGTGAATAGCATAAAACTACCACTTTTTGCGTTATGGTTCCAAAAAACTACCGAAAATTTGTTTGTGAGTGATACCTACCACTTTTGGTGTCGACTGTCTCAGAAAACCCAAATCGCTGAGTGCTTTGCAATTGATCGCGATTATGACAGTTGTGGCCCGCTCCTAAACAAACCGCTTGTTGACTGTTTAGTTTGACCGTTAACTGACATGTGGGACCCACATGCCAGCTTCTTTTTTCTTTCTCTCTTTCCTTCTCTCCTCTTCCCCATGTACTCTCTATCTGCCTTATCTTCAACCCCGCCGGCGACCTGCTCCCTCCCTTCGCGCGCCCACCCGGTCGGCGACCCGCTCCCTCCCCTCCCGCGCCCACCCCGCCGGCGACCCGCTCCCCTCCCCTCGCGCGCTCACCTCGCCGGCGACCCTCTCCCCTCTCCTCGCTTGCCCACCCCACATGCGACCCTCTCCCCTCCCCTCGCCCACACCGCCGGCGGCCATGGAGTCCCTGAGGCGGCGAGCTCCTGGACGCGGCGGTCCAGAAGGCCACCCAAGGAGCCCCGGCAGCGGCGGCCGCCTCCGCCGCCATCCACACTGCCGGACCCCTGCGCGTGGCCCGTGGATGGATAGCCGGCGACCTCGGCCACAGGTGCGGCTCCTCCGAGCTCCTCCCTCACCCTGCATTCTCCGACGCGGCTGCCCTCGATGACGGCCATGGACGCGAGTTCACCGGCGGGGTGGTGGCTGCTGGACGCGGCCGCCCGCAGCACAAACAGGAGGCCGTCGAGATGCTCCTACCGCGGCCGCTTGCATCACGGACAGGAGCTGGCCGCCGAGATGCTCCGGCCGCGGCCGCCCGCAGCACGGCTGCAACAGCGACAAGCACGGCCGGAGGAGCTCGATCTGGAAGACTGGCCATGGCAGGGGCCTGATTGCTTTTCTGAAATATTTGCAGGGACCAAATTGCATTTATAAATATTTACAGACACTGCCATGTGGGTCCCACATGTCAGTTAACGGTCAAACTAAACGGTCAAACAAACGGCTTGATTAGGAGCGGGCTCCAACTGTCATAATATGATCAATTACAAATCACTCGGCGATTTGGGTTTTTTGAGACAGCCGATGCCAAAAGTGGTAGGTATCAGTCACAAACAAATTTTCAGTAGTTTTTTGGAACCATAACGCGAAAAGTGGTAGTTTTATGCTATTCACTCGTATAGAAGGAACAGGTGGGTTCACACACAATAATTTTACCTCAGGTTAAGACTCCCCCACTAAGTGAATACTAAGGGATAATATCCTACTCCCCGCTATTTGGCACTGCTCTTGCGTATGAGATTACAAAAGTGTGACCCCGCAAAAAAAAAGAGATTACAAAAGTGTGAACCCTCACGTCGGTATTCATCTACCCCCCGTTGCTTTTTGTTTGTTTGTTTGTTTTCTTCTGGTTTTTGTTAGGGGTTTTCCATAATTTCTTTCGGTTCATGCATTGCCTTTTATTTTCCCGTTTAGACCATTTCGCACTCGCAAGACGCGAGCTATAGACGCACCCAATGGTCTGACTTGCATTTTTTTGGACTCCTATGATCCTGGTTGGTTATTAAGATGGAAGCAGTCGACACTTCGTTACATGAGGATGTGAGTAATGGACAATCACATGTGGACCCTACCGGCCAGGCAAACAACAAAATCTAAAACAAAACAATTTGTGATATTTTATCTTTTCTCCTACTCATCTCTCCTATGTATATATTAAAAAAACGTACGGTTCTGCGTCTCCTTCTTTCGTCCAACCTTACTTTCACTCCCCCCTCTTTCTATCTCGTTTGGTTTTTTCCTTCCATATCTGTTTTTTCTACCGGTTTTTCTGAGAACTCCTTCAATTGCTCGACCTCTCATTGACTTAGAAATAAAATTATTATTTTCTCTTTGACAAGTCAATAAATACTTATCAAATAAATTTTTAGCAATAAAATTATCTTTTTTTACATAATCACATTAATATAAGCAGGTAAATCACCAGTAGCCTACTAGAATATTTAAACACTCATTGCAACACGCGATCAATTATCTAGTCTATATCTAAATAGCTAGTCCCACTAAATATTTTAGAGCACATGCAGCTATGTCAACTCATCACCTCAATAAGCTTTAAAAATTAATTGCATGCATGTGTGTGTGTCCTTCATACCAAATTTTCTTCTCTCATGCTTTTTCGTTTTTTCCCAAACTCCCTAACGGTAACTGAATGCACATATGGTGTGGTCAAACATATGCAATATATTATTAATTCAAATATTCATTTTCATATAACCAAATATCATGGAAATATATTGCAAATCAATTCACGTGGCAACACGCGGTTTGAGGTCTAGCTTACCTTATATTCTGATCCTATAACAACATGATTGTTTGCCCTATTCTGCATGACATAGATGATTTTGGGGAATATCTACTTCTAAATCGTCACAATATTCTTATTTTTAGGTCCACACCGTGAAACTTTGGAGAAACTGTATCCAACAAAATGCTCCATACATGCACATTTTAATAGTGTTGTGCAACTAGATCGATTTAGAGAAAGCTACTTACAAAATACAAAATAATGTAAAGTTAACTCTTTATTTTGCCTTCTTTAAAATAAAGAGGTCCCCGTCATATGTATTGATTGATGAACGCAAGCATTTTTATTTTTCAAATTTTCCAATCCTTACAAAATAAACAAGACTGCAAAGCCATTATGACTACGATTAAAAGCAAACAGATTACATTTTACAAATAATGTGCCATATATCTTAGCTACCATTTGAATTGTTTGAATGAATCCCGAGCTGCGTGTCAATGCGTATGCACCCAAAGTCCACAACATCCCCCACCTCCACATGTTGTAGTGAGAACTATGTATAGACCCAATGGGTAGCCATGGGAACAACCTTCAAGAAAATTAAAAACATTTCTTTGTTAAACATAATATCATTATGGCAATTCAAAAAGCCCAACACAAAGTGCATGAAACCCCCACCCAGATTTGAGCGTTAATCATTTGTGCTTGTTCGGTACCAACCCCTTAACCAATTATTAAATGCCACAAACAATGCCATCCACACCCACTGCGCAAGGACAACCCCTTTTATTGTCGTGCTAGTTGTGTTTAGCTAGGACATCTTTTGCTATAACTAAATACCAAATAAATATCTTAATCGTGAGGGTTATCATAAGTTTACATAATTTTTGCATTTGGAAAACATGGTTATCGTTCATAATGTCGGTACACATTGATCCTTTTTATAGTGAAGGGTACACGTTGATTTGATGGTACAATACACCTAACTATGGGGGCTTCCATCAGGAAACATCCGACTCCTGAGATAAATTGATTGAAATCAAGAGTTGCACCAACTAAAGTTAGGATATTAATTTATTATCAGTCAAAACCTATCAAAAAAACATTCAACAATATAGTTACAAAATATGAGCCATAGTGACATGTTTTCCTTGGTAGTGTTGTACAAGGTAGGGTACTTCTCATTCAGTCCTATCCCCTAGTCATGTGTCCTCCCAAAACCTAGTATATGAACCACTAACCACTCCCAACCGTGAACACAACGCGCAAGAAAGAAGATCTTCTCTAATATTAGGTATTTATAGAAAGGAGAGTCTGACGGTCTTGTCGTAACCCGAGGAAGCGTGTGCGAGTGGAGATACTTACTGCATAGCAAGTGTTGTCACACCCTATCATCATATTTCTTTTAGCAACCCAAAATAACATTTACGTATATTTATTCTAACCTTGAGATCTTACATGCCCAATTCTCCGTGGTCTCCATGTTGACTTGCTTTATCTACAGGCTTATGTCTCCTCCAAGACCATATCTGAGGAGGAGTTACTCAAGTACAATGACGACTTCTCCAAAGACAGAGCGTTCGACGTTGTTGTCCTGTTATGCGGCCTCGTAGGAGGAGACATTCTACTGCCGCACATTAGTGGCAGCATCCATGTCATGTTGTCACCACTCACTGGCGTCAAGCTCCACCACAACTCCCTCAAGTCCCTACAGACCCTTCTTGGCTCTATACCACTGGTGCACATCAACGACGTCTGTGAAGCACATATCTTTTGCATGGAGAGGTCGTTTGATGTTGCTGGTGGCCGATACCTTTGCACCACTGCGCACACCAACATGCATGACGTTTTGGAGCACTATGCTGGCAAACACCCTGAACTCGAGATAGTGGACAAAGAGTACGTTTTTGAACAAAATATCTTCGTTTCATTACTCCTACGTGGTGCTTTGCGATTAATATTGTGTTTTTTTGTGTGTGTGTGAACTGTTAGGGTGGTGGGAGAGGGAGTGAGGGTGCATGTTAACACAAACAAGCTCGTGGAACTGGGGTTTAAGTATAAGTATGGAGCAAAGGAGGTGCTTGATGGTAGCGTGGATTGCGGTAAGAGGTTGGGAGTGCTATGATGTGCATGCACATAACATTGATCAACATTTGACAGTCCAATTATATGTGTATACGTTATTTGTTTAAATTCTCGTGTATATTTCTTGAAACATGTTGAGATTACTGTTCCTCTTTATCATTAATTTTGGGTTGTGCCATGAGTTTTTCATGTTATAGCCCAAAGCGGTGTGATATATCTTCTCCTGAACCTGAAATTTTATTTTCAATAAGTCACTTTTTCTATCTGTCGCGGAATTTAATCCATCAAGTGGTTAACTCCTCATATAAGAAAAGGTAACCTAACCATCAATCTAAGTTGTCAAGTGGAATGCCCCCCAAAAAAGAAATCAAACCAATCAATAAATGTGAAACATAAGCAGACTTGGCCTAATAAGTTGCAAGTTAATTGTGTTAATTTCATTTACTTCCTGGCAAAACAACAATACAATAGACCAAACTCAAGATTGCATCCTGTGTTAGCAGAAGGAATATTAATGACAAAAGCAAAAAAAGAACACTTTTTGACTTTTTTCTAAAGAAGACCAATTTCTAGGAGTGACGCCACATCCAATCTGATCAAAGACAAAAAAAGTTTTAAAATGTCGAGGAAAAGGAATCACCGGACTGATTTAACCCTAAGTTAAACAACATGAAGTTTTTAAAAATAATATTATACAACTATGGCTAACATTAAAAAAATCAAAAACCTTATTGTCCAAACTTAGAATATATTGAAAACTTGCATAGAAATTAGAATATATTATACAACATGAAATATATGCATGAATTAGAATATATTGAAAACTTGCACAGAAATTACACAAAACCTACACGGTATAATTGAAAATCCAACAACCAAAAAATCGACTAAATAACTACAACACAAACAGGGGCCATAAATGTTAGCACACTTGACAACACAAAAACAAAAAATTATTATTCTATCTAGAATGAATTAAAAGCATTAATATAATCTTCTAAGAAAAAATCATTTCCTAATTCGATCAATTACAAAAAAGAAGCTCATTTTAAGTTCCTAAGGCAAAGTGAATTAGTGTCACACGATTGCAACATCAAACCGTTGACGCATGCACAAACATAGGAGCAAACCCAACAAGTGAAAAATAAACTAGGGTAAAAATTTAGAGTGAGAAAGATAGTACAAGTGAGAGAAGAAACATAAACTAAAACACATATTATTCTAAGGTAGAATGAATTACGGGCATTGGTATTATCCTAAATAATAAAGAAAATGAAGAAATTATATCGCGTAAATGATGATAAAAATACACATATAGTTTTCTAGGACTTGCATTGTTCTACAATATTCAAGAACAATTATACAATAGTGTAAATTTTAGAAAACAATGTGATTTTGCGCATAGATTATGTATACTTTGCATTATACATCCATGTCATACTAAAGGTCCAAACAACAGGACAACAATGAGACTGACTAAAACTCAGGCACCTGAAAATTTCTGGGGTATTAGTCAACTTTTAGTTAGCACCTGGATTTGATCATTTGAATGTTGGTCTCTCTGCTTTATTGGTTGGGCCTTTATCCATGAAAGAGGTGTACTAACGGGTTGGGCCAACTCATAACACTACCACAAATCAAACTTGATATTTTTTACTTAATTGCTATTATAGATAGAACATGGAAGAAAAAGAAAAAGAGAATATACAGAGTCCAATAGATAACTTATAAATGAAAAAGAAAATATATAGAGTCATGACAAAACAACTTTGGTATGATCCAAAAAAGGAATGAAAATGGAGCAAAAAAAACTTAAAATCAAATGATGATAAAAACTTGCACTCATATTAAATAGAACTTGCCTTGTTTTATGTAAGCAAGAACAACCCATGATTGTGTACCTTTTGAGAGAGCAATATTATTAGCACACCAGTTACATATATTTGAAGGTACATTTGTGTTATACTTCATGTTCAAATAACAAAAAACCAACGTTGAAAAGTAACCGTTTCTCAACATGTAAAAAATGCATATTATACAATGACGTCGTCTCCGTTAACATGCACATGCACACGCTCACTTGTAGGGCTGCAAATGAGTCGAGTTCGAACGAGTTGGATTAGCCTCAACTCAACTTATAATAAAATTCGAGCGAGCTCAAACCGAGCGAAGCTCGAGATCGGGCTGTAGAAAATGGCTCATGTTCAGCTTGTAACGATCTCGAGTCGATCTCGGGCTAGTTTCAAGCTAAATAGAATGTTTTTTTTAATAATGTAGCACAAACTTTCAAACAAGGTAGGCCACAACACAACATAAGAAACCATTATATAATTCAAATTATTCTCTCTCAACTAAAGATTAGTACTTAATAATAAGAGATCATGGATGAATTAGCAAAAAAGAAAACAAAGATGCGTCTGCTCTTAAACTTTGGCCAAAATAATATGATATTTAACACATGTCTGGCCATATACCATAACGGGGCTAAATTTTATCCGCACTTAATTAAGCTTCCATGTTTGGTAGTAGACAAGATCAAGAAAAATTGTACACACCATATGCTAGTAAATTTTTTACTATCTATATGTTAAAAAGTTATCTCATTTTTTTATATATCAGAATTATTAATATAGTTAGGCTATCGAGCTAGTGTTGGCTTAAGATCAACTCGTTTCTCGATCGAGCTACATAAACTGTTCATACTCAGCTCATGTCTTCTTGAGTCGATCTTGAGTCGAGCAAAAATACGAGTCGATCTCGAGCAGCTCATGTGAGCCTCGAGCACTTCTCCACGATGTTCAATTATAACGTAACCCTATCGACACAAAAAAGGAATAGAGAATCCACGCAATTTTTGACCCATAACTAGCTCTTATTTATCCTTTGTTTTTCAGTTTTTTATTTTGCTAAGGTTTCGTTCATTTTTATTTTCTATTTCAAATTTAATTTACTTTTTGAGTTTTTATTTTCTTCCATTTTCTCCGTTCATTCTTTAGGTTTTCTTAAGAAAATTACTTTTATAACAAAATAAATACTTTAAAAATATATGAACAACTTTTAAAAGGCTTGAACATTTTTGGAAATTGTGTGAAAATTTCTTATAACGCATAATTACCTTTTAGTGTAACACAAAAAATTTATTGAAATGTGTAAACGCCTTTTAAAATTACATGAACATTTTATATAAATGTAAAATCAGGTTTCAATAGGAGAAAACTTTTTATAATAGCACAAATAATTTTTAAAATTGTAGGAACCCTAGAACATTCTTTTAAATGGCTTTGACTTTTTTAAATTGAAGATTATTTAAGAATTGTTGAAAATTAGTTTTCAATGCACAAACATTTTCAAATACATTGTGGTGCTCCACTCTGCCGGTATAATAATCGGGCTAATAACACTCACTTCGCTTGCAATAGGAAAGTCCTAATTGACGCTTATTTTTTCGAACTTACGGACAAACGCACATGGGTCGATTTTCTATCCCACATTTCTTATGTTTCGAGCGGTTTTCTTTCTAGCTTTATATTTTTTATGTTGTTTTTTTAGCTTCTTTTCCTTCCAATTTTGAATGTAGTTTATCTTTCTAATTTCCATTTCACCCTTTATTTTTGTTTTTCCTTTTGAGCTTTATATTTTCTCTTTTCGTCTATCTTTAAAAAAATCTTGGATATTTCCAAAGTTTGGGAAGAATTTTTTAAGTTGTAATTATTTTTGGAATATATGTTCTATTTTTCAAACAGAGAACAGTTTTTGAAAATTTTCGTGAACAATTTTATATTTTTGAATGTTTGCTAAGTTTGTGAACATTTTAGAAAATTTAATACTTTTTATATTGGAATATTAATATATTAGAGAATTTAGTAGCGGTCTTTCGGAGATAAATTGAAAGAAAAACCAAAGTAACAAAAAACATAGCCGAAGGAAATCACTGCGCTCCAAGCAGTGTTGTAGTGGACCCGGCGCACCCTAGTGCTTTGTTGGTCAATACCCCATTTTACGCCAGGGCTATATGTCGCATACTGCAAGACGGTTGTCTATCTTGCGGTCGGTCTTCGATAGATGGGCCGGCTCAATATGGTCGGTTTTAAGAAGCTTCTGTTAACACTTTTGACAGGTTTTAGAAGCGTCTAAACTGTCCTTTCTACTTTTCAGTTTACTATATTTCTTCACACGTTTTTCCGCTTTTATTTTTACGTTCCTTTAACTTTTTTTGGTCAAGACATGTATACCTTTTTCTATATATTTACATTTTTTGTATTCATGTTAAACATTTTTTGATACACATTGAATATTTTTAAAATACATGCCATACAATTTTCAATAATTTCTTTATTAACTTTTTCTAATATATGTTAAACTACAAACTTTTTTAATTGCACAAAACATTTTTTAGACCACAACAATCTTTATTACATTGTATAATAATTTTAATATCGCCAACATAGTTTTTAAATGTGTGAGCATATTTACAAATGTCTTAAAAAATTGATCGGTATGAAGTTTTTAGAATATTATCCAAAACATTTATGATTTTTTTAAATATTTTTATGAATATTTTTTGAAACGCGTGAACAGGTCAAAAATTTCACGCCCATTGCTTTGAATGCTATTAGTGTTTTTTTAACGTTGAGCAAATACTGTTGTAAAATGGATGATCATTTTTAAATGTGCAATGAATATGTAAATAATTTAATTTTTCAAATATTTTATAATGTTCAATACGTAAATAAAAGTAAAAAATAAAGTGTAAAAATATTAGGCTGGCCAACTGTACGCCTGCTTGAGGCGATGCTACCATCTATCTCGCATCTAGTGAGATGTAGAAGCGCCCCTCAAGATGAAGCAGTGGGTGTCAATCGAGAGTTCTGAAAAGAAGAAAAAATTGAACCGGGGGTCTTCATCGAACAAGGGATTTCCTTTTTTACGCATTTTGCATCAAACAGTAGACCCCACGTAACTGCGAGCGAACAAAGCAAGTAAAATTGGGCAGCTGAATTAGGTATTGTAGATGCTAAATTAACCGGTTTTGTTGTGGTTTCGGTCTGTTTTCTTTTAAGTTTTTGACCTTTTCATTTGTTTGCTTTTTAAAAAATGTTCGTAAATTTAAAATATTGTTTTGAATTTTAAAAAATGTTCGGAAAATTTCATATTACGTTTATAATTCGAGAAATGTTCGGAAGTCTCAAATTTTGTTTGATAAATTTAGAAAAAGCAATTTTTCAAATATATTCTGAAATGTTTAAAAAAAGTAAAGTGAAAAGTATTCGGAATTTTCATTTTATTAAATATCCGAAAATGTTTAGGAAATTAAATTTGCTTTGAAAATTTCTAAAGAAATTCAGAATTTTCGGAATTCGTCCGGAATTTTTGATTTCCTAAAATGAGAATATGTTTGTAATTTTTGAAACTTTTCCAAACTTTCAAATTTTGTTCAGAAATTAGAAATTGTTCGTGCATTTAAAATATGTTCAGAAATAAATTTTCCATGTTTTTAGGAATGGATTGTTAAAAAGAACCAGAGAAGGGCTTGCTACAGTACCATGCCGTACGTTATCATGGCTCAATACGGTTTCTTTGGGCCGGCCCATTCATGGCGCCCTATGCGAAACGCTCCCAATTTGACGACGTAGCAGAAAGGGTCAAACAGGGTGAAATCACGATGCCCTTTGTAAATGTCACTCTCACATTCTTTTGTGGTGATAAGTGGCTCACTACATGTGTGATATTTGTCGCAACCTAGGAGGTTTGTTGTTTTTTTGTTCATTCGTTTTTTAGACATTTTGTTTCTTGAACCGTGTGTCCAAATCGCGAATCATTTTGACCTTGTGTTTCTTTTGTCAAGATCTTCAAAACTAGATCTCATGTTAATTGGTTTCAACAAAAAAAATCCCTGAAAATATCAAAAATTGAAAAAAAAGAAAGCAAAAAAGAAACCCAGAAACTGAAAGCACGGATGTGCCTTCCACTTTTTTTGGAAGTTCACTTTTTCGACAAGCGCATCTGTGCTTTTGACTTTTCGCACATCTTTTTTTTTTAAACAGAGGCAAAAGCTTTGCCTTTTTCATTAAATAAGAAGAAGGTAGTTGCCCGGTTAATTGATGGAAAACCGGGCGAAAACCGATACATCGAGGGCCAAAACCCACAAGACTCGAAACCAATGGATATACCGCAGATGGCACACAACAACAAGCCATCCCGCGAAACTACAAGCGGACTACTCCCAAAAAGACGGCCACCGGAGAAACAAGCACGTGCTAGCGACTAACATCCTGCAGGGTTGTCCCCCAAGGGGGCACTGATCCGCTGGTTGACCTTCTTGATCTTCTTCGCATTGACCAGGCGACACAAACCTTGGATGATTGGAGTCAGACCTGTGAGCAGCTCGGCGAAGTCATGCAAAGTGCCCTCGCTCTCAGTCGCCAAGGCGCATCCCTCAGCAACATCCCTCACTTCGCCCGTGGTAGAAATGGCCACGCTACACTCAGTGGCCATGCTGCCCTCGACACCTTGGTCCCCATCTTTTGCCACCAACGGCGCCAATGCAGTCAACATCGAGCCATGAGTGTCCGAGTCAGAGAAGCAGGGTCCCTGCAAAGAGGCTTGGATCGACCCCTTGTCACCATTGGAGACCTCCGCCAGCTCCAATAAGCTGGTTGCACGGGCCACCAACAAGCTCAAAGGGCGAAACACCTTCACCACCATGGATAGCAGCTCAGCGGTAAAAGGTGCAAGCAAAGCGTCAGCGTACCTTGCCACAACATCATAACCATCACAACCTTCACTAGGATCTTCAGAAGACATCACACACTCCAGAGCTTGGGCGTTCGTTGCGGGGGCAACAACTGAAGCCCAAGAGCGTCCGGCTGAGGAAGGAGAAGGCGGTGCTGGGGGGGGCACGCGCATGGCAGCGAGCTCTGACGGAGGAAATGTGGCGACGACGACAGTCCCTCTCACGGTGCCCAGAGCGCAGGCAGGCGAGGCATCGAATCGGGTCACGACAAGAGGCAGCCTTGTGGTCTGGAGCCAAACAACGGAAACAACGGCCGTGAGTTCGACGCCTGAAGTCAGTAGCTTGCACAAGCCTTGCACCACTCCTGGCCAAGACATCAGAAGCTTGGCTGCAGTGCTCACGGTCACAAGGGTGACGCTTTCGCCCCACGAAGATCCAGGGACCATCCCCTGGCAGCACGTCCACCGTCTCTGCCGGATCACAAGGAAGCGGCGCGGAATCGCTCGACGACACGCGAGCAACACTACGACAGGAGCCCTCCTCAGCAGCTGCGGGCGACTGTGGCGCCATCTCCTGGATGCAGACAGTGCCAGCGCCACGAGCTACCAGATCTGGAGACTGGGGATCCGCACCAACTTCGAGGCCTTGCGCGATGGCTGGAGGCGACTGCAGGGACAAGTCCTTGACAGCGTCCTCGCGGCGGCTGGAGGCGACTGCAGGGTCGGGGCCTCACCCACGACGAAACCAGGCTGAAGCTGTGCATCGCGGGAGACAAATCCCGCCAGCGGAGACAGCGGGGCAACCTCCCCATCCCCGGCCTCATCACCATCGGCGGCGCACGAGGGAGCAGGCCGGGGCTTGAGCACCACCACGAACTCGTCGAGCGCCGGGGGCATCGCGAGGATCCGGCCCGCCGGAGGCGGCGGGGAGGCGGGAGTCAGATCCGCCGGGACTGGGAGGAGCTGCGGGAGACCTGCGGAGCTCGGCACCGGGGGCTTCGGCTGCTGGCTGGAGACGGCGCTGGCAAGGGGAGCTGGGGCGGAGTGCAACGGCGCGGCTTCCGTGGTAGGCAAGGGCGCGCGCCGGCGACCCCCATTCTCCGCTCTGAACCTGCCTGCGGGGGGCTTCAGCGGTGCGCGACGGGGGAGCACGACGGGGGGCTTCGGCGGTGCGCGACGGGGGACGCGACGGGGGACGCGCGGAGCAGAGAGGGTGGCCGACGGGGCCGGAGCGACCGCCGCCGGTGGGGGCTGGTGGGGTTGGGGAGCGGGGTCGCGGGCACAACTATGATTTTTCATTTCTCAAGCACAACCGTTTTTTTTTCAGTTTTTGAAAAGTACTGCTCTGAAAACTACAGACATGCTTCACATCTATGCACAAAATTGCTTTTCCATGACGCGAGACTTTGGTTTTCACTTTCGGGAAAACCCAAAGAAAAACCAAGTAAAATTCAAAAACCTCAAAAACATTTTTTTTGAAACGCATGCCGACAAGGTCCCGGCGCGTGACAGGTGATGGTGGTTAGGCGCACCACATGTCCACATACACCGGACTCGTGAGTGACCGCTGGAGGTTTCCGTGAAAGGGTACCCTTCAGTTTGTCGCTCCCCTTGAATAACGCAGGACTCCTAGGGCCCAGGTAGCATGCTCTGTAGGCAAATTCTAGGCTCATCCAGCATTTGTTAAAATAAAAGGATATGGAGAATTTTCGAAAACAAAGGTACGAGGTACCGGATAATTCCTTTAGCCCCAAGGTAGCACTAGCACGCTTCTTACGCCAATTCTTACCCAAGCCAGCATTCCTTCTTTTCAAAAAGTAGAAAGGTCATATGTTATGGGACGAAGGGAGTAGCATAAAACCTAGTTAAATTTTGCGCATGACCAATTACATCTGTGGGATAAAGCAATCCTGAAAACTCCTAAACATAAGCTGCGATTAGTTCCGAGAAATCTTGAGAAGGTTACAAGGCATGAGATGACTGGAAAAAGTAGTGGTAAACAACAAGAATTTTCAAGAGATAGAAAAGCTCTTGGAGCAGGAGGAAGTTTGTTGGTCGCAGCAAAACAGATTGAATTGGATGCAATACAGTGATCGTAACACAACATACTTCCAGAACTATGCTAGGATGCGGCGGCAGGAAAATAAAATTAAAAGATTGAAAGATGCGCAAGGCAACTGGAAGGAGGTTTCTGCTAATTTGAACCTTTTGATATCTAGCTACTTTTCGGGCCTCTGCACTACATAAGTTGATCCGGCAATTCAGGAAAGAGTAGTTCCACGTGTATCTGAAGTCATGAATGAGAACCTTCAGTAGCCTTACACTGCAGAAGATGTTAGAAGAGCTCTCTTTTGCAATGGCGACCTGAAGTCTCCTGCTAAGGACGGTCTGTACAAGATGAAAGTGATAGAAAAAGGTACTACCTGGCCGCGGGATTCCCCTCCTCCTCCTAGCGCTCCCCTCCTTCTCCTCGCCGGCGGCCACTCCAGCCCCGGCGACCATCAAGCCCACGCCGGCGTCCGCTTCGGAGCCGGCGTCCACCCCCCTCCCTCGCCGATGGCCACTCCGGTCCCCAGCGACCACTTCCCCGCGCCAGTTCGTGGCCCGGGGTCGTCCGCCATGGCATCCAGGGTGCCTCTCGGCGTCCTCCTCCGGCTCCTTGCCCCCTCCCCTCCGCCACCGCTGCCGCCGCCCCCTAGGCCGGTCTTGCGCTCCCTGCTCGTGGTGCCCGACGTGGTGGGTACGGCGTGCGGTCCAATCGTGCGCGCCGACGCTGCAAGCCCCCCTTCCTCTGGCTGGTGGCGAGGCGCCCTGGCAGGCTGGGCGTCGGGCGGCGGCTCCGCGGGCGCGCTCCCCGCCCAGGCCAGCGCGCCGCTCTCTTCCGGGCAGGTGGCCCAACATCCTACCGTCCTCGCGGTCGCCGCGGGGCCGGATTCCGGCGAAGCTCGTCGGCTGCTGCTACAACTGCGGCAGCGAAAAGCACATATCGGCCATGTGCACCAATCCGCCGGTGTGCGTGCGTTGCGACGGGGAGGGACACATATCCAAGGACTGCACCCGCCCGCGCCCCCGCCCCCGCAACTCGTCGCCGGTGGATCCCCCGCGGCCGCCGCCAGCCCTTCGCCCAGGTCGTGCGCCGCCGATGCCAGTTGTGCAGGGGACTCTGCCCCGGGCTCCCTCGTCGCCGCCCCCTTCCCCCACGGTGCCGCGGCCGGCCCTGCCTCCGCCGCCCCCGGGGCCGCCGCCGGCTGGCGCGGTCCGTGTTGGCGTTCCTTGGAGCCATGTGGTGAATTCAGGGTCTGTGGCTAGCGTGGCCGGCCCAGGCTTCTAGGTCCCCTTTGCGCCGGTGGAGTCGCCACAGGCTTCGCCTGCGTTGGTGAATGATCAGGTGGATGTCGTTTTCTTGGAGTCGGCCCTGACCTGCGTGCGCTCGAGGAGGAGCTCATCAGGGCGGTGGTGGTGGCCGTTGTGGGCGATCGCGGCGCGGCTGATCTGGCCTCGGTCGCCGGTGTCATTGCGCAAGAGCTTGAGTTGGAGCCGCCCGACATGTCCATCAGAGAATACTTCCCGGAAGACTTCCTTGTTATCTGTCGGTCGCCGGAGATTAGGAGCAGGCTGCTCCGTCGCGGACGGGCGGGCAACAGGCATTTTGACCTTGTTTTCGTGCTCTGGTCCCATCACTCGCATGCTACGGCCATCTCCATGCCATTCCTAGTGCCGCTGGTGCTGCGGGGGGTTCCGGCGAATGCGTGGACGAGGCGTACTGCGGAGGCGCTCCTGCTGGGTCTGGGGATCGTCGTCAAGATCGGGTCGGCCACGGAGGCGTGCAGTGACATGGCTGGATTCATGGTGTGGCTGCGCACGGATGACCCGGCACGCATTCCCCCGCGATGGATTCTTGCGGTGGAGGAGCCGAACAGGCGCAGCAGGCACGCGGTGCAGGCTGATGGTGGAGTTAATGTTCTTTGGTATCCGGTCGACATCCGGCTGGCTGCGGCGCCGGTGCAGCTCGGGCCGCGGGAGGGGTTGCCGCCGCCGCCGCCGCCGCCTTCCCCACCGTCCGAAGGCCATTTGGATGGCGACTCGCGCTTCGGAGGCAGGGATGGCCCGCCGCCGCTGGCGCGCTCGCCGGCGTGCTCGGTGGGTTCCTTGTCGGCGTCGGCATCGTCCCCCAACCCCGGTGCGGGCCAACGGTCCGTTCAAATTGGGGCCGGTCAACATGTGCTGGCAGGTGACGCATCTGGGGCCTCGGCTGTCGGGCTGCCTGGTACGGAAAGTGTGGAGGGTCAGTTGGCAGCTTCTTGTCATGGTATGGATATGGTAGACAGCAGAGTGGCCAGGGCGCAGGGCATACAGCATGCGGGCTATGTAGGGTTCGGATCGAGACAGGTGGAGGCCCCGCAGTCGTGTCGGGCGGATCCGCTGCATTCGGTGAACCATATTCCAGCCGGGTCATGTCCGCTGCTGGGTGTTGGGTTGGTCAGGGCCCCACAATTTGTACCTGCGGCAGGGGACCATCTGTCGTCCCGGTCGCTCGGGATTGGTGGAGGAGAGGATCAGACAGGATCGGCGTGCCATTCGGCTCCCCTGGCTTGGTGTAGGACGAGATTCTTGTGCAGCTCGAGGCAGGTGGTGCCAGTTTGGATGGGAGTGCGCGGCCCAATCCGAACTCGCGTGGAGATCTTCCGGGACCACCTTGCATGGAGATGTGATGCAGCCATGCATGTCGCCCGGCCAATGGATTGCGGTGAGTCTTTCGCAGGATATGGAAAGCGGCATTCCGGCTCAGGATCTCGTGGAAACACCCCAGCGGCAGCTGCATGTGGGGTCACCCGTTCGGCCCTCACCCCAGGAGCAGGTCTCGCAGCTATGCACCGAGCTGCGCCGGGCCCTTTCGCTGTTGCTGGCTCAACCCAAAGCGCGGGACGTGCCAAAGCAGCAACGTAGGCCGCGGCAGAAGAGGTCGATGGTATCTTCTCCATGTAGGAGTGTGAGGCTGGCTAAAGGGGGGCGTGGCTCCAAAGCCACGAAGCAGCAGGCGGTCCTTATCAGGAAGCTGTGTTTGGAAAATGAAGGAAACCAGATCGACGATGAGGCACTTCAGGCTTATGTCAAGCTCTTCGACAAACCGCTCTTGGACTGTCACGTGCAGGCAATATTGGCCTTGTTTGGTTGGGACGCCTCTGTCCTTCCCTTGCAATGCGAAGAAGAGGTGCGGGCTGAGGCCAGGTAGGGCCATGGAGGTCGGTGGTGGTTCATGTGGGTCTTCCAAATGTCATCTCACCCACCCAAAATCCTTGTGTGGAATGTTAGAGGGCTAAACTCGCCGGCTCGGAGAAGTGCGGTGTACCAAGTAGTAGTAGCAGCCAACGCAAGCATTGTATGCCTCCAAGAAACCAATATGGAGGAGATCTCGAACGACGTGGTTAGGCAATGTCTTGGTAATAAATTTGAGAACTTTTATTATGCCCCGGTGGCCGGCACGCGTGGTAGAATTCTAATTGCTTGGGACAGCTCGGTGGTCCCGCTATCCAATCGGTACACGACGGCAAACACGTTAACAACACTAGTGTCGCAGGAGGGTGTGCCGCACTGGTGGCTGACCGGGGTATATGGTCCTCAAAGTGACGCGGACAAAGTGGAGTTTCTCACGGAGATCCCAGACATCCGAGACTTGCATGTAGGGCCGTGGGCCTTGTTGGGAGATTTCAATCACTTGGTCTCTGCGGACGACAAAAACAGACCGAACGCCAACCGGAGGATGATGGCGCGTTTCCGGACCATGCTCAATAGGCTGGAATTAAAGGAGATGTATCTAAACGGTTGACGATACACGTGGAGGAATGAGCAAAGGGACCCCCACTCTTGAGAAAATAGACCATGTCTTTGTTACAAACACGTGGGAGGATATTTACCCGAGGAGCTTGCTCACGGCCATGGGCTCTGCGGTATCTGACCATTCCCACTCCCGGTGGATCCATACGCGGAGTTGCACCTTGGCAAGCGATTTAAATTCGAGAGCTTCTGGCCCAAGGTGGAGGGCTTTTAATTTGGAGACGGTGACGGAAGCTTGGGGTTCGGTGGCCGCTGTTGGTAACCCATTTGTAGTGCTCGACAACAAACTGCACACCACGACAAAGGCTTTGCAATCTTGGAGCGATCGGTGGATTGGCAACACACGCCTGCAAATCGCCATTGCCATGGAGGTCATTGCTCGGTTGGATGTGGCCGCGGAATCAAGGCAGTTCGGAAACATGGAGCATGATCTGCGCAAGCTGCTCAAGCAGAAGCTTCTGGGTCTATGTTCGTTGGAAAGGACTATTGCGCGACAGAGATCGCGACTTCTGCAGCTGCAAGAAGGGGATGCGAACACGAGATTCTTCCATAGACAGGTGGCTCGTAGGCATCGCAAGAACATAATCATAAAGATGCAGCACAACGGAGCAATGCACACGGGCCAGGAGGAGGTTGCTAAGGTTGTCGACGAGTTCTATGGGCAGCTGTTCGGCTCGGCCAGAGCCTGTGAGGCCACGATCGACCTGGATATGCTGAACCTGCCCTGTCTTGACCTGGCCCGGCTGGAGGTGCCATTTGATGAGGAGGAGGTTTTTAGAGTAATCAAGGAAATGCCAATGGACAAGGCGTCTGGTCCGGACGGATTTACGGGTAGATTTTATGCCACGTGCTGGCAAGTCATCAAGGAGGATTTTATGAGGGCACTGGATCAATTCTATGCAGGAGATATGAGAGGCATGGCTGCGATAAACATGGCTTTGGTCACCTTGTTGCCGAAGAAAGCATGTGCGGTGGATGTCAGAGACTTCAGACCGGCCAGCCTTGTTTGTGGGCCGATCAAGATCTTTGACAAGATTTTAGCCTCAAGGCTGGCAGAGGAGCTACCGAAATTGGTGGGGCTGCATCAAAGTGCGTTTGTGAGAGGTCGATCTTTGCATGACAATTTCATGCTTTTCCAATGCACAGCTCGCAAGCTACATGCGCTGAGGAGCCTGACGGTTATGCTAAAACTCGACATAACTAAGGCATTTGACACGATACAATGGCCTTTCATTCTGGAGGTCTTGAGGAGAATGGGATTCGGACATAGATGGATCACTTGGATATGTGGTTTGTTGGCAACATCTTCTACGCGGATCCTGGTAAATGGCACGCCTGGCAAACCAATCCTCCCTTGCCAAGGTTTCCGTCAGGGCGACCCGCTGTCACCTATGCTATTTATACTCTGTATGGAGCCCTTACGAGCCCTTTTTGAGCATGCAACAAGCAGAGGTTTGCTAGGGCAGCTAGCGAGGAATGGGTTGCGGCAAAAGAACTTCGATGTTTGCAGACGATGTGGTCGTCTTTATCAAGACGACGACGCTGGAAGCTGCGACATGTGCTGCACTCTTGCAGGTATTTGTGCAGGCCTCGGGCTTGGTGGTCAATATGAACAAAAGCGCTATATGGCCGATTAGATGTTCTCACGACGAAGTGGATTTGGTGAAGACAATTCTGGGATGTTCGACGTCGGCCTTCCCGTGCACCTACTTGGGTCTACCCTTAGCACTCAGAAAACAATCGGCGGCGCAGATGCAAGGCCTGGTGGACAAGGTTCGTGATTGTTTGCCTCATTGGAAAGCAGACCTCTTACCGAAGAGTGGGCGGCTAATCTTGATTCAATCAGTGCTATGTGCTATACCAGTCCACTCCATGCTTGCTCTGAGTCTCCCAGCTAAAACCCTCTCGGCGTTGGTGAAGATTTGTCGGGGATTTCTGTGGTGCGGCAAGAGTGAGGCAAAAGGGGACAATTGCTCGGTGGCTTGGGATGAGGTATGTACGCCTAAATGGGTTGGTGGCCTGGGGATTCCATATTTGAGATGGTGAACAAAGCACTGCAAGCCCGATGGCCTTGGCTCCAAAGGACTGACAAAGAGAGATCTCGGGCTGAGTTTTCCATCGCTGTGCCCCCGGAAGCGATGGCCTTGGCTCAGGCGGCGATGCGTACGATAGTAGGGGATGGAAGTGCAGCTCGGTTCTGGGAAGACTGCTGGGTGGAAGGAGCGAGGATAAGAGAGCTAGCACCGGCGCTGTACAACAGAGTGCCAAATCAGGTCAGGATGACGAGATTGGTCTCGGATGCGCTCGGCAATGGTGCTTGGGCTGGAGATGTTGGCCCCAACCTCACGGGACCGGAGCTGGAGGAGTACTTGTGGCTATGGACGAGGCTTGCAGATTTTGAGTTGGCGGAGGGAGTGGAGGACAATGTGCAGTGGTCCTGGGAAGCAAATGGCTTGTACTCTGCGAGGTCGGCATACGCGGCAAAATTCATGGGACGACAACGATCCCCGACAACGTCGTTTACTTGGAAGTCGAAGGCTCTGTTAAGATGCCATTTCTTCACGTGGCTTGCCCTCAGGAACCGTTGTTGGACCTCGGACCGGCTTGCACGCTGAGGGCTACCACACCAAGACGCTTGCCCTTTCTGCAACCAACATGACGAGACCATGCAACATCTACTCATCGGCTGTATCTTTGCGAGGCAGGTATGGCATTGGTGTACCTCGTTGGCCGGAAAGATGGAGTACCTCCCCCTGCCAGGTGAGAATCGGGGCAATTGGTGCATGAGACAGGAGGAGAGCATGGAGGATCGAAAGTCTACTCGGGCTTTGTGCTTATTGGTAATGTGGACGTTGTGGAAGCATAGGAATGACATTGTGTTCGAGGGACACACACCATCTCTGTCAGGTGTGTTGTAGAAGATACAAGCGGAGGGAGCTATCTGGGCAAAGGCAGGCCTGATTAACGACGAGGTCTTAGGGCAGGAGCCAGCTAGGGTGGAGCGGATAGGGCACGAGTAGTTAGCCTTATGTAAGTAGCGGGTAGGTCGGATGAAATCCGCTTGTAAATAAGCTGAATGTTGTATTGGTGGATTGGGGCTCTCCACCCCCTCTTCTTCTTTAATGAATGATACGCACACTCGTGCGTATTCGAGTAAGTTAAGGACGGTCTGTACCTGATCTCCTTCTAGAAGTGTTGGCATATTTTTGGTGACTCTATTGCTGAAAAGGTCATGAATGTTATAAATAATAAGATAATCCCATAGGCTGGAACGACACGGTTATTATACTTATTCCAAAGATTGACCATCCGGAGAAGGTAACACAATATAGGCCAATTAGCTTATGCATTGTCTTATATAAGATTATTTCTAAAATAATGACAGACCTATTTTTTGTTTGAACACAATACAGATGCAAGCGCTCATACATACGTGCATACACTTACCCCTATGAACGCACACACGCACACCCTATCCCTATGAGCACCTTCGAGAGACTGAGCCAGCATATCATCTTGAAATTTACGAAGTCACCGTAGGTGCCTCGTCATCGACGGGAACGTCTCCTCCCACTGAAAGCGCATCGCCAAAAATCCTGAAATAAATTTAGAAATAATGCGAGCACGAGGACTTGAATCCTGGTGGGCTGGGGATACCATTGTCCCTCTAACCATCCAACCACAGGTTGGTTCACAATGACAGTCCTATTAAAACATGTTCTTGATGAGATTATCTCCCAGTCCAAAGTGCATCTGTGCCAGGTTGTCTTATCACCGATAACATTTTGGTCATGTATGAAGTTTGCATACAATCAAGAACAAGAAAAAGAAGGGAAAGTATGGATATTGTGTTGTTAAGCTGGACATGCATAAGGCCTATAACAGGGTTGAATGGGTTTTCATGGAAAAGATGATGAGTAGACTCTGGTTCAAACAAGAATTTGTTGATCTTTTAATGCATGGCATGTGTTTCATCAGTTAAATATAATGTGAGGTTTAATAATCAGGAGACAGAGCAATTTGTTCAAATAGGGGTGTTTGCCACGGAGATCCCTTATCACCACATCTCTTTTGGCTATGTGTAGAAGGGTTATCAAGTCTATTGGCTCATGCAGGGGAGGTTCATGGCATACACGGGGTAAGAGTATGCAGAAATGCACCATGAGTGTCTCACTTATTATTTGCTAATGACTTCTTAATCCTCATGAAAGTTAATTTGACTAATGCAAGCTCATTGAGACAAGTACTTGATCAATATTGTGCAAGCTCTCGTCAACTGTTGAGTGAAGCAAAATGCAGTATTTATTTCAGATAAAATGTAGATGTTTAACTAGGCCGAAATATGTTCTAAGCTTAATATCATGACTGAAGCACTGTCTGATAAATATATGGGGCTCCCAACCATGGTTGGGGCAGATAGAAGTGATAGTTTATCCTATCTCGTTTAATAGGTAATTGGCATAGTGCAGGGTGGAAGGAATTTTTTTGCCTGTTGGTGACAAGGAGATTCTACTCAAAGCCATTATCCAATCCTTCCCTGTCTTTGCTATGTCGGTGTTGAAGATCCCAATAAAATTATGTAAGGAGATAACTAGTGTTATTGCTGAGTTTTGGTGGGCAACTCTAAGGAGAAAACTAAAATGCACTAGTGGGCATGGTTGAAGATGTGCATCCAAAAAAGGGTGGTGGAATGGGATTTAGAGACCTTCAGGTTTCCAATCTAGCTATGCTTGCTAAGTAGAGCTGGAGACTATTATCTTGCCCCGAAACTCTATGTTCTAAGGTCCTACTGGCGAAATAATATCCTGATGGAAACCTTTAGAAGGTGTCCAAAGAAGGGGTCATATTTCACACGGCAGAGTATTTTTGCCAGTCTGTAGACTTTCAAGGATCAGGACATGAAATCAATATATGGGATAGGGTGCCTGGTAGCCCGTCAAGGAAAGTGACTTCTGCAAAGGGTCGGTGCTTATTACGAACATTTGATGATCTTATTAACCCAATAATAGGACAGTGGAATGAAGGAAGGGGTAATCTTATTTATGTGGATGCCGATAGAATCTCGAGAATTCAATTCAGCACACACTTGAAGAGGATATTTTGTGTGTGGCACAAAACAAAGTCCTATTCCTTTTCTGTGCGCTCAACATATTACACTAAATGGGTTCATCAGTTCGGTTCAAGGCTTAGAAGAGATGTCGATGGGCCTAGCTTCTACTGGCAATCCGGTTTGGGATATTCTTTGTAAACTACAAGTGCCTTCTAAAATTCAAAAATTGGTTGGATGGCTCTCCATGGGATTATTCCGGGTATGTCTGATTATTACCGAAAAAGGCTTTACACCCCGCTTTATATATAAAGAAACCACCACCGGCATAACAAGTTACGAACAGGGTTCCAAAAGAAAAAAGAAAAGACGAAAAGACAATCAACGAAAGACATGAACGAAAGAGTCCAAGGTTAATGCTGAGAGCACAGCTCAACAAGCCCTAAAAGAAAAACAAAGGCCAACACAAACCAAGATTGAAAGTCCAATAGGGGCGTAATCTGGTCCGGCGGCGGAGGCGGGAGAGGCGGCGCCAAGCGACGGGCCAATGAGCGAAGATCTGCAATCATGGAGTCGATGTCGACGCGCTCCTGTCCTTGTTTAAGCGGCTTCCATAGCTGCAGAAAACCACATAGTTTGTAGACGGTGTCAGAAGATCGTCGCAGCGGAGAGTCTTCAATCACAAGCCTGTTGTGGACTGTCCACAAAGTCCAAACAAGCACTCCTACACCAAGCCACCTAATGCGGCGAGGGCCGGGAGAGCAAGCTTGAATCTCATCAAAGAGTTCCCGGAAGTTTGACTGGTAGCACCCGCCACCTACTACTTGACGAAAACAACTCCAAAGGAATGAGCCGTCACACAAGAGAAGAAGATGTGATTAGACCCTTCCTCTACATCGCAAAGAGGGAAACTGGTCATTCCTAGGGCCATTGCGTTTGAGCAGCTCCTGATAGATCCTCTAAGAACACCTAGGCTAGATTAGATCGGTAGCAATCTTTATTCATTGACCTGTCTAAGCATGTGAGAGGGAGAACAGAGAAATGGGAAGGAGAGAGGAGTACCTTCTCCTTGGCTCGATGAGCCCGAGGTGTCGGCCATGGTGGAGGGGTGCCGACGATGGCAGGAAGTGGGTGAGGTGGTGGTGGCGCTTCCCGTCAGCACTGCGCTTTCCCTAGATCGGTAGGGTGTGTCGGTGGGGTGTACGGCTCGTGATGAACCTCGTGTTTCGTGCCGCCAGCCCCCACCTCTTTATCTAGCGCAGGTGACAGGGACCCGTCAACCATAGTGGGTTGGGCACCCCCGATCAAGGCGCGGATCTAAGGGCCCGATGGGCCGTTGGGCCCACACAGGAGAGATCATCATCCTAAATTCTCCCCCTTGATCTCAACTTTACTTTTAACCATATACTTTTTACTTTACTCGTTTCATCACAGATTAATACATAGACCATGTTTCATCGTCACAACTCAATTGCCGATAGAATTAGACAGCTACAACATACCTCTCTGTTTTGAAACAAATTCTGTTCCTTTTGGGCCTCTCATGATCCAGGAATCATAGGCTTTCCCTTAAACCCATGCTGGCTAAGTGTTCCTTGAACACATTGGGTGGTAAGCCTTTCGTAAGTGGATCTGCAAGCATATCCTTTGTCCTTATATGCTCGAGACTTATAGTGTGATCTTGGATTTTATCTTTCACAGCATAATACTTTATCTCTATTGTTTTGGCAGCATTACCCGACTTGTTATTGTGAGCATAAAATACTGCGGGCTAGTTGTCATAGTACATCTTTAGTGGTTTGTCAATACAATCTACCACTTTCAAGTCGGGTATAAATTTCTTTAACCATATCGCCTGCCTGGTGACCTCATAACATGCTATAAATTTTGCATACATCATGGACGATGCAACTATTGAATGTTTGGAGCTTCTCCACGAAATATCCCCTCGAGCGAGAGTGAACACGTATCCTGACGTGGATTTTCTATCATCTCTGTCTCCCGCAAAATCTGCGTCTGAATACCCTCTTATCTCTAGGGAATCAGATCTCCTGTATGTTAGCATGTGGTCCTTCGTGCCTTGCGCATAACGCAATGCTTTCTTTACCATCTTCCAGTGCTCTGTGTCTGGATTCTCCTGATATCTACCGAGTACCCCGGTGATAAAAGCTAAGTCAGGGCGAGTGCACACTTGTGCATAATGTAAACTTCCAACAACCGAAGCATATGGTACTGCTTTCATTTGATCGATCTCGTATTGGTTCTTGGGACATTGGAATTTCCCAAAACTGTCGCCCTTGACTATAGCAGGAGGTGTGGCTTTACTCGCATGCATATTATACTTTTTAAGAACCTTTTCTAAGTATGCCTTCTGTGATAGTCCTAAAACTCCATTTTTCCTATCTTGGTGAATTTCTATGCCCAAAACATATGATGCTTCACCAAGATTTGTTATATCAAAATTTGAGGACAAGAACTTCTTTGTTTCTTGTAGAAGACTAACATCACTGCTAGCAAGCAAGATATCATCAACATACAAGATTAGGAAAATATATTTTCCATTTTAAAACTTTGCATAAACGGAGTTATCCCCAACATTCTCTTTAAATCCAATTGTCTCATTAAACTTAGATACCACTGTCTAGAGGCTTGCCTTAATCCATAAATAGATTTCTTCAGGCAGCATCCCATTTCTTCCCTACCTTCCATGATAAAACCCTTGGGTTGTTTCATCTAAACATTTTCTTTTTAAATCCCCATTTAGAAATTTTGTCTTTACATCCATTTGTTGTAGCTGTAAATTAAAATGTGCAACTAATGCCATTATGATTCTGAAGGAATCCTTACATGAGACTGGGGAAAATGACTCATTGTAATCTATCCCTTCTCTTTGTGTAAATCCTTTTGCCACAAGTCGTGCTTTATACTTTTCTACATTGCCATTAGAGTCATACTTAGTTTTGTAGACCCATTTATAGCCTACTGTTTTGGCTCCTTTAGGAATATTCTCTAAGTCCCAAACATCTTTGGAACTCATCGATTTCATCTCGTCTTCCATTGCCTCCAGCCACTTTGATGAGTGAGGGCTTCTCATGGCTTCTTCATATGAAGTGGGATCACCTTCCATATGAACCATTTTTGTATTATAAACTTTATAATAAGTAGAAATAGCTGATCCTTTAGTTCTTTTAGACCTTCTAAGGGCCTCCTTCCCTGGCACATTCTGTGCCTCAACTTCTGGCACATCTTCTAAAAATGGCTGTTGCGCCTCCCCCTCATGCTCAACAACGGGTTCAGTTGGCTCCTGATGGACAGGTTCCGGATCTTCTCCCATAGTTTTCATGGGTGGAGTTACGACAGGTGCTTGCACCGCAACCTCAGGTACAAGTAGTGAGAAAAATGGCTCCTGGATCATCGGATTAGGTGCATGCAACCTCTTCTCCTCAAGATCAATTTTTCAAGCTACCATGCCCCCCTCATCATTTCGTCCTCTAAGAAGACTGCATGTCTTGTTTCTACAAACTTTGTGTATCTCTCTGGACAGTAGAAACAAAAACCTTTTGATCTATCAGGATAGCCAATGAAGTGGCAACTGACTGTTTTGGGATCTAACTCTGCAATATTTGGATTAAACACTTTGGCCTCAGCTGGGCTCCCCCACACCATGAAGTGTTGTAGGGAGGGTACTCTTCCTGTCCATAACTCATATGGTGTTTTGGGCACCGACTTGCTTGGTACTCTATTGAGAATGTGAATGGTGGTTTTAAGCGCCTCCATCCATAATCCCAATGGCAAGGTGGAGTAACTCATCATGTTGCGCACCATATCCATAAGTGTATGGTTACGCCTTTCAGCTACTCCATTTTGCTGAGGCTCGCCCGGCATTGAATACTGGGCCACTATGCCAGTCTCATGAAAGAACCTTGCAAAGGGTCCAAGGACTTGGCCATATGGAGTATGCCGACCATAGTACTCCCCCCACGGTCAGATCTTACTATCTTTATTCTTTTATCATGCTGATTTTCAACTTCAGCTTTGAATATCTTAAATTTATCCAACGCTTCAGATCTTTCTTTGATTGGATAAATATAACCATATCGGGAGTAATCATCTGTGAATGTTATGAACGAGTCATAGCCATCCACACTTTTCATAGGAAATGGTCCACAAGTGTCAGTGTGAATGATTTCTAGTGTTCCTATGCTACGGTTTGCATCCTTTTTGATTTGCTTTACATACTTTCCTTTAATGAAATATATGCATTGTTCTAAGTCTGTGAACTCTAACGGAGGAAGAATTTCATTTTTTACTAGTCTTTCGACTCTCCCCTTCGAAATATGGCCCAAGCGACAGTGCCATAATTTCAATGAGTCGTGAGTTCTCTTTCTTTTCTTTTGTTCTTTATCCAACGCGGAAACTTGCTCATTCACATTACACACAAAATACACTTTTTCACATAGTGATAATAAATAAAGCTCATTGAAGGAAAGCAACACCCACATGAGTATTATTAAACCATATGGCACACTTGCCATGTCCAAAATGACATTCATAATGATCTTTATCCAAACATGAAACACTAATCAAGTTTTTGTGTAATGAAGGAACATATAAAACATCTATAAGTAGAAGCTTGATTCCATCAGCTAACTCCAGGGAGATGTCGCGGACAGCTTCAACTTCTGCCTGAACTCCATTTGCAACTTCAATGCATCTTTCGCTTCTTTGCGTAGTCCGCATCGAATGGAATCCCTGTAATGAATTTGCAACATGAACAATTGCTCCTGAGTCAATCCACCAAGTAGATTTTGAAAACTGTGTATACAAGGATTCATTTACAAAGGAAACAATGTTGTTACCTCTCTTTGCCATTATTGACTTGAGCCAAACAGGGCAATCTTTCTTTTAATGCCCAGTCTGCTTACAATGGAGACATGTATCTTTGTCCACTGGAAGAGACTTTTGCTGATGCTGATAGTGCGTGTGAGCTTTTCCATGTGGCTTTGAAGGGGAACCTTTGCCACTTTGATTGTTGTCTTTTTCTTATTATCCTTCACATAGTTCAGAGAACCACCATGTGAGGTTCTAAGTCTTTTCTCTTCTTGCACACACATGGCTATAGTCTTTTCAATGTCCCATTTTTCAGGCGACATGTTTTAGTTGACAACAAAAGTGTCAAACTCTTTTGGCAGTGAAGCCATAACCAGGTGAACAAGGAGTGCAGGCTTGAGCTCCAAATCTGAATCCATGGGTTTAAGTTTAGCTTCCATGTTGCTCATCCTGAGGATGTGCTCTCTTATGCCATGTCCACCGCCTGTGTACTTTTTTGTCACCAGCTGCTTTAGCAACTGGTTAGCATATATCTTTGAAGAACAGTTGAACTGGCTCTTTATCTTTTCAAGAAACTCCCCTACAGAAGTACACTCTGCAATTGAGCCCACAATAGCGTTCTCAATTGTGTTCTTTATGAAAGCCATGCATTTTTTATTGGTGGTGAGCCACTTTTGGTTTCGAGGGTATATGACATCTCCACCAGAGCATGATCCCTCTTCTTTTTCTCCCAAGCAGCATCATCATCTTTTGCACCTTGATGTCTACTACACAACCTTCTTCTTATAGACGTTGTTGGGCCTCCAAGTGCAGAGGTTTGTAGGAAAGTAGCAAATTTCCCTCAAGTGCATGACCTAAGGTTTATCAATCCGTGGGAGGCGTAGGATGAAGATGGTCTCTCTCAAGCAACCCTACAACCAAATAACAAAGAGTCTCTTGTGTCCCCAACATACCCAATACAATGGTAAATTGTATAGGTGCACTAGTTCGGCGAAGAGATGGTGATACAAGTGCAATATGGATAGTAGATATAGGTTTTTGTAATCTGAAAATATAAAAACAGCAAGGTAACTAATGATAAAAGTGAGCGTAAACGGTATTGCAATGCTAGGAAACAAGGCCTAGGGTTCATACTTTCACTAGTGCAAGTTCTCTCAACAATAATAACATAACTGGATCATATAACTATCCCTCAACATGCAACAAAGAGTCACTCCAAAGTCACTAATAGCGGAGAACAAACGAAGAGATTATTGTAGGGTACGAAACCACCTCAAAGTTATTCTTTCGGATTGATATATTCAAGAGTTCGTACTAGAATAACACCTTAAGGCACAAATCAACCAAAACCCTAATGTCACCTAGATACTCCAATGTCACCTCAAGTATCCGTGGGCATGATTATACGATATGCATCACAATCACAGATTCACCTATTCAACCAACACAAAGATCAAATAACTATCATCCAAGAAGATCCTATAGGTCTTACTTGGAACAAACACTAATTAAAACATAAAACTACATCTAACCAGAGGCTAGATCAAATATTTATTACTAAACAGAACCAAAAAGGAAGAAACGGAAATAAAATTGGTTGCCTCCCAACAAGCGCTAACGTTTAACGCCCCTAGCTAGGCATGATGATTTCAATGATGCTCACATAAAAGATAAGAATTGAAACATAAAGAGAGCATCATGAAGAATATGACTAGCACATTTAAGTCTAACCCACTTCCTATGCATTGGGATTTTGTGAGCAAACAACTTATGGGAACAATAATCAACTAGCATAGGAAGGCAAAACAAGCATAACTTCAGAACTTTAAGCACATAGAGAGGAAACTTCATATTATTGCAATTTCTACAAGCATATGTTCCTCCCTCATGATAATTTTCAGTAGCATCATGAATAATTTCAACAATATAACCATCACATAAAGCATTCTTTTCATGATCTACAAGCATAGAAATTTTATTACTCTCCACATAAGCAAATTTCTTCTCATGAATAGTAGTGGGAGCAAACTTAACAAAATAACTATCATGTGAAGCATAATCCAATTGAAAATTAAAATCATGATGACAAGTTTCATGGTTATCTTTATTCTTTATAGCATACGTGTCGTCACAATAATCATCATAAATAGGAGGCATGCTTTCATCATAATAAATTTGCTCATCAAAACCAAGCTTGTGGCTTTGCATATCATTAGCATCATGGGTATTCAAGGAATTCATACTAACAACATTGCAATCATGCTCATCATTCAAAAATTTAGTGCCAAACATTTTAATGCATTCTTCCTCTAGAAATTGAGCACAATTATCGGAATCCTTATTTTCACGGAAGACATTAAAAAGATGAAGCATATGAGGCACCCTCAATTCCATTTTTTTGTAGTTTTCTTTTATAAACTAACTAGTGACAAGAAACTAAAAGATTCGATTGCAAGATCTAAAGATATACCTTCAAGCACTCACCTCCCCGGCAACGGCGCCAGAAAAGAGCTTGATGTCTACTACACAACCTTCTTCTTGTAGACGTTGTTGGGCCTCCAAGTGCAGATGTTTGTAGGACAGTAGCAAATTTCCCTCAAGTGGATGACCTAAGGTTTATCAATCCGTTGGAGGCGTAGGATGAAGATGGTCTCTCTCAAGCAACCCTACAACCAAATAACAAAGAGTCTCTTGTGTCCCCAACACACCCAATACAATGGTAAATTGTATAGGTGCACTAGTTCGGCGAAGAGATGGTGATACAAGTGCAATATGGATAGTAGATATAGGTTTTTGTAATCTGAAAATATAAAAACAGCAAGGTAACTAATGATAAAAGTGAGCGTAAACGGTATTGCAATGCTAGGAAACAAGGCCTAGGGTTCATACTTTCACTAGTGCAAGTTCTCTCAACAATAATAACATAACTGGATCATATAACTATCCCTCAACATGCAACAAAGAGTCACTCCAAAGTCACTAATAGCGGAGAACAAACGAAGAGATTATTGTAGGGTACGAAACCACCTCAAAGTTATTCTTTCGGATTGATATATTCAAGAGTTCGTACTAGAATAACACCTTAAGGCACAAATCAACCAAAACCCTAATGTCACCTAGATACTCCAATGTCACCTCAAGTATCCGTGGGCATGATTATACGATATGCATCACAATCACAGATTCACCTATTCAACCAACACAAGATCAAATAACTATCATCCAAGAAGATCCTATAGGTCTTACTTGGAACAAACACTAATTAAAACATAAAACTACATCTAACCAGAGGCTAGATCAAATACTTATTACTAAACAGAACCAAAAAGGAAGAAACGGAAATAAAATTGGGTTGCCTCCCAACAAGCGCTAACGTTTAACGCCCCTAGCTAGGCATGATGATTTCAATGATGCTCACATAAAAGATAAGAATTGAAACATAAAGAGAGCATCATGAAGAATATGACTAGCACATTTAAGTCTAACCCACTTCCTATGCATTGGGATTTTGTGAGCAAACAACTTATGGGAACAATAATCAACTAGCATAGGAAGGCAAAACAAGCATAACTTCAGAACTTTAAGCACATAGAGAGGAAACTTCATATTATTGCAATTTCTACAAGCATATGTTCCTCCCTCATGATAATTTTCAGTAGCATCATGAATAATTTCAAAAATATAACCATCACATAAAGCATTCTTTTCATGATCTACAAGCATAGAAATTTTATTACTCTCCACATAAGCAAATTTCTTCTCATGAATAGTAGTGGGAGCAAACTTAACAAAATAACTATCATGTGAAGCATAATCCAATTGAAAATTAAAATCATGATGACAAGTTTCATGGTTATCTTTATTCTTTATAGCATACGTGTCGTCACAATAATCATCATAAATAGGAGGCATGCTTTCATCATAATAAATTTGCTCATCAAAACCAAGCTTGTGGCTTTGCATATCATTAGCATCATGGGTATTCAAGGAATTTATACTAACAACATTGCAATCATGCTCATCATTCAAAAATTTAGTGCCAAACATTTTAATGCATTCTTCCTCTAGCAATTGAGCACAATTATCGGAATCCTTATTTTCACGGAAGACATTAAAAAGATGAAGCATATGAGGCACCCTCAATTCCATTTTTTTGTAGTTTTCTTTTATAAACTAACTAGTGATAAAACAAGAAACTAAAAGATTCGATTGCAAGATCTAAAGATATACCTTCAAGCACTCACCTCCCCGGCAACGGCGCCAGAAAAGAGCTTGATGTCTACTACACAACCTTCTTCTTGTAGACGTTGTTGGGCCTCCAAGTGCAGATGTTTGTAGGACAGTAGCAAATTTCCCTCAAGTGGATGACCTAAGGTTTATCAATCCGTTGGAGGCGTAGGATGAAGATGGTCTCTCTCAAGCAACCCTACAACCAAATAACAAAGAGTCTCTTGTGTCCCCAACACACCCAATACAATGGTAAATTGTATAGGTGCACTAGTTCGGCGAAGAGATGGTGATACAAGTGCAATATGGATAGTAGATATAGGTTTTGTAATCTGAAAATATAAAAATAGCAAGGTAACTAATGATAAAAGTGAGCGTAAACGGTATTGCAATGCTAGGAAACAAGACCTAGGGTTCATACTTTCACTAGTGCAACTTCTCTCAACAATAATAACATAACTGGATCATATAACTATCCCTCAACATGCAACAAAGAGTCACTCCAAAGTCACTAATAGCGGAGAACAAACGAAGAGATTATTGTAGGGTACGAAACCACCTCAAAGTTATTCTTTCGGATCGATCTATTCAAGAGTTCGTACTAGAATAACACCTTAAGGCACAAATCAACCACAAACCTAATGTCACCTAGATACTCCAATGTCACCTCAAGTATCCGTGGGCATGATTATACGATATGCATCACACAATCTCAGATTCATCTATTCAACCAACACAAAGAACTTCAAACAGTGCTCCAAAGTTTCTACCGAAGAGTCAAGACGAAAACGTGTGCCAACCCCTATGCATAGGTTCATGGGCGGAACCCGCAAGTTGATCACCAAAACATACATCAAGTGAATCAATAGAATAACCCATTGTCACCACGGTTATCCCACGCAAGACATACATCAAGTGTTCTCAAATCATTAAAGACTCAATCCGATAAGATAACTTCAAAGGGAAAACTCGATCCATTACAAGAGAGTAGAGGGGGAGAAACATCATAAGATCCAACTATAATAGCAAAGCTCGCGATACATCAAGATCGTACCACCTCAAGAACATGAGAGAGAGAGAGAGATCAAACACATAGCTACTGGTACATACCCTCAGCCCCGAGGGTGAACCACTCCCTCCTCGTCATGGAGAGCGCCGGGATGATGAAGATGGCCACCGGTGAGGGATCCCCCCCTCCGGCAGGGTGCCGGAACAGGGTCCCGATTGGTTTTTGGTGGCTACAGAGGCTTGTTGCGGCGGAACTCCCGATCTATTATGTTCCCCGAAGGTTTTAGGGTATATGGATATATATAGGCGAAAGAATTCGGTAAGGGGAGCCACGAGGGGCCCACGAGGGTGGAGGGCGCGCCCAGGGGGGTGGGGGCGCCCCCTGCCTCGTGCTCTCCTCGTTGATCCCCTGACGTGCACTCCAAGTCTCCTGTATTGCTTTCTTTCCAAAAATAACTTTTCCGAAAGGTTTCATTCCGTTTGGACTCCGTTTGATATTCTTTTTCCGCGAAACACTGAAACAAGGGAAAAAACAGAAACTGGCACTGGGCTCTGGGTCGATAGGTTAGTCCCAAAAGTAATATAAAAGTGCATAGTAAAGCCCATTAAACATCCAAGATGGATAATATAATAGCATGAATACTTCATAAATTATAGATACGTTGGAGACGTATCACACCTCTGACTAGCTCTGTTGGTTTGACCGGCTGTGGGTTGCCACAACCCAGTCCACCTCAGCACAAACAAAAGCCAAGTCGACCTTCTTTCTCCATTCAGTGTAGTTGTCACCTCTGAGGGTTGGAACATCCTTGATGCAACTCATCAAGTAGTACCCTCCTAAAAACCACAATGAAGTGAGACCACAACAACAATTGCATGCATTAATCCAACGTTGGTCAAAATTAAAACATACAACTGTTTGTGGAATTAAAAATATATCACCGTTGGGCAGAAAATAGAAATAAAAGCACATATGACAACAATAAATCATGATTATGTTATTAACAAGGTTGGTCATAAAAATAACAGGATCATAATTGTTTCAATAATCACTTTAACATGCTCTTAAAATTTAATCTCACTTTAGTTCTATTTACCTTTTAAAAGAGCACTTTTATTTATTTACAACGGAAAACATGAATAAAATTCATGAACTTTATGCTTTACAGAAGCATTTCTCTTACTTTTCTATTTTCTAAAACAAACATTTCATTGGATTAGTAGAAAAATCTGAGAAAAATGCTCTAAAACTGTACAGAATTTATAAAACATGCTTCTGAAAAAATGTTCTGTTCTACCTGCAGAAGGAAACGCGGAATGCAGCGAAAAAACGCGGCCCACGGCCTGCTCTGCACTCGCCGCTCTGCCGCCTGAGCCACTCGGCCCACGACCCACTGCGGGAGAGAGCGATGCGGCCCACGACCTGCTGGGTGAGCACCAATCTGATCGCAGCCGCCCGATGAAATCCGACGGTCGTCCGTGCATCTCGCCCGGACAAAACCACCCTAACGCGCGGCTCGGGGCAACCCTAATTCATTTTTCTCCCTCTCGGCTGTCTCTCGCCCGCATGGCGGTTCTCTCTTGCCACCAGCCAGCCGCCGTCGGCGAGGCTCCCCGACGTGGCGAGCTTCTCCCCTTCCTTTGTTCTTTCTCCCATCCACCACTGCCCGGGCGGGAGAGCGAGACACGAGTGTGTGGCGCCCCCCAACTGCCATATCCGCCCGTGGCCGGCGCCCCCCAGTCCGCCTTGCCGGCGTGCGCGAGTTCCCGAAGGAGAGCGCGGCGCTGTCAAGCGGCACAGCGGCGGTGTCCTTTGCCCCTTTGGGGTACCTCTTTTTCTCGGGATCCAATCGATCCGAACACGGTAAGGGGAAAAGTTTGTTCTTCTTTTTCCTTAATTGATCTAGAAGGTGTAGATCTCCTTTGCTTTTCTTTCTACCCGAAAAATCTAAGCCTAGCACAGCTCTGACACCATTGATAGATCCTCTAAGAACACCTAGGCTAGATTAGATCGGTAGCAATCCCTATTCATTGACCTGCCTATGCATGTGAGAGGGAGAACAGAGAGATGGGAAGGAGAGAGGAGTACCTTCTCCTTGGCTCAATGAGCCCGAGGTGCCGGCCATGGTGGAGGGGTGCCGACGATGGCTAGAAGTGGGCGAGGTGGTGGCGGCACTTCCCGTCAGCACTGCGCTTGCCCTAGATCGGTAGGGTGTGTCGGTGGGGTGTACTGTTCGTGACGAACCTTGTGGTGCGTGCCGCCGGACCCCACCTCTTTATCTAGCACATGTGACAGGGGGCCGTCAACCATAGTGGGTTGGGCGCCCCCAATCAAGGCGCGGATCTAAGGGCCCGGTGGGCCGTTGGGCCCACACGGGAGGAGATCATCATCCTAACACCTCCATCCTTGACAGGACCTTCCCCGCGGATCCATTGTGAAAGGAAAATCCTAATCTTAAACGGAAGCCAAATCGCCCAGATGCCAGAGAGGGGGTCCAGATGTCCGATTATTGCAAATCGGCATTCCAGTTTTTGCTCAATGCCCTGTCTACAAGGAGGGGCCTAAAGATGTTTGACATCTCGCGTTTACCTGTGAAAGGGCGAAAGAAGTTTGGATGAGGCATCAATGAGTTGATTGATCAAGTACTTGCAACTAACAAATCAAGAAGTGCTGTGTTTGGAAATTTACGTGACCAACGCCGACAATCACTTAAACCACAACATTTGGGTCTTCAGGAGTCTATCATTGTAAGGGCCTAGTACATTTGGTGGCAACAAAAAGAAGCGGTGAAAGGGGAAGGGATCGCTATTACCCCAAGAATGGCCTTGGCTATACATGTAATAACAACTAATTCAGCCTCCACTTTTGATTGCGTGAACCCTAAGGGCATCTTCAGCGTTGATCCTCAAATTTGCTCCGGCATCTGTCCGCAGACAGGGGGGACCAATCCGTGGACAATGATGTGGTAGCCGGCCATCCAACGCCGGCCGCATATATTTTAGCCACCGTTTGAACTAACCGGACGGAGTTCATGCAAACACGACTGATTTCATATAAACTGGACAAAATTCATTACATTTTGGACATTTTGTAACTAAAAACTACATCGGACTAGGGTAAAACTAGTCTACGGCGGCACCGGCAGATATCCATTCCCACAACACGGATACCCTTGACTAGTCTATGGTCGGCCACGGCGGATCTCCATTGTCTTTCCCTTGTTTGGCAGCCAGCTCATCCAACTACCATGAGCCCCGGAGATATATGCTTTATCACAAAGGGCAGATCGCTTCCCCATGTCCAGTCATGCCGCTCATCGTAGTGGAACAGTCGGTGTGCTTCAGCCGGAGGGGAAGGGGACGACAGTGGCCTACGACCGGGCAAGACACCGGCTGTGTACCCCAGCGTCGCCTCGATGGTGGCCTTCATGGGACCCAAGCGGCGGTGGCCTCCCATGTTCTACTTCTCCTCTGTGATGGCGACAGGCGCGGACGTGCTGGACGCTGCCTCGTCGATGTCCGTGAAGCCATCTTCTTTCTCCGCCGGTAGGGCACGGCTACACAAACGTTGACAGTGGATGGCGCAATCCCAGGTACGGGAGGTGCGGTGCAAAACTGCATCGTCCATAGCAGCCATGATGCTTGTGCTGCCATGGCCTCCCCGCATGCCAGCCTGGAGCAACTCGCCACTCCTCGGGGAACTGGCTTGGAGCGGCGAGTTGCTGAACGAAGTCCCGACTTGGAGCTTCTGCATCCGCGAGCTGGCCTGCTGTGGCCTGGAGCACTGAGGAAGGTGGATCAAAGAGTTTCCTGCTCATATCTAACGGGCTCGATGGGCCACCCAGCCGGCTTTTATGCCGGAGAACTCGTCTTCCTACTCGCCAGACGCCATGGAGATTGTGTAGAAAATAGTGCGAGGAGGAGATGAGAGCGGAGTACGGTGCAATTTTTGCCCGGCGTCTGGCATCGTTTAAATAACGGGGGGACTGCTGGAGTCAACCGGCATTGTGCTTAATGATAGGTGGCTCACGAACGGACATGTGGCCGGAGTAGGTTTCTCGGCACACGTGCGCGTTTAATGAAGGAATGCGGGCAGTCTGTGGCTGTATGAACGCGACAAGGAGACGTGTTCAGCTGGGGGTGCAACGGGTGGTGCTTTCTCGGCCGGCGCGCCATTTCAATACCGGCAGTGAGAGGCTGCGTTTGTTCTATGCCGGCGTCAATGCGGAGTCGCTGCTCTCCAGCGTCATGAATACGGGCAGCTGGCGTCGAGCGGGAAGCGCGCGCTGGCTTGGGTGGGGATTTTTGGTGGGCCAGGGCTGCCAGACACGGGAGTGGCAGCGGTTTGGACACCCGTAAAACCCCTTAGCTTGTCTCCGTCTTACGAGAAAAAGTACGCCCGGACCGTCCTACGGACCGATACAAACCCGCTGGATGGCACAACACGTCCGGCCCACGTGGTTCGGACGTATGCGGGCGGTTTATGTGTCCGTGTTTTTTTTTGAACACAGAGATTTTATTGAAATCAACGACACTTTACAGAAAGAAGCGTGAAAGGTTTCACGGAAAGATCAGCAAGGATATCTCTGCCTGGACAAAGACCTACATCCTGGCAAAGGCATGTGATAACTAGAGATGTAGAGTTCATTCTTGTAGCTAATCGAGCTAAATGATGAGCTTTAATATTCAAGCTTCTCGAGATGTGGCTGGCCCTGTTTGCTTGAAAAGAAGAGGAAGCTTGAATCGTCGCCAACTGCAGCCTGATCTCCCAGTGACTTCGAGCAGGTAAGACGTTGTTGGTTGATGTGGCATGAGCCAAAACTTGACAAACTGTGAAGAAGTGGGGCTCTTGTATCTGGATAACATTAGCCAATTTTGTAGCAAGAAGAAGAGCTAAAGCTTCAGCCTGAAGTGCAGTTGCAACAGGTGGGGACATGGCTGCAATATGCAACTGCTTGAAATGCCGATTATTATCCACTTGAATATAAATCCCAATCCCAGCAGGAGCCAGTTGAGTGTTTCCATCAATCTTCCATGCCGCATCACAAAAAATATAGCAACCTGCATCAAAAGAGGGGGCCTTTGTCGCCGTAATGATAGGATGAAGCTGCTGCAATTGATCCTTACACGGCTAAGAGCTGTATGCATGAGGCAACATTCCTTCTAGATTACTTCCCTGCAAGATGGCGTTAGAGACAGCAAACACCTGGGCATTATTTCGAATTTTTCTGCCAAAAAGAGAATCATTTCTAGCTTTCCAAAGGCACCACATGAAAGTATAGAGATTTGTGGTAGTAATGCATGGGTGGCCAGAGGAAAAAAAGCATTAATCATGCCAGGAAGAGGGTGGTGAACAACAGCAAGCAATTCTATTTTAATGAACCAAGGATTGACAAACCAAGCAGCTTTAGAAAATGGACAAAGAAAGATCATGTGCATCTTATCTTCCACACCTCCACACCTAGAGCAATATTCATCTATATGTTTGGAAAGTCTACTAGCTCGCTTACCAGTAGGGAGAGCCTTACAATGAAGTCTCCAAGCAAAAGTTTGCACACGAGGCACCATCTGTTTGTCCTGCAAACCTGATTGAGCAATGAAATAATTTGTTGTGGAACAACCTTGGGTTGCTGATTTGGAGGGAGAGCGAGATTGTTGAAGCAATGCTTATAAGCACTCTTGGAGGAGCAAGTACCTGCAGGGGTTAGCTTCCAAACTAAAGTGTCTTGCTCATTGGCATCAATGATAGGAACTTGAAGAATTTCATTAGCAGTATGAGGATTAAAAAGAGAGCGAACTAAATTTTCATTCCAAGCTTTCTGGTTTGGATGCCAAAGATCTTTTACAACAGTCGGATACACGGAAGAAGAAGGCTGAATTATTAGATTATCGCAAATTGTTTCCCACCCCTTGAACCAAGGGGAGCTCCAAATAGAACTACTACCATCAAAGATTTGATAAAAGGAACCTGAGATTAAGAGATGACGAACCTTAAGGATTGCAGTCCAAAATGCAGATTTGGGCCTGTTTGGCTTAGCTCTCCAAATTGCAGTATCATCATGGTATTTTGCCTTTTGAATCTGAGCTAGCTGGCAATCAGGCTCCTTTGCTAACCTCCAGGCTGCAGAGAGAATTAGCCCCTTATTGATCGCCTGCAAATTGCGTATGCCTAGGCCACCCAATCTTTTGTCTACACAAACATCAGCCCATGCCCTAAGGCATAAGCTTCTTGTAGAGGGCTCTTCTTTCACACCTGTCCACCAGAAGTTTCTAATAATCGCCATGAGCTTGGTTAGAATTTTTTTTCGAAAAAAGAATATTGGACATGTAGTAGACAGGTATAGATGAAAAGACTGATTTTATAAGAGTAAGCCTAGCAGCATGGGACAATCTATTAGATTTATAAGCACTCAATTTTGATCGGAATTTATCATAAACGAAATTGTAAGCTGCACTTCTATCCTTGGCTGGAAGTATAAGTGGATGACCCAGATGAATTGTCTTGTTGTCGATGTCTGGTACCTGGAATATTTGCTTGATATCCTGCTTAACCGGCGAGTTAAATTTTTTGCTAAACATGATAGTAGATTTATTCCAATTTGGCACCTGCCCCGAGTGGTGACAAATTTGTTCCAATATGTGAGCAACAGTGGCAGCTTCCTGCATACTAGCTTTGCCACAAACCATCAAGTCATCCGCAAACATCAAAGAGTGAATCGAAGGACAATTTGGTCCAAGAGAAATACCTGATAGGTGGTTGGCTCTCATAGCATCATGTAGGGCTAGCGAGAGTTCATTTACTGCAAGGACAAAAAGATATGGTGATAGGGGACAACCTTGACGAATGCCTCTACTACTTTTAAAATGAGCGAAGGACTGACCATTGATGATAACAGAAAAAATTGGCGAAGAGATACAAGCATGAATAATATTTATGAAATGCTAATGAAGTCCTATACGAGCTAGAGCAGAAGCAATAAAATGCCACTCAATTCTATCAAAAGCTTTAGCCACACCAATTTTGATCATAAAGTCATGGCTTTTCCAAGTCGAAAGAGAGAATGAGTGAGCAATTTCTTGAGCCACAACAATATTGTTACTAATACGCCTACCCTTGATGAAAGCCTATTGAGAGGGATGAATATAGTCAGGCAAATGCTCTTTTAAACGATTCGCTAAGGTTTTTGCAATGAGTTTATAAATAACATTACATAAACTGATGGGGCGAAAATCAGAAGGATAGTTACACACCACCTTTTTTGGAATAAGAGCTATATGAGTGTCATTGATATGAGATGGAAGTATACCTGTGAGATAAAACTCTTTTACCAGATTGGCAACATCATCGCCTATCCATTCCCATGCTGAAATATAGAAGGCTACGTTGAAGCCATCTGGACCCGGAGAAGCATTCTTTCTCATTGCTTTTAGTGTTTACCATATTTCTTCCTTGTCCGGGATGGAGTTCGTGAAAACTTGCTGATCTTGCGGATGAGTAGTGCCCAAGAATGGCCTGTCATTGTTATCACAAGAGGAGTCGAAAATATTATGGAAATAAGTCACAAATTCATTAGCTATATCATCCGGATCATGAAGAGTTTTAGCATGAATATCTCTGATGGAAACAGTTCTGTTACGTCTTCTACGTTTTTGAACAGCATTATGAAAGAAAGACGTATTTCTATCTCCTTTTGTGGCCCAATGTTTTTTCGCACGTTGTCTATAAAATTCTGTCAACTTAGTCATGCATTCTTCATATTGAGAAATTAGGCTTAATTCGAGAGAGTGATCTTGCATATGAACAGATTGCATCTGGATTTCATTAATCTGCTCTTGGATTTTGTCCAATTGTTGTGAGATTGGCCTTTTCTTTTTGCACCACCGCTTCAATGTACCCGCAAGATTAGAAGTTCTAGCATGGAAAGGTTTAGTCGCCGAAGAGAGCGAGGCCGATTTGGCTGTGCAATGAAAATCACTCTCCATAGTCCACCAATTCTCAAACTTAAAATTAAGCTTAGGTCTACGAAACTGAGATTCAATGGAAACAAGAATGGGAGCATGATCACTCAACATAATTGGCAAATTGAAGACATTAGTATTAGGAAAAGCAACACACCATTCGGCATTAACAAGGCATCTATCAAGGCGTTCAAACACTGGTTTATAAGAGAAACGCTTGTTCATCCACGTATAAGCAGGACCACTAAAACCCAAATCAAAGAAACCACATTCCTTCACACAAGCATTAAAATAATGTATGCGAAGCTTATTAACATTACCAGAGGCTGAGTCCGAATTGCACATAATGTTTTCTAAATCACCTAAGAAAATAACAAGCTTGCCCAAATTATCAAACACAAAAGTGTAAATCTGATCCCAAATATTCCTAGTCTGACGGTGATGCGGATCACCATAAACGCAAGCCAGAGCAAACTCTACATTAGTGGCTATATTTATAACTATAAAATAAGATAGTGTCCGTGTTGGAGATGCCCTAAAGATGACATGTGGTCCAAACTATATTTCAAAGTGTACAAAATGAATGCTGACGCTTGTTTGATGGAGAGCGGATCGGCGCCTACGATGGCAGTCCTTCGTAATCACCGAGGTGAGCCATTCGCATGCTCATCCTCCTTGCTTGATCATATGTTAGACGCCTCGACCGCGGAGCGTTTGGCGTTGAAGAATGGGATGCCGCTAGTGGATCAACTTGGCTGTTCACCAATTATTTTTGGATCTGTCTGCATCAACATCATCAAGGCGTGTAACGGGGAAACCGAAATCTTAAGACTCTCCTTACCTATTCTGGCTGAATGCTTTCAATTGGCTGGTTCTGCCGGCGAACTCTCATGGGCATGTTATGCCTGGAGATTGCTGGATCGAGTGGGATTTGGTCGTGCCCGTTGGTTCTCCATTAAGGAGTGAGCGGCGCGAGGCTCTGCTATTTGTTGCCTCAGGAGATATGTTTAGCTCCATGGTGAAGTCAGAGGCGGAGAATGTCATGGAAGCCGAGGTTGGAGGACTAGTAATGTTGATTGGAGCCTGCGGCGTTGAGGAACTTGCTTGAAGTTTCGGGATTCGTAGTAGCGGTATGTAAGTGGGGGCGACAGCGCAGGTGAACTTCAAAGTCTTGTCTTTCAGGGTGAAAATCCAAGGTCTGATCTTGATTGGTTGTGCCTCGCGATGGTCTTGTTGAAGGCATTGTTTTGAGAGTGAGAATATCTCCGGGATGAAAACCCAATTGGTGCACTGTTTCCTCCTTGGAGGCATCGCTTTTGGAGAACCTGGACATCAGATGTTGTCTTGGTGGTGGTTGTGCTGCTGTTGCAAGGCCTGGAACACTGTAGCGGGACTTTCTTTTTTAGTTTTTCTCTTCTTTTCTTGGCTATGTGCATCTGTCATGTCATTAGGGCATTGCGTTGTTGCAGAGGCTGGATGTAATTGGTACCTTTGCGATATTTATATATACTCTTTATCAAAAAAACTTTTGCTCATTGCCCGAAAGGGGGCAAACATGGTGGCACACAACCTTGCTAGGAAGTCGTTTGATTTAAATTATGTATTTTCTTGATGATGAACCTTCTGATTTCCTCCTGGATGAACTTGTTCAAGATGTATCTATTATCTAAGTTTAAATAAAGCGTGCCATAAGTTCAAAAAAAGTAGCATAAAACCTTACAAAAACACCTTTACAGAAAATAAAAAATACCTCAAATTATTGGAGGTGCCGAAGTCTTTCTCCACCTGCATCCACCGATGACGGGCCGTAAACAGACCTCGTTGCCGCCTCATTGGAGACAAACACACTCATTTTTTCATTTGATTTTTCCTCAGTTTGGCCAGCGACTCACACTAGCTTTCCTAGCAAGAGCAAATAAAGTTCTGTGACCGGCACAAAATTAACCAACTTGAGACTCGCTATGCTGTGCACATATGATAAGATTAGTCAAAGTGATTAACCAACCACAAGCAAGATCTCCACCGGCCACGACCACGCATGTGGTTCAAACTGGGACACAGCTGACACTCGTACGTACTGGTACCCAATCTACTGATCTTACTGATACTTTAATTAGCCGCCGGGCATTCAGATTAACCCCGTGATGAGCACCAGATCGAGACGCACCGATATATCCTCATTTATTCACTTTCATGACACGACGATTGTCCGCTGTGGATCCGATAGGTCCAACCGAAATCAAACGCATGCAATCGGAACGAGCCTCGTGAACGGTTTCGTCACAAAATCGCTAGACAGATAGATAGATACCGAGACTGGTATGTGAACTGGTTTGGCGTATGAGATCTCGCGGATGTTGACAGGATGTATTATTGCCTTTCTGTTTTCTGCTAACGGCATATGTAGAATGATCGTGATTTGGAGTAGACTTTTCACCATGCTGAGTAGCTGGATCAACGGCATGTCGGAACTATGTACTCCCCCTGTTCCTAAATATATTAGTTTTTTAAGGTTTCAAATGGACTACAATACTGATGCATATAGACACATTTTAGAGTGTAGATTCACTCATTTTGCTCTGTATATAGTCCCTTGTTGGAATCTCTAAAAGGACTTATACTTGGGAACGGAGGGAGTATATATGAATTTTTCACTAATCTTCTGACCCCCCGATGCGGTCTTCAGCGCGGGCTGCGGTGACGTCTTGGGGGTGCGGTGGCGGCGAGCCGCGCGGCTATGGCGGAGGCGGGCGCGCGGTGGTGCTGCAGTGGCTGCGGGGGGTGGGGCTCGCAGGGGCATGGATCGGCTCGTCCTGGCGGCGGATCTGGGCCCCGACGGCACGGGCGGCAGCTGGGGCCCGGCTTCGGTTCCTGGCGACTGCAGGGTCCTTCCCCGTCGGGGGCGCGTGGCAGTGCACCTCGGGCGGCGGCGGCTCCGGCGGCAGCACGCTGCTTCGAGCGGCGCGGCTCCAAGTGTGAGGAGGCGGTGGCGCGGCCACTTGGCTGCGGGCTGCCGCGGTGGCTAGCGGCGATGCCCCCCTCCCCCGGCCCAGATCTAGGCCCTTTGGGGCCCCATTTGGGTCGTGGCGGGCCTGACTCAGCTTCGTCAGTAACGGCTCCGGTGGACGGAGGTGAGGCTCATGCGGGGGTTTGCGGAGACGGTGGCGCGTCCACTACGACATGGCGACGGGAGCTTCACGAGCCATTTCGAGCTCGGTCGGGCCCATGTGCGTGGTGTGCTCCCCTTGTTGCGTCCGGTCGGTGATCGCCGATGGCGGTGGAGGTTGTCCCCTCCCGCGTGGCTGCTGAAGCTGCATTTCCTTGTTTCCAGCTGCTCCCTCTCGGACTCGTCGGTCTCGCTTCGATCGCCATGGTGACACGGCGGTGGTGACTCCAAGACCGTGGTGGCGCATGTTGGTGGGCGACAAGGGTGGTGGAGCGGGATGGATAGGTCGGGGTGGTGGGTGTGTGACGGACGGGAGAAACCTCTGTCGGCTTGGTCGGCACGACACGGCAACACCCGTGGGCGCCATCATTCCTTCCTGAAGAGCGTCGGGTATCCCCCTCACCTATGCCCTCCGCGTACTGGGGAAACCCTGGGACTAGTCCGGGCAACAGCATCGTCATCGTCGCGTTCCTTCCTGAAGGTGTTGCTTAGTATGCGGTGGTCCGAAGTGCTAGGAATGCGGTGGAAATCTCCGGAGGGCGTAGCGACTGCGGATCATCATTGATTTCGTCGATCCGACTCTATTGTCATTAGTTTCTTTTCCTTTCTTTTTTATTTCTTTTGGATGTGCTTGTGCTGTCTGTCCTAGCAGTGGATTATCAGATATATCGGATCATTGCTATATCTATATAGCGGGGCGAAAGTCTATTTCGAGATTCGGACGGTCATTAATGGAAGGCCTCGCTATCCTGCTGCATATGCATCGATCTATCCACATACGCTGAACAATATGAATTTTAAACAAGCCACTGTAATCAAGTATACAATTAGCAAGTCAATGATGTATAACTGCATGTAAAGTACTACCTCTATACAGTTTCATAAGACGATTTAATCACTGAAGTAGTGACCTAAAATTTATTATAAAGGTTTACAAAGGGAGTAAATTACTAATAAACTTATGAGGCCAGCTGAGTAGTTCTTGTGTTTTAGAAAGATAACAATCACACAGCTGGCCTCTATATTATTAGGTTGTACACGTCAACAAGGAAAATAAGAGAGAAAAGGACCCATATAGATCAAGGCGAGAGCATTTGCCCCCTGTTGTGCTATCAGGCGTCCGCGAGACCGCCAAAGTGACCGTAGGATGTACCACCCCCATGTGTGGATCCGTGTCCTGTTTTGAATTCAAAATTTCATGTTAAGCCCTAACTCGTCAAAGGCCCCGGTTAACCCTGCTGCTTATATGGACCCCCTAGGCCTGGGTGGGAAGTAGTTTTTTTCCTGGGCTGGCATGTGTTTCTAGGTACTATAGCACTTTTGCACACGTCTCTATGAGCATAATCTGTATATATAAGAAAAAGAAGAATTTATTGTGACTATTGAAAAAATATCAGGCCAAAAGAAACCTTCTCAAACTCGTTTCGCAGATTTTAAAACTTCTATACAAATTATACAGCATATTCATTGATGTTTGTGATAATCTGTACTGATGTCATGTCGTAAACAATATTCTAACAGTTTTTTGTTTTGTTTTGTTTTGGACCCATGATCAGTAGGACATCGACCTATATAGGATATAGGAAAAGGCAAAAAAAGAGAAAAAGGTTAAACGTGACATATCATGTAGCACAATATCTAAGAGAGAGGAGTTGTAGATATACCAGCGACTACAAACAATTATCCTCAAAGCTTGTGACAAGCGGGGATGTATCTGGTGCACAAGGGCAATTTGTGCTACCGGTGCACCGGTCGCCCGTTGCACATTCAAAATTGTTCAAAAAAACTTAGAATTTTTTTTAGTGCATTGACACAACATGAATTTACGTTGTCACAAAAATTCAAATCAATATTCGAAACATTACTCGAGATACAAAAATAACAAATTTGACTGAATAGTACATAACACGAGTTGGGCTTCAGTTTTGGCCCATTAGCACATTGACGTCAAATTTCTCTTTTTTTATCTTGAGCATTGTTTTGGATTTTAATTTGAATTTTTATGACAACATACATTGATGTTGTATCGATACACTAATTTTTTTTTCCGGATTTTTTTTTGAATATTTTTGAATGCGCAACGGTCCGGTGCATCGTAGCACCAATTACCTTGGTGCACCAGATACATTCCCTGTGACAAGCAGATGTGTTTAAACAATGTCCAGATCAAAATGAGATGCCCCTTCCCGCAAATAAAATAAAAAAAATGAGATGCCCTTGCTGTGAATCACTTGTGCACGATTCCTTGAGCCTACTCAATGCATGTCTTGGAGAGAGAGCTGATGCACATAATGACGCAATAAACAATGATGAACAGTGTTTCTATACATGCAACAATACTTTTTTACTACCTACGATGTAAGCATCAAGTAGGCTTATTTTAGCATTGTAGGGCTTCTAACCTTCACTAAACTATTGACGCCATGCATATCTGTTTGCTATCGCGTGTAAACTATTCCCGCCATGCACATATCTCGAAAAATGGTGACCAAAGATCAATGGTGTGGAGCGTAGGTTCGGATGGACCATGGTCCCATACAACATTCTTGCTCAGCGAGTTCGTCCAACCTTTCAAAAAATCACAAATACGTATTCATCCATGGTCCATTCCTTAGTTTCAATGTACTTTATTAGGTATCTGATGTATAAATTTCTAATTCAACCCGCCTTACAATGTTGCCTAAGAATCGGGTGCTCAAAAGAAAAACCATCTGATTTTTTTAATGACTTTACATCAAGAAACGTCGGGAGAAACTTTTTTGCGAAACACTAAAGTATTATTATTGTCGATGGAGTCAGTTGAATTTGGTTCTTATTTGAGATAATCATATCAGTTTCATTGTGCTATCTTTTTAGTCTTTCTGTCATAATATCAAACTAAAGATGTATGGTTGACAGTTTACTCTTATATTATGCAAATGAAGTTACATGTATATGTTGATGTATCACGCGCGCACACACACATAGATATATACAGTCTTAGGACTTAGAGGGCCATGTCGTCGAGTTTGCCCTAGAGGCTTTCGAAATATAGAGCCGGCCCTGATACCAACTGGATATGATCTGTCGCAAGGACGGAAGGCATGGGGTTCCCTTCCACACAAAGCCAGATGGCCAAGTCAGCTCAGCACCACTGAGTAGCCACCATCGCCAACTCCATAGGTCGCTCCACCGCATCTGCCCATGCAGACGGATTACCATCAGAAGGAGGCCGATGCACCAAGCCAAACGGTCAAATATGTGCACCCTCCTCCCAAGTTACACCAATCAGGGCTAACCCCAATTTATTTTGGACCCCGATAAGTACCACCTGTGTGGTGCTAAGGGGCTTGGACCGGACGCCCCCATCACCATACATCACGCCACGTCACCGCGTACATGCACAAATCACGAAACTGATGGTGTCAGGGGGAATCTTTTGGGTTTTCAGTTTTTAAAATATTTTATCTCTTAAATGAAAAATCCGATTGAAAACTCATTTTCACCATTAAATCCATCACTACAAGATCTTCAAAACTAGATTTCACATCAATATGTTTCGACGGTTTCTTTTGGTTAAAAGTTGTCATGTCTATTGCATATAAATTGCCATGGTGTTTACAATCAAGTTGCCATGATATGTTTCAACTACTTTTTCTTCTACGCCTAAAGTAAATTTTGTCATGTTATAAAAAGGGAATTAAGAAACTAAAACTTGCCATGGTGAATTAATAAAATTTGCCATGATCCTGAAATAATTTTTACATGGTTCATAATTAAAAAAAAATTCATCGTCAATTACTTTATAAATGCATGGTCAATGACTCAAATTTGACCCGAACCATAAACTAATATTACCATGGTGAATTTCTTAAATTTGCCATGATCCCTGCACTAAATTTGCCATGCTTCATTCAAAAAAAATTACCATGGTCAAAATACTAAAATTGTCATGATCTATAAACTAAATTTGTCATGATGAATTACTAAAAATTGTCATGATCCATGAAGTAAATTTGCCGCGGTTAATTACTAAAAATTGCTATGGTCAATTAATAAAATTTGACATGGTGAATACTAAAGAATTTCCATGACCCATGAAGTAAATTTTCCATGGTTCATAAATAAAACCCCAAATCTCTGCGGGGCAACACATGTTTATTTTCCATGCCAAAGAACACATCTTAAATTGCCATGAAAAATATATTAGATTTGTCGTGGCCACAAAAAGGAAAGAATTTTCCATGGGTAGATACAATTTTTTTAGCCGTGGTATGTATAGTAGATTTGCCATTGACACAAAAAAAGAGTCTCCGCCGGTGCAGCACCACATCGCAGACAACCGCTCCCCGGACACACAACCCCTTCCCCCCGCCGCCATGCCACACAACACCCCCCCTCTAGCCGTATATCTGCTCGAGGTCTATGGGCCGTCGTCGTAGCTCTCCGGGACCCTCGCTGATGAGTGAATTTAGTTGAAATACAATGGTAGCTTTAAAATTGAGAAGAAAAAATAGATGAAACATATCATGGCAACTTTAGTGTAAACATCATGGCAACTTTTGGCCCAAAAAAGTCATCAAAACATATCAATACGAGATCTAGTTTTGAACATCTCATCGATACGGATTTAATGATGAAAATGGATTTTTAATCAGGATTTTTTTAAGAGATAAAATATTTTAAAGTTTGAAAAACAAAAAGATTCTGCTGACATCATCTGTTTAGTTGTGTATGCATGCATGCGATGATGTGGCAAGATGGGTGGTTTTTAAAAGACCAACCCGAGCTAGACTGGCCTGTTGGCATTTTTTTATAGAAGAAAACTCCGTGAGCACCAAGTGCTCGAGTCGAGACTCGAACCCTGGTGGGCTGGCTGCGAACTTCCGCGCCTTGCCAACTGAGTCACGCTCCGTTCTCACAAGATGGGTGATGATGAGGGTGTTCAGACCAAGTTGTAAGTGCTACACGTGTGGCACTTATAATTTGGGTTTATTTTCCATTGTGGGCTGGAAAAAAATTAAGCCTAGCCCATATCGAGTTCTTTTGGGCTTGTTGCATAATTTGACAGTTAAGCTGTTATAAACTGTAAAAGAACCATGCCTAAATGATTTTACAAGCAACTAGTATAGCCATGGATGGATCAACTCAAAAATAATATAGCTATGGATGACACCACTCTTGCTGGGTGGTCTAGGCATTATGGCTTCTCGTCGCATGAACGTTGCACTTATGCTACAATGGGTATGGCGGATCATGCGCGGCGAGGGAAGGTTGTGGCTACTGCTGATTCAAGCAAAATATCTAAGGGAACCTCTCCTGGCGTGCTCCCGGCCAGGAGGTTCCCAGTTTTTGCGATCCATCCTAAAGATCAAGGAGGATATCCGCCTTGGGATTTCCTTCACTATAGGCAATGGGGACGGGACCCAATTCTGGTTAGACCCATGGATGGGTACCGAGCCACTCAGGGTGGGGTTCCCTAGCCTATTCTCTATCTGCACGGACCCGTCAATCCTAATTTTCTCAGTGACCCGATCGGGACAGTGGGATATCCGGTTCCGCCGGATGTTTGGGCAGACAGAGCATGCCGAATGGACTAGACTGTTGGCAGCTTTGCCTCTAGTGTTGCCGGATTTGTTGGAAATATGCCCTAGAGGCAATAATAAAATGGTTATTATTATATTTCCTTGTTCATGATAATTGTCTATTGTTCATGCTATAATTGTATTAACTGGAAACCGTAATACATGTGTGAATACAGACCACAACATGTCCCTAGTAAGCCTCTAGTTGACTAGCTCGTTGATCAATAGATGGTTATGGTTTCCTGACCATGGACATTGGATGTCATTGATAACGGGATCACATCATTAGGAGAATGATGTGATGGACAAGACCCAATCCTAAGCATAGCACAAGATCGTGTAGTTCGTTTTGCTAGAGCTTTTCTAATGTCAAGTATCATTTCCTTAGACCATGAGATTGTGCAACTCCCGGATACCGTAGGAATGCTTTCGGTGTACCAAATGTCACAACGTAACTGGGTGGCCATAAAGGTGCACTACAGGTATCTCCGAAAGTGTCTATTGGGTTGGCACGAATCGAGACTGGGATTTGTCACTCCATGTAAACGGAGAGGTATCTCTGGGCCCACTCGGTAGGACATCATCATAATGTGCACAATGTGACCAAGGAGTTGATCACGGGACGATGTGTTACGGAACGAGTAAAGAGACTTGCCGGTAACGAGATTGAACAAGGTATCGGGATACCGACGATCGAATCTCGGGCAAGTACTATACCGGTAGACAAAGGGAATTGTATACGGGATTGATTGAATCCTCGACATCGTGGTTCATCCGATGAGATCATCGAGGAGCATGTGGGAGCCAACATGGGTATCCAGATCCCGCTGTTGGTTATTGACCGGAGAGTCGTCTCGGTCATGTCTGCGTGTCTCCCGAACCCGTAGGGTCTACACACTTAAGGTTCGGTAATGCTAGGGCTGTAGAGATATTAGTATGCGGTAACCCGAAAGTTGTTCGGAGTCCCGGATGAGACCCCGGACGTCACGAGGAGTTTCGGAATGGTCCGGAGGTAAAGATTTATATATGGGAAGTCTTGTTTTGGTCGCCGGAAAAGTTTCGCGCATTATCGGTATTGTACCGGGAGTGCCGAAAGGGGTCCGGGGGTCCACCAAGGGGTCCACCTGCCCCGGGGGGGGGGCACATGGGCTGTGGGGTGTTTGCCTTGGCCTATATGGGCCAAGGGAACCAGCCCCAAGAGGCCCATGCGCCAAGAGATAAGGTAAAGGGAGAGTCCTAAAGGGGGAAGGCACCTCCTAGGTGCCTTGGGGAGGATGGACTCCTCCCTGGCCGCACCCTTCCTTGGAGGAAGGGCCAAGGCTGCGCCTCCCCCCTCTCCCTTGGCCCTATATATAGTGGGGGGAAGGGAGGGCAGCCGACCCCAAAGCCCTGGCGCCTCCCTCTCCCTCCCGTGACACATCTCCCTCCTCCCCGCTTGCGCTTGGCGAAGCCCTGCCGGGATCCCGCTACTTCCACCACCACGCCGTCGTGCTGCTGGATCTCCATCAACCTCTCCTCCCCCCTTGCTGGATCAAGAAGGAGGATACGTCGCTGCTCCGTACGCGCGGAGGTGCCGTCCGTTTGGCGCTAGGATCATCGGTGATTTGGATCACGACGAGTATGACTCCATCAACCCCGTTCTCTTGAACGCTTCCGCTCGCGATCTACAAGGGTATGTAGATGCACTCCTCCCCTCTCGTTGCTAGCATCTCCTAGATTGATCTTGGTGACACGTAGGAAAATTTTGAATTTCTGCTACGTTCCCCAACAGTGGCATCATGAGCCAGGTCTATGCGTAGATTCTATGCACGAGTAGAACACAAAGTAGTTGTGGGCGATGATTTGTTCAATTTGCTTACCGTTACTAGTCTTATCTTGATTCGGCGGCATTGTGGGATGAAGCGGCCCGGACCGACCTTACACGTACTCTTACGTGACACAGGTTCCACCGACTGACATGCACTTGATGCATAAGGTGGCTAGCGGGTGTCTGTCTCTCCCACTTTAGTTGGATCGGATTCGATGAAAAGGGTCCTTATGAAGGGTAAATAGCAATTGGCATATCACCGTTGTGGCTTCTGCGTAGGTAAGAAACGTTCTTGCTAGAAACTCATAGCAGCCACGTAAAACATGCAACAACAATTAGAGGACGTCTAACTTGTTTTTGCAGGGTATGCTATGTGATGTGATATGGCCAAAAGGATGTGATGAATGATATATGTGATGTATGAGATTGATCATGTTCTTGTAATAGAAATCACGACTTGCATGTCGATGAGTATGACAACCGGCAGGAGCCATAGGAGTTGTCTTAATTTATTGTATGACCTGCGTGTCAATGAAAACGCCATGTAATTACTTTACTTTATTGCTAACCGTTAGCCATAGTAGTAGAAGTAATAGTTGGCGAGACAACTTCATGAAGACACGATGATGGAGATCATGATGATGGAGATCATGGTGTCATGCCGGTGACGAAGGTGATCATGCCGCGCCTCGAAGATGGAGATCAAAGGCGCAAGATGATATTGGCCATATCACGTCACTTTATGATTTGCATGTGATGTTTGTCATGTTTACATCTTATTTGCTTAGAACGACGGTAGCATAAATAAGATGATCCCTCACTAAAATTTCAAGAGACGTGTTCCCCCTAACTGTGCACCGTTGCGAAGGTTCGTTGTTTCGAAGCACCACGTGATGATCAGGTGTGATAGATTCTAACGTTCGAATACAACGGGTGTTGACGAGCCTAGCATGTACAGACATGGCCTCGGAACACATGCGAAACACTTAGGTTGACTTGACGAGCCTAGCATGTACAGACATGGCCTCGGAACACAAGAGATCGAAAGGTCGAACATGAGTCCTATAGTAGATGCGATCAACATGGAGATGTTCACCGATGATGACTAGTCCGTCTCACGTGATGATCGGACACGGCCTAGTTTGACTCGGATCATGTATCACTTAGATGACTAGAGGGATGTCTATCTGAGTGGGAGTTCATTAAATAATCAGATGAACTTAATTATCATGAACATAGTCAAAAGGTCTTTGCAAATTATGTCATAGCTTATGCTTTAGTTCTACTGTTTAAGATATGTTCCTAGAGAAAATTCAGTTGAAAGTTGATAGTAGCAATTATGCGGACTGGGTCCGTAAACTGAGGATTGTCCTCATTGCTGCACAGAAGGCTTATGTCCTTAATGCACCGCTCGGTGTGCTGAACCTCAGCGTCGTCTGTAGATGTTGCGAAACATCTGACATACACGTTTTGATGACTACGTGATAGTTCAGTGCGTAATGCTAACGGTTTAGAATTGTGGCACCAAAGACGTTTTTGAAACGTCGCAGAACATATGAGATGTTCCGAAGACTGAAATTGGGATTTCAGACTAGTGCCCACGTCAAGAGGTATGAGACCTCTGACAAGTTTCTTAAGCCTGCAGACTAAGGGAGAAAAGCTCAATCATTGAGCATGTGCTCAGATTGTCTGAGTACCACAATCGCTTGAATCGAGTGGGAGTTAATCTTCCAGATGAGATAGTGATGGTTCTCCATAGTCACTGCCACCAAGCTATTAGAGCTTCGTGATGAACTATAACTGATCAGGGATATATATGATGATCCTTGAGCTATTCGCGATGTTTGACACCGTAAAAGTAGAAAGCAAATAGGAGCATCAATTGTTGATGGTTAGTAAAACCACTAGTTTCAAGAAGGGCAAGGGCAAAAAGGGATACTTCATGAAACGGCAAATCATTTGCTGCTCTAGTGAAGAATCCCAAGGTTGAACCCAAACCCGAGACTAAGTGCTTCTGTAATGAGGGAAACAGTCACTGAAGCAGAACTGCCCTAGATACTTGGTAGATGAGATGGCAGGCAAGGTCGACAAAAGTATATTGGATATACATTATATGAATGTGTACTTTACTAGTACTCCTAGTAGCACCAGGGTATTAGATACCGGTTCGGTTGCTAAGTGTTAGTAACACGGAATAGAAGCTGCGGAATAAATGGAGACTAGCTAAAGGTGAGATGACGATATGTGTTGGAAGTGTTTCCAAGGTTGATGTGATCAAGCATCGCATGCTCCCTCTACCATCGAGATTGGTGTTAAACCTAAATAATTGTTATTTGACGTTTGCGTTGAGCATAAACATGATTGGATTATGTTTATCGCAATACGGTTATTCATTTAAGGAGAATAATGGTTACTTTGTTTATTTGAATAATACCTTCAATGGTCTTGCACCTAAAAAAATCTCGATCGTAGTGATACACATGTTCGTGCCAAAAAGATATAAAATAGTAATGATAGTACCACATACTTGTGGCACTGCCATTTGAGTCATATTGGTATAGAACGCATGAAGAAGCTCCATGTAGATGGATCTTTGGACTCACTCGTTTTGAAAAGATTGAGACATGCGAACCATGTCTATTGGTATATATGCATGAAGAAACTCCATGCAGATGGATCGTTTGGACTCACTTGATTTTGAATCACTTGAGACATGCAAATCATACCACATGGGCAAGATGACTGAAAGGCCTCGTTTTCAGTAAGATGGAACAAGAAAGCAACTTGTTGGAAGTAATACATTTTGATGTGTGCAGTCCAATGAGTGCTGAAGCATGCAGTGGATATCGTTATGTTCTTGCTTCACAGATGATTTGAGTAGATGCTGAGTATATTTGCTTAATGAAACACAAGTCTGAATTATTGAAAGGTTCAAGTGATTTCAGAGTGAAGTTGAAGATCGTCGTGACAAGAGGATAAAATGTCTATGATATGATCATAGAGATGAATATCTGAGTTACGAGTTTGGCACACAATTAAGACATTGTGGAAAGTGTTTCACAATTAGTACCGCCTGGAACACCATAGTGTGATGGTGTGTCCGAACATCATAACTGCACCCTATTGGATATGCTGCATACCATGATGTCTCTTATCAAATTACCACTATCGTTTATGGGTTAGGCATTAGAGACAACCGCATTCACTTTAAATAGGGCACCACGCAATTCCGTAGAGACGACACCGTATGAACTATGGTTTAGAGAAGCCTAAGCTGTCGTTTCTTAAAAGTTTGGGGTTGCGACGCTTATGTGAAAAAGTTTTAGGTTGATAAGCTCGAACCCAAAGCGGATAAATGCATCTTCATAGAATACCCAAAATAGTTGGGTATACCTCCTATTTCAGATCCGGAAGCAAGGTGATTGTTTCTAGAAACATGTCCTTTCTCGAGGAAAAGTTTCTCTCGAAAGAATTGAGTGGGAGGATGGTGGAGACTTGATGAGGTTATTGAACCGTCACTTCAACTAGTGTGTAGCAGGGCACAGGAAGTTGTTCCTGTGGCACCTACACCAATTGAAGTGGAAGCTTATGATAGTGATCATGAAACTTCGGATCAAGTCACTACCAAACCTCGTAGGTCGACAAGGATGCGTACTACTTCAGAGTGGTACGTAATCCTGTCTTGGAAGTCATGTTGCTAGACAACAATGAACCTACGAGCTATGGAGAAGCGATGGTGGGCCCGGATTCCGACGAATGGCTCGAGGCCATAAAATCCGAGAGAGGATCCATGTATAAAACAAAGTATAGACTTTATAAGAACTACTTGATGGTCGTAAGGCTGTTGGGTGCAGATGGATTTTAAAAGGAAGACAGACAATAATGGTAAATGTCACCATTAAGAAAGCTCGACTTGTCGTTAAGATGTTTTCTGGCAAGTTCAAGGAGTTGACTGCGATGAGACTTTCTCACTCGTAGCGATGCTAAGAGTCTGTTGGAATTGTATTAGCAGTTACTGCATTATTTATGAGATCTTGCAGATAGGATTTCAATACATTGTTTCCTCGATGATTTTCTTGAGGAAAGGTTGTATGTGATACAACCAGAAGGTTTTGTCAATCCTGAAAGATGCTAACAAGTATGCAAAGCTCCAGCAATCCTTCTAAGGATTGGAGTAAGCATCTCGGAGTTGGAATGAACGCTTTGATGAGATGATCACAGATTTTGGGTTTATACAAAGTTCATGAGAAACTTGTGTTTCCAAAGAAGTGAGTGGGAGCACTATAGAATTTCTGATGAGTATATGTTGTTGACATATTGTTGATCAGAAATGATGTAGAATTTCTGGAAAGCATACAGGGTTATTTAATGGAAAACCTGGATTAAGCTACTTGAACATTGAGCATCAAGATCTATAAGGATAGATCAAAAACGCTTAATAGTACTTTCAAATGAATACATACCGTGACAAGATTTTGAAGGAGTTCAAAATAGATCAGCAAAGAAGGAGTTCTTGGCTGTGTTACAAGGTGTGAGTATTGAGTAAGACTCAAGACCTGACCACAGCAGAAGAGAGAGAAAGGACGAAGGTCGTCCCCTATGCTTTAGACGTAGGCTCTACAATATGCTATGCTGTGTACCGCACCTGAAGTGTGCCTTACCATGAGTTAGTCAAGGGGTACAATAGTGATCCGGGAATGGATCACATGACAGCGGTCGAACTTGTCCTTAGTATCTAGTGGACTAAGGAATTTTCTCGATTATGGAGGTGGTAAAAGAGTTCGTCGTAAAGGGTTACGTTGATGCAACTTTGACACTAATCCGGATGACTCTGAGTAGTAAACCGGATTCGTATAGTAGAGCAGTTATTTGGAATAGCTCCAAGTAGCGCGTGGTAGCTGCATCTACAGGATGACATAGAGATTTATAAAGCGCACACGGATCTGAAAGGTTCAGACCCGTTGACTAAAACCTCTCTCGTAAGCATAACATGATCAAACCCTAGAACTCATTGAGTGTTAATCACATGGTGATGTGAACTAGATTATTGACTCTAGTAAACTCTTGGGTATTAGTCACATGGCGATGTGAACTTTGAGTGTTAATCACATGGTGATGTGAACTAGATTATTGACTCTAGTAAACTCTTGGGTATTAGTCACATGGCGATGTGAACTTTGAGTGTTAATCACATGGTGATGTGAACTAGATTATTGACTCTAGTGCAAGTGGGAGACTATTGGAAATATGCCCTAGAGGCAATAATAAAATGGTTATTATTATATTTCCTTGTTCATGATAATTGTCTATTGTTCATGCTATAATTGTATTAACTGGAAACCGTAATACATGTGTGAATACATAGACCACAACATGTCCCTAGTAAGCCTCTAGTTGACTAGCTCGTTGATCAATAGATGGTTATGGTTTCCTGACCATGGACATTGGATGTCATTGATAACGGCATCACATCATTAGGAGAATGATGTGATGGACAAGACCCAACCCTAAGCATAGCACAAGATCGTGTAGTTCGTTTTGCTAGAGCTTTTCTAATGTCAAGTATCATTTCCTTAGACCATGAGATTGTGCAACTCCCGGATACCGTAGGAATGCTTTGGGTGTATCAAACGTCACAACGTAACTGGGTGGCCATAAAGGTGCACTACAGGTATCTCCGAAAGTGTGTGTTGGGTTGGCACGAATCGACACTGGGATTTGTCACTCCGTGTAAACGGAGAGGTATCTCTGGGCCCACTCGGTAGGACATCATCATAATGTGCACAATGTGACCAAGGAGTTGATCACGGGATGATGTGTTACGGAACGAGTAAAGAGACTTGCCGGTAACGAGATTGAACAAGGTATCGGGATACCGACGATCGAATCTCGGGCAAGTACTATACCGGTAGACAAAGGGAATTGTATACGGGATTGATTGAATCCTCGACATCGTGGTTCATCCGATGAGATCATCGAGGAGCATGTGGGAGCCAACATGGGTATCCAGATCCCGCTGTTGGTTATTGACCGGAGAGTCGTCTCGGTCATGTCTGCGTGTCTCCCGAACCCGTAGGGTCTACACACTTAAGGTTCGGTAACGCTAGGGTTGTAGAGATATTAGTATGCGGTAACCTGAAAGTTGTTCGGAGTCCCGGATGAGATCCCGGACGTCACGAGGAGTTCCGGAATGGTCCGGAGGTAAAGATTTATATATGGGAAGTCTTGTTTTGGTCGCCGAAAAAGTTTCGTGCATTATCGGTATTGTACCGGGAGTGCCGAAAGGGGTCCGGGGGTCCACCTGCCCCGGGGGGGGGGGGGCACATGGGCTGTGGGGTGTGCGCCTTGGCCTATATGGGCCAAGGGAACCAGCCCCAAGAGGCCCATGCGCCAAGAGATAAGGCAAAGGGAGAGTCCTAAAGGGGGAAGGCACCTCCTAGGTGCCTTGGGGAGGATGGACTCCTCCCTGGCCGCACCCTTCCTTGGAGGAAGGGCCAATGCTGCGCCCCCCCTCTCACTTGGCCCTATATACAGTGGGGAAAGGGAGGGCAGCCGACCCCAAAGCCCTGGCGCCTCCCTCTCCCTCCCGTGACACATCTCCCTCCTCCCCGCTTGCGCTTGGCGAAGCCCTGCCGGGATCCCGCTACTTCCACCACCACGCCGTCGTGCTGCTGGATCTCCATCAACCTCTCCTCCCCCCTTGCTGGATCAAGAAGGAGGAGACGTCGCTGCTCCGTACGTGTGTTGAACGCGGAGGTGCCGTCCGTTCGGCGCTAGGATCATCGGTGATTTGGATCACGACGAGTACGACTCCATCAACCCCGTTCTCTTGAAAGCTTTCGCTCGCGATCTACAAGGGTATGTAGATGCACTCCTCCCCTCTCGTTGCTAGCATCTCCTAGCTTGATCTTGGTGACACATAGGAAAATTTTGAATTTCTGCTACGTTCCCCAACAGGATTATCCGGACACTGTATTGTGGCGGCTCTCACCTTCAGGTGAGTTTTCCGTCAAGTCCGCCTACAAGGCTTTAGGCCGCCTCCCCGTTATCCTGTTGGCTAGCTAACTTGTGGAAGGCCCCCATGTCCCTGAAGATAAAGATCTTCGTTTGGTAGCTTCTTAGAAATCACCTCCCTTCGGGGACCGAGGTGCTCAAGCGACAGGGCCCGGGTGATGGACTCTGCATGCCCTTTAAGCAGGGTCCCTGAGACTCTGGCTCATATCATATTCTCGTGCACGGCGGCTCGTGCCTTTTGGCAGTTCGTTCGTGAGGCACTAGGGCCCGACTGGGAGGCCCTAGATCTCGTGGACTTCCATCAGGCCAAGGCTACCATGCCAGGACGACACCGCCGCATATTCTAGCTGATCTTTGCGGCCATGTCATGGACTCTTTGGATGACGAGATAAAAGGTGATTGAGAGGGTGTTCCCAAGGCAGGCGTCTGACTCTTTGTTCAAATTTCTTACTTTTCTGCAGTAATGGCACCCGCTTACTAGGCAGCACGATCGCGATCATCTAGGTATCATGCTGGTTGCGCTCGTGGATTCGGCACGCCGGCATTCATCATCTTAGCTTAGCTTGTCCCACTAGGTGGCCTAGTTTTTCTTTTCTCTTGTGTTTCTCTTTGGGCATTATTGTGATGTTGCCCCAGCCGTTGCCTTTATGGCTTATCTGGATGCTGGTTATATGGACTTTTGCTTTATCTATAAAGTGGGACGAAAGCCTCTTTCGAGACACCACTCTTGGTAGTTTTGATTAGAGTTATATCGAGCAAAGACACAACCTTGCTCCACGCTGACACCATTGCTGATGTGCTTGCATTTTTTTTTGACAGCTTTTTTTTATGTGCTTGCATTTACATACTTGATCTCGTCACATGCATGTATAGTTCGGAGAAACTGCTGTTCGATCTTTACAAAGCCTTGGACCTCGGCAACCCGCTGGTGTGCCTCGTAGTAAACATCATCCAGAAATACCCGCCATTCTTATATACTACGTACAATTTGTCTGTTATAGCCAGAGCAGGTGGGCAGTCGCCCTCCGAAACCATCGCGTCGTGACGCGCGTTTCCAGCAGAGAAAACGGAAGTGTTGGGCCGGCGTGAACCTACTTAAAGCGGCTGCCAGAGAGAGTCATGGACGACACAGTCAGTTGAGTTGATTCCCTTGACCGGAGGAGAAGAGAACACGGGAGACCGGGAGTCCGAGAAGCTTGTTGTGAGGAAGATGAGCAGGGTGTGCGTCACCGGAGCGGCCGGCTACATCGCGGCCTGGCTCGTCCGTAAGCTTCTGCAGCGAGGCTGCGTCGTCCACGCCACCTTGAGATCCCTCCGTAAGTCCACCTAGCTTGTAGGAGCAGTATATATACTCTCTCGTCAACTCCTCCGGTGATCATACGATCCGTTGGTGATGCGTGGCGTGGCAGGGGATGAGAAGAAGACGGGGCTGCTGAAGTCGCTGCCGGGCGCGGCGGAGCGGCTGGTGCTGTTCGAGGCTGATATCTACGACGCCGCCACCTTCGAGCCGGCCATCCAGGGCTGCGAGTTCGTCTTCCTCGTCGCCACCCCGCTGCTGCACGACACCAGCAGCACCAAGGTAACGCAAGACGGTCGGACAAACTTGAGCTCGATCTGGCTGGTGGCCCGCCTCTCGATCGAGCTCACAGCTCAATCTGCCGGTGCCTGAATATTTTCTGACGCTTAACCACTACGTAGGAGCTAGTACATCGGTGCATATTTTTCTCATACTACTAGAGTAAACTACTTCCTCCGTCCCATAATATAAGAGCATTTTCTTATATTATGGGACGGAGGGAGTACCTATTACTCCAGCTACGTAGTACCGATGCGATCTATACTCCAACTTCCACCACAAAATTGATTCAAGTGCAGATAGCCGGCGAGGGACGGCGTGCGCACTTCTTAATTCGCGGGCTGTCCCCTGCCTGGTTCTCGTAGGCGGTGGCCTCCCGCTGACTTTCTATGTTGTCTTGTAGTACCTCGATCGCCAGTTCTTAATTCCGTCCGTCGACGCGACGAGATCGCCGGCCATAACACGGGTTACATCAGCGGCAGGGAGATCCCGGCCGTGGCCACAACCGCATGGTCACCATGCATGGGGCGAGAAAAACATCCCCATCCACCGGCCGACATTAACGACCGCCCACTCGCTCGGTGGTCTCCTCCATTTCTGCACTACGGCCACGCTTGGAGTGGGCTTTTTTTGGAGAGAACAATTCCTCCCACTCGCTGACTCTTGGCGGACAGATGACCGTAGCTTTGCACGGGATAAGATATCCGGATTAGAAAAACTCCGGGCACAGAACGACCTTGGCTGTGGCTGGCACTAGAAGTCGATCTAGAAACTGCGTAGTCGAGTGCTGGGGTAGTTTGATTGGGACGTGATTGGAATTCCGCTGCTCCATGTGTTGGACTGTTCTTCGTGCAAGCGTTTGACAAGACACTCAAGCTGCCCCAGATTGCGACCGTGCCGACCAGCGGTTCACTGTGTGGTGTGACCATAACTGGTTTGATGACAACGTTTGGAACTGCCACTATTCGGCAAACTAACATTTTGCAAAAAACAAAAGCTGCCAAAAGTTGATAATTTCTTGTAGGTTAGTAAGAAAAGTTGGTAGCTAGTCAATTACTGCTAGCCAACGTTTGGCATCTGCAAAATATTGACATGCCAACTTTTGGCATAGAACCGATCGTACTTTATATGTCACATACCAACGGCTAGTCAATTTGGGACTGTTGTGCGGTTAGTACATCAATTTTACTGAATACTAACACCTTTTTTACATATAACTTTTTCTAGCACAGTACAGTCACACATCTTTTATACATATAGTACAGGAGTATAAGTTAACAAGAAAGTGTTCATCGTTAATATGCATGCAGTACAAGAACATAACTGAAGCGGTCGTGGACGCGACGCGCATCATCCTGCAGCAGTGCGAGCGGTCCAAGACGGTGCGGCGCGTCATCCACACGGCCTCCGTCACGGCCGCCTCGCCGCTCAAGGAGGACGGCGACGGGTACAAGGACGCCATGAACGAGTCCTGCTGGTCGCCGCTCCACCTCTCCTACGGCTACAGCAACGTCCACCTCGACGTAAGCCATATATATACCTACATTTTTGCTACTGTCGGATAGTCAATCCTGACATATCAACGACGCGTTCGCGCGCGTGCACGCAGGCGTACGTGTCGTCCAAGAGGCTGTCAGAGGAGGAGCTGCTGAGGCACAACGAGTCGGAGGGGGGCAGGGCGTTCGAGGTGGTGACGCTGGCGTGCGGGCTCGTCGGCGGCGACACCATCCAGCCCATCCTGTGGAGCAGCATCCCCGTGGTGGTGGCGCCGCTCACCGGCAACGAGATGCATCACAACTCCCTCAAGTTCATGCAGGCGCTCTGCGGCTCCGTGCCGCTGGTGCACATCGAGGACGCCTGCGAGGCGCACCTCTTCTGCATGGACCAGCCGTCCATGGCTGGGCGCTTCCTCTGCGCCGTCGGGTACCCCAACATGGAGGACTACGTCGCCCGCTTTGCCGCCCGCTACCCGGAGCACAAGATACTGCTCAAGAAGTATGTATATGCAATCGATCGTCTTTCGTGTGTTCTCGGATATTATTATCTGTAGCTTGGTTGATCAATTTGTGCTTGTTTTTCTGTGGCGGTGGTGTTGCAGGGTGGCGGGAGAGGGAGTGAGGGTGAAGGGTGATTCGACCAAGCTCGTGGATCTGGGGTTCAAGTTCAAGTATGGTGTGGAGGAGACGCTGGACTGCAGCGTGGAATGCGCCAAGAGGATGGGAGAGCTCTGATGTGTGATACCGTCGAAAAAAAACCATGTACCGTCGAAAAGAAACCCAGGGAAAACCAAACTTTGGATTTGAATGCGGCAGCCCACACATTCACGATAGTCAGCCCGCATGAATTTGAAGTATGGTCTTCTTTTTCCCGTTGTTCATTGTGTAATGTGTCCCTGTTATTAGTCTGTGTTTTCTCGCCAGTTGCAATGTACTGCCTTCTTTTTGGTTTATAAGGCTTACGCATATCACTAGATCTATAATTTGATCAACATAAAATGGGTTGTATAGTCTGAAACTCATACCATTAGAAAGTACACGATTTGAAGTTTCTAATGATATTGTTTTATGATATATAACTTGTATTATGTCGGTCTATTTATCAACCTAAAGATACGCACAACCCTTATAAATCGGAAATAAGGTAGTATCGTATATTGCGTGTTTTAGTAGTTTGAAAAGCGAAATCACAAGTTAAGGAGTACTCCTTGCAAACATCACTCCTATCTTGCGAGGCCGCGATAAGTGACGCGCTTTATGTGCATCACTTGTGGCAATCTGAGAGTTTTCTCTTTTTCGTAGATTCGTTTATTTAAAATGTTTTATCTCTTAAACCGTGCGTACAAATCTGAAACCGTTTTCATCATTGGATTCTTCGCGTCGAGATCTTCAAATTAGATCTGTGTTGATAGATTTGACAAACTTTTTTCATGAAAAGATAGGACGAAATCACGAGAACTAAATCCATGCCTCTTGCGGAACAAGAAAAAGATACATTTTTTCCCTCTCCAAGAGGCACGATCGTACCTCTCGCGGAAGCGAATCTGTGTCTCCACGAGAAATAAACCCGTGCCTCTTGCGGAACGGAGAAAAACGTGTTTTTTTTTCTTTCCGAGAGGCATGCCCGTGCTTCCCACAGAAGCAAATCCGTGCCTACCTGAAGGAAATATGCCCTAGAGACAGTAATAAAGTTGTTATTTATATTTCCTTATATCATGGTAAATGTTTATTATTCATGCTAGAATTGTATTAACCGGAAACTTAGTACATGTGTGAATACATAGACAAACAGAGTGTCACTAGTATGCCTCTACTTGACTAGCTCGTTGAATCAAAGATGGTTAAGTTTCCTAGCCATAGACATGAGTTGTCATTTGATTAACGGGATCACATCATTAGAGAATGATGTGATTGACTTGACCCATTTCGTTAGCTTAGCACTTGATCGTTTAGTATATTGCTATTGCTTTCTTCATGACTTATACATGTTCCTATGACTATGAGATTATGCAACTCCCGAATACCGGAGGAACACTTTGTGTGCTACCAAACGTCACAACGTAACTGGGTGATTATAAAGATGCTCTACAGGTGTCTCCGATGGTACTTGTTGAGTTGGCACAGATCGAGATTAGGATTTGTCACTCCGATTGTCGGAGAGGTATCTCTGGGCCCTCTCGGTAATGCACATCACTATAAGCCTTGCAAGCAATGTGACTAATGAGTTAGTTGCAGGACGATGCATTACGGAACGAGTAAAGAGACTTGCCAGTAACGAGATTGAACTAGGTATTGAGATACCACGATCGAATCTTGGGCAAGTAATGTATCGATGACAAAGGGAACAACGTATATTGTTATGCGGTTTGACCGATAAAGATCTTCGTAGAATATGTGGGAGCCAATATGAACATCCAGGTTCCGCTATTGGTTATTGACCGGAGACGTGTCTCGGTCATGTCTACATTGTTCTCGAACCCGTAGGGTCCGCACGCTTAACGTTCGGTGACGATCGGTATTATGAGTTTATGTGTTTTGATGTACCGAAGGTAGTCCGGAGTCCTGGATGATATCACGGATATGATGAGGAGTCTCCAAATGGTCGAGACATAAAGATTGATATATTGGACGACTATATTCGGACACCGGAAGTGTTTCGAGGGTCACCGGATAATTATCGGAGTGCCGGGGGTTATCGGAACCCCCGGGGGAACTAATGGGCCAACATGGGCCTTGTGTGTGTGAGAGAGGAGGGGGCCTTATCGTTGCAGTGCTTAGGCGAAGCCCTGCGCCGTTAGCTTCATCATCACCGTCATCATGCCGTTGTGCTGACGAAGCTCTCCCTCGACACTCTGCTGGATCGTGAGTTCGTGGGACGTCACCGAGCCGAACGTGTGCAGATCGCGGAGGTGCCGTACTTTCGGTGCTAGGATCGGTCGACCGTGAAGACGTACGACTACATCAACCGTGTTGTCATAACGCTTCCGCTTACGGTCTACGAGGGTACGTAGACAACACTCTCCCCTCTCGTTGCTATGCATCACCATGATTCTGCGTGTGCGTAGGATTTTTTTTTGAAATTACTACGTTTCCCAACACTACTATGGAACGGAAAACACATGTTTTTTTCTTTTCCGAGAGGCACGACTGTGCCTCTGGCGAAAGCAAATCCGTGCCTTCCATCGAACTGAAAAAAAGGAAAACATGTTTTTTCTCTTTCCGAGAGGCATGACCGTGCCTCTCGGGGAAGCAAATCCATGCCTCTACGACAAGTGAATACGTGTCTCTCGCGGAACGAAAAAGAAGAAAGCGTTTGTTTTTTCAAGAAGCACGACCGTGCCTCTCACAGAAGCAAATACATGCCTCCATGAGAAGTAAATCCGTGCCTCTCGTGGAACAAAAAACGTGTTTTTTTCGTTATGAGCGAGGAACAAGAAAAAACAAAACATGGTTTCTTTCCTTTCCGAGAGGCACGGCCGTGCCTCTCGCGGAAGCAAATCTGTGCCTCCATGACAAGGAAATTCGTGCCTCTCATAAAACGAGATTTTTTTTACTTTCCCAGAGGCACGACCATACCTCTCGTGGAAGCAAATCCGTGCCTCCACGAGAAATAAATCTGTGCCTCTTGCGGGACGAAAAAAAGTGTTTTTTTTTCTTTTCGAGAGGCACGACCATGCATCTCGTGGAAACAAATCTGTGTCTCCACGAGAAATAAATCCATACCTCTCGCGGGACGAAAAAAGGTGTTCTTTTTCTTTTCGAGAGGCACGACCGTGCCTATTGCGGAAGCAAATTAGTGCCTCCACGAGAAGTCAATCTGTACCTTTTGCAGAACGAAAAAAAGAGTTTTTCACACAATTTTTTGGGTTCAAATCCTAAGGAAAATAAGGGAAATAGAAAAAACGGAAAAAATCATATAAAGCCAAAGAAGTGTACTAGAAATAATAAAAATCCAGATGTAGCGCCTAGAGTGCAACACGACGCGGCGGCTGAGAGCGCCAATTGGCGTGCTCACAGCCCACCCTAAATGACCCTTACGAGAACTCCCAAAGGAGTACTCCTCAATTAGTTGCTCTCAGGTGAAATCCGCGCGTGTGATATCGCATGTTAGAAATTTAGTGTTGGCCTATTGGGTTTTTTTAGGGGTTGCGTTGGCCTATTGGGTGTGAATATATAAAGCCTGCATTTCAATTTGTCTTTGATTGAGGTTTTCTTCATTTCAAGGCGCGGGAGTTTTTGGGCTCAAGTCTCCGGCAGGCGCCTATTCCCCGACATGTGTGTGTGTGTGGGGGGGGGGGAGCTTTTTGACCATCTTTGAGTCATAGCGAGACGGCTCTAGCTTTGAACTTGTTTGTACCAGTAATCAAACCCAGAATCTCATTTCCGTAAGTACAGTTGCGGGCGTCAACGATCAGCAGTACTGAGCTACGGAAAGTCTATTGGACCGATCCCACCCCCTTGTCCCTCAATGCGCAAACTTGAGCCGCCTAGGACCAGGGCGGGACTCGCCCCGATTTTTTTTTCATTTTTATTTATTATCTATTTTATTTTTTGCTTCTTTAAAGCAGTTTGGGTTTTTGAAAAAAGTCTTACTTTCAAAAAAATATTCATGATTGCAAAAATTATTGACGAATATAAATAATGGCCAGGCATTCAAAAAATGTCCATGATTTAAAAAAAATGAGCATCTTCCTGGTTTGATGAACATTATTTCTATTTCATGAAAAAATGAATTCAATTAACCTTTTTTGAATTTTATGAAAAACATTGAATTCAAGAACATTTTTGCTGAATTGTATGAACATTTTCTTGAGCTCGACGAACATTTTTGAATGGGTTCAGTTCAAAAAAAAAATAGATTTTTGACTGTGATGAACATTTTTTACTACAATGAAATTTATTGAATTTGATAATAAATTTTTTAACTAGAAGAACATTTTTAAATTTTCCGAACAATTTATGAATTCCATATTTTTGAATTCGATGAATATTTTCTAAATTTGTTGAAAACATTTATAATTTCATGAACAAAAAATGTTGATTTTTTTTAAAAAGTTCTGTGAAGAAAAATCACAAAAATAAAGAAAAGTGAATAATAAAGATGAAAAGATAGGAAAGAAAAAGGAAAAAGGAAACAAAAAATGAAAGAAAAAACCAGGAAAAAAGCAAAGATAGAAAATCAAGATGGGTCAGCCCAGTTCAACCAGCTTTCGCATCACGAGGGGTGCACGTTACACGAAATCACTAATTAAGGAGCACTATTTGCAAAGGTCACTTCCATCTCTCCAGGTTGTGACAAGTGGCATGCAAGTTTTCCCTTTGTTCGTAAATCCGTTTATTCAAAAGATTTTATCTCTTAAATTGTGCATTCAAATCTCGAAACATTTTCACCGTTGGATTCCTCGCGTCGAGATTTTCAAAACTAGTTCCCATGTTGATAGATTTTAACAAACTCTTTCCATGAAAAAACCGGACGAAGAAACCGAACCGGGAGCACTTTTTTTTCGAAAGAGTCACGAATGTCCTCTCGCGGAACCAAATCCATGCCTCCACGAGAAGTAAACCCATGCCTCTCGTGGAAGAAAAAAAAAAGAAAAACACATGCCTCTCGCGAAAGCAAATCCATACCTCCACGCGAAGTACGTCCGTGCCTCTCGCGGCAGGAAACAAAAATGCTTTTTTTTTTATTTCCAAGAGGCACGGTCATGCTTCTCGCGGAAGCAAAAAACATGTTTTTTTCACGCCAAATATTTTTGGAAATTTTGTTTTTTATCGAAAAGCTAAGAAAGACCGGTGGAAAACCGAAAAGTCAAAAAAAAAATTTAAAAGGCCGAAAACGCGTGCGAAAAAAAACAAAAAACAAAGAGAGCGTTCAGAGCACGACATGTGGCGGCGGCTGAGAGCGCGACAAGTGGCACGCTCTTAACCCACCCCAGATGACCCTTGCAGGGGCTCCCAAAAGGAGTACTCCTTCGTTAGTTGCTCCCGTGCTATCCTACGACATACACGGTAAATAGGGATGGTGCATTTATTTGGGAGCCCCTATTTGATGCACGCTGCGTCAAATAGATGTCGCCACACACACGAGGCAACCCGACTAGGCCGGCCTAGTGGGCGGCATCACGTCGAGCGATATTGTGGGACGGAACATATCGGAAACATGCATAACACGTTAGCAAGGAATCATCCTGGCGATTGCGTGTCCCTAGCCACTAGAGCTGACTAGAGTTGTTGCTTGTAGAGCAGTGTGTACCTTAAAGAACCAACCACAGTCGCAGAACTGGATTGCACTACTGTTGCGAACCGGAATATTACTGTAGCAAAGCAGACCATGCTACTCTAGCGAACCGGAATCAATTACTGCAGTGGGCATTATTTTTTAAAAGCTGGTATTTCTTGAAAAAAAATCACATTTTTAAAGGGTACATTTTGAAACCATTCGGACGTTTTTTTTATTTTGTGAATAATTTTCTAAAAACGAGAAGAAATTTTGAAAAAAAGCAAAACATTTTTATAAAATGCGAAACACTTTTTGGAAAAAACACAAACAAAATTAAAAAAATAAGAACATTTTTTGAAGGTGTGAACAATTTATGAAATTCAACACAATTTTTGAAACCATGATTTTTTTAAAATAAGCAAAAAATAGAAAAAAAATCATTTCCTGAAAATCCGAAAAAATTGCAGACCGTGGTGATTTTATGAATTTTTGAAAAAATAGTGAATCCACGAATATTTTATGAATTTCTAAGTAAATTTGGAAACCACAAACATTTTTTCAAATTATGGAACATTTTTCGAGATTATGAGAAAAATGATAACTAGAACAGTTATAGAATTTCTCGAATATATTTGAAATTTTCAAACATTTTTTCAAATAAAAGTAAAGTTGAGGAAGGAAAATGAAGACAAAAAAAAGAACATGTACATTTTTCAAGAAATTCGCTATTTGTTTTTTAAAGCACGACCCTTTTTACAAACTTTGAACCAAAATAGAAAATGGAAATAATTTTTAAATTCACCATTTTTTGAAAACACAACTTTTCCAAATTTGTGAATAATTTTTTAAAAAAGGGAACAAAAATTAAGGTGGAAACAATTTTTGAAATTCATAACAATTTTCAAAAGTGGGAAAGATTGTTTAAAATATCTAACAAAATTTGAAATTCGCAAATATATTTCGAAATAAAAAAGTAAAAATAAAGAAAAGGAAACAAAAAAGACTGGTTTAGGAACCTTCTAGAAGGTTCCTGAAACCGGTAGAAACATCTGGGGACCATCTAGAAGGTTGCCAAAAACCAAACTGCTTAGTTATGCGTACAATGAGATATGGGCCAGCCAATTGGTTGTGCGCGTGTTCAATTGACTCATTCGTCTAGTCTGCTCGTGGGGGGTTTAAGAGCCACACATGGATTGTATTCCTATGAACATTATTAATCAATAAAGCAAGTATGTCTAGACTCAAAGAAAAAAGTCTAGTCTGCTCGTTTGTTTTGGAAACCAGTAGCTGCTGGTTTAGGGGGAAAACCAGTCCTCGGTTTTCTATATTTTAAAACCTTGTATTTATTTAAGGAATATTCCTGGATTCAGAAACATATTATGAAACTGAAAAAGTTCATGAATTTGGAAAAAATCTTCATGGATTTTGTTCATGAATTTGAAAGAATTTTACAAATTTGACAAAAGATCATGATTTATAATAAAAGTTCAAGATTTTGAAAAAAAAGTCCACAAAACTGAATTTTTTTCATGAATTTGAAAAGTTCACAAGATTTGAACGTTTTATGATTTTAAAAATGCACACGAATTTGAAAAAAAAAAGTGTGGGCATGAAAACACATGCATTCTAAAACATGCATGCCACGCCTGCAATGTGTACTCGCCTACATTCATCTCAACAAATACACAACTACTCCTACCACTATCAGGCAAATGAGTGTAACTATAAGCAAGCTACTACCAAATATATTGAGCTCGCACATGAATTGTTGCATGCAGCTGAACCGAAACAACATGAGAAAGATTATGAAGCAAGCACCCAAAATGCACCTATGCGGACATTCAAAAGTTACTGCAGTTGCACCGTTCAGATGAAGTTAATGAACCCGGTTGCCTTTGAGATGCAGGCAGAGAAGACATACAATGGCGTATAAGTTGGAGGCCTCACCGCCTCAGATGGCATCCGAAACAATAAGCTACGCGCAATGGGCGCCTCCTCGCGCTAGCCACCACATCATTTTTACTGTGCTAGTGAGAGAGAAAAAAGGAAGGGATAAAAAGGGGCGGGTGCTACCGAGCGGAGACGCAATTGAGCAAGACCTAGCCTGGGGTCTCCGCACGAGCCCCTTCTCTCTTTGACGCCGCCGCCTCCTCTCCTCTCTCGATTCTCCTCGTGCCGCCGCGCCCGCTCCAAGCCCCTCCTCTTCCGCGTGCCATCGGCCTCCCTCCTCTGCATCTCTCCTCGTCGGCCGTCGCTCCTCGTCACGGATCTCCTCGTCGCGGTTGCAGTGGCCGAACAAGACGAAGAGAAGCTGCAACGTCGGGTCCGTGCAGCGGCCTCCTCCTTGCGGAGGTCGGAAGAGGAAGATATGCTCTTCCATGGCGTCGAGAGGGGGAGGAGGCGCTTCTCTTGCTAGATCCATGGCCACCATGTCGCCATCGACGTCGCCCAGCTCCATGGCTTCCACTCTCCTTCTCAGGCAGGCGATGGTGCGCGGCATGGCCAGGCGTGACCTGCGCAAGCAGCACCGCTGATGAGGCACATGTTGTGGGCTAGCAGTGATTGGAGGGCACGCCATTGCAGATCCTCATCATTTCTCTAGGAGAGGATCTCGTCGATGATCCATTTTTCTCCATGGATTCGCGATGTAGGTGCTCGAGGAGGAGCTTCTTCTCTGGACGCCATGGAAATCTTCAAGGTGCGCCTCCCCTCCCCCTTCCCCTCCTGTGTAGGTGTTGGATCATGGTTTGGCATTTAATCTTCAAAATTTAACTCCTTGATTCCCCATGTACTGCGGATTCCGCGGGAGAGGAACACGCGGTTGAAGAACTCAACATGGAGGATCTGAAACCTCGCAAGGAAGAAGGAGAGGTTATCTCTTTCTCTTGGACTCTAATTGTGTGAGATTCTATTTGGTTGGGTTTGTTTTAGATGATTCTGGGCAAAGAAGTTTGCCAGCCTTTCAAACTTTGGCTGGTTAATTTCACACTGGATTTTCTTGTGATTAGTTTTGTTCTAACCAGACTTATTTCTTAGTGCTCCTCTATATTCCTCTGCATAACTGGATCTGGGGGAAGCACCTTACATGATTATATGATGATTCTTACAATCCTGCCAACCGTGTCACATCTGGATAAGAGGATATTTCTAGAACATCCCGGAAACACGCATTTTTTACTCAGGTTGTCATTACTTGGTTGATTCAACAACATTTTGGTGCCTTGCAATGTAATTTTCACAACCGTATCAATGCAAGCTCATAGGTACCATTTGTATAAATTTTAGATTAGCTATCTCAGTCTCGAAGTTTATAGATTGGGTGATTCATGTGCAACTAAGCAATAAGTAGAAGGCAGCGATCAGAGGTGCAAATCGATGATCGGCACCTCACATTACAAAATTTTCATTCTTTTGTCTTTCCTAGCTCATCTTCGGATTTTGTTTCGGAGACAAAGAATAATCCAGTTTTGATTGGGGACCCTCTTGTGGGAGAAATGGCTATAGCTGAAGGGTACCAAAACTGTTTTTGAGCAGCTAACTACACTTGGAATGAGTAGCTTCTTTTTATTGAGGAGGCCATGGACAAGTTGCTCTGGCCCTGGGGCCGCAGCCATGGACATGGTGTCCTTCCCATCTCTTCTCTCTCTCTCTCTCTCTCTCTCTCTCTCTCTCTCTCTTTCTCTCTCTCTCTAAGTGTGTGTGTGTGTGTGCGTGCGTGTGTGTGTGTGTGTTCGATTCAATTCGATCTGGAGTTGGTGTTCTGTTCATGAAGCTTCCTCTGTTCTCTGTTGCAGGACATCTCTCTCTCTGTTTCTCACTCTGGAATGACGTGATCCAAGCCCCAGAATCCATGTGGCAGCACGACATGTACTCGAATGCCTCTGCGAGAAGCGGCGGTGGCGGGATGGTCTCGGCTGTTGAGACCGTCACCAAGCTCTTCATCACCAATTTGTACTTTGGTGTTTCAACTAAGGACGTGAAGGTATATACGTCAATGGATATACATCTCTAATTATTGCTCTTATGTAATTTGGTTGCTTTTGAGTAGTTGGTCTCAAAGAATTTCATAGTTTGCTTGGATGTCGTATTAGTTAAGCTATTTCTAGATCTACCACAGGCTGAGTATTATAACTGTGATTTAGTCGTGTTGGTAGCCTCATGAGCTAATCTTTTGTAGGTTTTCTTAGCTTCTTTCTGTGAATAGGACTTGGTTTAGTTCTCAATTGTAGTTTGTTGTTAATGGTTGTTCAGATGGGTGTGGCCTCTTTGAAGTCGTGATTATGTTTTCATTTGCACTGGGCTGGTCGTGTTGGTAGCCTCGTGTCGCGGTCTTGATTTGATACGTTCAATTATGATTTAGACATGTTATGTATATGGAACAAAGATTTAGTTTATGTTCTACCTATCTCCTAGTTCATTTTTGGAGCCAAGTGTGGCCTAGACCTGAGCTGCCAGTTCGTCTGCAGAATTTGGCTTGGTTTCCATGGGAGACAACATGCCATTTTCTTTTCGTGCATTAATTTGCCTAAATTCTTTCTACCAGTGCCTTCTAGCCGTTTGTAAAAAAAACTAATTGATAGGATTAAACATACATATATCTTGGACCATCCTTTTGATGACCGTCCTCAGATTGTTGAACTTATTCCTGAGAATACTCCGTTAGGAAAGCCATGTGATGAGGTAATTAGAGTTATACCATTTGTCTTCTAGTAATTAGAGTGATGCACGTGTTTTAGTGTCTTCCTTCACCATATAAAATGTAGCGATGTTCTCAATGTCATCTCAAATATCAAAATCATATAGCTTATTAAAAGAAGCACATGTCATGTGAATGTGTCATGTTATTTTTCCTGTTGCAAATGTCATGTTCACCATGTAAAAGAAGCACATGCTAATGCAGTGATCATTGAGAGCATAAGTCCTGGTGCCATATCAAAACCAATAGCTTATTAATTAGTACATTTGGTGTGTAGTGTTTATGACTGGTGAAACACCTGTTGTAATTAGGTTCGAGACATTCCAGATACTGAGGTTAAACCACTAATGTCTTCTTTGTTTGTAAACTCAACCCAGTGACACATGTTGTATTGCAAGACTGTATAGTGTGTATTCAAATGAGACTAGAGGTAAATACATCCTTCTATGAACTAAGAATCTATGGTAAATATAAATGCTCATGGTACTGCAGTTTCTTCTAGTCCACTTGAAATGTCTGAGAATCCTATCTCATTTCAAATGTTTGTGTGTTGCTTTTCTCCAATTCCTAGACCGGTTAATCCAATTGGGCGATATGATTCATGGACTTGATTTCCTTGACATATTTAACGGGTATGGTACTATTAGTTCAAGAGTCATCTCATGAACATAAGAGCAGCACCAGAAAGATGTGCTTGAGAGGTTCTTACAAGCCTTGTACATACCTTCAACTACTTTCTTATTTTTATTTTAAGTTATCATATTTATACATCACACTTTTTTAGGATAAATACTTTTCATACTAGCTTAGATAATACCATGAAAATACAAAATAGCATCACCAAGTGGTTATCATGTACCCCTTTTGTTGTTCCCAACACTTAAAAGTTAGCAGATTGCTTCATTTTGTTTTAAACTGCAAATATTGTTTGGATCTTTCATTCCTTGTCATTGTTGTGTATCCTAATTGTTCTTATGAGCCTATCTCTCTACACGACCATTTAGATGAAATGCCCTTACTAATGTATACTCCATTGATCCAAAATAAGTGTCGCAATTTTGAACTAAGGTTGGGAGTAGTATTTGGCAAAAGCTGAACTAGCTGCAGGTCTTGCAAAGGAGAAAGCATCCCAGATCGAACAGATTGCTGAAGCGAATCTGAATGTACGAACTTGTACCATCTTTCATTTAGGATAGGCAATGTTTTCTTTCCCCCAAGACGTAAGCATACTGCGGCAGTGTGAATTGTTTTCCGAGTGACTTCTATTTTCTTTGCACATGTCATTAGATTTGGTGTCTGCGTTGGAGTTTGCAAAGTCAATGCCATATTCTGGATCTTGCTCCTTAATTGTGGCATCTACTCGTTGCAGACCACTTGCCAGCATTGGTCTGCTTGTACTATGCAGTTTTTGATCCTTATGTTTTAATGGATCAGATTCACATTTAGGATCATTACCAAAAGATGAAGAACAAAAGGTTGACCAATCTCAGTGTGACACTTGAGGAAGCTCAACTTATGATGGATCAATAGGTATTGTGTTTCTGCTCATGCACTCTTTTCTTTTCTGAAACATGTGAAGGTTCCTCTTATGTTTAGCAACAGCATGGCTCATATTCATTTGTTGGGTTGCCTTGCATCTCTTTCTCCGAGTCTAATAGTGTGCTATTTGGAATCCATGATTTCAATGCTTGCGCTTTATGAAGTTTAATTCTTGCTATGTCACCTGAGTTCTCTATATTTATGTCAAGATCGTACTTTGACTACTTTTGTTGATAAGTGAATTGAACATAATTTGCATCTGTATTAATTTATAAATTCAGACAATGATTTCTCAGAAAGGACATGTTTGCAGGGTTTGCCTACACAGTACACATATGTTTCTACAAAATTGTAGTAGAAGATAATTCCCTACACGAGCGAGCAAAATCACAGTTGAATGTATGCAAGTTTTTTTGCTTGTACATTGATGTTACAGAGATCAACAAGAGAATTATACATCATTTTGTTACACTCGCTGAACTTACTATACAATACAAACTTATTTGTTTAGAAGAGTAGCAATTAGATTGTGTAAAGTATGTACTTTGCAGAAGTATGTGTGGATAAGTGCTCGTCTTGCGTATAGTTCTTTTTTCATCAGGTTTTCAGTTTTTTCGCTCAACTTCTTGATTAAGAGACCTCTTTTAACTTGCTTTTGTCTCCCTGATTATGACAGGTTTAGGAACTCCAGCCATATACACCTAATGCGTCATTCTGCTTTGGAGCATAAAGATCTGATGTCAAATATAGCTTAACCAACCTTGTTGTTCCTATAATTGTTTTTGAATTCTGCTCACATAGAGTATATTTTATGTATGCAATTCTTGAATTGTCATGTTGTACTAAACAAGGCATTTTGATAAGGTCCTCCAATATGGATAATTTTATGATCATAGTATCTGAACTAAACAATAGATATATGTCAGACACGTTGAAAGCAGACCCAAGCTATTCGTGCACATGAACACTTCACTTATGTACGCATCTATCACACTAATTACAGAAAGGCATCGGAAGGGATTGTTGCCTACCTGGCACCTCAAATTTGAAAAGGGCAGTGTACCTACCAGGCACCGCCGAACTCTCTCTCAGGTGGCGCGCCAATGGCGCGCCCCAGCTGCTAGTTCTCAGCAACAATTAATTGTAAATGAGTCTAGATAGACTAGGCTAGTCTAGTCTCATTAAGATACATGTAATTAATTACAACAATAGGGTGGGGGGAGGGGGCAATGCCCCCTCCCGTCCCAACCTCATAATAGTGTTGATGTCATGCTCTGTTAATTGTACTTAATCTCTATCTATGGTGGGTGATTAGTGGTTACTCTAATGATTTATGGCTAAACTTTTATGTGAAATGTGCTTTTGTGATTCACTCTCTGCGGTATATAGTTGTGTGCTGATATTATGTTAAGAGATGGATGGTTAATAGTACTTGAAAAAACCATATGTTTGTATGTGCAACATGCTGCCATTTAATAGTGAAAATCGAGCACACCTAATATACTCGCGCCTTTCAGTTTAAATAAAAAACACAATTCATGTGCGAGCTGGATATATTTGCCAGTATAGCTACGCTCTTCTTTCTAAAAGGGGTAGGAGTAGTTGTATATTTGTTGATTAATTTAATTTAATTTTGAAATGTATGTATGCAAGGAGTAGCGAATCTAGCATCACAATGCAGGCTCAAAACATCTTACATAGCCTAATTAGCAAATGCAATGCAATTGGTGCATTAATATAATTATGAAGTGTTATATTTAGATGAAATAGGATTTTGGAGGTTAGCTTGAGCCTACTAAAGCCCCCCTAGTAGAATCGCCACTGTATGCAAGTACTAATTGCGGGCATGGCGTCCATGTTTGCATGTTATGCTTTGAGTTGTATTCTCCTGGCGTGTTTGAGGAAAAAGAGAGTGAATTCCATATTTTACCCTCAAAGTTTAGGTTTGTGACACATAATACCTCATTGCGAACTGAGCGTGCTAGAGATGGTTAGTTTCCTTGTGGTGGAACTAACCCACCAGAGTTCAAGTCTAAACTTGGCACCGTTGCTTGTATTTTTTCTAGATTTATTTCATGCTTTCTGGCGATGCTCGTTAAGTGGGAGAAGACGTTTCCATCAACTACGAGACACCTATGGTGACTTCGCTAACCTCTGGAAGCAATAGCTTGCCACGAGGCATTATCACTCACAGAGGACCTCCATATACAAAATTTTGTTGTTGCTTCAAATGCAAAACAAATGGTCAATAACATATTAAGAAGCACTCATGGAATATACGACCAAATCATCAGAGAGATTAGCACACAAGCAGTAGGAGTCAATTGAAAATTTACATTCGAAGGTAGCGCTGCAAATTATGAAGTTCATAGTCTAGCTAGGTTTTCTAATTCTTTGGATCAGAGGAGACACGTGTGGTTGATCCAACCCCATGACCCGTTTTGACACATGGGGTTGATCCAGCCCCATGGTCTATTTTGTATCCAACTTCATGTGGTTTACTAGATCATCGATGGCGCGCGTTGCTTCGCCCGTCTACTGTAATGCCGAATGGTAGGTGTTGATAATTTTGTGGAGTCATTTACCTGAAAGTTAAAGTGGCAGATGACTATGTATTTTAATCATCGCGTGTAAAAGCAACAATTTTTTTATAATTTGGATTTTCATATGTAGAATAGAACAATGTTGAAGTGTAAAAAAAGGCTATAAAACATGTATACACCAAAAAGTTGCAGGCAAAAAGTCCGCATCCTTATTCGTACCAAACAAACGAAGAACACGATGAGATAATACGTCACCCATTGGGATAGATATCCCTAATTGTTTGAGATTAACAAGATGCATTCAATCTGAAGCCTTCCTGCGTAGAAATATAAGTGATTTTTCTAAACCATTAAAAATTGACTTTTGAACCATTACTGACCATCTCTAATCCATTTCTGACGATGCACGACACTTATGGTACACTGATATTTCCCATATTTCTAAGCAGACACTAACTTCACTTTATTTTCTTTCCCACAAAGAAAGACCTTCAACAATTTAATTTCAACATGGCGACACAATTTGTTTTTTTATTGAAAATTTGAGAACTCAGAGTTTAACTTGTTAGAAAAAGCAAGGTTGCACGCCTACCCAGTCGAGGGTCAAGTCCTCGTTGAAATTTCAACTAAAAACTGGCACTATTCTTCCATTATTCTAATGGACGAGTTGGTGAATCGTCTCCGCGGTTTATTTTCGCTGGGTTTTTTTCTTCTCTCCTCCCACCACCCCCACCCACCCTGGTCCGCGGTTTATTTTCGCTGGGTTATTTTCGTCTCTCCTCCCACCACCCCTCCCACCCTGGTCCATCGGTTTATTTTTCTCTCCACTCTTTATTACAACCAGAACTTTCCTAACATATAACAAATCACGGATCTAACTTTCTTAAATTATGCAAATCAATCAATTCCTTTTATTGGTTCAATTTGTCTTAGGAAACAAATAACATATTTTCAGGAAACAAATGATACATTTTAATCTAACTTTCTTAAATTATGCAAATCAATCGATTCTTTTTATTGGTTCAATTTGTCTTAGGAAACAAATAACAGATTTTCAGAAAACAAATAATACATTTTAATCTAACTTCCCTAACTTATCTAAATCAATCGATTTCTCTTATTAGTGAAATTTGTTTTAGGAAACAAATAATAGACACGTCACAACTTTCCTCCCAATAAAGAGTTTCTTAACATTTGCAAACTTTCCTAATCAGACACGTCACAAACGGGCAGGTATTGATATCACGTTACCAAACAATAAAATCCCATTTGCATAGAAATCAGTTCAAAAATCCTAACTTTCCTAAATTTTTACCTTTCTTTGATAACAACCAATATTTTCTATGTATTCCATCTATTGAAGGAAATCACCCCTCCATCGATATTAGCATTTTTTTGAACTGAGATCTCCGGGTTATGATTTTTTTTTTTGCGATTCTTTCCAATTGTGACCTCTCCTTCCACTCCGGCTCCTTCGCGCATAAACACCTCCACCACAGCCAGGTGACACCGCCCCAGACCTCCTGCCTCTCCACACCTTCTCCGCTACCTCCTTCTCGTACTCCATTAACAATCCCTCCGCCACATTTGTCCACGGCGGTGTCGAGGGCATGGCGCAGCAGCGTACCAGCGGTAGAGCAGCGCATAGCAGCAGGAAGCAGCACGCAGTAGGCGAGGCGAGCGGCCGACGGTGGAGGGCAGAGATGCGGCCGGCGTGGCTGAGGGGGCGGCCGGCAGAAGATGGCCACGACTGGAGGCGGCGCGAGGCAGGGGCGCGACAGCGGGGCGAGCGAAGGGATAGGCGGCAGCAGACGGGGCGAGCGCAGCCAGCGAGAGTGTGGCGCGCGGCCAGGGTGTGTGTCGCGCGGGGCACAGTGGTGCGGTGGCTGCGGCGAGCGCGACGGCAGCGGCGGGCGCGACCGACGCGGTGTAGCATGGGCGTGGGCATGGAGAGGGAGTGGCCCCGCAGGCGCGGAAGAAGAGCGGCAGGATCGGGCATGGGCGTGCATAGGAGCGGGCATGTGCCACGGGGTCAATCCGAGGAGCTCGGTGGCTACCCCTGCAATGACCATGGAGGACGGCGGTTCTCGGCCACGGCGAAATACCTAACGAGTGGGGAAACAGGGAAAAGGCAAGAGGAGATCATGGCGGTGTCAATGGCGCCCTAGGGGAAGACGTGAAAGCTCGGGGCGGCGCGGATCGAACGGCAATGTCGCGGGTGGCCCAAGGTTGAGGAAGAGGGAGAGAGAGGGTGTGTGTGAGAGAATTTGATGGTAAAAAAGGTTGTCAATGTCACTTAATATGTATGAGAATATTAAATGTAATATTAACATAATTGATATTGAACCTTGTTAGAAAAAGCAAGGTTGCACGCCTACCCAGTCGAGGGTCAAGTCCTCGTTGAAATTTCAACTAAAAACTGACACTATTCTTCCATTATTTCTTGTCAGTTTATATATATCCAAATTATTTGTATCCAATATATCTGATGGTTCCATTGCAATAGTATTTACAAGTTGTGGTTCCATGGTATCCACAAACTGACGCTTTTCTTGCGTGTATGTCTTGTTAGTTGTGGTTCCGTGGTAAGACATACTATGTACAACACATAATCAGGTATAGAAAAATACAATGTTCCATGGTAATATTTCTGTACCATGAGATGTGAAAAGGATGATTATGCATCAAGTATAAATCAATCTATATCTGAAAAGATCTGCCTGTACGGAATTTTGGGTGAGTCTGAACTCGTTCCTCGCCGGCAAGGACCGATATCCCTCGCTCCCTGTCATTTGCCTCCCCTCCATCTAGATAAACATTTTTGAATAACAGGACATGATGGATGATCATACTGAAACTAGTTACGGAGTCTATACTTTGTGGAGGGTCTCCGTTGGAGGTTTTCTTCTGGCGAGAGACCTCTACTATTGCGCGCACACACCGCAGACGGAGCAGAGGCACTACTGCGTGCCTACTGGCATTGTACCAGGTAGCCCGCAACGCGCGCCACGCCATGATTCGCACCCCTGCCGCCGCTCCCGCTGCCGCGCACAGTCGATTGATTGCTCGCTCGCTCGCCTGCTTCTGCGAGCCATCACTACCCCACCACCTTAACTCGGCCAGACCTGGCCTGGCCTGCGCACGCCGATGAATCATGCCAATGCCATCCCGCTCGCCGTGAGCCGCCATGTGCGCCTGCACGGAACGCCCCAAGAGAGATGCGCCACAGTACAGTCCACACCGGCGCAAATGGTCCATGCGCCCGATCATTCATCGCCACACTGGCACAATCGTACGATCCAGTGTAGCACGAACTCTGCCGGCTGACTCCATGGGCACGGTTCGCTCGTGCCTAGCTGCATCGGGGACGCCCTCGTACGGGAGCCACCGCCCTCCGCCGCCCGTCGGGGGCATTGTGTTTGTGCGGATAGGCTGTGGTAGATCTGGTGGGCGTCTACGGTGAGCTAGGCAACAAGCCGTGACAGCAAGATGGAGCCCGCCTGACCTGGATGGATGGATGAGATCATGAGAAATGGACCATGGTTTCAGTGTCGCATTGATGCGCCAAACCACCTAACTTGACGGCTACCACAAAGTCCACTACGCCATTGCATACACCTAGGCTCAAGCCATCCGGAGCAGAGTGACTGGCATGACACGCCCCGTTCGACGGCCCAGATTCGTACACCAGTTTAGCGTTCAGACTCAAAAGACAGCGAGAGTGAGACAGCGTCAACGCATTTCAGAGGAACATGACACTGAGACTGAGAGTGAACCTGATCATAAGTTGATACTAGCATGCCCTTGTTCCAACAACATTCTCATTCCGACGTCCGACCAACCTTGAACAACTAATCTACTACTACTCCCCTAGAATTACAAGAGGAACAGAGGAGAGGAGAGGAAGGAAGACAAGGGTCCATGCATGAAAGCGACGGCCATCTTACCAAATTACGGAGCAAGAGATCAAGGGACACAAAAGGCACCAAACCATGTGCATGCCATTGACACACCGTCAGATATATCAGGTTTTTCTTCCTTTGTCCTTGGATCAGGCTAGCCCTGCAACAAGCTTACCAAAGCGGTTTCTTTCTTCTACCCAGGGCGAATGTGAGCGAGTGATCGAACTTCACGCGAATGCCAGGAAGGAGAGGAGCACGGCGAGGAAGGCAGGCGCTCCGGACCTTGGATGCAACCCCGCCGCTGCCGTGTCCATGTTGCTCGTGCCTGTTGGACCCAGGCCGCCGAACCCGGTGGTGGTGTCCGTCCCCGTGCCGGTTCCTCCCATGCCACCGGTGCTAGTGCCGGCACCGGGCGTGAAGGTGCCTGGGGTTCCCCCTGTTGTGCCTCCGATCCCAGTCCCAGTCCCGGTCGGGGTCGTTGATGTTCCAGCAGCACTGTGCAATGAAGAAAGAAGAAGTGGTTACCAATCCTGATTCGACGATGATGCTGGTTCTAAAAATGCAGCATATGAAACTCCAATCGGTTCGTATTGTGTGGTTAATCCAAATGAAGAAGTAACACTGTAGTACCTTGCACTTGAGGGGTAGGAGCAGCCTGAAGAACCTGCATGTGAGCAAGACCATGATATACATTATATAAGAAACTCAAGAATCCAAATAGAAATAGCAGTTAAGGATCTAGTTGACACACAATTAAGTATCGTTGGCTGATTATAATTTTCAAAGAGATATCTTTGGCTGAAAGTATATACATCAGTAGCACTTAAGTATCCAAAATGTAAAATTATTGGAGTTTTTAAAATTGTTTGCAGACCGTTTAGAGAAATAGAGACGACTCATAAACCCTGGTAAAGCTTTGATAAACACACTAGTAACTACTACCTCTGTACCAAAATACAAGAAGCTTTTGCAAGTATGGAGGGAGTAGTTGCCTGGCAATTTCCTTTTCTTGCCCTAACGGCTCAACTGAAATGTGGTACTGACTAGTACGTACAGTAATATAGACCAGAGTGACAGAGCTTCTATATTAAAGACCATTGCACAGTCCACGCATGCAGTGTCAGTTACTCAATGACAGTCAGACAGTGAATTCTCGAACCGGAATGCAGGCGCAAAATCTAAACGGTGCGCAAATACACGCGAGGAGCCAATGAATCCCTTACTTGGGTCGGTGGAGACGACGAGGGCGGTGCCGCCGAAGTCGCAGGTGGCGCCCATGGCCCTCTTCTTCTGGAAGTAGCTGTTGGCCGCCCAGGAGCAGTGCGAGACGACGTTGTTGGGGTTGTAGCACGGCCCCTGCTCGTGGATCGAGTTGCAGTCCGCCCCCGCCCCGCACGCGTAGTCGATGGTCTTCTGCAGCGCCGCCTGCGGCTGCTCCGACCTGCACACGCAGAACTCTGGCGAGCAGCACCAGCAGCAGCCAAGATCAGTTATCAGTGGATTGCGCCAAAGGTCAAATTAACGGCCGGGAGCTACTAGCAATTAAACACAGGCGTTTCCGGGAAAGCTGGTGCGTTTCTGTCAGTTTCTTCTCTTGAAATTATGGCCAGGGAATGTGACAAAAGCAGCGTCAAGATAAAGGTTCCAGGATGGGCAAGAAGGCCGGGTTTTGCATTGGCACCTTGCTGACAGCAAAGAAAGAAAGAAAGAAAGAACGGAATATATGCTCCTGATAAAGGTGGTGAATGCTTTTATTTACTTTTGGGAAATGGACCTGGGAATATATGGCACATCTAGAGAAAATTCCGTGAAGATGGAAGAAGAACAGGTACAGGAGCTAGGCATGTGGCTGGCGGTCTACCATCTCCTATTTCTCCTCCCTAAGCATGGAAGTGGGAGAAGGGAATCTAGGAAAAAGGTGAGAAATCATAGCCAAAGTTGAGCATAAATGCAAGGGCTCGTCTCTCTTGCAAAAGAAAGGAGAGCAGATCTTTTGATCTTTCAAGCTTATAATCACTGATGAAACATAACAAGAAACATCAGCACTAGAAAATCGTTCCACTGGAAAAATGAAGAAAAGAAGTGCGGTGGCTCTAGACAAGCACCGAAGAAGCTGAAGAGAAACACCGACAGCAAAATAGGCAAGGAGTCTTTGCTTATTATAGACTACTAGCCCGGGAAAAATCCAAGAAAAGAGGGGAGAAATGCTAGAGAAAGACCGGAGCTGCGGGCGGCTCACCGGAGACGACGAGGGTCGAGGACAGGAGCAGCAGCGCGGCCACCAGCAGCGGCGCCTCCATGACGAGGCGGGAGCAGAGCGCGGTGGAGAGCTCCGGCGGAAGAAGGGGCCGCCTCGAGAAGGAGAGGAGTGAAGAGAGAGTGGCTACGGGGCAAGAGCAGCGGCCAGAGGGAGTGTGCTTGGGTGTGCGATGTGCGGGTGCGCGTGGGTTTTTGACCTGCCACGGGAGCGTGCGGAGTTTTATTTAGGTGTTTTGTGGCAATCCTTTTTGTGTCAACGGTCGCGGACCTGTGGGAGACTGAGCCGAACCCACCACCTTTGCTCCCTTTTGCAGTTTTGCCTGCCCACGGCGAAATGCATAGGACTTAGTAAAAGAATTGTATGGGTCGGGCTGTTTATCTTTAGAGAAAGAGAATCGGTACTACATACTCATCAGATACAAACCGCAGTCGGATCGTGCCGACGGCCACTAATATACCTGCACCAATGGATTTCTCAAGTTATCAATCTGTGGTTGGATGGTTAGAGGGACAATGGCTAGTCTCTCGGAAGTGCTCATAGAGGTAGGAGTAGGGTGTGCGTGTGTGCGTTCATAGGAATGAGTGTATGCGCGTATGTATGAGCGCTTGCGTCTGTACTGATGTTTAAAAAAAAAGTTATCCATTTTAGTACAATAAGAAACTATTATCGCCCAAGGTACTCGGCTCAGAAATGATTTTCTGAATGTACATGTCATTGAAATACGAGATCTTCGCAATAACGTTAAAGAGTGACTCCAAAGTCACAATACATCATACCAACAAAAGCAATGAAACAAAACAGTAACACATATTCATTAGGTCTATATGAACGAATCTGCGAGCACATATGCCTAAAATCAGTTAAGATCAGATACAACGAACCAGCAGAGACCCCAATTCTTTGGCTATGTACCGCCACCCGATAAGACACCGCCATAACAAGAGAAGAACTAAAGTACTTTTATTACCAACAGTGTGCCACCCGATATTGTCCATGAAACCCAAAGAGATGATGCCAATCTAACTTATGAGCATGCCTATGAAGATTCAAGGTCCCCTCAGCTCACAACAAGGCGGCCAGAGGCGAGGGGAACCTACAAAGTCTGACACTAAAACCCTAGCTTCTTTTCGTGCTTTATGCTGCTTTTGTTTGATTTACAGTGGGGTCTTCTTTTCCAGTCTTGAAATTGTTTTATGTTCTAGCGATCGATACCACAGAAAAGATATTTATGACATATATTGTTGTAATATTTAGTTATTGAAGTTGCTTTACAGTTTCTTGGATCTGTGATCTGAAGTTTTGTACTTGTAATATTCTTCAAGTTTGAGTAAAGTTACTGTTATTCTCAACACACACAAAAACAACCAAATAGAACATTTTCAACTTCCATTTTAAAAATAGTGGGAAAACATTAATAAAATATGAGTCAATCTTGGTTTGACGAATTTTCTTCACGAGTAAGGCTATTATACAGGATTTTTGCGACATGGGTCTAGGCGCACCCGATTAAGGAAAAAAGTAAAAAAAAAAAAGAAAATTTGTTTATTTGCAACAAACATAGTTTAGCATAATACTCAAGTTTAAAGTTTTGGGACAAAATGAGCTATGTCTTATTCGAGCGAAAAAAGTGCAGCTACAAAACCGTGAATAATAGTGTTTATACAGTATTGATTCTGTTGTATTTTGCTCGGAACAGGGTGTAAATCATTTGTCCCGAAACTTTATCATGCGTATTATGCTAGATCATGTACGTCGCCAAAAAGTTTGAAAATATTTGACTATTTTTATTTAATTTTTTGCCTAGACCCAGGTTGCATGGTGTATTTTTGAAAATAAGCCTCCTAAAAAGTGTGGGATGCTATGGTTGCGGCATGAACAAGCGAAAATATATGACATGTTCGCACATGTACCCGAATTGCAAAAAGGAAAAGTAAAAAAATGTGAAACTTTCTTGGAACAAGCATTGTCTAATGTATTACTCACATGTAAAGTTTCGTGACAAAATGACTTTCATGATATTATGAACGAATAAAAAGAAAACCAATGCTATATTAAGCTTACTATACACAGTTTATACTTGCAACTTTATGAGATCTTTTTTGCCAACGATACCACAGAAACCATTTTGTCTCCTTTTATGTGAAACATTATAGTGTGGTTGCAACAAGTAGAAGAAAAATACAAAAAATAAAAGGTACAAATACAAACTCAAAACACTAGAAAAGCAATCGGCTAAAACTTTACGGAAGTGTATGGGACACGATTTTTCTGCATTACAAGTCATCGAGACTAGCGAAGTAACTCGGATGGTTAGGGCATCTCCAACGCCGACTCCCAAACCGGAAACCGCATTTATCCGCCAACAGGAGACTAGTCTTCCTAAAAAAATAGGGGAGCTAGTCCACGGACACGGATGCGAGGGCCGGTCATTCAAAGCTGTCTACATATGTCTGGAGAATTTTAATGAAAATGAACAAATTTGATGCATATTTGAACATAATGGACGATATTCATTTATACTTGGATAGTTTTTTCATAAAACCGGATATTTTTTATCTAAACCGGAGCAAATTTATTACATATAGACATATTTCAACTAGACTGGTCTCCAAACCTAGCCTAAAATGATCATCGGCGCCCGTACTCCATCTTCGGCCGGCCATGAGCCCTGAAAAATGAAGCTCTGCTTCCTCCATGGCCATGAGCGCCGGGAACTGAAGCTATACGCCTCCACATCACTGGCAAGCGGCTAATCGGCCGATGATGTTGAGGCCACCAAGCTTGGCTTCAACGGGAAGGGAGGAGCGGTAGCAATAATGGGATACAAGCATCGGCGACCTCCCATGCGCTACTCTTCTTCGTCGTCGCCGGTGCTCGCGGATGTGTCGGCTTCGTGGTCGTGGTAGCGAGGCGCGGTCGAGCTGGCGACTTCATCTTCATCCTCGCTCTCTCCGAACACCTCATTCGCCGCCTCGTCGAACTCCCTGTAGGCAGCTTCTAACTATGTATGAGGTTGGCGGTACTACCAGCGGTCGCGACGGATGTCGTAGGCGGAGCATAGGACTCTAGCATCACCTCCTGCTCGGGCACGTCCACGTTTGCCGCGATAGCCGTGCCGGCGGTGAGTAGCTCCTCCGTGCGCCTGTGCTCGTCGAGGAGGCGGATGTTGTAGGCCTGGTCGACCTGCGCCTGCCGGAATGCGCCTTCCCGCTCCTCCAGCACCATGTCCATGTAGTGAGCATGGGCCTCGCCCATGGTGATGCCGGCATTGTCCATCACGGACGGTGGCATCAACTCGTTGTCGGCCGCCTCTGCCGTTGGCGCGTCCGCAGGGCCGGCCTCCGATGAAATCCTACTTCTGGTGCCCTGCCAGCCGGTCACTATGGCGGCGATCTCCTCTTTTTGTTCGGATGAGAGATGGTCCCATAAGACTTTGGAGCTCTAGGAGGCCATGACCCGAGCTCAGAGAGGCATTCTTGCACGCATGTCTTGGTCACTCTGCCAGATCCGACCACACCACTTTCTCATGAGTAAAGATTGCAGTTGGTACTGTACCCCGGTAAGCTAATTATTTAACTATTTATTCCATGACACTGCCAGGCAGCACGAATGCACGATGAACTCCACGGTCCAATTGCACGCACAAAAAGAATCACACCACCTGAACTTCTCACACGCACACGCTCGCAAGATCACACTGCCAGAGATGTCATTGGTACTCAATCACCCACCCTTTGGACCATTCACTTCGGTTGGGCCCGAAACAATGAGGCCGTGCTTCGACGCGTTCGTCGTGCCGTTCGCGTTCGGCCAGGGGCTGAGATCGCGTTCGTCGTTGGTGGGTGGGGGCGGGGTGGGCTACGGGGAATATATGCTGCAGCTGCGAATGGGCTCTCGATTCGTCTCGCTGCCTTTTCTTTTTTAGGCACTGATAGGCGCCGGTGTGCCGGCCGAAAGTTTCGGCCGGTCTAGCCCAGGCCGTTGGATGTGAGCCGTGCGGGTTGTTCGATCCAGGCAAAAAAAAAGAAAGAAATCGCCCCGGGCTTCTTCTTCCTCGAGCACTTGGGCTGGATCCACATGCCTCGCTCGAGGAGCACGGCGCCGCGCCTCTTGTCACCTCCGGTGGCCGTCCTCGTCGCCGGCCCCCGTCGGTCTTCCTCATCGCCGGTCCCCATCCCTTGCCAACCCCTCGTCGCCGGTCCCCATCCTCGCCGGTTGTCCTCGTCGTCCCCTAGACCCATGCAACAGCCACACCTGCGGTTGCAGCTCTCGACGGCGCCGGTTGTTGCTCCCGGTTGTAGCTCCGTCACCGCCGCTCGCCGTTGATGCTCGCTGCAAAGGAATTGCGTCGACGACAGCTGCCAGTCAAATCAACGCCGTTTGAATGGATGTAGCAAAAACTTCACTGGTAGTAGCAAAATTAAACTACGGTTGCAGCAAAAAACTTCTCGCCGCCGTCGCGAGGTTGCAGCTCCGCCTAGATGGACGTAGCAAAACCTTCGGCGGTAGTAGCAAAATCCTACTATGGTTGCAGCAAAAACGTCGTCGCCGTCACGAGGTCGCAGCTCCCCGCCTTGATGGATGTAGCAAAAAACTTTGCCGGTGGTAGCAAAAATCAACTACAGTTGAATCTTTATTATCTACGGTTGAAGCTTTTTGCGACACCTTGAAGCTTTTCCCTGTTGGCAGAAAGCTATGAACGACCAAAGAAAATCTACATCCGGTGATGAAAAAAGCTTTATCCGGCGATGAAAAAAGCTTCAAACTTGGAGCCGTAAGCCATGGACGACAAACGAAAAGCTACAACCGGTGGTTACAAAAGCTACAATCGGCATTGAAAAAAGCTTCAAACTAATTGTCTTAGCTGTGAATCCCGCGATGACGATGACGTCGTTTTGCTTCAACCATAGTTGGTTTTGCTACAAACGGCGTTGGAATTTGCTACAACCATTTTCGCGGCTACTTGCTGCTGCTCCGCCGAGCTCCCACGCCTGCCCATGGCCATCGTCGCCGCGGTGCCGTTCCGGGAGGAAAAAGGTTCAACGGTTGCAGCTCCGTGCGTGGTGGGTTGCAGCTCAGACGTGGCCGGGTCCGACGAGGGCAGGCAGAGCTCCGGTGGCGCAGATCCGAGCAGATCTGGCCGAGGGCAGCCGAATCGGCTGATTCCCATGGCGGCAGCTCCCTGGGAGGCCTCCGGCCGGCGAAGGTTGACCATCGCAGCGGGGAGAGAGAGAGACGAGCGACGGGAAGAAGAGAAACATGAGGAAGAAGACGCACGTGGGCGGGCCCCCCATCCTATGTGTCGCTAGGTGAGTCGCTCGGTACGTTCACGCGTGGACGCGACCGGCCGAAAGCTTCGGCCGGTGCCCCGTCGCGAAACGTTTTGCTTTCTTTTTCTATGGAAAAGTTGCACTTCTAGGGGATTTTCCCTGTCTCTGACTCTGATGCTCGACCGTTCGAACATGGAGAACGAAACGATCTCGCCGGATTTGTGCAGTTTTCATAGTGCGATGCGGTTGATCGGCTGCTTCTGTGTGCCTAATGCAGTTTAATATTGTCGTGCGGTAGATTAATCAACATACTGTCCATCAGCGCACGTATCCTCTTGTCTCCATCGCCAGGCTCCCTCCACTACAACACGTCAGGCATTGCAAGGCATTAATTGCAAAAAGACATTACAAGGCATTTTAGTACGCCTCCAAAGGTCATAAAAACACCTTCATATGCCATTTGCGGCGTTTCTGTAAAACGCTAGAAATGGTGTCGAAGGGAAAGTATTGGGGGCGTTTGCTCAGAATGCTGCTAAACTTCTCAAGATCTTGGCTGAAAAAGAAACACATAAATGTCGCGTTGTCAGGTGAGTAGTAGGGGCGCTACCTGTTACTCCCACTATATGACTAGCCTCATGTTCAGTTTATCTGAGCGAGAGCCGATGATTCCTCCTTTTAAGTACGCCCAGCTACTGCTCCGTAAGCAGTATGGGACTAAACCTGGACTATGCAGAGGTTTCGTACGCATCATCTACTATGCAAAGGTCTCGTACGCAGTATCTGCCCGTCGGCGCTGCAGCAGCTCCACGGCCAACGTAGCTACCCTACAAGCTGGAAGGGGTGTATTCTAATTTCACCAACCTGAAGCATTTTTCTAAAACGCCTCCATAGCTGCATCAGTCCGAGGCATTTTTTCTAAAACGCCTCCAAAGCTTCATCAATCCGAGGCATTTTTCTAAATCGTCTTCATAGCTACATCAATCAGAGGCAGTTCCCGACAATGCCGTCATAGCTACATCAATCCGAGGCATTTTTCTAAATCACCTCCATAGCTACATCAATTAGAGGCATTTTCTCAGAACGCCTCCATAGCTGCATGCGTCAGAGCCATTTTTCCTAAAACACCTCCATAGCTGAGTTAATTGTAAAAAACAACCACATTTGGGGCTTCTTCTGCAGAAAACCATCAGGTCACTAATCTTTTGCAAAAAGCACCGCGCATTCGGTAAACTTTTTGCAAAAAAACACTGATCGCTTGATTTGCAGCCTCTGAGGGCGTTTCGGACAGGTGGGACCCAAAACTGGCGACGTGGCGTAACGGCTAGGCGGACGGCGCCGTTACTCGCTACCTGGTCAAACCGACGCGGTCGGCTCACCCGACCGCACCAGCTCTCTCACTATCTCGCCCGCACTCTCTCGCTCCCTCCTGCTCCTCTTCCTCTCCGGTTGCCGCCGGCCGCCGGCCGCCATGGTGTCCTGGAGTGAGAGCGAAAGCACTGAGGGCTCCACCGCGCAGTACATCTCCACTTCCGACTCCCCTGTCAAGGTTAGTTCTTTCTCTGGTTCTCTATTTGTTTTGGCCGCCGCTCATTTGTGTTCTAGGGTTCTACTAGTTCTGCTGAGTTCTGCTCGAGTTGAACAAGTTTTTGTTGGATTGCCCAGATCCGAGCTACAATTGATGACCCGTTGTTCGAGGGTGCTGCTGATGATTTGATGGTGATGTGCGAGCATGGGAATCCAGGGAGGAAATATGTTGCATTTGAGGGGATAAGCACTGGGAGGCGGTTCATTGCCTGTGTCACTGAAGTAAGTAAGAAGTTGTAGCTTTGCAGCAGTCCAATTCATCATCTAGGGTTCATAGTTACTGTTCATGTTCTAGTGTTCATAGTTACTGTTCATGTTCTGTTCTAGGGTTCATAGTTACTATTCTATGGTTCATAGTAACTCTTCATTAACTGCATCTGGTAGATTGACTTAACTGAATCTGGTAGATAAACTTAACTGCATATGGTACACTAACTTAACTGAACTGAATCTGATGGATTAAGCTAAGGTACATTAACTTAACTGAATCTGTAACTAATGACTTAAAGTTTGAACTAATTTTTTCTGTTGCAGGGTGCTAATAATTGTGGATTAGTGTAGTGGGTAGATGAGGAGTGGCCAGATCATCTGCAGAATGCTCTTCACAAGCTGTGGCTTATGTATGAGCATAGCCAGCATAACAATAGGATGGCATGCCTGGAGCATTCATCTACTGTACACAATCTCACACAATAGAAAAGAGTTGTAGGAGACATATGAGAAGCTTGTTGAAGATGTGAACAACCTCTTGGATTATAAGGATAGCCAGCCTGAGGTAAACCAGAAGAATAATGCTGAGAACATTTCAGTGAGTGTGGAAAGCAGCATGACAAAGGATGCTGAGATCAAAAAATTGAAGGCTGTTGTTGACCCGTTAAAGCAAATTCATGTAGCTCAAGCCACTGTCATTAGGAATTTGAAGTTCAATCATCTGAAAGAGAAGGAAAAGATGAGCTCTGATAAGAGGACTTTGGAGATTTGCTATGCTGACCTGAAGAAAGAGAAGGATGACCTGAAGAAAGAGAAGGATTAGGTGGACAATTGCATTGCTGAGCTGATGAAAGAGAAGGAGAAGTTGACCATGGAGAAGGTACTCTTGCTTCCTGCATTGTTGAGCTCAAGACAACAGGTGATAGTAACAAGAGGAAGCTTCGCCGGATTAAGGCTATTTGTGATGAAGACTAAGTTCAGTTGTTGTCTGACCATGTGGGTCATTGTCTTTTGTAATAGCTTTGGACTAAAGCTTGTAATGTGTTAACTTTGACTTTGTTGAACTCTGGTAATTCTGTAGTTGGGTTATTTGTGATGAAGACTAAGTTATGTCCTTGAACTATGAATCTTAAGTACAAAGTTGGGTCATTTGATGTGTTCTTTCATTTATGTTATTGTTTATGATTAATGTTGTGTGATGAAAGTTTTGGCCCAATTAAGGTGAGACCTAAGTTGTGTTTTGGCCCAAACTTACTCATTTGGGTTTTGTCGACCTCGATCCACCCCAAATGACCTAACTCACTCGTTTGGGGTTTTGTCGACCTCGATCCACCCCAAATGACCTAACCCACTCATTTGGGGTTTTGTCGACCTCGATCCACCCCAAATGACCTAACTCACTCGTTTGGGGTTTTGTCGACCTCGATCCACCCCAAATGACCTAACTCACTTGTTTGGGGTTTTGTCGACCTCGATCCACCCCAAATGACCTAACTCACTCATTTGGTGTTTTGTCGACCTCGATCCACCCCAAATGACCTAACTCACTCATTTGGTGTTTTGTCGACCTCGATCCACCCCAAATGACCTAACTCACTCATTTGTGGTTTTCTCAACCTCGATCCACCCCAAATGACCTAACTCACTCATTTGGGGTTTTGTCGACCTCGATCCAACCCAAATGACCTAACTCACTCATTTGGGGTTTTGTCGACCTTGATCCACCCCAAATGACCTAACTCACTCATTTGGTGTTTTGTCGACCTCGATCCACCCCAAATGACCTAACTCACTCATGCATCAAAGTCTTGAACACAACAACAAGCATCATAAGAACCATCATCAACAACAGAGAAGCAAATCATCATAACAACCAGCACTCATGCATAAAAATCTTGAACATAACTAGCATCATAAGAACCATCATCAACAACAATAGAGAAGCAAATGATCATAACAACTAGCACTACTCCATGCATCATAGTCTTCAACACAACCATAAAATAGGTATGAGTGCATCATAGTATTCAACACAACCATAAAATAGGTATCTTGCAAAAAAAGTTTGAAACACAACCATAAATAGTTCAACACAACCATAAATAGTTTAACCATCACCAGTTCCAGAGTTCCAAACAATACTGTGCCAACATAGGCAAGGGTCTTCATAATATTTTTACCATCAGCAGGTCACCACAAACTTATCTGCTTCCCTTAGAACAATTGAACCACTCAGACATCTTAAAAGATGGTTTTTTGACTCTTCCAGTACCTGCTGGTCTTGGAGGCAAGAAGTTTTTCTTTTGCCTAGCAGCAGCAGCAGTAGTAGAGGTACTTGGCCCAACAGTTGTAGAGAAACTGGGCCCATCAGAAGATGCACTAGTAGTAGCTGCCCTTGGAGCTCTCCTGGATGCAGGAGGAGCTGATGGAGCTTTGCTTGCAGTTGGTGTAGCTCTTGTGGGTGCCCTTGGAGGAGGAGCTGATGGAGCTGTCCTGTGTACTGCTGGTGTAGCTCTTGTTGGTGCCCTTGGTGCAGGAGCTGATGGAGCTTTGTTTGCTGCTGTTGTGGCTCTTATTGGTGCCCTTGGAGCTATCCTAGCTGATGCATCAACTCTTCTATTTTCCTAGAATTACAACATAGACAGATTACAAGATTGGAAACTTGCATAAACATAGAAAGATTACAAGATAGTCACAAAGTTACCATATGTTGGTCCCTTCTCATTGCCAGAGCTGGCTTAAGAGTCTTGTGGCAGCTAGTGTACCTATGCCCAGCCAGGTTGCAATTGCTACAAGTGATTGTACCCATCCTAGAGTATCCTTGGGAGCTGGCTTCTCAAACCTACTCTTCCTCCTCTTAGTTTGTTTCTTTCCTGGCTTTTCTTTGAAAACTGGTGGCTCTATGTCAGGGGTACCAGTCTTTGGCCATAGATCAGGCCCAGGCACAGGATAGACTATTGCACTGTAGGCTGCTTGGTACATGGGTTTCTTGAAGAAATCATTGACAAAATCGTCTGGATGTAATTTTGCCTTGTTGATTGCAGAAATTGAATGATTGCAAGGAACCCCTGTCATGTCCCATTTCCTACAACCACATGTGTATGCTTGCAAATTAACTACATATGCACTTTCTCCACTTGTAACTTGGTATAGATCAGGTCCAGCTTTGATAGATTGACAGTATCTTGAATGATGTTTTGCTTCTTCCAGCTTTTCAGCATATATTGGGCATATCTGCCACTTGGCTGTCTCAGTCTCAGTCCTATTTGTGTTGAACTTAACTAGCAACTTAGTTCTGATCCCATCAACCATAGTTTTAATTGGCTTGCCTCTGACATCAAGTATCATCTTGTTAAACACTTCACTAATATTGTTGACAGCCAAGTCAGTTTTACAATTATTGTCCATGGCATGTCTAGCCCATGTATGTTTGGGAATCTTACTAAGCCATTTCCAAGCTGCCTCTCACTCTCTTTTCATGCCATCCATTGCTGTAAGGGCATATTATCCCTAAGTTGTTTTGGTGATTGATGACAATGTTTTTGCGGACTAATCGTGTGCCTTGAGTATTTCAGACATTTCATCACTGGGCACAGTACGATTTGGTGCCCCTCGAAGACTATTGAAGACAACGTTTTTCTAAGTTTCTTTTCGGTGGATTTGAGTCGTAGGAAAGCCGTACTATTAAGAGGGGGTCCGTTTTGGAAAGGTTTGGGTGGAATCATCACGTACACGTCTACTCCTTTTTGCACCTCCTTTCCTTTGGCACTTTGGAGCATCCTCCGTTTATCTCGCCTATGCAACTTGTCATGGTTGTTGAGCTTAGGCATGTGGTAGTACTGCTCCTAGGAGCGGTAGTACAGCAGGCCCTTGCGGTAGTACCGGACCATGTTGCGGTAGTACCGCAAGAGCCCATGGTAGTACCGCTCCTCAGGAGCTGTAGTACCGTGGCCCCCAGGCCAAGTGCTGCTGCGCAGCGGTAGTAGGGGCGGATGTACTTTTTTACATCCACGCCCCACGCGGTAGTACCGCGCCTGGTGCGTGGTAGTACCGTGCGTCCCGGTCTGGCTCAACTACCGCGCGGTAGTACCGCTCTGCGTGCTGTACTACCGTGTCGGGTTTTTGCATTGACTCCATCTCAGCGGAAGTTGCCACGGATGTATTTTTATATGTCCGTGCCTTCCCGAAATCTGGAACCTCCTTGCCTTGCGGTAGTACCGCAAGGTGGTGCAGTAGTACCGCGCAAGCGGTTCTACTGCCCTTCGCTCCAGTGCGTTTGGACGGTCCAGGCTTGTGCTGCTCGAGCGGTAGTACCGCAGGGCCCTGCGGTAGTACCACATGACCTTGTGGTAGTACCGCGTTCCTGGCGCGGTAGTACCATGTTGCGCAGGCTGGGTTGGTGGATAACGGTTGGATTTGTCCCTCCACACTATATAAGGGGTGTCTTCTTCCCCGAGTTGACTACCTCTTCGAACCATAAGCTCCATTGTTGCTCCAAGCTCCATTTTCGCCCGATCTCTCTCCCTAGCCAATCAAACTTGTTGATTTTGTAGGGATTGGTTGAGAAGGCCCCGATCTACACTTCCACCAAGAGAAATTTGATTCCCCCCACTAATCCCTTGCGGATCTTGTTACTCTTGGGTGTTTAAGCACCCTAGACGGTTGAGGTCACCGCGGAGCCATAGTCCATTGTGGTGAAGCTTCGTGGTGTCGTTGGGAGCCTACAATTAAGTTGTGGAGATTGCCCCAACCTTGTTTGTGAAGGTCCGGTCAACGCCTCCAAGGGCACCAATAGTGGAATCACGACATCTCACATTGTATGAGGGCGTGAGGAGAATACGGTGGCCCTAGTGGCTTCTTGGGGAGCATTGTGCCTCCACACCGCTCCAACGGAGACGTACTTCCCCTCAAAAGGAAGGAACTTCGGTAACACATCCTCGTCTTCACCGGCTCCACTCTTGGTTATCTCGTGCCTTTACTTGTGCAAGCTTACTTGTGTTATTTCCCTTGCTTGCTTGAGTGCTTCTTGTTATTGCATCATATAGGTTGCTCACCTAGTTGCATATCTAGACAACCTACCTTGATGCAAAGTTTAATTTGGTAAAGAAAAGCTTAAAATTGTTAGTTGCCTATTCACCCCCCCTCTAGTCAACTATATTGATCCTTTCAATTGGTATCAGAGCCTCGTCTCTTTATTAAGGACTTTGCCGTCCGAAGAGTATGGTTGACACCGTAGACGGTGTGGAGGAGCACTCCGGTGCGAATCCGGTCTCGTCTACGGGTGATGGGGGAACCGCGGTCTGTCGTGAGGAATTCAATGTGGCTTTGGACACATTGAAAACGTCCATGACGACCGAGGTTGAAAGCATGTTTAATAAATTCATTGAAGGGCTTAAACTATCCACCGCACCGTTGAAAGTGGGTGATCCCACCGACAAGGTGACGGATGCTAACTCCGACAAGGGGGAAGCTACTAGCGAAAAGACTCCTTCTTCCAGTGGTAAAAATGGCACCGGCATCTTTGCCCATGTGGAACCTCCACTTGTTTATGGTGGACCGATTCCTTCCACTCATTTGAATCATGCCGGTCCTCCCCCTAAGATTGTGAAAAATGAGGACTTTGATTCTTGGGTCTATCGCTTTAAGCGTCATTTAAATCATGTGAATACTAATCTTTGGAGAATCATTGAAGAAGGTTTCTATCCACATGATCGAAGCAACTTCACCCCTAGAGAAGCCGCGGATAATCAATTCAATGAGAATGCTCTCTTCATCATCCAAGATGCAATTCCACCCGAAGATCTCCCTCATCTTCGGCCCTTCGCCATGGCCAAAGATGCATGACATTGTGTTGTTTCCCTCTACCGGGGAAGCGCAAGCATTCAACGCTCCAACTATGAAGTGGTGCAAGATGAAGCCGGTGGGTTTGCAATGAAAGAAGATGAAGAACCTCATGAGCTTTATCGGAGAGTAACCAAACTCGCGGTATCACTCCAGATCATGGGAGCAAGGACACGGATGACAATTGGATCAAGCGCAAATTCCTCAAGGCAATGATGCCTTACCACAAGGCCACGTCCTCCGTCATTCGTCAAAGGCCGGACTTCCACACCTTGTCCTCAAGTGAAGTGCTGGATGAGTTTGTGGCTATGAGCATCTTGGACAAGACCGCCGACAATGCGATGCTACGTTCTCAAAGAGCAAAGAAGCCCAACCTTGCGTTGAAGGCCAAGGTTAGTGTGGAAGAAGAAGAAGAAGAGGAAGAAGAGGAGAGCAACCCCGAAGATACAAATTACACCTATCATGAGCACATGGCTCTTGCTTCAAGGCAATTTTGGAGCAAGAAGAACACAAGGACTAACTTCAACAAGAACAACTCAAGTGGCGCGAAGGTCAAGCAACGAGTGAGGACTTGCTACAATTGTGGCAATGTGAGTCATTTTGTTGTGGAATGTCCTTACGAGAAGAGGGAGGACAATGGTGGCAAGCTCATCCGGAAGGACAAGGCCAAGTCTTTCCCCAACAAGAGCAACTTCACCAAGAAGACTCCTCCCAAGGCGTTGGTGGTCCAAGAGGAGTACAATGAGGATGAGGATGATGAAGATGGCGAGTCGATTGCCGTGGCCTCCATTTCCATTGCAACAACTCCACGGGTGTCTCTCTTCGACTCACCCAATGAGAACATCACCGCCAAGTGCCTCATGGCTAAAGCTACCAACAAGGTAACCCCCAACATCAAAACTACCATCATTAATAATCCTTCTTTGATGGATTGCATTGATGAACATGAGGGTTCTAGTGTGGAGGAGAATGAGTTTGAGTCCTTCATGAGTAAACTCAAGGGTAAATCCAAGAAGCACTTCGTTGCTCTCTTGGACAACTTGGTGAAGCCAATGACATGATCGAGGCTCACGAAGATACCATCTCTAAGATGGAGGGTCATAGTCGTGACTATGCCGATGAGATTTCGGATCTTTCCAATGCTCTTGAGGAAGAGCGTGGTCTTCGTTTGGCTATTGAGGAGTCACACAACAACGAACATGCTAAGTTAAAGAAAGATCTTGATCATGCTCTTGTTGTTTCGCGTGTGCTAACCTCCGAGAAGGCCAAGCTTGGGGTTGATCTTGCTAGACTCAAAGAGGAGTTTGACTTACTTGACAAGGCTCACAAGGTCTTGAAGGGTGCTCATGTTGGGGATCGTAGCAAAATTTTAAAATTTCCTACGCATCACCAAGATCCATCTATGGAGTATACTAGCAACGAGGGGAAAGGAGTGCATCTACATACCCTTGTAGATCGCGAGCGGAAGCGTTCCAATGAACGGGGTTGATGGAGTCATACTCGCCGTGATCCAAATCACCGATGACCGAGTGCCGAACGGACGGCACCTCCGCGTTCAACACACGTACGGAGCAGCGACATCTCCTCCTTCTTGATCCAGCAAGGGGGAAGGAGAGGTTGATGGAGATCCAGCAGCACGACGGCGTGGTGGTGGAAGTAGCGGGGATCTCGGCAGGGCTTCGCCAAGCTTCTGCGAGAGGGAGAGGTGTTGCAGGGGGAGAGGGAGGCGCCAGGGGCTGTGGTCTTGCTGCCCTCCCTCCCCCCCCCACTATATATAGGGACCCCTGGGGGGCGCCGGCCCTGGGAGATCAGATCTCCAAGGGGGGGCGGCGGCCAAGGGGGAAGGGGGGGTGGATTCCCCCCCAAGCCAAGTGGGGCGCCCCCACCCCTAGGGTTTCCAACCCTAGGCGCAGGGGGAGGCCCAAGGGGGGGCGCCCCAGCCCACTAAGGGCTGGTTCCCTTCCCACTTCAGCCCATGGGGCCCTCCGGGATAGGTGGCCCCACCCGGTGGACCCCCGGGACCCTTCCGGTGGTCCCGGTACAATACCGATAACCCCCGAAACTTTCCCGGTGACCGAAACTGGACTTCCTATATATAATTCTTCACCTCCGGACCATTTCGGAACTCCTCGTGATGTTCGGGATCTCATCCGGGACTCCGAACAACTTTCGGGTTTCCGCATACTAATATCTCTACAACCCTAGCGTCACCGAACCTTAAGTGTGTAGACCCTACGGGTTCGGGAGACATGCAGACATGACCGAGACGCCTCTCCGGTCAATAACCAACAGCGGGATCTGGATACCCATGTTGGCTCCCACATGTTCCACGATGATCTCATCGGATGAACCACGATGTCGAGGATTCAATCAATCCCGTATACAATTCCCTTTGTCAATCGGTACGTTACTTGCCCGAGATTCGATCGTCGGTATCCCAATACCTTGTTCAATCTCGTTAGCGGCAAGTCACTTTACTCGTACCGTAATGCATGATCCCATGGCTAAATCCTTAGTCACATTGAGCTCATTATGATGATGCATTACCGAGTGGGCCCAGAGATACCTCTCCGTCATACGGAGTGACAAATCCCAGTCTCGATCCGTGCCAACTCAACAGACACTTTCGGAGATACCCGTAGTGTACCTTTATAGTCACCCAGTTACGTTGTGACGTTGGGTACACCCAAAGCACTCCTACGGCATCCGGGAGTTACACGATCTCATGGTCTAAGGAAAAGATACTTGACATTGGAAAAGCTCTAGCAAACGAACTACACGATCTTTGAGCTATGCTTAGGATTGGGTCTTGTCCATCACATCATTCTCCTAATGATGTGATCCCGTTATCAATGACATCCAATGTCCATAGTCAGGAAACCATGACTATCTGTTGATCAACGAGCTAGTCAACTAGAGGCTTACTAGGGACACGTTGTGGTCTATATATTCACACATGTATTACGATTTCCGGTTAACACAATTATAGCATGAACAATAGACAATTATCATGAACAAAGAAATATAATAATAACCATTTATTATTGCCTCTAGGGCATATTTCCAACAGCTCATGCTAGCCTCAAGGAGTCTCATGATCAACTCCAAGTAAAGCTAACCAAGGAGAGAGCCACATTCCCTCATATGGTATTAATTGATAATGCAAATGCCACTAACCCGTGTTGTGAGCATGTGCATCTTGTTGAGGAGAATGCTAAGTTGAAGGAACAACTTGAGAAAGGCCTTGTGTCTTGCATACAAGGCGAGAAGAATCTCAACGACCTTTTGAGCAATCAAAAGGAAGTTGTGGCCAAGGAAGGGATTGGGTACGCGCCCAAGTCCAAGAACAAGAAGAAGAATGACAATGCCAAATGACCTCCTCCTCTCAAGCAAACCTTTATGAAGGAGGGATAGGGTGCTACTAAGGAGAAGAAGAAGAACACCGTGAAGGGTGGTGATGCCAAGAAGGGTAACACGTCTCTTCCCAACAAAGCCGGCGACTTTAACCCTTCTTATGTGTTATGTCGTGCTAGTGATGGACATGTTTATGCCAAATTTGTTGGTTCTTCTTATGAGTACATTGAATGGTCTATTGGGTTCCTAAGACCCTTGTTACTAACATCAAAGGACCCATTACAAAATGGGTACCTAAAACCAAGCATTGATTTCTTGTAGGTGTTTGCTTCCGGTGGGGGATCATGGTTGCTCGATAGTGGAGCAACTAATCATATGACCGGAAGCAAGGACTTGGTGGTGGATGTTCAAAAGATTCCATCTATGCCCACCAATGTCGAGTGGGGTGATGCCTCGTCCTCAAAGGTATTGGGACTTGGCAAGGTTGTCATTTCTCATGATCTCACGATCGAGAAGGTCATGCTTGTTGAGTCCCTTGCATACAATTTACTTTCTGTTCGACAACTTGCACTCATGGGCTTTGCCACTTTCTTTGATGTTGATACCGTGGCCCTCCTGTGGAGCAAGACTCTTAAAGTAGACTTTGTTGGGCATGTCGAGAACGGTCTCTATGTGATTAACTTTTCGGAGCGACCCACTAAGACCGCGACATGCCTAATGGCTAAAGTTGACGTGGGATGGCTTTGGCATCGCCGTTTAGCCCATGTCAATATGAGATCTTTGCAAAGTCTTCTCAACGGGGACCATGTCCGTGGACTAACGAATGTTAGTTTTGCTAAAGATCGTGCTTGCAGTGCTTGTATCGAAGGAAAGCTACGTGAAAAGGCTCACCCTCCCACGACTATCATTTACTCGAAGAGGCCTTTGGAGCTCCTTCATTTGGATCCCTTTGGGCCTCCATCCTTTGATAGTCTTGGGGGTAGGAAGTATTGCTTGGTGATTGTGGATGACTATTCAAGATACACTTGGGTATATTTCTTCAAGAGGAAGAGCGAAACCCAACAAACCGTCATTGACTTTGCAAATGAAGCCCAACGTCAACACAATGCAAAGATCTTGACAATAAGAAGTGACAACAGCACCGAGTTCAAGAACTACACCTTGGATGAGTTTCTTAGTGATGAGGGGATGAAGCATCAATATTCCGCACCTTACACCCCTCAACAAAATGGTGTAGCGGAGAGGAAGAACCGGACGTTGATGGATGCGGCAAGGACCATGATGGCGGAGTTCAAGTCTCCATACAACTTTTGGGCCGAAGCCATCAACACCGCGTGTCATGCTTCAAATCGTCTCTATCTCCGCAAAGGCTTGAGCAAGACTCCATATGAGATACTCACCGGTAACAAGCCCAACCTCAAGTACTTTCGGGTGTTTGGGTGTAAGTGTTTCATTCTCAAGAAAGTTGTTCGTTTGTCTAAATTTGAGGCTAGAGCTTATGAGGGCATATTTGTTGGTTATGCTACAAACTCTCATGCTTACCGTGTCCTCAATAAGTCCACGGGGCTTATTGGGGAACCGTGTAATGTGGAGTTTTATGAGAATAACGGCTCCCAAGTGGAGCAAAGTGGCACTTGTGATGTAGGTGATGAAATTCCTCCTCAAGCCATAAGAAGAATGGGTGTTGGTTTTATCCTACCCATTGAGGAACCCCTTGTGGCCGAAGGAGAAGGACAATGCTCCACTCAAGTGGAGCCATCACCAACCCAAGGCCCACACGCTTCCGAAGAACAAAGTGAAGGCCCTCAACCTCAAGAACAAGACCAAGGGCAAGGTCAATCTCAAGATGGTGTTGAAACATCAAGTGATGCCCAAGGTCAAGTTCTCTCCTCCTAGCAAGTTCAAGATCAAGAGCTTCCTCGAGATCAAGAGCAAGCTCAAGACGGCGTTCAAGATGATCAAGTGACTGCTCCTCGACTCACCCCCGAGGAGGAATTGGAGCGTCGTGCCGCCAAGATTGCATCCAAGCTCTCCACCAAGGGTCATCTCATGAAAAATGTGCTTGGAAGCATTCAAGAGGGGGTAAGCACCCGTAGACAATTGGCAAACTATTGTGAACATTGAGGGAGTCCTGGACTAAGGGGTCCTCGGGCGTCCGGTCTGCTATCCATGGGCCGGACTGATGGGTTGTGAAGACATGCAGACCGAAGACCATACTCGTGTCCGGATTGGACTTTCCTTGGCGTGGAAGGCAAGCTAGGCGATCAACCATGAAGATTCCTTCTTATGTAACCGAGTCCATGTAACCCTAGATCTCTCCGGTGTCTATATAAACCGGAGAGCATAGTCCGGATAGGACACATTCATTACCATATACACATAGGCTAGACTTCTAGGGTTTAGCCATTACGATCTCGTGGTAGATCAACTCTTGTAATACTCATATTCATCAAGATCAATCAAGCAGGAAGTAGGGTATTACCTCCGTAGAGAGGGCCCGAACCTAGGTAAACATCGTGTCCCCCGTCTCCTGTTACCATCGATCCTAGACGCACAGTTCGGGACCCCCTACCCGAGATCCGCCGGTTTTGACACCGACATTGGTGCTTTCATTAAGAGTTCCACTGTGCCGTCGTCAAAAGGTTGGATGGCCCCTTCAATCGTCAGTAATAGCGCCGTTCAGGGAGAAACCTTCCTCCCCAGACAAACCTTTGTGTTCGACGACTTCGTACTGCGGGCCAACTCGCTTGGCCATCTGGAGCAGGTCGATAGTCACGCCCCTGGCCATCAGGTCAGATCTGGAAGCTTGAACTGCGTCACGGATACTCGCGAAGACTTGATCTCCTATGGATTCAAGACTGCGGCAGTCGCTCCCCCTCTCTCCGATGAATATGACTTAAATCTATTATCGGATCACACCCAGGAGATGGATCCTATTGCTGCAACGGCCTCAGAACCGAAGCAGATCATGCCCTTCGAGGCCACAAGGTCCACGGCGTTGGAGCCGCACATGGACTCGACATCCTACAATATTTGCGTCAATGGAACTCCGGACTCGTTTTCGGCTACACGTTCCAGATCAGACACGCCTGCGGACACCGAGCTGGATCGGCTATCGATTTTCGAATTTAGTGCCGCAGACCTCTTCCAGCACTCACCTTTTGGTGACACGCTAAATTCTTTAAAGAACTTATCCTTGGAGGAGGACTCACAGCCGAACTATGTTCAGGTCGAGCTAGAGACAGATGACGAAGAATTTTGCTTCCCACCCGCCACCCACTTCATAGCCACTGTCGATGACTTAACCGACGTGCTTGACTATGGCTCCGAAGACATCAACGGTATGGACGATGATGCCGATATGGAGCAAGGCCAAGACCGGCCATTCACCGGACGTTGGACGGCTACCTCTCCGTACGACGTGTACATGGTTGACACACCCAAAGGATCTGGCGACGAAAACGAAGAGCCAGATGCGAATAAAACCTCTGAGACGCAGTCCAAGCGCCGACGCCCCAAGCGCCGTTCTAAGCCTCGTCGCTCAAAGGACGGCAACACCGGCACCGGAGAGAATAGTACTCCAGGCGACGCCGAAAACAATGAAGACCCTGTCGGAGCTACATCTGAATAGGAGGAACATGACAATAGGCAAGACAACCCTGACGAACAGGCCATAGAAGATGACTCGGAGGACGACAGCTACCGTCCACCCTCCGAAGAGGAGACAAGCCTCGACAACGAGGACTTCATCGTGCCTGAGGATCCTCTGGAGCAGGAGCACTTTAAGCTTCAGCTCATAGCCACTGCAAGGAGCCTGAAAAAGAAACAGCAGTAGCTTCAAGCTGAACAAGATCTGCTCGTTGACAGGTGGACCGATGTCCTGACAGTCGAAGAATACGGCCTCACGAGCCCAACAAAGAGCTACCCGAAACGCAGACTGCTACCTCGATTCGACGAGGAAGCACCGGAGCACACATCTCCCTTGCGTAATGCGAAACGACCACCACGTGGTCGAGATAGGGCGGCCGACCGGCCACCCCGCGGCCGAGATAAAGCGGCAACTCAGGCCGAACAGCAGCCTGCCCCACCGCCTCGTAAAAACAGAGACGGGAGAGTTCGGGGTCACACGTACGACCTCCGGCAGATCCTGGACGATAGAATAGGACATACAAGATCGATCTATGGATCGCGAGGGCGTGCCTCGAGGCACGACGACGGCTACCTAGTCGGACGTGATAAATCTAACCACACCCGGCCGAATACCGCAGACGGACTCCGTCAGAGCTACGCCACGACGCGGCCCGATATAGAGGCACCGCACACCCTCTATGCTTCACAGACGAAGTACTGGATCACGAATTCCCCGAGGGGTTCAAGCCTGTCAACATTGAATCATACGACGGCACAACCGATCCTGCAGTATGGATCGATGATTTCATTCTCCATATCCATATGGCTCGAGGAGATGACCTCCACGCCCTTAAATACCTCCCACTAAAGCTCAAAGGGCCAGCCCGGCACTGGCTTAACAGCCTGCCTGAAAATTCTATCGGCAGCTGGGAGGAGTTGGAAGAAGCCTTCCTGGACAACTTCCAGGGAACATATGTCCGGCCACCAGACGCCGATGACTTAAGCCACATAGTTCAACAACCTAGAGAATTAGCCAGAAAATTCTGGACTAGGTTCCTAACCAAAAAGAACCAGATCATTGACTGACTGGATGCCGAGGCCTTAGCAGCCTTCAAACACAGCATCCGTGACGAATGGCTAGCACGCCACCTCGGCCAAGAAAGCCGAAGTCCACGGCAGCCCTCACGGCACTCATGACCCGCTTTTGCGCGGGAGAGGACAGTTGGCTGGCCCGTAGTAACAACACAGCTACCGAGACAGGCCCCGCCGAGGCCAAGAATAGCACTAGCAAGCTCCAGCGCAATAGACACAAACGCCGAAGCAATGGCAACAACACCGATGACACCACGGTCAACGCTGGATTCACTAGCTCCAAGTCCGGCCAACGGAAGAAGCCCTACAAAAGGAACAATGAAGGACCTTCCAACCTGGACCGCATACTCGACCGTCCTTGCCAGATACACGGCACCCCGGATAAGCAAGCTAATCATACCAACAGAGATTGTTGGGTTTTCAAGCAGGCTGGCAAGTTAAATGCCGAAAACAAGGAAAAGGGATCACAAAGTGAGGACGAGGACGAAGAGCCCCGGCAGGCGAACAATGGGGGGCAGAAGAAATTTCCCCCTCTAGTCAAAACGGTGAACATGGTATACGCTATGCACATCCCCAAAAGGGAGCGTAAGCGAGCACTTAGGGACGTCTACGCGGTAGAGCCAGTCGCCCCAAAATTCAATCCTTGGTCATCATTCCCGATCACCTTCGATCGCTGGGATCACCCAACAAGTATCCGCCATGGCGGTTCAGCCATACTAGTCCTTGACCCAATTATTGACGGGTTTCACCTAACACGAGTCCTGATGGACGGTGGTAGCAGCCTCAACCTGCTTTATCAGGACACAGTGCGGAAGATGGGCATTAACCCCTTGCGAATCAAACAAACAAAGACTACCTTTAAATGAGTCATACCAGGCGTAGAGGCCCGCTATACGGGCTCAATCACGCTGGAGGTGGTCTTCGGTTCTCCGGACAACTTCCGAAGCGAAGAGTTAATCTTCGATATCGTCCCCTTCTGCAGCGGCTATCACACACTGCTCCGACGAACCGCGTTTGTCATATTCAACACAGTGCCACACTACGCTTATCTCAAGCTCAAGATGCCCGACCCACGTGGCGTCATAACAGTCAATGGCAATACGGAACGCTCCCTCCAAACAGAGGAGCACACCGCCGCCCTAGCAGCAGGAGTACAGAGCGGCCTTCTCAAGCAGCACCATAGTACGGCTGCCGAGCCCTCAGACATCATTAAGAGATCTCGGACTACACTGCAACAGGACGGCACGGCTCGTCAAGAGCTCGACTAGCAATCCGGCCTCCGTCCCAGTCCCAATGAGGTAGTAGCATTCGTAACACACATACAAAATTACGCACTCAAAATTCCAAGGACATCGACGGAGGCACAAGATAGCCCGGGGTCTACAATTCGGCCAGACAGATCCCGGACACACATACTTTTACCTTTTTCTTGTTTCAGGTTCCTTTTTCCGCGGGCCTGATCGCAAGTCCTTTAGAAGGATTGGCATACAACGGAGGCAAGCGGCACAGGTGTGTAGGGTAACCTTTATACATTGTTCTTGACGATATTCAAAGTTATTTCTCAGGACCCGCACGCTGCGCCCTACTGATCCCGGCATGTTAAAATAGCCCGAATACTTCTCGCACCATCTGTACAAGATACGCCTTGACGTATCCATCCAGTTATAATAAAAATGGTTCATGGCCCAGTTTCTGTGGTTTTTGCTTCTTACTTCGTTTTATTTCGATCCGCTTATTTGCGGCATAGATACTCTTCTGTACGTTTCATATTCGCCAAGGGCTACTTGTCGCCCCACAATACGGCAGCGAAGTCCGAAAACTTCTTATATATAAGTTCGGCACCCTGAATCTAGCATTATATGCATTGGCTCCGAATCATGTCTTTGGTCAATAGTTGGGTTGCCCGGCTCCTGTGCTTGCTACCCTACGTTCCGCTCTATCGGCTAGGGTAGTAAAGGGAGAACTATTGCGATTGTGCCCTGGCCTTGACGGGATGAGCACCTCAGTAGAGAAAGCCGAAAACTGACTGTCATGATACGGCGAGAGCCGGTCAGCTGTTCGAGGGTTACAAAATCGTTGGAGATTTTTTCCGCGTCATGCGAAGGATCGGCACTTCCCGATCAGATGCTGACAGCACCCTGGCTTGGACCAGGGGCTGCGCACTTGCTTAATTATAAAACTCCTATGGCTAACTGAGGGCGTTCAAGCCGTACAGTCCGATTGCCTTGTTCGTTGCGCTAAACAACTCCTTCAAAGGACCATATAATTGGATCAAGATTGTTTAGAATCCATCCCGAACACCTCAGTACTACCTATGTGAGGGTAGAAGCCGACGACTGGCCAACCCTCAGATTACAAATTATATGGCCGCACAAGAGGAAACAATTCAAAGCATAATAAAATTATTTTACAAACACCAGCTTTGTTCCCATAATACAAGGCAAAGGTAACATGAATACATTTATTCAAATACAATATCCTGCGAACATTGCGCCGCCACAAGTCGAGACCCCTCTACGACATCCGCGAAATATCGCTTAGGTGTGCGGTGCTTCTTGCCCTCCGGCGGCCCGCTGGCAACTTCAACAGCGTTCATCTTCGCCCACCACATCTTGCAGCGAGCGAAGGCCATACGGGCACCTTATGTTGGAAATATGCCCTAGAGGCAATAATAAATGGTTATTATTATATTTCTTTGTTCATGGTAATTGTCTATTGTTCATGCTATAATTGTATTGTCCGGAAATCGTAATACATGTGTGAATACATAGACCACAAAGTGTCCCTAGTAAGCCTCTAGTTGACTAGCTCGTTGATCAACAGATAGTCATGGTTTCCTGACTATGGACATTGGATGTCATTGATAACGGGATCACATCATTAGGAGAATGATGTGATGGACAAGACCCAATCCTAAGCATAGCATAAAAGATCATGTAGTTTCGTTTGCTAGAGCTTTTCCAATGTCAAGTATCTTTTCCTTAGACCATGAGATCGTGCAACTCCCGGATACCGTAGGAGTGCTTTGGGTGTGCCAAACGTCACAACGTAACTGGGTGACTATAAAGGTGCATTATGGGTATCTCCGAAAGTGTCTGTTGGGTTGGCACGGATCGAGACTGGGATTTGTCACTCCGTGTGACGGAGAGGTATCTCTGGGCCCACTCGGTAATGCATCATCATAATGAGCTCAATGTGACTAAGGCGTTAGTCATGGGATCATGCATTGCGGTACGAGTAAAGAGACTTGCCGGTAACGAGATTGAACAAGGTATTGGGATACCGACGATCGAATCTCGGGCAAGTAACATACCGATTGACAAAGGGAATTGCATACGGGATTGATTGAATCCTCGACACCGTGGTTCATCCGATGAGATCATCGTGGAACATGTGGGAGCCAACATGGGTATCCAGATCCCGCTGTTGGTTATTGACCGGAGAGGCGTCTCGGTCATGTCTGCATGTCTCCCGAACCCGTAGGGTCTACACACTTAAGGTCCGGTGACGCTAGGGTTGTAGAGATATATGTATGCGGAAACCCGAAAGTTGTTCGGAGTCCCGGATGAGATCCCGGACGTCACGAGAGGTTCCGGAATGGTCCGGAGGTGAAGAATTATATATAGGAAGTCAAGTTTCGGCCACCGGGAAAGTTTTGGGGGTTACCGGTATTGTACCGGGACCACCGGAAGGGTCCCGGGGGTCCACCGGGTGGGGCCACCTATCCCGGAGGGCCCCGTGGGATGAAAGTGGAAGGGAACCAGCCCTTAGTGGGCTGGGGCGCCCCCCTTGGGCCTCCCCCCATGCGCCTAGGGTTGGGAACCCTGGGGGGGAGCTTCCCCCTTGCCTTGGGGGGCAAGGCACCCCTTCCCCCCCACTTGGCCGCCGCCCCCCCTTTGGATCTCATCTCCAGGGCCGGCGCCCCCCCAGGGGGCCTATATAAAGGGGGGAGGGAGGGCAGCAACCTACAGCCTTGGGCGCCTCCCTCCTCCCCTGCAACACCTCTCTCTCTCTCGCAGAAGCTCGGCGAAGCCCTGCCGGAGAGCCGCTACATCCACCACCACGCCGTCGTGCTGTTGGATCTCCATCAACCTCTCCTTCCCCCTTGCTGGATCAAGAAGGAGGAGATGTCGCTGCACCGTACGTGTGTTGAACGCGGAGGTGCCGTCCGTTCAACACTCGGTCATCGGTGATTTGGATCACGGCGAGTACGACTCTGTCATCCACGTTCATTGGAACGCTTCCGCTCGCGATCTACAAGGGTGTAGATGCACTCCTTTCCCCTCGTTGCTAGTAGACTCCATAGATGCATCTTGGTGAGCATAGGAAATTTTTTAAATTATGCTACGATTCCCAACACCTTAAATACAGGCGGAGCGCTTGATGACTTCCAGCCGCGGACAGGCCTCCACCAGACGCCTCATGAGTCCGAAGTAGCTGCCAGGCATAGCTTCGGCTGGCCATAGCCGGATTGTCAAATCCTTCATGGCTAGTTCAGCCACCCTGTGCAGCTCCACCAGTTGCTTCAGCTGATCGGTGAAGAACACGGGATGCTCTGGCGTCGCGTACTGCGACCAGAATAGCTTCTCCGTAGAACCTCCTCCTTCGGCTCGGTAGAACTCTGCAGCGTCTGATATGCTGCGTGGTAGATCTGCAAAGGCCCCTGGGGAACTCCGAACCCGGGTTAGTAAAATATATTGCTTCTCCGCATACTTGCTTTGCATCTTAAATGCCTTACCCGCCGTGATCTTCTTGGCCTCCTAGATCTCCTGGAGGGCGGCCTGGGCCTCATTCCGTGTGGTCTCCGCGCTCTGACGAGCCTTGGTGAGCTCGGCCTCTTGAGCCGACGCATCATTCTCCAAGGTCTCACATTTTTTCACCGCATCCTGGAGCTCCTGCTGAATTTCCTTCACCCGGGCCTCGAGCTTCTTACGGGCGGCTTGCTGCTGGACAGCTTTCTCCTCAGCCTCGCTCAGGGCCGTCCTCAGGGCCTCGACCTCGGTCGCGGCTCCTGCATATATTACGACACTTCAGTCAATACACATCGCTTACACTTTCCGAACATACAGCGAGTCGTTATTCACCTTGCTTCTCCTGGAGCCGAACCCTAACCTCGCCGAGCTCGTTCTCGGTCCGCTCCAGCCTCTGCCTCAATTTAGAGACTTCGGCAGCATGCGAGGTTGCGGCCAACAGCGATGCCTGCTTATGCATACATGCTATGTTAGTCTCCTACAATAGATCCTCTGTCCGGTTCTTCTCGCCGGACAGTGTCTCAGGGGCTACTGACTACAGGATTTTTTTTCTATTTCTACGTCACTTACCTCGAAACCTGTCAACAGGTTGCTGCAGGCCTTGTTCAGTCCACTCTTGGTGGACTGTACCTTCTCAATCACCGCGCCCATAAGGACGCGGTGCTCTTCCATAACGGAGGCGCCTCGCAGCGCCTCCATCAGGTTGTACGGCACCCCTGGATGGATAGGGACCACCGGCGGAAGTGGCGCACCCCCCTCCTTCAAAGGGGGCTGCACGCCCGACTCCGGAGCCATATGGGTCTCCGGAATCGTATTCGGCTGCGGGCCAAACTGGATGCGGCCCTCTTCGCCAGTTTTCATGGGGATCGTCTCCTCCATGTGTCCGGCAGCGGAGGCTTCGCCTTGTGGCGCCTCCCCGATAGCGTCCTGGGCTCCTCCCCGGTTCGGATCGGCCCCCCAGGACAACACTTCGGTGTTGTCCCCGGCCCCGGGAGAGTAAGCAAGCGGTGGCGACTGGCTCGCCTTCTCCGACGGAGCCAACGAACCTCCAGACGAGGATCGCTGGATTAGGTCGCAGGCCGGACTGCAATAGTACAGTTAACCATATCAAGATAATGGAGAGAAAGGGCTGGATGTGCGCACGAGCGAGCCCTATCACTTACGATGCGGCCTGGGGCTTAGTGCGGGGGCGCCATTCCGGACTACTGTCAATGTCCCACGCAGTGTTGACCGCTGGGGCCCCCTTCCCCTTTTTGGGCGCTTTCGCCTCCGGATGTGCCGAGGCCGCCCTCTTTTTCTTCTTCTCCTCGGGAGGAGGGTTGTTTTCCTCCTCCTCCTCGTCGTCGTCGTTGTCCTCAGGAATGGAGGAATGGGCCTCATCGTCTTCGGACGTCGCGTCCGAAGTGCCCTTGCGACAGGGGCCACTCTTGGCCCCCTTGGCCTTCTTCTTGGCCTTCTTCTCCGGCGCCTTGTATGGCACCGGCACCAGCATCTCCGCTAGGCGCGGGATGACCGGTTCTTCGGGCAGCGGAGCCGGACACTAGATCCGCTTCGCCCTCTCCACCCAGTCCTAAAGGAACCATAATAAAAGCTCAGACGCCACCCTCGAAACAATGAGGATGGGGATATGTCAAAAATAACATACCTTGCTGGCGAGGTGTGTACAATCGTGGCGACGGTCTAAATCCGTGGCCGGTGGCTTCTCGTTGCCCTTAAAAAGCAACTTCCAGGCACCTTCGTGAGTAGTCTCGAAGAGCCTCACCAAGGTCTGGTGCTTCTTCGAATTGAACTCCCACAAAGGGCGGCTTCGGTGCTGGCACGGAAGAATCCGGCGGACCATCATCAGCTGGATGACGTCAACAAGCTTGACGTTCTTGGTCACCATGCTTTGAACGCGCGTCTGCAGCGCTATTAGCTCGTCAGGTGAACACCAGTCCGGACTCTTCTCGACCCAGGTGGTGAGTGGCATGGGAGCGCCAGAGCGGAATTCGGCAGCCGTGGCCCAGGTGGTGCCGCGAGGTTCTGTGATGTAGAACCACTGCTTCTGCCATTCCTTTACTGTCTCCACAAAAGTGCCTTTGGGCCAGGAGACGTTGGATAGCTTGCTCACAATGGCTCCTCCGCACTCTGCGTGCTGGCCGTCCACCACCTTCGGCTTCACGTTGAAGACTTTGGGCCACAACCTGAAGTGGGGAGGATGCGGAGGAAGGCCTCGCACACGATGATAAACGCCAAGATATTGAGGAAAGAATTCGGGGACAGATCATGGAAATCTATCTCGTAATAATACATCAGCCCGCGGACGAAAGGGTAGAGTGGAAACCCCAGCCCGCGGAGGAAATGAGGAAGGAATGCCACCCTCTCGTTGGGCTCCAGCATGGGGATGATTTGTCCCTCGATGGGCAAGCGGTGGGCGATTCCCTCCACCAAATATCCTGCCGCTCGGAGCTCAGTAATGTCCTCCTTCTTGACGGAGGAGACCATCCACTTGCCCTGACCACAGGATCCGGACATGGTTGCTTGAGTGGGAAGGAGATGAGAACTTGGGCGCTGGAGCTCGAGATCAGGAAGGCGAGAAAGCGTGAGAAGAGGAAGAGGAGACCCTTATCCTCTTATAAAGGCTGCAAACATTAAACGCCTCCTCGCTCGCCTTAAGATTCGCCTATTCCCAAGGACTGTGCCAATGGCACGGTTGGGTTACCCATGCCCGCATTGATGAGAATCCCGCAATAAGGGGACACAATCTCTGCTTCGACAAGACATGCCAATAGCAACTGCGCCTCGAGACGTGGATGGCAGAAGAAAAACGGTTCGAAATTATAACCGGATAGACGCAATGCCATGTTGTAAAGAAACTGTCAACATATTAGATCCTTGCAAATATTATATTCTCTCTGCGGTTGTGTGTGGTGTATAACAGGTCCGGATAGAATCATCATGTCCGAAGACTATCTTGGGGTTCGAAAGAAAGGGGAACCCTCCTTGCAATGCCGAAGACAATCTGTGCGCAGGATTCCTCGTCATTGAAGCCAGGTTCAGGGGCTACTGAGGGAGTCCTGGACTAAGGGGTCCTCGGGCGTCTGGTCTGTTATCCATGGGCCGGACTGATGGGCTGTGATGACATGGAGACCGAAGACCATACTCGTGTCCGGATTGGACTTTCCTTGGCGTGGAAGGCAAGCTAGGCGATCAACCATGAAGATTCCTTCTTATGTAACCGACTCCATGTAACCCTAGATCTCTCTGGTGTCTATATAAACCGGAGAGCATAGTCCGGATAGGACACATTCATTACCATATACACATAGGCTAGACTTCTAGGGTTTAGCCATTACGATCTCGTGGTAGATCAACTCTTGTAATACTCATATTCATCAAGATCAATCAAGCAGGAAGTAGGGTATTACCTCCGTAGAGAGGGCCCGAACCTGGGTAAACATCGTGTCCCCCGTCTCCTGTTACCATCGATCCTAGACGCATAGTTCGGGACCCCCTACCCGAGATCCGCCGGTTTTGACACCGACAAACATCTCACGTTTGTCTCTTGTGTTGAACCCCAAAAGGTATATGAGGTGCTCGAAGATCCGGATTGGCTTAATGCCATGCATGAAGAACTCAACAACTTCGAGTACAACAAGGTGTGGAGATTGGTGCCAAGGCCAACGGGGAACCACAATGTCATTGGAACCAAGTGGATATTCAAGAACAAGCAAGATGCTCATGGGACCATCGTTCGCAACAAGGCAACATTGGTGGCACAAGGCTACTCCCAAGTCGAGGGTATCGACTACGGTGAAACCTTTGCTCCCGTTGCTCGCCTTGAATCCATTCGTTTGTTGATTGCTTATGCTTCTCATCACAACTTTAAGTTGCAACAAATGGATGTAAAGAGTGCTTTTCTTAATGGTCCTATTAATGAGTTGGTATATGTCAAGCAACCCCCTGGGTTCGAGGATCCCTACTTTCCCGATCATGTGTATCAACTCGATAAGGCACTCTATGGCCTTAAACAAGCCCCACGTGCGTGGTATGACCACCTTACCGAGTTGTTACAAGACCGTGGATTTGAAGTTGGGCTAATCGACCCCACTCTTTTTACTAAGAAGGTCAAAGGAGAGTTGTTTGTGTGCCAACTATATGTTGATGATATTATCTTTGGTTCCCCTAACAAAGCTTTCAATGAGGAATTTGCCGCACTCATGACCTCAAAGTTCAAGATGTCTTCCATGGGAGAGTTGAAGTTCTTTCTCGGGTTCTAACTGAAGCAAAGAAGAGAAGGAACCTTCATCAACCAAGCCAAATACACTCAAGACATGCTCAAGAGATTCAAGCTAAGTGATGTCAAGCCAGCTTCCACTCCAATGCCCACCAAGTGCCAACTTGACATTGATCCCAATGGTAAAGCGGTGGATCAAAAGGTATATCGCTCCATGATTGGCTCCTTGCTTTACCTTTGTGCATCTAGACCGGGTATCATGTTGAGTGTGGGAATCTGTGCACGGTTTCAAGCCGCACCTAAGGAAAGCCACTTTGTGGCGGTCAAGCGAATCTTTCGATATTTGGCTCATACCCCAAACTTTGGCCTATGGTACCCAAGAGGAGCAAACTTCAAGCTTGTAGGTTATTCGGACTCGGATTGGGCGGGAGACAAAGTGGATAGGAAGTTCACTTCCGGAGGGTGCCAATTCCTTGGTTGCTCTTTGGTAAGTTGGTCTTCTAAGAAGCAAAGTTGTGTGTCTCTCTCGTCCACCGAAGCGGAGTATGTGGCGGTCGGTAGTTGTTGTGCACAACTTCTATGGATGAGGCAAACTTTAAAGGATTACGGTGTCATTTGTGACAAAGTGCCTCTTTGGTGTGACAATGAGAGTGCCATCAAGATTTCACTCAACCCGGTGCAACATTTCAAGACGAAGCATATTGAGATTCAGTATCACTTCATCCGGGATCACATTAGGCGAGGGGAGATCGAGCTCAACTATGTCAACACTCATGATAACCTTGCAGATATTTTCACGAAGCCCTTGGATGAAGCAAGATTCCGCGAGTTAAGGCATGAGCTAAATATCATTGATTCGAGCAATGTTGCTTGAACCTTTGCACATCCCACCATACTCAACTTGTTATCTTGTTTAGGTGTAGGCATGGACATAGGGGGAGTGTTGTTATCTCAATGAACTCTCCCTCCCCCCATTATGCATAAATTGATCAACTCTTTCACATTAGCCATTTTTTATGGTACTTGTGCTTCAAAGACAAGTTTTGGTCATGGGCCCAAGGATAATTCTTCGCGGTGACATACCAAGTGACTCAAACATAGATGGCTCCGGCCACCGCCCTCTCTTTAGAGAGGGTGTGTTGAGTGTCTTAGTCCTTGTTGTCTCTTGTCTTCCTCTCGTCGTGTCGATCTTGTTTGAGCTGTTTTCGTGTGTCTGCGTTTTTGGTGTGTCCGTTCGCGTGAAGGTTGCCTTGCAAAGACTTTGTTTTCCCCTTCTTGAAACTTGCATCTTCTTGAGCTCACGGTACTACCGCATGAGGAGCGCACGGTACTTCCGCACCCAGTGCGGCAGTAATTTTTTACTGCCACCTGGGGGAGCGGTACTACCGCCCCGGTGTGGTACTTCCGCCCGGGCGGTACTACTGTGATGACGTGCGGTACTACCGCGCGGCTGAGGGTGCATGGGGTTAAGAGCGGGCAGGGGGATTTCCAACTCCCCATACCCATTCGTCCTCTTCTCTCCCCGCGGTCTCTCTCTCTCTCTCGCTCAAGAACGGCGCCGGAGACCCTCGCCGGATCTCCGTCTCCGGCCGCTCTCCTCAGATTCCGACCGGTGGGATCGTTCCCCACCACTTCCTCTTGCCATGGTACAAGGTTTCTCCCCGAATCCCTCTCTCCTTTGTTCGTTCGCTTCTAGGTTTTTGGGGAGATGCATGTTGTTCTTGAGATTTTAGGCCAAATCTGTGCAATAGTAGGATGTAGGAGAGTAGTGATGCATAGAAATTGTACTTGATATGTTGTCCCGTGGAAGATTTGATCAACCGTAGTACCGCCTTGTTGTCGCGGTTGTTCTCAGATTTAGTTGGTTCGGATATGACGCCGTGCGGTACTACCGCCCCTCAGGTGCGGTACTACCGCTCGTACGGTACTACCGCCCCTCAGGAGCGGTACTACCGCGTGAGCCGTGGTACTAAAGTCCTACTGCCGCTCCGAGCCCCGGTACTGCCGTGCCTCCGTGCGGTACTACCGCGACTAGGAGCGGCACTAAAATTTTAGTACCACGCGAACTAGCAGTACTACCGTTGCTGTCAAACCTTCTTCTTGGCATTTACCAAGTGCTCATTCTACCTGTTTCACCTGTTTTGCTGTGGTCTTTGCATTGATCCGTCTCCCTTCTCGTGCGTGTTTTGTGTTTTGTGTCTTAGGTGGTGGCTCCGGTGCTCCTGCTCGCCGTTCCAATCCGAGCCGTGACACGGGTTCCAAGCATCTGCGCAACCAAGATGAAGCCCCAGAGGGCTCCAATGCCCCCCAACACAGGACCAAGACTACCGCCACCAAGCAGAAGGAGCCCTCCATGGGCATGGATGAGATTCCGTAGGCAGAGTTTCTTGCTCGAAGGAGGATCAACCCTGATGTGAATCCTCGTGCCAACTTCAGAGGCAATGATCTGTTCTGGACCAAGCAGCAGAATCTCATTTATCTGGATGTGATCAAGGGCAAGTAGAACACATATGTGGACATGCACCGTGCCTACTTTGGTGAGGCCTTGGATCTCGTGGAGCAGTTTGCCATTGAGGATGTGATCTCTTTTCACCTGGACTATGATCCCGAGCTTGTGACCTAGTTCTTTGCTTCGGTTCACTTTAACACTGAGGAGGATCGGAGGTTAACCTGGATGACCAATGGACGTCAGCTGACTGCTACATGGCAGGAATTCATGGCTTTGCTCAATGTACCTGATGAGGGGCTCAACACACCCGTTGGTGTCTGCCCTCATGCCAACCCTGAGTCTGCCAACAAGAACATGCTTACTATGTTGAGAAGCTCCTTCCAAGCGGCAAGAAGACATGGGTTCTGAACCCTTTCCTTGACATCATGCACTGGATCTTCCGCAACTCTCTCTTCCCACGCATTGGGGACAAGGACAAGGTGCATGCTTATCTTGTGGACATGTTGCTTCTCTGTGAGGAGGCGCGGATCTCTCAGACACAACCCTTGGATGTCTCCCACATCATGTGGTGCGAGCTTCGCTTTGCGGTGTTCAACCGAAAGGCTCCCATCTATGGACCATACCTATTTCTGCTGATCTCGAAGGCATGGGAGCAGCGATTCCCTCAGGATGAGTTTTTGGCCCCTAACTGGATCCGTCATGACCCCATCAAACTTTGCATCAAGACCCAGTGGGCTAACACTACTACTCGTGCTGAGGCAGCGGCTGCTAAGATGGCTATTGATGGGGAGGAAAGTGAGGAGGAGAATGCAGATGAGGACCGCTCTACTGGACATGCCCCTTCCTCCACTGAGCCCTCCTGGGCTAAGAAGCTGAAGGCCAAGATGAAGGCCTTGTTCTGCATGCAGGCTAAGGGGCAGTACTGGACTCACGTCGCCTCCAATGAGAGTCACCGCCGCGACAAGAAGATCATGAAGGTGTTTGGAGAGGAAGTTTCCGGCGGCTCCGAGGAGCACATCACTCCAGAGGCCGAGTGGATGGCCAAACAAGGCTACAAATGGACTGATTCTGAGGAGGAGCCCATCCCCGCTGCCGAGTCCGACGAAGAGTGTGCGAGTGACTACTCCGCTTGAGCCACCACTTGTGTTTTAGGTGTCCTCTCTGCCTTTTTGGCGTCTCGATGCCAAAGGGCGAGAGAGTGTAGGGATTTGCGAGTTGTGTGTCGTGTTTGGTTTGTTTCCCTTCTCGTTTGAACCTCGTTTGCTTTGTTGGGTTTGCGCTTATGAGACTTTTCTATCATATGGTGTAAGACATATGCAGTCTATCGCACCTTAGTGAGCTTACGATATCTTGTGCTATTTACATTATGCTCTTATTTACTATCTTTCTTAGTGTTAGCCTGATTGTTGCAAGATAATGCCTTGTCTATAAAATATAGGGGGAGCGTTGATCCTAGTATGTGTGTGTTGGGGAACGTAGTAATTTCAAAAAAATTCCTACGCACACGCAGGATCATGGTGATGCATAGCAACGAGAGGGGAGAGTGTGTCCACGTACCCTCGTAGACCGAAAGCGGAAGCATTAGCACAACGCGGTTGATGTAGTCATACGTCTTCATGATCCGACCGATCCAAGTACCGAACGTACGTCACCTCCGAGTTCAGCACCCGTTCAGCTCGATGACGTCCCGCGAACTCCGATCCAGCAGAGCTTCACAGGAGAGTTCCGTCAGCACGACGGCGTGATGACGCTGATGATGTTGCTACCGACGCAGGGCTTCGCCTAAGCACCGCTACGATATGATCGAGGTGGAATATGGTGGAGGGGGGCACCGCACATGACTGGGAGAGATCAACAGATCAACTTGTGTGTCTAGAGGTGCCCCTGCCCCCGTATATAAAGGAGCAAGAGTGGAAAGGCGGCCGGCCAAGGAGGGCGCGCCAAGGGGGGAGTCCTACTCCCACCGGGAGTAGGACTCCTCCTTTCCTTGTTGGAGTAGGAGAAGGGAAGGAAGGGAGAGAGGAAGAGAAGGAAAAAGGGGGGCGCCGCCCCCCTCCTTGTCCAATTCGGACTAGAGCGGGAGGGGGCGCGCGGCTGCCCTGGCCGCCCCTCCTCTTCTCCCACTAAGGCCCATGAGGCCCAATTAACTCCCCGGGGGGTTCCGGTGACCCCCCGATACTCCGGTATATGTCCAAAACCTTCCGGAACCTTTCTGGTGTCCGAACATAGTCGTCCAATATATCGATCTTTACGTATCGATCATTTCGAGACTCCTCGTCATGTCGGTGATCATATCCGGGACTCCGAACTACCTTCGGTACATCAAAACACAAAAACTCATAATACCGATCATCATCAAATTTAAGCGTGCGGACCCTACGGGTTCAAGAACTATGTAGACATGACCGAGACACGTTTCCGGTCAATAACCAATAGCGGAACCTAGATGCTCATATTGGCTCCCACATATTCTATGAAGATCTTTATCGGTCAAACCGCATAACAACATGTGTTGTTCCTTTGTCATCGGTATGTTACTTGCCCGAGGTTCGATCGTCGGTATCTCAATACCTAGTTCAATCTCGTTATCGGCAAGTCTCTTTACTCGTTATGTAATGCATCATCCCGCAACTAACTCATTAGTCACATTGCTTGCAAGGCTTATAGTGATGTGCATTACCGAGAGGGCCCAGAGATACCTCTCCGACAATCGGAGTGACGAATCCTAATCTCGAAATACGCCAACTCAACAAGTACCTTTGGAGACACCTGTAGAGCACCTTTATAATCACCCAGTTACGTTGTGACGTTTGGTAGCACACAAAGTGTTCCTCCGGTAAACAGGAGTTGCATAATCTCATAGTCATAGGAACATGTATAAGTCATGAAGAAAGCAGTAGCAACATACTAAACGATCAAGTGCTAAGCTAACGGAATGGGTCAAGTCAATCACATCATTCTCTAATGATGTGACCCCGTTAATCAAATGACAACTCATGTATATGGCTAGAAAACTTAACCATCTTTGATTCAACGAGCTAGTCAAGTAGAGGCATACTAGTGACACTCTGTTTGTCTATGTATTCGCACATGTATTATGTTTCCGGTTAATACAATTCTACCATGAATAATAAACATTTATCATGAAATAAGGAAATAAATAATAACTTTACTATTGCCTCTAGGGCATATTTCCTTCAGTCTCCCACTTGCACTAGAGTCAATAATCTAGTTCACATCGCCATGTGATTTAACACCAATAGTTCACATCACTATGTGATTAACACCCATATTTCACATCGCCGTGTGACCAACACTCAAAGAGTTTACTACAGTCAGTAATCTAGTTCACATCGCTATGTGATTAACAGCCAAAGAGTACTAAGGTGTGATCATGTTTTGCTTGTGAGAGAAGTTTAGTCAACGGGTCTGCCAAATTTTAGATCCGTTTGTATCTTGCAAATCTCTATGTCTCCCACCTGGACTTGGTCCCGGATGGAATTGAAGCGTCTCTTGATGTGTTTGGTTCTCTTGTGAAATCTAGATTCCTTTGCCAAGGCAATTGGACCAGTATTGTCACAAAAGATTTTCATTGGACCCGATGCACTAGGTATGACACCTAGGTCGGATATGAACTCCTTCATCCAGACTCCTTCATTTGCTGCTTCCGAAGCAGCTATGTACTCCGCTTCATACGTAGATCCCTCCACGACGCTTTGTTTAGAACTGCACCAACTAACAGCTCCACCGTTCAATGTAAACATGTATCCGGTTTGCCATTTAGAATCATCTGGATCAGTGTCAAAGCTTGCATCGACGTAACCATTTACGACTAGCTCTTTGTCACCTCCATAAACGAGAAACATATCCTTAGTCCTTTTCAGGTATTTCAGGATGTTCTTGACCGCTGTCCAGTGACCCACTCCTGGATTACTTTTGTACCTCCCTGTTAAACTAATAGCAAGGCACACATCAGGTCTGGTACACAGCATTGCATACATGATAGAGCCTATGGCTGAAGCATAGGGAACATCTTTCATTTTCTCTGTATCTTCTGCAGTGGTCGGGCATTGAGTCTGACTCAATTTCACACCTTGTAACACAGGCAAGAACCCTTTCTTTGCTTGATCCATTTTGAACTTTTTCAAAACTTTGTCAAGGTATGTGCTTTGTGAAAGTCCTATCAAGCGTCTTGATCTATCTCTATAGATCTTGATGCCCAATATGTAAGCAGCTTCACCGAGGTCTTTCATTGAAAAACTTTTATTCAAGTATCCTTTTATTGTATCCAGAAATTCTATATCATTTCCAATCAGTAATATGTCATCCACATATAATATTAGAAATGCTACAGATCTCCCACTCACTTTCTTGTAAATACAGGCTTCTCCAAAAGTCTGTATAAAACCATATGCTTTGATCACACTATCAAAACGTTTATTCCAACTCCGAGAGGCTTGCACCAGTCCATAAATGGATCGCTGGAGCTTGCACACTTTGTTAGCTCCCTTTGGATCGACAAAACCTTCTGGTTGCATCATATACAACTCTTCTTCCAGAAATCCATTCAGGAATGCAGTTTTGACATCCATTTGCCAAATTTCATAATCATAAAATGCGGCAATTGCTAACATGATTCGGACAGACTTAAGCATCGCTACGGGTGAGAAAGTCTCATCATAGTCAACTCCTTGAACTTGTCGAAAACCTTTTGCAACAAGTCGAGCTTTGTAGACAGTAACATTTTCGTCAGCGTCAGTCTTCTTCTTGAAGATCCATTTATTCTCTATGGCTTGCCGATCATCGGGCAAGTCAACCAAAGTCCACACTTTGTTCTCATACATGGATCCCATTTCAGATTTCATGGCCTCAAGCCATTTTGCGGAATCTGGGCTCACCATCACTTCTTCATAGTTCGTAGGTTCGCCTTGGTCAAGTAACATGACCTCCAGAATAGGATTACCATACCACTCTGGTGCGGATCTTACTCTGGTTGACCTACGAGGTTCGGTAGTAACTTGATCTGAAGTTATATGATCATCATCATTTGCTTCCTCACTAATTGGTGTAGGAGTCACAGAAACAGATTTCTGTGATGAACTACTTTCCAATAAGGGAGTAGGTACAATTACCTCATCAAGTTCTACTTTCCTCCCACTCACTTTTTTCGAGAGAAACTCCTTCTCTAGAAATGATCCATTCTTAGCAATGAATGTCTTGCCTTCGGATCTATGATAGAAGGTGTACCCAACAGTTTCCTTTGGGTATCCTATGAAGACACATTTCTCCGATTTGGGTTCGAGCTTATCAGGTTGAAGCTTTTTCACATAAGCATCGCAGCCCCAAACTTTAAGAAACAACAACTTGGGTTTCTTGCTAAACCACGGTTCATAAGGTGTCATCTCAACGGATTTAGATAGTGCCCAATTTAACGTGAATGCAGTTGTCTCTAATGCATAACCCCAAAACGATAGTGGTAAATCGGTAAGAAACATCATAGATTGCACTATATCCAATAAAGTACGGTTATGACGTTCGGACACACCATTATGCTGTGGTGTTCCAGGTGGCACGAATTTGTGAAACTATTTCACATTGTTTTAATTGAAGACCAAACTCGTAACTCAAATATTCGTCTCCGCGATCAGATCGTAGAAACTTTATTTTCTTGTCACGATGATTTTCCACTTCACTCTGAAATTCTTTGAACTTTTCAAATGTTTCAGACTTATGTTTCATCAAGTAGATATACCCATATCTGCTCAAATCATCTGTGAAGGTCAGAAAATAACGATACCCGCCGCGAGCCTCAACACTCATTGGACCGTATATATCAGTATGTATTATTTCCAACAAGTTTGTTGCTTGCTCCATTGTTCCGGAGAACGGAGTCTTGGTCATCTTGCCCATGAGGCATGGTTCGCAAGGATCAAGTGATTCATAATCAAGTGATTCCAAAAGCCCATCAGCATGGAGTTTCTTCATGCGCTTTACACCAATATGACCTAAACGGCAGTGCCACAAATAAGTTGCACTATCATTATTAACTTTGCATCTTTTGGCTTCAATGTTATGAATATGTGTATCACTACGATCGAGATCCAAGAAACTATTTTCATTGGGTGTATGACCATCGAAGGTTTTATTCATGTAAACAGAATAACAATTATTCTCTGATTTTAAATGAATAAATGTATTGCAATAAACATGATCAAATCATATTCATGCTTAACGCAAACACCAAATAACATTTATTTAGGTTCAACACTAATCCCGAAAGTATAGGTAGTGTGCGATGATGATCATATCAATCTTGGAACCACTTCCAACACACATCGTCACTTCACCCTTAACTAATCCTTGTTCATTCTGCAACTCCTGTTTCGAGTTACTTCTCTTAGCAACTGAACCAGTATCAAATACCGAGGGGTTGCTATAAACACTAGTAAAGTACACATCAATAACATGTATATCAAATATAGCTTGTTCACTATGCCATCCTTCTTATCCGCCAAATACTTGGGGTAGTTCCGCTTTCAGTGACCAGTCCCTTTGCAGTAGAAGCACTCAGTCTCAGGCTTAGGTCCAGACTTGGGTTTCTTCTCTTGAGCAGCTACTTGTTTGCCGTTCTTCTTGAAGTTTCCCTTCTTCTTCCCTTTACCCTTTTTCTTGAAACTGGTGGTCTTGTTGACCATCAAAACTTGATGCTCCTTCTTGATTTCTACCTTCGCAACCTTTAGCATTATGAAGAGCTCGGGAATTGTCTTATCCATCCCTTGCATATTATATTTCATCACAGAACTTTTTTAGGTTGGTGGCAGTGATTGAAGAATTCTGTCAATGACACTATCATCCGGAAGATTAACTCCCAGTTGAATCAAGTGATTGTTATACCCCAGACATTTTGAGTATATGTTCACTGACAGAACTATTCTCCTCCATCTTGCAGCTGTAGAACTTATTGGAGACTTCATATCTCTCAATCCGGGCATTGCTTGAAATATTAACTTCAACTCCTGGAACATCTCATATGCTCCATGACGTTCAAAATGTCGTTGAAGTCCCGGTTCTATGCCTTAAAGCATGGCACACTGAACTATCGAGTAGTCATCAGCTTTGCTCTGCTAGACGTTCTTAACGTCGTCGGTTGCATCTGCAGCGGGCCTGGCACTCAGCGGTGCTTCCAGGACGTAATTTTTCTGTGCAGCAATGAGGATAATCCTCAAGTTATGGACCCAGTCCGTGTAATTGCTACCATCATCTTTCAACTTTGCTTTCTCAAGGAACGCATTAAAATTCAATGGAACAACAGCACAGGCCATCTATCTACAACAACATAGACAAGCAAAATACTATCAGGTACAAAGTTCATGATAAATTTAAGTTCAATTAATCATATTACTTAAGAACTCCCACTTAGATAGACATCCCTCTAATCATCTAAGTGATCACGTGATCCAAATCAACTAAACCATGTCCGATCATCACGTGAGATGGAGTAGTTTTCAATGGTGAACATCACTATGTTGATCATATCTACTATATGATTCACGCTCGACCTTTTTGTCTCAGTGTTCCGAGGCCATATCTGCATATGCTAGGCTCGTCAAGTTTAACCCGAGTATTCTGCGTGTGCAAAACTGGCTTGCACCCGTTGTAGATGAACGTAGAGCTTATCACAACCGATCATCACGTGGTGTCTCGGCACGACGAACTTTGGCAACGGTGCATACTCAGGGAGAATACTTTTATCTTGAAATTTAGTGAGAGATCATCTTATAATGCTACCGTCAATCAAATCAAAATAAGATGCATAAAGGATAAACATCACATGCAATCAATATAAGTGATATGATATGGCCATCATCATCTTCTGCTTGTGATCTCCATCTTCGAAGCACCGTCATGATCACCATCATCACCGACGCGACACCTTGATCTCCATCGTAGCATCGTTGTCGTCTCGCCAACTATTGCTTCGACGACTATCGCTACCGCTTAGTGATAAAGTAAAGCAATTACAGGGCGATTTCATTGCATACAATAAAGCGACAACCATATGGCTCCTGCTAGTTGCCGATAACTCGGTTACAAAACATGATCATCTCATACAATAAAATATAGCATCATGCCTTGACCATATCACATCACAACATGCCCTACAAAAACAATTTAGACGTCCTCTACTTTGTTGTTGCAAGTTTTACGTGGCTGCTACGGGCTGAGCAAGAACCGTTCTTACCTACGCATCAAAACCACAACGATAGTTCGTCAAGTTAGTGCTGTTTTAACCTTCTCAAGGACCGGGCGTAGCCATACTCGGTTCAACTAAAGTTGGAGAAACTGACACCTGCCAGCCACCTGTGTGCAAAGCACGTCGGTAGAACCAGTCTCGCGTAAGCGTACGCGTAATGTCGGTCCGGGCCGCTTCATCCAACAATACCGCCGAACCAAAGTATGACATGCTGGTAAGCAGTATGACTTGTATCGCCCACAACTCACTTGTGTTCTACTCGTGCATATAACATCTACGCATAAAACCTGGCTCGGATGCCACTATTGGGGAACGTAGTAGTTTCAAAAAAATTCCTACGCACACGCAGGATCATGGTGATGCATAGCAACGAGAGGGGAGAGTGTGTCCACATACCCTCGTAGACCGAAAGCGGAAGCGTTAGCACAACGTGGTTGATGTAGTCGTACGTCTTCTTGATCCGACCGATCCAAGTAGCGAACGTACGGCACCTCCGAGTTCAGCACACGTTCAGCTCGATGACGTCCCGCGAACTCCGATCCAGCAGAGCTTCACGGGAGAGTTCCGTCAGCACGACGGCGTGATGACAGTGACGATGTTGCTACCGACGCAGGGCTTCGCCTAAGCACCGCTATGATATGATCGAGGTGGAATATGGTGGAGGCGGGCAGCGCACACGGCTGGGAGAGATCAACAGATCAACTTGTGTGTCTAGAGGTGCCCCTGCCCCCGTATATAAAGGAGCAAGGGGGAGAGGCGGCCGACCAAGGAGGGTGCGCCAAGGGGGGAGTCCTACTCCCACCGGGAGTAGGACTCCTCCTTTCCTTGTTGGAGTAGGAGAAGGGGAGGAAGGGAGAGAGGAGGAGAAGGAAAAAGGGGGGGGCGCCGCCCCCCCTCCTTGTCCAATTCGGACTAGAGGGGGAGGGGGCGCGGCTGCCCTGGCTGCCCCTCCTCTTCTCCCACTAAGGCCCATGCGGCCCAATTAACTCCCCGGGGGGTTCCAGTAACCCCCCGGTACTCCGGTATATGTCCAAAACCTTCCGAAACCTTTCCGGTGTCCGAACCTAGTCGTCCAACATATTGATCTTTACGTCTCGACCATTTCGAGACTCCTCGTCATGTCCGTGATCTTATCCGGGACTCCCAACTACCTTCGGTACATCAAAACACAAAAACTCATAATACTGATCGTCACCGAACTTTAAGTGTGCGGACCCTACGGTTACGAGAACTATGTAGACATGACCGAGACACGTTTCCGGTCAATAACCAATAGCGGAACCTGGATGCTCATATTGGCTCCCACATATTCTACGAAGATCTTTATCGGTCAAACCGCATAACAACATACGTTGTTCCCTTTGTCATCGGTATGTTACTTGCCCGAGATTCGATCGTCGGTATCTCAATACCTAGTTCAATCTCATTACCGGCAAGTCTCTTTACTCGTTATGTAATGCATCATCCCGCAACTAACTCATTAGTCACATTGCTTGCAAGGCTTATAGTGATGTGCATTACCGAGACGGCCCAGAGATACCTCTCCGACAATCGGAGTGACAAATCCTAATCTCGAAATATGCCAACTCAACAAGTACCTTCAGAGACACCTGTAGAGCACCTTTATAATCACCCCGTTACGTTGTGACGTTTGGTAGCACACAAAGTGTTCCTCCGGTAAACGGGAGTTGCATAATCTCATATTTATAGGAACATGTATAAGTCATGAAGAAAGCAATAGCAACATACTAAACGATCAAGTGCTAAGCTAACGGAATGGGTCAAATCAATCACATCATTCTCTAATGATGTGATCCCGTTAATCAAATGACAACTCATGTCTATGGCTAGGAAACTTAACCATCTTTGATTCAATGAGCTAGTCAAGTAGAGGCATACTAGTGACACTCTATTTGTCTATGTATTCACACATGTATTATGTTTCCGGTTAATACAATTCTAGCATGAATAATAAACATTTATCGTGAAATAAGGAAATAAATAATAACTTTATTATTGCCTCTAGGGAATATTTCCTTCAGTGTGTCGTGCAGTCCAAAGCACTTATCTAGACAGCACACATCTAGGGGGAGCCCGTCTATATTTTAGAGATGTGGGGTTTGCTCATGCTCTATATTCTCTTTTCTCCCTTGTGCAAAACCCGTATTGTCATCAATCCACCAAAAAGGGGGAGATTGTAAGGGCATATTTATCCCTAAGTTGTTTTGGTGATTGATGACAATGTTTTTGCGGACTAATCGTGTGCCTTGAGTATTTCAGACATTTCATCACTGGGCACAAGACGATTTGGTGCCCCTCGAAGACTATTGAAGACGGTGTTTTTCTACGTTTCTTTTCGGTGGATTTGAGTCATAGGAAAGCCGTACTATTAAGAGGGGGTCCGTTTTGGAAAGGTTTGGGTGGAATCATCATGTACACGTCTACTCCTTTTTGCACCTCCTTTCCTTTGGCACTTTGGAGCATCCTCCGTTTATCTCGCCTATGCAACTTGTCATGGTTGCTGAGCTTAGGCATGCAGTAGTACTGCTCCTAGGAGCGGTAGTACCGCAGGCCCTTGCGGTAGTACCGCAAGAGCCCACGGTAGTACCGCTCCTCAGGAGCTGTAGTACCGTGGCCCCCAGGCCAAGTGCTGTTGCGCAGCGGTAGTAGGGGCGGATGTAATTTTTTACATCCGCGCCCCACGCGGTAGTACCGCGCCCGGTGCGTGGTAGTACCGTGCGTCCTGGTCTGGCTCAGCTACCACGCGGTAGTACCGCTCCGCGTGCTGTACTACCGTTTCGGGTTTTTGCATTGACTCCATCTCAGCGGAAGTTGCCACAGATGTATTTTTATATGTCCGTGCCTTCCCGAAATCTGGCCTCCTTGCCTTGCGGTAGTACCCAAGGTGGTGTGGTAGTACTGCGCAAGCGGTTCTACCGCCCTTCGCGCCAGTGCGTTTGGACGGTCCAGGCTTGTGCTGCTCGAGCGGTAGTACCGCATTCCTGGCGCGGTAGTACCGTGCTGCGCAGGCTGGGTTGGTGGATAACTGTTGGATTTGTCCCTCCACTATATAAGGGGTGTCTTCTTCCCTGAGTTGACTACCTCTTCGAACCCTAAGCTCCATTGCTGCTCCAAGCTCCATTTTCGCCCGATCTCTCTCCCTAGCCAATCAAACTTGTTGATTTTCTAGGGATTGGTTGAGAAGGCCCTGATCTACACTTCCACCAAGAGAAATTTGATTCCCCCCACTAATCCCTTGCGGATCTTGTTACTCTTGGGTGTTTGAGCACCCTAGACGGTTAAGGTCACCGCGGAGCCATAGTCCATTGTGGTGAAGCTTCGTGGTGTCGTTGGGAGCCTCCAATTAAGTTGTGGAGATTGCCCCAGCCTTGTTTGTAAAGGTCCGGTCGCCGCCTCCAAGGGCACCAATAGTGGAATCACGACATCTCGCATTGTGTGAGGGTGTGAGGAGAATACGGTGGCCCTAGTGGCTTCTTGGGGAGCATTGTTCCTCCACACCGCTCCAACGAAGACGTACTTCCCCTCAAAAGTAAGGAACTTCGGTAACACATCCTCGTCTTCACCGGCTCCACTCTTGATTATCTCGTGCCTTTACTTGTGCAAGCTTACTTGTGTTATTTCCCTTGCTTGCTTGAGTGCTTCTTGTTATTGCATCATATAGGTTGCTCACCTAGTTGCATATCTAGACAACCTACCTTGATGCAAAGTTTAATTTGGTAAAGAAAAGCTAAAAATTGTTAGTTGCCTATTCACCCCCCGCCTCTAGTCAACTATATCGATCCTTTCAATTGCTACATCATATCCATGCTCAGTATATGAATAGCTAGCCTGATCCATGTATTTCTTTAACTCTTCACCTCTAAAGCCATCAGTTTGAAAGTTCTGATAAATATGTCTAAGGTAGAATCTTTGTGGGCAGTTTGGAAAGACATTGGCTTTAAGAAGACCCTGTTTGAAACAACTAAAGTGGAACTAACAAGGCACTTGTTGACAATATTAAGCATTTGCATTGTAGAGGAGCAGATTTTGGTTTTACCTTTTATCTATCAGATATGATAGTGTAGTAGCCATACTTCCCAGACTCACCACCAATGGCATACTTGAGTTGTGTTAAAAATCAAGACCAGCTTGCAGTATCTTCTTTGTCAACTATTGCAAATGCAATAGGAAAAATGTTGTTATTACCATCTCTTCCAGTTGCAGCCAAGATTTGCTGCCCAGTGGTAAGCTTTATAAAACACCCATCAACACCTACAACGGCACAGAGCACATTAGAAACAAAGTAGTGTAGCTATACATAAAATTTTTAGTACTAGCAATTAGCATTTAAGTACCTATGAAAGGTCTGCGGCCATTTAAGAAACCCTCTTTGCATGCATTTAGGCACATGAACAAGCCATGGAATCTAGGATTCTTGCTAGGATGTGCCCTTAAATGCTTTGTTGTAACAATGCATCTACTTCCTGGATTGGTATCCAATACAGCTTGGAGGTAATCCCTTATCCTTGTATACTGTGTCTTTTGATCTCCTTGGACCACACTCTTAGCAACTTTCCTTGCTCTGTAGGCCATGTGAATGGACACTTCTATGCCATGTTTCTGCTTCAAATTCTCAATTATGGACTGTACTGGTGTGTTAATGTCTGCCCTCAACTGTCGCTCACACTCATGTGCCAACCACTTGGCAGTTACTTTGGTGCTCTCTCCTACTGCAGCACAATTGTGGTACAAGTTCATTTTCTTTATGCAAAATGTCTTCTCATGTGCTATCTGAGAGGCTGCAATGAAAAAATGACATTCTGCACTACTGTAAACTGCAATAACCCTACCAGAACAATTCCTATGAAAGGAATAGTTTCTTTTCTGTGAGATGTGGAATGTTTGAAGTGCCCTCCTGAATTGGCTCACATCTAGGAAACATAGTTTCTTCACAAATTGCTCCTGTGGGTTCTCTCTCTTCTCATCATACCAAACCCTTGGTTTCTTCTTCTTGGCCCTACTCTTCCTGCCACCTGGAATCTTCAAAGCTGGTGGCTGAGCCCCATCATTGTCTTCCTGGCTTAAGTCACCTGGGTTGCTCTCCTCATCAGAGGAAGGGTACCAGTCCTGTTCTATAATTTGATCTAAACTTGCATGAGATCTGGTTGTTGGCCCCTTTCTCTGACTGCCTCCTGTGCTACTTCCTCCTGTAGTGCTTCCTCCTATGCTGCTATTCACTACTGCCTCCTCCTCATCTGGTTCATATAGCTCTTCAACATCAGTGTCACCCTCAAAGTGGTTGAGTGGATCATCTCTATGCTTCTTCATTGCCTGTAGCCTAGCAATTATGTCCTCATCTGCTAGAATCTCACTATCAGTATCACTGTCAGTACAATCTTCAGCAAGCAACTCTGGAAGTTTCCTTTTAGCTGCTCTGTATTTCTCTTTTCTTTTCTTATTGCTCCTGAACTTCTCAATCTCTTTATTCCTATTCTCCTCCATTTGTTGCTCTATTTTCTCTTGCTCCTGATCAATGTCCATGAAATACTCATGCCTCTCCTCACCATTGTCCACTACAAATTCTGGTTCAATGTGCATGACCTGGACTGGCTCTGGTTGTGGCTTCACTGGACTAGGGAAAAGTACTCCAGATGTATCTATCTGATACACAAGTGGCACAACTATTTCAGACAAAGGAACCTGATCTTCATACACACTGCCTCTGTTCAAATCAGCTGGTGTTGGAGCATCACTTCTCATTACTGTAATATTAACCACAGTTTTTCCTTTACTAGCTAGCTCATCCAGCATCTCCTCCACCTTGTCATCATCTGTTAACTCTACCATTCCTGACACCCCAACACCTGGATCTCTGACATAATACATATAATCTCTACAAGAATAGCCTTCTACCTCTACAAGTGCAACTAGATTCCAGAAAATTATGTCTGACAGGCTTATATTTCTTTCCAAGTTATCTCTGTCAAAGAAATGAAATCTGACTTCCCAGACTTCATCATCCAAACTACAAACAAAATTACAGTAAACTATTCAGTACAAAGCTACTTTAAATGTTATATTCAAAGTTCAGTAAAAAGATTATTTATAAATGCAATTACAAGTTAAGTTAAATGTTTAGTTACAAGTTCAGTTAAATGTTGAGTTAACAGATAAGTTAACACTTCAGTAAAATGTTTAGTTACAAGTTCAGTTAACAAATAAGTTAACACTTCAGAAAAATGTTCAGTTAATAGATAAGTTAACACTTCAGTAAAATGTTCAATTAACAAATGTTTAATTACTAATTCAACTAAAACAGTAAATCTTAACACTTCAGTACTCTGAATATTAAGACAAATAAGTAAACTTAACACTTCAGTTTGTTGAATATTCAAACAAATGTTCAATTAATAGATAATTTAACACTTCAGTAAAATGTTCAATTAACAAGTGTTCAGTTACTAATTCAACTTAAACAGTAAACTTAAAACTCCAATACTCTAAATATTCAGACAAATGTTCAGTTAAATATTCAGACAAAATTTTAGTTAACCCTAGAACCCTAACGCAGGAACATCATCCCTAGAACACTAACCCTATAACCCAACCGTACGAACACTAGCCCTAGAACCCTAACCATAGAACCCTAAACCTACAACCCTAACCCTAGAAACCTAAACTACAAACCCAATCGGGGAAAAAGGGAGAACGCACATGCATTATTTACCAGACACCGCCGAAAGAGGATGCCCAGTTTTGGCTGCCCGTCGGATCTTCCTTCACAGCTCGGGCGAACGCGGCCGCCGCCGCAGATTCAACTGACTGGTTTGCCGCCGGCAGTTGGGGAGGAAGCTGCGGCTGAGATGGATTTGAGCTACCACTGAACTCCGGCGGATCTCCATCAGCGCCGCACCTAGCATCAGCAGCGCCGCCGTCGCGGGATTTCGCCATCGCCATGAGGGGGAGCACGAAGGACGGAGAGAGAGTGCGGGCGAGATAGTGAGAGAGCTGGTGCGGTCGGGCGAGCCGACCGCGTCGGTTCGACTAGGTAGCGAGTAACGGCGCCGTCCGCCTCGCCGTTACGCCACGTCACCAGTTTTGGGTCCCACCTGTCGGAAACGCCCTCAGAAGCTGCAAATCAAGCGACCAGTGTTTTTTGCAAAAAGTTTACCGAATGTGCGGTGCTTTTTGCAAAAGATTAGGGAATAGGTGGTTTTCTGCAGAAGAAGCCCCAAATGTGGTTGTTTTTTGCAATTAACTCTCCAAAGCTGCATCAGTCAGAGGCTTTTTTTCTAAAACGCCACCATAGCTACATCAATCCGAGGCATTTTCCTAAAACGCCTCCATAGCAACATCAATCAGAGGCAGTTTCCTACAATGCCGCCATAGCTACATCAATCCGAGGCATTTCCCCAAAGCACCTCCAAAACTGATCAATCTAAGGCTTTCAAAGTGCCCTTACGAAAATGCCTTCAATCAATGACCGTGGTGTAGTGCTCCTGCACTCTTTCCTCTTGTATGTATTTGTTCCGGGATTTTTGGAGCACTACTGACCCCTTGTAACCGTAGCTTGTTGCTCACTAGCAACATGCGGCAGTGAAGTGAAGAAACGCCCAAGTACCAACTTTTCTGTGACAGTACTTGATTGTTTCTTTTTCTCTCCCTCGATTCAAAGATCTGTACTTTGTATTGATTATGGTTGGAAACAACAGTACACTTCAAGTGAGAACCGACATTTGGTTAGATGGCCAGGAGGACAATGGTACCTCCAGCCTACCAGGGATCAAACTCTAGGTTCGACGCCTTGGCATCTTGTAAAGATGAGCTATTCTTTTAGTTAGAGGGACGTTTTCGTCGATAGCAAGACGTCTGCAGTGGCGAAGACAGGGGACCAGTAGGGGCCTGGCTCTGCTGTTCAAAATCTATTTTCCTATCTTTGACCCTCCCGAAAGTATTCTGACAACACGCCCCCCTCCCCCCAAAAAAAAGTTTTCTGCCTCCGCCAGTGGCCATGACTTCGTCAATCTCAACACCCGCCGGCTCAAATATTTGGGAGGTGTTCATAGGGATAAGATATGCATGCGTGCGTTCATTGGGAAGAGTATATGTATGTAAAATTATGTCTCTAGAAAAACAGTACAGGTCAGATTAAAAAAACATTACAGGTCCCAGCTGGTAATGGGCAGGTGTCCTGGGCCAGCATCACGCTCAGTGCTCCTCAACATTACACCGGGCCAGAAGCCCAGAACAATGGAAGTAAGCTTGGGCGGAGATGCAATAACACGACACCTGCAGGGGTTTCCTGCAAAGCAGCCGACTTGCCTCCCGTGTCTCCTCCGACTACCCCTGTCGATGCACTCGGGCCCCACGAACTCCAAAACCCTAACCAAACAAGCCCACCTTTCAGTCCCAAAACCCTCCCCACACCCTTCCCGCTGCCGCACACCCGCCCGCCTCCCGTCCGCCGCCGACGCTGAAGGAAATATGCCCTAGAGGCAATAATAAAGTTATTATTTATTTTTTTATTTCATGATAAATGTTTATTATTCATGCTAGAATTGTATTAACCGGAAACATAATGCATGCGTGAATACATAGACAAACAGAGTGTCACTAGTATGCCTCTACTTGACTAGCTCATTGATCAAAGATGGTTAAGTTTCCTAGCCATAGACATGAGCTGTCATTTGATAAATGGGATCACATCATTAGGAGAATGATGTGATTGATTTGACCTATTCCGTTAGCTTAGCACTTGATCGTTTAGTATGTTGCTATTGCTTTCTTCATGACTTATACATGTTCCTATGACTACGAGATTATGCAACTCCCGTTTACTGGAGGAACACTTTGTGTGCTACCAAACGTCACAACGTAACTGGGTGATTATAAAGGTGCTTTACAGGTGTCTCCGAAGGTACTTGTTGAGTTGGCGTATTTCGAGATTAGGATTTGTCACTCCGATTGTCGGAGAGGTATCTCTGGGCCCTCTCGATAATGCACATCACTATAAGCCTTGCAAGCATTGTAACTAATAAGTTAGTTGCGGGATGATGTATTACGGAACGAGTAAAGAGACTTGCCGGTAACGAGATTGATCTAGGTATTGAGATACCGACGATCGAATCTCGGGCAAGTAACATACCGATGACAAAGGGAACAACGTATGTTGTTATGCGGTTTGACCGATAAAGATCTTCGTAGAATATGTAGGAGCCAATATGAGCATCCAGGTTCCGCTATTGGTTATTGACCGGAGAAGTGTCTCGGTCATGTCTCTCGAACCCGTAGGGTCCGCACGCTTAACGTTCGGTGACGATTTGTATTATGAGTTTATGTGTTTTGATTTACCGAAGGTAGTTCGGAGTCCCGGATGAGATCGGGGACATGACGAGCAGTCTCGAAATGGTCGAGACATAAAGATCGATATATTGGACGACTATATTCGGACATCGGAAAGGTTCCGAATGATTCGGGTATTTTTCGGAGTACCGGGGAGTTACGGGAATTCGCTGGGGAGTATATGGGCCTTATTGGGCTTTAGGGGAAAGAGAGAGGGGAGGCTGCGCCCCCCCCCCCAAGGCTTAGTCCGAATTGGACTAGGGGGAGGGGCGGCGCCCCCTCCTTCCTTCTCTTCTCTTTTCCCTTTCCTTCTCTCTTACTCCTACTACTTGGAAGGGCTCCTAGTTCTACTAGAAAAGGGGGAATCCTACTCCCGGTGGGAGTAGGACTCCCGTAGGGCGCGCCATAGAGAGGGCCGCCCCCCCCCCCCTCCTCCACTCCTTTATATACGGGGAGGGGGGCACCCCTTGGAGACACAACAATTGATCTCTTGATCTCTTAGCCGTGTGCGGTGCCCCCCTCCATCATATTCCACCTCGAACATATCGTAGCGGTGCTTAGGCGAAGCCCTGCGTCGGTAGTATCATCATCACCGTCACCACGTCGTCGTGCTGACGGAACTCTCCCGTGAAGCTCTGTTGGATCGGAGTTCGCGGGACGTCATCGAGCTGAACGTGTGCTGAACTCGGAGGTGCCATACGTTCGGTACTTGGATCGGTCGGATCGTGAAGACGTATGACTACATCAACCGCGTTGTGCTAACGCTTCCGCTTTCGGTCTACAAGGGTCCGTGGACAACACTCTCCCCTCTCGTTGCTATGCATCACCATGATCTTGCGTGTGCGTAGGAATTTTTTGAAATTACTACGTTCCCCAACAGACGCCGCCGTCATGGACGCCGACACGTCGCGCCAGGTGCGCGCAGGGGCGGAGCCAGGATGAAAACTAAGAGGGGGCAATCATTTGTTGAAACTTTTTTTCCCGGAAGATGTGTATGTACTTTTTCTTATGGGGAGATGTGTCAAAACTTTTTTTTGTTGGGAATTATGTAGAAACTTTTTTTTCGAGGGAGATGTGTCCGAACTTTTCAAGGGAGATGTGTAGGAACTCATGGCTAGATCATTTACAAAGATTGATTGCAAAAATATGCATACGATGGCTAAGAAAGAAAATCTTACATTTTCTTGTAAGATAATTTTATCACACGAAATTATTTCAGTTCATCGCAAAACTCAAATAAATCAACCATTAAATATTCTGGTCCCAGCTGCAAAAAACAACATTTATGAATAAAATTTCTTGCATGCAAGATTTAAGAAAAAGAAGAAGTAAAAATAGAGTAAGAATGTAACATGTATAGATATGAGAAGGCTTGATCACATTACCTTTTAGATGAATCCCAAGGAAGCTTCCTATGAATATTATTCCGGTCTTACATTCTCAAACTTATTTTATATGAAATTATCATGTGAATCTAGGACCAGTCACCTAATTACTAATTGGTAATAGTTAATATTTTGATAAGACACTCATTTTCTAACAGGGAAATTGGAAAGAGTATAAGAATTGAAAACCGGAATAAGAAATAATAGAGGAACTGCTGCTATGGCTTGACTTGATGGTAGCATGATGTCGCGGGCTTGTGGCGATATATTTCAAGGCGTCATCTTGAAGGCCTCCACAATGGATTCCGATGGTGTGCATGGTTCACGGTGGAGTTTGGGTTTGTGATAGTGTCGGCAGGGTCCCTTTTGTTTTCTTTTCTTTTTTGCACTAGCCTTTTTGTTGTGCTTTCCTTCTTTGAAGGTGTTCTTGTATTGCCTCTTCTGATCAATGAATTTGGCAGTTCTCCTGCCAACGTTCAAAAAAAAAGAAGAATGGAGCAGATGGAGTCTTCAGAGGAGGAACTACGATTTTACAGATTGGGCAGATTATTACTAGGATTTGCGTCAGGTGTGTTTGCGGGCTCCACCACATGACCAGAGCCAGAGCAGAGAGGCACTCGTGCACGCATATCTTGGTCACTCTGCCAGATCCGACCACACCACTTTCTCCTGCTAAGCCACTAGTGGAACAGTAAAGATCGCAGTCAGTACTGTGCCCCGATAAGCTAATTATTAAGTCAAATACACTATGTGTGCTTCAACTTGTTCGGTGGAGTCATTTTGGTGCCTAAATTTATAAAATACACGAAACTGGTTATGTAACTTGTCCGAGCGTTGAAATACGGTGCCTTCATCCGTATTCGGGCATATAAACCACCCACATGGCGTGCAAACGTGGCATCAGCCCACGTGTCAATGGGTGCGAGAGGAGTGTGCTGGTTGTTTTACAGAAAACTCCTTGTACTTTATATAATTTTTGCAAAAGCTCATGACATTTTATTTAAATATATCAAACTGCATTGATCCCACCTGTCAGGTCTTGATTTTGCATGTCAGCATATGGGATAAAATAGTAATTACAAAAAAAGAGCACCTGGTAGGATTCAAACTCAGTACGAGGGCGCACAGCCTACACACATGTGCTAATCACTACACCTAGAATAGTTGACTGTGCAATATCCTAATACACTTCTATTTGTCAAGAAACCGGGCGACATAATAACGAGAAATAAAAAAGAAAAAGTTGATTCATGGGAAATTGAAAAAAATATTAAGAAATTCTCATGTTTGAAAAAAAGAACTATTCAACATATTACCTGCCATCAACTTAAAAAAGTGTTAGTGCATTTTAAAAAATCAACATATTTTTGGAAAATTCTCACATGTATTAAGAAATTATAAACGTGTTTTTCAAAAATGTCTGTCATGCATTAATTTTTTTTACAACATCTATTTCATAAAATTTCCTATATGTATTAAAAAATTGGTGTAAAATTATTCTTACATATCTACAAGCACATTTTACATGTTTTAACACATTTTACATGTGTTAACATATTTATAGAATTTATTTTTTTCTACACAATGATTTTTAATACATGTTGAACAATTTTCAAAATACAACGTTGTTGATTTTCAATAATTATGTATTTTAAAAATACAACGAAGATACAAAATAATTATGCGTGCTTGCGGTCCTGAGTGAAGATGCAAATCAAATTTGTAATATTTTGTAATATAGGTTGAACTCTTTAAATCAACATAAAGTTTAGAAGAAGTTCATGGTTAAATCTGTGAACTACAAATAATAAAAATAGAATAAAAATTTAAATAGACCATAATCGCAATTGATAATTATTATATTTAATTATTAGAATATTGTATATCATAAAAACCAAAAAGTAACTTAAAAAACAGAATAGAAACTGCAAAGCGATAGATAGACTTTTCAGCTAACATCTGTACACAAAGTACTATTAGTTTTGGTGGCTAGCGTGCGTACTACTCCCTTCGTTCGGAATTATTTGTCATCAAAACGGATGTATCTAGAACTAAAATACATCTAGATACATCCATTTCAATGACAAATATTTCCGAACGGAGGGAGTAGCTGTTTAACTTGGATGTACCAGGGTCGAAACCAATTCAAAGACGACGACCCCCCCCCCCTCCCCTCCCTGTTATTAGCATATACAGAGAAAAGGGCTTATTTGTGACTTTAATTAAATCTTTGGGGATTTACTGCAAAAAAACTCATACGCATTTCATCCAGCGCAGGCATCGCTCACACCCACTAACATGTGGGTCAGCCACCAGCTGTTACTCCACGTGGATAGCACATACGATGGCATACGGGTGAAGGCACTGTATACGCACCGTGCGACAAGTTATAGCACCATTTTTGTGTATTTTACAGGTGTAGGCACTAAACTGATCGCATTGGACAAGTTAAGGAACTCGTGATGTATTTAAATCCTAATTATTCAACTATTTATTCCCATGACACTGCCTGGCAGCCACCACGGTGAACTCCACGGTCCAGTTGCACGCACAAAAAGAACCACACCGCCTGGACTTCTCACACGCACACGCTCGCAAGATCACCTTGCCAGAGCTGACTGGGTACTCAATCACCCACCCTTTGGACCATCCACTTCGGTTGGGCCCGGAACGACGAGGCCGTGCTTCGACGCGCTCGTGCCGTTCGCGTTCGACCAGGGGCTGAGATGAGATTCCTCATCGGCCGATCGTGCATCCAGTTGCGAATGCGAATATATGCTGCAGCTGCGAATGGGCTCTCGATTCGTCTCGCTGCCTTTTCTTTTTCTATGGAAAAGTTGCACTTGTAGGGGATTTTCCCTGTCTCTGACTTTGATGCTCGACCGTTTGAACATGGAGAAAGAAAGGACCTCGCCGGACTTGTGCAGTTTTCATGCTAGCGCGATGCGGTTCGGCTGCTTGTGTGTACGTAGCAGTTTAATATGTCTTACGAAAGATTAGCCCGAGAGGTGTTTAATTCAAACCGGACAAATTACACGCAAACCAGATGAGTTTCAATCAAACGGACGAATACATTTACATTTCGGGTATATTTTAACTAAACTATACCGGGCTACGGTAAAACTAGTCTAGGGCCGGCTGCGGTGGATCTCCAATCCCACAACAAATCTTCGCCATGCCCGGCAGCCCGCTCACGGAGTGTCGGGAGCATCGGAGGGATATGCTTCAGCGAGAGGGAAAGAATAGCCTCCCTACGCCTCTGTGAAGCACGAATGATAGTTGGTTTTTTTGGCGGGGGAAGACGATCGTCGTGGTCTATGCCCTGCCTCACCAGGAAAGACATCGGGTGTGTAACCCGGGGACGCGGTGGCGGTGGCCTTCCTCGGGCCCAAGCGGCGGCGACCTCCGCCGACATGGCTTCTCGCGACGGATTTATTTGGAGACGGTGCCGACCTGCGCCGACATGGCTTCTTTCCCCACCTGCCTGACGCGTTGCCACCATTGCTCGCGACGAATTTATTGGAGACGGTGTTTTCCAGCCTGGACGTGCGAGGAGGGGGTGGCGGTGGCGATGGCGATGGTGGCGGCACTAGATCCGGAGGGTTTGCCAGCAAGCCAACCTGTATTGGGCTGGCTCGCTGGGCAACCCAGGCAGCTGCATTGCCGCAGAACTCCTTCTTCCGTTCGCCGGAGGCCATGGCAGGTGTTGTACAAGGAGGAGATGGAAAAGAGTGGAGGTGAGGTGCAGTTCCTGCCTGGTGCCTGGACACGTCTATATAGTGGCGGATGCGAGGGGCCAGCCGGGAAGGTGTTTAATGCCGACAGGCATAAGAACACGTGTGTGGTGCTCGGGGCTCCGAAGTAGGTTCCATGGCACACGGCCCGTTTAATGGAGATAGGCGGGTAGACGGATGTTGTTTCAATGCGGAGAGAAGGCTTGCGCAGCAGGCGGCGCTCTCAACCGACGGGTCACTTCAATGCCGACTCCAGTGAGCGGTCGTGTTCACTTTGTGCCGATATGAATGCGGGTAGCTAGCTTAGGGCGGGAAAACATGCAGGCGCGGGAGAGGGTTTTTTGGTGGTCCAGGTTAATCAGCTGCGAGCATGTCAGCGGTCCGGATGCCCACACCCCTAGTTTGCTGGAAAAAACATGTCCGGACGGGTCGGCGGACCGACACAGGCCCATGTTGAATGGCAAAATATGTTCGGACTGCATGATCCGAACGGTACGGACGATTTAAGGATTGGCATCGGAGATGCCCTTCCAAAGCTGTCACTACTGAGAAAGATGCTAGACTTAATTAGGCCTTGTACAATGGTACTCATACCTGTTTATGAACAGGTGCTTGAGAAAAAAAATAGCATTTCACGTTGTCTTGCAATGTAGAGGTGCCAAGCAAAGATGCTACGTTTATCAGATGGAGCGGTTGGGGTCCCTTTTCTCTTATTTTTCCTGTCGACGGAGGCTTGAAAGGAGCAGTTATTCCTCCAAGCACCGGAAGCAAACATTTGCGAGGTATACAGTGAGGCGCGACCACGTCCAATCCATCCAGTCCCCGATTTGGTTGACCCTCCCGAGAAAAAAATCTTCCGATCGACAGAATTAGAGAAAGGAGAGGATGGATGGAGAGCAGCTAATTAACGAGCGCTTCTTTCGGGAGCCTCGCAATGATCAGCATCACTTGGTGCGTTTCCAACCGCCTGCCACGTGTCGCGCTCTGGACGCTTTCTCCATATTTAGTTTATTTTTTATTTTTTCACACGCGTTTTCGTCTTTTTAAACGGGTTTTTTTCGGTTTTCCACCAGTCTTCCTGAACTTTTGGACCGGTCTTCCAACTGTATTTTCCGGTTTTCCACCGGTTTTTGAACGGTTTTTATTTTTTTTGCGCGAAAAAATGCGTTTACTTTTTTCTTTTTTCTTTTCGCGAGAGTCACGGTTTTGCTTTCGCGAGAGTCACGGCCGTGCCTTTCGGAAACAAAAAATAAACACGTTTTCTGTTTTTTCTTTTCGTGAGAGGCATGGTTTTGCTTCCGAGAGAGGCACGGTTGTGCTTTCATGAGAGTCACAGCCATGCCTCTTGGAAACAAAAAAAGTGTTTTCTGGTTTTTCTCCTTTTGTGAGAGGCACGGTTGTGTTTTCACGAGAGGCACGGCCGTGCCTCTCAGAAACGAAAAAAAAGCATTTTCTATTTATTTTCTTTCGCGAGAGGCACGGTTTTGCTTCCGCGAGAGGCATTGTTGTGCTTTCCCGAGAGGCACGGCCGTGCCTCCTCGGAAACGAAAAAACACGTTTTTTTCTTCCTTTTTCAATCCGCGAGAGGCACGGTTTTGCTTCAACGAGAGGCACGGTTTTGCTTCAACGAGAGGCACGGTTGTGGTTTCACGAGAGGCACGGGCGTGCCTCTTTCGGAAAGAGAAAAAACTCGTGCTCCCTGAGGGGGTCCTGGACTAAGGGGTCCTCAGGTGTCCGACCTGTTAGCCGTGGGCCGGACTGATAGGCTGTGAAGATACGAAGACCGAAGACTCTTACCCGTGTCCGTATGGGACTCTCCTTGGCGTGGAGGGCAAGCTTGGCGTCTGAATATGAAGATTCCTTTCTCTGTAACCGACCTTATGTAACCCTAGATCCCTCCGGTGTCTATATAAACCGGAGGGCTAGGTCCGTAGAGGCCAATGATCGTCATAGTCATACAGGCTAGACTTCTAGGATTTTAGCCATTACGATCTCGTGGTAGATCAACTTTTGTAACACTCATATTCATCAAGATCAATCGAGCAGGAAGTAGGGTATTACCTCCAGAGAGAGGGCCCGAACCTGGGTAAACATCGTGTCCCCTGTCTACTGTAATCATCGACCTTAGACGCACAGTTCGGGACCCCCTACCCGAGATCCACCGGTTTTGACACCGACATTGGTGCTTTCATTGAGAGTTCCGCTGTGACATCGATGACAGGATCGATGGCTCGCCTTGTTATCAAGGACAGTATCACCTCCGGAGGAGTACTGGCCCCGGGCCAAACCCTCCGGTTGGGCAGCTTTACCATGACCGCCCGTTCGGCCGTTAAGCCAACGACGACTTCTGGGGTCGTCGAAAATTCCCTCCGTATTGACTCCAAACACTCCAAGCAGATGGATCCGGCAAAGTTGTCATCTTTAAACGAGCTCCTAGATCGCATCACCGCCCTGGGGGTCGCTATAGACTACGATCGGATTGGGCTTAAACCCGACCAGAGAGAAATCAAATCTCCACCGATCACCCATCAGATAGCGGTAGTAGAGGGGCAAGACGACAACTCTTCCTCTATACTGAGGATGGACTATGTTCGGATCTCCGATCTTGAAGAGCGGGACACCCGCCTGTCGAAAGATACATCCTGCCCTCCGAACATAGAATCGGATGACGGGCCTAAAAAGTCAGTTGATATCCCAGAGCCCGAACTATTAAGTTCGGAAGTTCTTCAGACTCCGGATCCAAAATTGGGTCAGGGTTCGGATTTAAATCCACCCACCCACCCAGACATAAGCGCTCTCATGGGCATACGACAGCAGTCCCAGGAAGCGGTCCAGCACTTCTGGGCCAGATTCCTCCTTGTCTAGTATAAGATCAAGGATTGCCATGATGAAGACGCGGTCTCAATATTTTGCAACAATTGCATGGACGAAGGAATCCTCAACGCCATCAACCGCCATCGCATATTACACTTCGCTGACTTGGCAACCATAGTACAGAAGTACATCGCAATGGAAAGCGCCTGGAAAACTCAGGCAGCCCGCTGGAAACCATTGGTCCCCACTCAACCCCTCGTTCAAGCGAAAAGGAAGCACCCTCGTGGCGCGTCAGGTCCAATAGTAAAGAAATATAAGCTCATTACGGGGCGCGGAACCGTTCTGGAGGGATGGCTCGATGGGCCATGCAAAATACACACAACACCGGATAACATACCAACCCACAGCCTTAGAGCATGTTGGATACTCCAGCAAGTGGCCAAGAGCGGTGAGGATATACTCACCAAAAGTACCCCAGAACAACACCCCCCAGAAGACGACGACCTCAGAGTATTGACGGTTCTTCGAGACATTTGCTTCAAACCATAGGCACAAAAGGGCACTCCGCGACCTTGCCGAAATCTGCCAAATCGCAGCAATAAACCCCTGGAACGACACGGCTATAACTTTTAATGCCGGTGACGAACCAAAATTCAGGACAGTCCGGGCACCAGCCGCCTTGGTCCTTAGTCCGATCGTTGACGGCTGTCGGCTCACCAAGGTTCTCATGGACAGCGGCAGCGGACTAAACCTCATCTACGAGGATACACTCAGCAAAATGGAAATAGACAGGAGCCGCATCGAGCAAAGTAGCACGACCTTCCGAGGAATTATTCCTAGTCGGGAGGTGCGATGCGCAGGAAAATCACGCTCGACGTGGTATTCGGCACACCGGAGAACTATAGGTCCGAAGAAATAACCTTCCAAGTGGCCCCTTTCAATAGTGGATATCACGCCCTATTGGGGCGAGATGCATTTACACGCTTCCAACCTATACCTCACTACGAGTATATGAAACTCAAGATGACCGGGCCCAACGGCATAATCACTGTCGGTGTCCTGGGAACGGGGGTCCCCGGACTTGCCTGCCTGCGGCCCACGGCGTGGCTTTGCTAGCAGGCCTGTACGGCCCATCTTCATCGACAAGGCATTCAGGACCCTCGTGAGGCGGACGACGCAAGACCTCCTCAGGAGCGGCCTCTCCAGGCAGGCTCGCGAGGAGTGGAGATATCAAGGCGGGACAAACCTCGCGAGGCTCCCATGACGTGAGCCATGACGATTAGGATCAGGCGGGTGCCAGGCGGGCGCCAGTGCACGCAGCGTCCTTGTTTCCTCTTTGGTGCCAAGGGGGCGAGCGCAGGCGCGGAATACCGAGGCATCAGGCAAAGGTTTCCATATCAGTGCAACGAGACCGAAGACCAGAAGGACGGCAAGACGGAGGTCACCGTGGAGCCCAAGACGGCGTCATCACCAGAGCCTTTCGCAGGCGAAGACCACTTTTGTCAGGATAGCTTGTATTAGCTGTCCCCTTTCAAATTAGCCCGCCGTTGTTGGCTCCCTTCCCGCTCAATATTTGGGGAGAGGACCAGGGCCTATATAAGTAGAACTAGCCACCACAGTAGAGGGATCTGATAACACACTCAGAGCCCTCACCCCCGCAAGTTCAACAAGCACAAGAACACCCCAACCTCAGGAGGTTGTTCTTCCCCTTGTACTGTTCATCATCAGCCCAAGAGGCAATCCACCACCACCACATTGGAGTAGGGTATTACACCACAACGGTGGCCCGAACCAGTATAAATCTCGTGTCTTTCTGTGTTGCGAGTTCGTCGAGTTCATCCACGAGATCTTAGCGAGCTAGGGCGTGGATCGGTAGGAGGGAAAGAACTTCGCGTGCACCCCAGAGTTTGAACCTTAAGGGTTTGCCGGAACCCCACATCCGACATTTGGCACGCCAGGTAGGGGTGCGCCGGAGCCTCTTCCCCGCCGATCGATCCATCGACGCTCCACGCCCCGATGTCCGGCAATCCAAGGCCAGATTCTGACCGCTGGGCAGCTTGGCCAGCCCAAGCGGTGTCACCTACCCATGAAGACCTTGACCCCACGCTCCAGGCGGCGCGAGCGCCGCCCAACACGGCGGGGCGCGGGCGGCGCGGCCAGGCGTCGTCCACCCTCACCCCGCGGCAGGTGCGAGCCGCTGCAAGGGCAGCAAGCCACGCCGCAGCAACGGTGCCACACACATGGCGGGAGCAGGCGAACATGCGGGCAGCACTCACGGTGGCGCGAGAGCTACTGCGGTGCCGGCTGATGGAAAGCGGCCGGGATGCACTGCTGGAACGCGTCGCCGAGCTGCTGGATGCGGCGGTATCGGGAGCGCCGCCTTTCTGCTATCAGCTTCCTCCTCAGGCCACTACGGGGTCTCACGGGGGGCCTCGCCGCAACCACACGCCGTCGGGTGTGCCTGGGGGCTTCGTCAACACCAGCACGGCCGGCGGCGCCGGGGGCTCCACCGCCCCCATGCCGCCCGCGACAAGCATGGGCACAAGCGTCGCCTCCCATGGTCCCAATGAGATGCCGCGCTACCATCTTCAGGACGCCGCGCTGGGCCGGGCAACATGGAGTGCGGGGCACTACGGCGAGGTGTTCGGGGTAACGGCCCCGGAAGCCTACGTGCCCCGCATGATGGACCAGGAGTACGCACCAGAGGACGACCCTGGCTCGTTCCTCGGAGAAGATTGGGAAGAAGGAACGCTAGAAGTTGAAGCCTTCCAGGAACCGATGGAGAACCGCAACGATCGCGCCAGTAACAACAACTACAGGGTACCGCTAATCTCTCAGGAGCAGGCTTACGCTAACCGTGGGCTGCAAGTGAATCAGGTCACAGCGTCGGTCGACGACCCCGGTGCAGCAGCATCCCTTCCGCCGGGGGAAGCACATTGGGGCCACGAGGAGGGAGCCAGGAGCAAGGCCCCTCCCCACTTCGCGCGAAGCCAGGCAACGCCCGGAGGTAGGCCCTCTGCCTGGGAGGTGTCGGCGAGCCTTCCCCCGGCAGAGGACCCGTGGTCGCCGAGGGCACCGCTGGCGTCCCCTTCCCCCCCTTTGTGTCGTCCAGGTTGCCGGTCGGCTCAAAGGTGGTCGAGGGTGGCGCAAGGCGGGGCCCTCGTCTGGCGATATGAAGCAAGGCCGGTTCCTGTGAAGAAGGCCCAGTGCCTGTGAAGCTCGCCGCCCGTGACACTCTCACATAATAATGAGTGGGGCTGTACACGCCCCGGAGTCTCAGGGGTGTCGGCCTCAGGCCCTGGGGCTCCCTCCCACGCCTAGTGGCAGCACTTAGCTCCGCGCTGGTGAGAAGACTCGAAGACCAGAAGACTAGACTAGGCGCCGGACGCGGCCATTTGCTTTGGATCTTTTCTTCTATAGCCTTGCTTTCTGGTTTTGGATTTAAGCTGAAGTTGAGTTTTCTTTGATGCGCGCGGGGGGTACCTTTTCTCGTCCGAGCGATTTATTGCCGTCCGACTCTTGCTTTGTCATGAAGAGCACAATCGCCGCCTCCCCCTAGCGGGCTCCTCGCGAGCGGGGCTGGGCGCAGCACGCGTAGCACACGCGCCGACACCATTATGGGTACCTGATCCTCGCCAGGCCCACTCGGGTGAGTCTGCGGGCCCTTCAGGAATTCCTCAGGAGCTTAGGACCTCGCGATCCCTTTCGAGGTGCACCACGACCAAGGCAAGCCGATGCGGCAAACCCGCTGCCAGACTCATGAATTCACAGAGGTACACATTCAGCTCGACACAAAAGAATAAAGGCGTCGGTCTGCTTGCACGAGGGGCTCCCCCTCTCAAAATGCTCTCACAATCTTTAGGCGCCAAGCCCGAGTTTTTGAGTACAGGATAAAATGACAAGAGAACATGGGATCAGCCGGATATGTCGCTCGCTGCATCGCCCTCGGACGCGTCACTCGCATCGTCGTCGTCTTCGCCGTCACCGTCACCGCCTTCGGCGACGCCTCCGTCGCCGTCGTCAACCACGTCGCCTTCGTCCGCGACGACCACCACCGCGTCGTCGTCAGAAGTAAAGGCTCTTACCAGCGCATCCACGTTGTCCTCCACCCACCGCGCCAGGCTGCCTTGAACGGCCTGTGGCACGGGGGCAATGGCGGCGTCGAAGTCGAAGTCGGGGAAGGTGTTCCGGAGATGGCTGAAGACGCGGGAGAACGCGCACCCGATCAGGCCCCGACTCCTCTCTTCCACGAGCTGGCGAGCCCTGTCAGACCGGGCTTCTAGGCTCGTCACCACGTTGGTGAAGAACATCAGGTGGCTGACGTAGTCATTTGAGTGGGGCGCGGTGCATTCTCGTCGCAGATGAAGCCCAGGGCGGTGTTAGCCCTGTTTCGGAGGTCCTGAAGCATGGGGGCGTGCTCGTGCTCCAGCGTCCGCCGTTGAAGCACTTCCTCCCTGTTCTGCCGCACGACGGCTTCGGCGTCATCGACCCGCTTCCGAAGCGAAAGCAGCTCGGCGCGGGCGGATGCCAAGTCCGCCTGCGCCGTGACCAGGGCGGCAGCCGTGGCCTCCCCACGCCTCTCTGCCTCGTCCAACCTGGGCCTGAGAGCGGCGGGCCTGCCCGCCGCCTCAGTTCCTGCAAGCTTCAACTTCAGGTCGTACCAACCTTCAAGACTCACGCGAACCCGGGCCACCTGGCGATCGACTTCCTCCTGGACCTTGGCCTCGCGAGCCCCGATGGCATCTTCTGCCTGAGCAACTTGACGCTCCCTCGTCTCCAGTTGTTCGAGCTCAAGGCTGCGCTCCACGGCTTCCAGAGCCAGCGCCTCCTCGCGCTTCCGGACCTCCTCTTCCACGGCAAGCGTCCCCCTCGGTGACGCAAGGGCGGCTCTGCGCGCCTCCACCTGCTGCTCGAGGGACGCACTCCAGGCCTGGAGCTCCCACGCGCGCTTCTCCGCAGCCTCGCGACGGCGGTCAGCCTCGCGAGCCTCCTCCAAGGCTCGGGAGCAAGCTTCGCGGGAAACCTTGAGGGACGCCTCGACTTCGCATTGTCAAGATCACTCTGGTAGCGGCCCAGGTTGACAGCCACCCTCAGCTTGCGCCACTCCTCCGCCAGCCGGAGACCTTCAGCCTCAAGACGCGAGTCGACACTCGCGAGTTCTTCGCCAAGTCGGCTCATCGCGCCCATCGCCTCACGGAAGAGCTCATGGCGAACGACGCTCCGCCCGCGTTCCAACTCCAAGGCACGCCCCACCTCTTCCTCCGCCACGGGGGCTGTGGGCGGGGCGTTAAGCGGCACACCCCCTCTCAGCAGGGTGCTGGGGGCTGGTGCCGCCCCAGGTACTGGCCCAACCTCACGAGGGGCCCTGGCTGAACGGGGCCCGCCGCTTGAGGAAGAGCTGAAGGCCGAGCCCAACCAGTTGCTGTCCACAGCCAGAGGAGGAGAGCGGGGAACGCCCGCCAGGCTCCAAGCCAGGCCATGCAGGAAGGGCAACGGAGCCGCTGATTCGAAGCTCCATGAAGGCGAGCGCACCCCCTCGACCGGCCTGGCTCCAGGCACGGCATGCAAGCTCGGGGTGCGCAAGGCCAACAAGGGTGCCGAGGAAGGCGAGGATTGCTTCTCGGAAGGCTCAACGGCCCTGACAGAAGGGGTCCTAAAGAGCCAGCGTCGGGAAGGAAAGCAGCAATCAAGAAACCACAAGGTGCAGTACTTACTCGTCGACAGCGAAGTACTTTCGTCGCTTCAACGGCCCGAAGATGCTGTTGCCGCTCGGGGATCCTTTCCTCTTGCGGAGCTCCTCGAAGTCCACGCAAAGCCCACCGAAGCGCTGGATGTGGCGACCAGCGCGGGGCGAGGCCGAGGGAGAGCTTGGAGGGACAACTTTAGGGGTGCCCGGCTGCGGTGAGCAGTCGGACGCCGTCTCAGCACGACCTCCCGAGGTTTCCGGGGCTTTGACCTTGGGAACCGCATGTTGCGTCGCCTCAGTAACCGACGCCCCAGGGGAGGGATCGCGGCCTCCCGAGGACGACGCCCCGGGATCACCACACGGCATGTGCTCCTCAGCACTTGGGCCACCGGCCTCCGTCGGAGCTCGCCCTCCTGCACCCTCGCTTGGGGCGAGCTCGGCACCAACGGCGAGGAAGGGAACCACGTCGACGAGGTTCTCGCGGGGCCCCACCAGGGCGATCGGGTGCAGCCCCCACTCATCAAAGGAGGGCATGCTCGCGGCGAATTCAGCTTTGTTCTCGCAGTGGTACAGTAGACAGCTCTTCCTGGGCATGTCGTCCGGCAAAGGAACACCCGTCAGGACCGTAAGCACCGTTTGCCGCGTCGTAAGAGGAAGCCCCTCCTCCTGAAACCTCATATGGTCCTGACTGCTGAGCAAGGCCCACATCGGGCGGGAATGGCGCTGAAGCGGAGCGACCCGACGCTTGATGAACTCCTTCACCACCATAGGCGCGGTCACGCCGCGGTCCTTCAACCTCCTCAGCCTGAGCCAGATGGGGGCGAGACGGGGGCTCGCTAGCCTCTGGTGGCCCCAACTGGAGTTGGGAACAGCGGGCCCTGGTGGAGCACGAAGCAGAGGGCTGAGCACACCGGCGTCAACAAGCACCCATCGTGTCCGAAACTCGCTCGTGGATGGAGGAAGCTCAAAGTCGACCCCTGCGCCCGCTGTCGTGGCCACGGCTTGGAAGCTCACACACCCCGAGCTCTACCGAGGGTCAGTCAGATGCAATGAGAAGAAATGGCGAAGGAGGGCCACAGAAGGGGCGATGCCAACCATGGCTTCGCACACAAAGGCGAAGACGGCGAGAAGAGTCACGGATTGAGGGTCGAGATGCAACCTGTGGATCTGATAATGCTCGAGCACCGCGTTGAAGAAGGCGGAGAATGGGGGAATCAGGCCAGCCCAAAGGGCATCTATGAAGATTGGGACCTCAGTGGCTGCCCGAGCAAAGCGGGAACGAGACGCGGGCCAGGCCACCGTCTCTCCCCACTCGTTGAAACTAGAAGCGAGCATGGGGCGCACCTTGTCCATAGCCTCGTCGTTGAGCACCCGGGGATGCCCGAGCGCACGCTCGGAGGACAGAGGTGCACTCGGCGAAGACAGAGGTTTCTTCCCCTTGTTAGCCTGTTTTGGCGCCATGGCGATGAAGCAGGCGGAGCGCAGGTCAGATTGGAAGGGAGGAGCAGAGTCTCGAGGAAGCAGAGAAATTGGGGGAGCCATGCGTGGGCGAAGGAAGAATAACTGTGTAGGAAGCGGGTGCCGCATAGCCAGGCGGATTCTAAGGCAGCGCGGGGAAGCGGAGACGCCCACGTCCAATCAACCGCCACACGTCAACCGAGGCTGCAGGCTTTTGGGGCTCGCGCGCTTGCCCTTTGGCTTCGCCGCGAAGCCAAGCCCGAGCGCACCTTGGGCCCGGGGGCTACTGTCGGCGTCCTGGGAACGGGGGTCCCCGGACTTGCCTGCCTGCGGCCCACGGCGTGGCTTTGCTAGCAGGCCTGTACGGCCCATCTTCATCGACAAGGCATTCAGGACCCTCGCGAGGCGGACGGCACAAGACCTCCTCAGGAGCGGCCTCTCCAGGCAGGCTCGCGAGGAGCGGAGATATCAAGGCGGGACAAACCTCGCGAGGCTCCCATGACGTGAGCCATGACGATCACGATCAGGCGGGCGCCAGCGCGGGTAGCGTCCTTGTTTCCTCTTTGGTGCCAAGGGGGCAAGCGTAGGCGCGGAATACCGAGGCATCAGGCAAAGGTTTCCATATCAGTGCAACGAGACCGAAGACCAGCAGGACGGCAAGATGGAGGTCACCGTCGAGCCCAAGACAGCGTCATCACGAGAGCCTTTCGCAGGCGAAGACCACTTTTGTTAGGATAGCTTGTACTAGCTGTCCCCTTTCAAATTAGCCCGCTGTTGTTGGCTCCCTTCCCGCTCAATATTTGGGGAGAGGACTGGGCCCTATTGTTGGAAATATGCCCTAGAGGCAATAATAAATTGGTTATTATTATATTTCCTTGTTCATGATAATCGTTTATTATCCATGCTAGAATTGTATTGATAGGAAACTCAGATACATGTGTGGATACATAGACAACACCATGTCCCTAGTAAGCCTCTAGTTGAATAGCTCGTTGATCAATAGATGGTTACGCTTTCCTGACCATGGACATTGGATGTCGTTGATAACGGGATCACATCATTAGGAGAATGATGTGATGGACAAGACCCAATCCTAAGCCTAGCACAAGATCGTGTAGTTCGTTTGCTAAGAGCTTTTCTAATGTCAAGTATCATTTCCTTAGACCATGAGATTATGCAACTCCCGGATACCGTAGGAATGCTTTGGGTGTACCAAACGTCACAACGTAACTGGGTGGCTATAAAGGTGCACTACAGGTATCTCCGAAAGTGTCTGTTGGGTTGGCACGAATCGAGACTGGGATTTGTCACTCCGTGTAAACGGAGAGGTATCTCTGGGCCCACTCGGTAGGACATCATCATAATGTGCACAATGTGACCAAGGAGTTGATCACGGGATGATGTGTTACGGAACGAGTAACGAGATTGAACAAGGTATCGGGATACCGACGATCGAATCTCGGGCAAGTAACATACCGGTAGATAAAGGGAATTGTATACGGGATTGATTGAATCCTCGACATCGTGGTTCATCCGATGAGATCATCGAGGAGCATGTGGGAGCCAACATGGGTATCTAGATCCCGCTGTTGGTTATTGACCGGAGAGTCGTCTCGGTCATGTCTGCGTGTCTCCCGAACCCGTAGGGTCTACACACTTAAGGTTCGGTGACGCTAGGGTTGTAGAGATATTAGTATGCGGTAACCCGAAAGTTGTTCGGAGTCCCGGATGAGATCCCGGACGTCACGAGGAGTTCCGGAATGGTCCGGAGGTAAAGATTTATATATGGGAAGTCTTATTTTGGTCGCCGGAAAAGTTTCGCGCATTATCGGTATTGTACCGGGAGTGCCGAAAGGGGTCCGGGGGTCCACCAGCCCCAGGGGGCCACATGGGCTGTAGGGGTGTGCGCCTTGGCCTATATGGGCCAAGGGCACCAGCCCCAAGAGGCCCATGCTCCAAGAGATAAGATAAAGGGAGAGTCCTAAAGGGGGAAGGCACCTCCGAGGTGCCTTAGGGAGGATGGACTCCTCCCTGGCCGCACCCTTCCTTGGAGGAAGGGCCAAGGCTGCGCCCCCCCTCTCCCTTGGCCCTATATATAGTGGGGGGGAGGGAGGGCAGCAATAACCTAAGCCCTGGCGCCTCCCTCTCCCTCCCGTGACACATCTCCCTCCTCCCGCAGCGCTTGGCGAAGCCCTGTTGGAATCCCGCTACTTCCACCACCACGCCGTCGTGCTGCTGGATCTCCATCAACCTCTCCTCCCCCCTTGCTGGATCAAGAAGGAGGAGACGTCGCTGCTCCGTACGTGTGTTGAACGCGGAGGTGCCGTCCGTTCGGCGCTAGGATCATCGGTGATTTGGATCACGACGAGTACGACTCCATCAACCCCGTTCTCTTGAATGCTTCCGCTCGCGATCTACAAGGGTATGTAGATGCACTCCTTCCCTCTCGTTGCTAGTAAACTCCATAGATTGATCTTGGTGATGCGTAGAAAATTTTTAATTTCTGCTACGTTCCCCAACAGTGGTATCAGAGCTAGGTCTATACGTAGTTTCTATGCACGAGTAGAACACAAAGTAGTTGTGGGCGTTGATTTTGTTAATTTACTTGCCATTACTAGTCTTATCTTGATTCGGCAGCATCGTGGGATGAAGCGGCCCGGACCGACCTTACACGTACTCTTACGTGAGACAGGTTCCACCGACTGACATGCACTAGTTGCATAAGGTGGCTAGCGGGTGTCTGTCTCTCCCACTTTAGTCGGATCGGATTCGATGAAAAGGGTCCTTATGAAGGGTAAATAGAAATTGGCATATCACGTTGTGGCTTTTGCGTAGGTAAGAAACGTTCTTGCTAGAATCCCATAGCAGCCACGTAAAACATGCAACAACAATTAGAGGACGTCTAACTTGTTTTTCCAGGGTATGCTATGTGATGTGATATGGCCAAAGGGATGTGATGAATGATATATGTGATGTATGAGATTGATCATGTTCTTGTAATAGGAATCACGACTTGCACGTCGATGAGTATGACAACGGCAGGAGCCATAGGAGTTGTCTTAATTTATTGTATGACCTGCGTGTCAATGAAAACGCCATGTAATTACTTTACTTTATTGCTAACCGTTAGCCATAGTAGTAGAAGTAATAGTTGGCGAGACAACTTCATGAAGACACGATGATGGAGATCATGATGATGGAGATCATGGTGTCATGCCGGTGACAAAGGTGATCATGCCGCGCCTCGAAGATGGAGATCAGAGGCGCAAGATGATATTGGCCATATCACGTCACTTTATGATTTGCATGTGATGTTTGTCATGTTTACATCTTATTTGCTTAGAACGACGGTAGCATAAATAAGATGATCCCTCACTAAAATTTCAAGAGACGTGTTCCCCCTAACTGTGCACCGTTGCGAAGGTTCGTTGTTTCGAAGCACCACGTGATGATCGGGTGTGATAGATTCTAACGTTCGCATACAACGGGTGTTGACGAGCCTAGCATGTACAGACATGGCCTCGGAACACATGCGAAACACTTAGGTTGACTTGACGAGCCTAGCATGTACAGACATGGCCTCGGAACACAAGAGATTGAAAGGTCGAACATGAGTCGTATAGTAGATGCGATCAACATGGAGATGTTCACCGATGATGACTAGTCCGTCTCACGTGATGATCAGACACGGCCTAGTTTGACTCGGATCATGTATCACTTAGATGACTAGAGGGATGTCTATCTGAGTGGGAGTTCAGTAAATAATCAGATGAACTTCATTATCATGAACATAGTCAAAAGGTCTTTGCAAATTATGTCATAGCTTACGCTTTAGTTCTACTGTTTAAGATATGTTCCTAGAGAAAATTTAGTTGAAAGTTGATAGTAGCAATTATGCGGACTGGGTCCGTAAACTGAGGATTGTCCTCATTGCTGCACAGAAGGCTTATGTCCTTAATGCACCGCTCGGTGTGCTGAACCTCAGCGTCGTCTGTAGATGTTGCGAAACATCTGACATACACGTTTTGATGACTACGTGATAGTTCAGTGCGTAATGCTAACGGTTTAGAATTGTGGCACCAAAGACGTTTTTGAAACATCGCAGAACATATGAGATGTTCCGAATACTGAAATTGGGATTTCAGACTAGTGCCCACGTCAAGAGGTATGAGACCTCTGACAAGTTTCTTAAGCCTGCAGACTAAGGGAGAAAAGCTCAATCGTTGAGCATGTGCTCAGATCGTCTGAGTACTACAATCACTTGAATCAAGTGGGAGTTAATCTTCCAGATGAGATAGTGATGGATCTCCATAGTCACTGCCACCAAGCTATTAGAGCTTCGTGATGAACTATAACATATCAGGGATAGACATGATGATCCTTGAGCAACTCGCGATGTTTGACACCGCGAAAGTAGAAATCAAGAAGGAGCATCAATTGTTGATGGTTAGTAAAACCACTAGTTTCTAGAAGGGCAAGGACAAAAGGGATACTTCATGAAACAGCAAATCATTTGCTGCTCTAGTGGAGAATCCCAAGGTTGAACCCAAACCCGAGACTAAGTGCTTCTGTAATGAGGGGAACGGTCACTGAAGCAGAACTACCCTAGATACTTGGTAGATGAGAAGGCAGGCAAGGTCGACAGAAGTATATTGGATATACATTATATGAATGTGTACTTTACTAGTACTCCTAGCAGCACCAGGGTATTAGATGCCGGTTCGGTTGCTAAGTGTTAGTAACTCGAAATAAAAGCTGCGGAATAAACGGAGACTAACTAAAGGTGAGATGACGATATGTGTTGGAAGTGTTTCCAAGGTTGATGTGATCAAGCATCGCATGCTCCCTCTACCATCGAGATTTGGTGTTTGCGTTGAGCATAAACATGATTGGATTATGTTTATCGCAATACGGTTATTCATTTAAGGAGAATAATGGTTACTCTGTTTATTTGAATAATACCTTCAATGGTCTTGCACCTAAAATGAATCTCGATCGCAGTGATACACATGTTCGTGCCAAAAGATATAAAATGGTAATGATAGTACCACATACTTGTGGCACTGCCATACGAGTCATATTGGTATAAAACGCATGAAGAAGCTCCATGTAGATGGATCTTTGGACTCACTCGTTTTTGAAAAGATTGAGACATGCGAACCATGTCTATTGGTATATATGCATGAAGAAACTCCATGCAGATGGATCGTTTGGACTCACTTGATTATGAATCACTTGAGACATGCAAATCATACCACATGGGCAAGATGACTGAAAGTCCTCGTTTTCAGTAAGATGGAACAAGAGAGCAACTTATTGGAAGTAATACATTTTGATGTACGCAGTCCAATGAGTGCTGAGGCATGCAGTGGATATCGTTATGTTCTTACTTCACAGATGATTTGAGTAGATGCTGAGTGTATTTACTTGATGAAACACTAGTCTGAAATATTGAAAGGTTCAAGTAATTTCAGAGTGAAGTTGAAGATCGTCGTGACAAGAGGATAAAATGTCTGTGATATGATCATAGAGATGAGTATCTGAGTTACGAGTTTGGCACACAATTATGAAATTGTGGAAATTGTTTCACGATTAATACCGCCTAGAACACCACAGTGTGATGGTGTGTCCGAACATCATAACTGCACCCTATTGGATATGGTGCATACGATGATGTCTCTTATCGAATTACCACTATTGTTTATGGGTTAGGCATTAGAGACAACCGCATTCACTTTAAATAGGGCACCACGCAATTCCATTGAGACGACACCGTTTAGAGAAACCTAAGTTGTCGTTTCTTAAAAGTTTGGGGCTGCGATGCCTATGTGAAAAAGTTCCAGGCTGATAAGCTCGAACCCAAAGCGGATAAATGCATCTTCATAGAATACCCAAAACAGTTGGGTATACCTCCTATTTCAGATCTGGAAGCAAAAGTAATTGCTTCTAGAAACGGGTCCTTTCTCGAGGAAAAGTTTCTCTCGAAAGAATTGAGTGGGAGGATGGTGGAGACTTGATGAGGTTATTGAACCATAACTTCAACTAGTGTGTAGCAGGGCACAGGAAGTTGTTCCTGTGGCACCTACACCAATTGAAGTGGAAGCTTATGATAGTGATCATGAAACTTTGGATCAAGTCACTACCAAACCTCGTAGGACGACGAGGATGCGTACTACTTCAGAGTAATGCGTGATCCTGTCTCGGAAGTCATGTTGCTAGACAACAATGAACCTACGAGCTATGGAAAAGCGATGGTGGGCCCGGATTCCGACGAATGGCTCGAGGCCATAAAATCCGAGAGAGGATCCATGTATAAAGCAAAGTATAGACTTTGGAAGAAATACTTGATAGTCGTAAGGCTGTTGGGTGCAGATGGATTTTAAAAGGAAGACAGACAATGATGGTAAGTGTCACCATTAAGAAAGCTCGGCTTGTCATTAAGATGTTTTCCGACAAGTTCAAGGAGTTGACTACGATGAGACTTTCTCACTCGTAGCGATGCTAATAGTCTGTTGGAATCATATTAGCAGTTACTGCATTATTTATTAAATTTTTGCAGATAGGATATCAAAACAAGTTTCCTTACCAGTGTTCGTGAGGAAAGGTTGTATGTGATACAACCAGAAGGTTTTGTCAATCCTGAAAGATACTAACAAGTATGCTAGCTCCAGCGATCCTTCCATGGACTAGAGCAAGCATCTCGGAGTCAGAATATACGCTTTGATGGAGTGATCAAAGTTTTTGGGTTTATACAAAGTTTTTGGGTTTACAATAAAGTGAGTGGGAGCGCTACAACATTTCTGATAAGTATATGTGAATGACATATTGTTGATCCGAAATGATGTAAAATTTCTGGAAAGCATAAAGGGTTGTTTGAAAGGAGTTTTTCAAAGGAAGAACTGGATAAAGCTGCTTACATATTGGGCATCAAGATCTATAGAGATAGATCAAGACGCCTGATGATACTTTCAAAGAACGCACACCTTGACATGATTTTGAAAGAGTTCAAAATAGATCAGCAAAGAAGGAGTTCTTGGCTGTGTTACAAGGTGTGAGTATTGAGTAAGACTCAAGACCTGACCACAGCAAAAGAGAGAGAAAGGACGAAGGTCGTCCCCTATGCTTTAGACGTAGGCTCTACAGTATGCTATGCTGAGTACCGCACATGAAGTGTGCCTTGCCATGAGTTGGTCAAGGGGTACAATAGTGATCCGGGAATGGATCACATGACAGCGGTCGAACTTGTCCTTAGTATCTAGTGAACTAAGGAATTTTCTCGATTATGGAGGTGAAAAGGACTTCGTCGTAAAGGGTTACGTCGATGCGAACTTTGACACTAATCCGGATGACTCTGAGTAGTAGACCAGATTCGTATAGTAGAGCAGTTATTTGAAATGGCTCCAAGTAGCGCGTGGTAGCATCCACAGATGACACAGATATTCGTAAAGCACACACGGATCTGAAAGGTTCAGACCCGTTGACTAATAACCTCTCTCACAAGCATAACATGATCAAACCAGAACTCATTGAGTGTTAATCACATGGTGATGTGAACTAGATTGTTGACTCTAGTAAACTCTTTGGATGTTGGTCACATGGTGATGTGACCTGTGAGTGTTAATCACATGGTGATGTGAACTAGATTATTGACTCTAGTGCAAGTGGGATACTGTTGGAAATATGCCCTAGAGGCAATAATAAATTGGTTATTATTATATTTCCTTGTTCATGATAATCGTTTATTATCCATGCTAGAATTGTATTGATAGGAAACTCGGATACATGTGTGGATACATAGACAACACCATGTCCCTAGTAAGCCTCTAGGTTACTAGCTCGTTGATCAATAGATGGTTACGGTTTCCTGACCATGGACATTGGATGTCGTTGATAACGGGATCACATCATTAGGAGAATGATGTGATGGACAAGACCCAATCCTAAGCCTAGCACAAGATCGTGTAGTTCGTTTGCTAAGAGCTTTTCTAATGTCAAGTATCATTTCCTTAGACCATGAGATTATGCAACTCCCGGATACCGTAGGAATGCTTTGGGTGTACCAAACGTCACAACGTAACTGGGTGGCTATAAAGGTGCACTACAGGTATCTCCGAAAGTGTCTGTTGGGTTGGCACGAATCGAGACTGGGATTTGTCACTCCGTGTAAACGGGAGGTATCTCTGGGCCCACTCGGTAGGACATCATCATAATGTGCACAATGTGACCAAGGAGTTGATCACGGGATGATGTGTTACGGAACGAGTAAAGAGACTTGCCGGTAACGAGATTGAACAAGGTATCGGGATACCGACGATCGAATCTCGAGCAAGTAACATACCGGTAGATAAAGGGAATTGTATACGGGATTGATTGAATCCTCGACATCGTGGTTCATCCGATGAGATCATCGAGGAGCATGTGGGAGCCAACATGGGTATCTAGATCCCGCTGTTGGTTATTGACCGGAGAGTCGTCTCGGTCATGTCTGCGTGTCTCCCGAACCCGTAGGGTCTACACACTTAAGGTTCGGTGACGCTAGGGTTGTAGAGATATTAGTAGTATGCGGTAACCCGAAAGTTGTTCGGAGTCCCGGATGAGATCCCGGACGTCACGAGGAGTTCCGGAATGGTCCGGAGGTAAAGATTTATATATGGGAAGTCTTATTTTGGTCGCCGGAAAAGTTTCGCGCATTATCGGTATTGTACCGGGAGTGCCGAAAGGGGTCCGGGGGTCCACCAGCCCCAGGAGGCCACATGGGCTGTAGGGGTGTGCGCCTTGGCCTATATGGGCCAAGGGCACCAGCCCCAAGAGGCCCATGCGCCAAGAGATAAGATAAAGGGAGAGTCCTAAAGGGGGAAGGCACCTCCGAGGTGCCTTAGGGAGGATGGACTCCTCCCTGGCCGCACCCTTCCTTGGAGGAAGGGCCAAGGCTGCGCCCCCCCTCTCCCTTGGCCCTATATATAGTGGGGGGAGGGAGGGCAGCAATAACCTAAGCCCTGGCGCCTCCCTCTCCCTCCCGTGACACATCTCCCTCCTCCCGCAGCGCTTGGCGAAGCCCTGTTGGAATCCCGCTACTTCCACCACCACGCCGTCGTGCTGCTGGATCTCCATCAACCTCTCCTCCCCCCTTGCTGGATCAAGAAGGAGGAGACGTCGCTGCTCCGTACGTGTGTTGAACGCGGAGGTGCCGTCCGTTCGGCGCTAGGATCATCGGTGATTTGGATCACGACGAGTACGACTCCATCAACCCCGTTCTCTTGAACGCTTCCGCTCGCGATCTACAAGGGTATGTAGATGCACTCCTTCCCTCTCGTTGCTAGTAAACTCCATAGATTGATCTTGGTGATGCGTAGAAATTTTTTAATTTCTGCTACGTTCCCCAACACCTATATAAGTAGAACTAGCCACCACAGTAGAGGGATCTGATAACGCACTCAGAGCCCTCACCCCCGCAAGTTCGACAAGCACAAGAACACCTCAACCTCGGCAGGCTGTTCCTCCCCTTGTACTGTTCATCATCAGCCCAAGAGGCAATCCACCACCACCACACTGGAGTAGGGTATTACACCACAACGGTGGCCCGAACCAGTATAAATCTCGTGTCTTTCTGTGTTGCGAGTTCGTCGAGTTCATCCGCGAGATCTTAGCGAGCTAGGGTGTGGATCGGTAGGAGGGAAAGAACTTCGCGCGCACCCCAGAGTTCGAACCTTAAGGGTTTGCCGGAACCCCACATCCGACAATCACTCTAGCCAGTGATCCGGACATATCACTCCGCGCCAAAAATAAAACCGCATCCCTAGCCCTTGAAGCATTATCTGAAGCCCTCGCGGCCGAAGAGTTAACCGCACTGCGCTCCACGGTGGATAGGGACGATGTAATCCTGGACAAACGACCCAAGCCCACCTCCTTCAAACCAGCAGAGGAAATAGTCAAATTCTAAGTCCACCCAACGGACCCCAAGAAGACAGCATCTATCGGGGCACAACTAGACCCAACGGTGGACACCGCGCTCTGAGAGTTCCTGCGCGAGAACTGGGATATATTCGCCTAGCACCCTTCTGATATGCCAGGAATCCCACACAAGTTGGCTGAACACAGCCTCAATATATTGAAGGGATATAAACCGGTCAAGCAAACACTGCGGCGATTTTCCGAACCCAAACGTCAAGCTATGGGGGAGGAGCTAGCCAAGCTAATCAAGGCCGGATTCATTAGATAAATAAAACACCCGGACTGGCTAGCGAACCTGATGATGGTGCCAAAGAAGGATAAATCCTGGCGCCTGTGCGTCGATTTCAAAGACCTTAATAAGGCCTGCCCTAAGGATCCCTTCCCCCTCCCCCGCATCGACCAGATCATCGATGCTACCGCAGGACATGACTCACTGTGCTTCCTCGACGCATATTCTGGATACCATCAAATCAAAATGAAGGAGTCCGATCAAGCCACAACGGCATTCATTACCCCATACGGGCCATTCTGCTTCAACACCATGCCCTTAGGGCTCAAAAACGCCGGGGCCACCTACCAGCGCATGATTCAAACATGCCTGGAGAACAGATCGGCAAGACAGTTGAAGCATATGTGGACGACGGCGTCATCAAAACTAGGCACGTCGAGTCGTTGATAGATGATTTACGTCTCACATTCGACAACCTCCGTGCATATGAGATTAAGCTCAATCCGGAAAAGTGTGTTTTCGGCGTTCCCGCTGGAAAACTGCTGGGCTTCATCGTTCCCAATAGAGGAATTGAAGCAAATCCAGCCAAAATCCAAGCTTTGTCACAATTGGCTACGCCAACGGACCTTAAGCAGGTCCAAAAACTCGCTGGATGCGTGGCAGCTCTAAGCCGCTTTATCTCCAGATTGGGAGAAAAGGCATTGCCACTTTATCGCTTCTCCGGTGCACCGATCACTTCGAGTGGACGGATGCGGCAACAGCCGGACTGGAAGAAATAAAAGCCCTTCTAGCAAGCAACCCAATCCTGGCCGCGCCGAACGTCGGCGAACCCATGTTATTATACATATCGGCAACACACCAGGTGGTGAGCGCCGTGCTCGTCGTTGAGCGAGAGCAGGACCGACACAAATTCTCGCTTCAGAAGCCGGTATACTACGTATCCACTGTCCTCACACCATGCAAATCCCGGTACCCTCATTATCAAAAGATAGCATACACGGTCTTCATGGCATCCCAGAAGCTACGACACTACTTCCAAGAGTGTTAGATCACAGTGGCTTCCGAAGTACCACTCAATGACATAATAAACAACCGTGACGCTACGGGCCGGATTGCCAAATGGGCCATTGAGATCCTTCCATTTGACATAGCATACAAACCGCGCCGAGCCATTAAATCCCAAGTACTGGCTGACTTCGTCGCCGAATGGACAGAGGCCGAACTCCCTAAAGAATACGGCACATATTCCAACTGGGTTATGTATTTCGACGGTTCCAAAATGTTGGCGGGGTTACGCGCGGGCGTTGTTTTAACGTCCCCCACGGGAGACGTAGTTTAGTACGTACTCCAAATATTGTACACAGACTCCAACAACGCAGCCGAATATGAGGCCTTATTGCACGGTCTTCGGATGGCCGTCTCCATGGGCATACAACGCCTGGAAGTGCGCGGGGACTCAAAACTCGCGATATCTCAAATAAATGGAGATTTCGATGCCAAAGATCCGAAGATGGCAGCTTACCGTAATGCCATTCTCAAAATGTCAGCTCGGTTTGAGGGGCTCGAGTTCCATCATGTGGCTCGAGAAAGCAATCAAGCGGCGGATGTCCTTGCTCGCATCGGCGCTAAGCGCGACCCCGTCCCGCCTAATATCTTTCTAGAAAGGCTTTTTAAGCCATCCGTGGTGTGGCAAGGGGAGAGCGGTAACACCAGTCCGGATTCGACCACATCCCCAGATTCTGAACACACTAACACCATCGGGGGCTCAGCCACCGAAATAACATCGTCGGCCCATCTCATCGTGGAAGTCATTGCCCCATGGACCGAACCCTTCTTAGCCTACCTTAATAGGCGAGAACTCCATGAGGATCAGCATGAGGCTCGCCGCATTGTCCGGCGTTCGAAAGCCTACAAGGTTTGACGACGGAGAACTCTACAAGAAAAGCGTTACCGGAGTACTTCAAAGATGCATCTCTGAGGAAGAGGGGCGGAAGCTCTTGCCTGAAATTCATGCTGGTCTCGGTGGTCACCACGCCGCGGCTCGGGCCCTTGTAAGCAAGGCCTTCCGTACAGGTTTCTATTGGCCGACGGCCCGAGCAGATGCAGAGGACCTGGTCCAACGTTGCTTCGGATGCCAGTTGTTCGCCAACCAAAGCCATATGCCACCCACTGCTTTACAAACGATCCCCATCACTTGGCCTTTCGCGGTCTGGGGGCTTGATATGGTTGGACCCCTTAAAGGAGGAAGCCATAAGAAAAAGTATCTGCTGGTCATGTTGGATAAATTCACTAAGTGGATTGAGGCCAAACCAGTTAAAACGGCTGAAGCCGGGCTAGTGATAGTATTCATATCCGGTGTTGTGCACCGTTATGGTGTTCCACACAGCATCATCACCGTCAACGGCTCTAATTTCACAGTCGATGAGGTGAAAACCTAGTGTGCTAATCTGGGCATTAAGCTCGATTACGCCTCTGTCTATCACCCGCAAACAAACGGTCAAGTTGAACGGGCCAATGGTCTTATTATGAGCGGCATTAAACCCAGACTAGTGCGGTCTTTGAGAGAATCAGACAAGCACTGGGTTGAGGAGCTCGACTCCGTACTCTGGGGGCTGCGGACCACGCCCAATCGCACTACTAGATATACACCTTTCTTTATGGTGTACGGCGCGGAGGTTGTGTTGCCCTACGATATTATTCATGACTCACCTCGAGTGCGCAAGTACGAAGAGAGAGAGAGGCCGAGCTCGATCGGCAGGACAGCCTAGATGTCCTGGAGGAGGAGCGCGATGTTGCAAAAGCTCGTTCTGCATTTTATCAACAATAGGCCCGCAGATATCAAAGCAGAGAATTATGGGCCAAGACTTATAACGTCGGCGAACTCGTTCTACGCTTGCCGGAGAAGAAAAAGGACAAACTCAAGCCCAAATGGGAGGGTCTGATAACCCACAAGTATAGGGGATCAATTGTAGCCTCTTTCGATAAGTAAGAGTGTCGAACCCAACGAGGAGCTAAAGGTAGAACAATTATTCCCTCAAGTTCTATCGACCACCGATACAACTCTACGCACGCTTGACGTTCGCTTTACCTAGAACAAGTATGAAACTAGAAGTACTTTGTAGGTGTTGTTGGATAGGTTTGCAAGATAATAAAGATCACGTAAATAAAAAGTAGGGGCTGTTTAGATAAAGACACAACTAAATTAGTTTTAGTGGAGAGCTTTTTGTCACGAGAAAGTTATTTGTCCCTAGGCAATCGATAACTAGACTGGTAATCATTATTGCAATTTTATTTGAGGGAGAGGCATAAGCGAACATACTTTCTCTTCTTGGATCATATGCACTTATGATTGGAACTCTAGCAAACATCCGCAACTACTAAAGATCATTAAGGTAAAACCCAACCACAGCATTAAAGTATCAAGTCCTCTTTATTCCCATACACCATGACCCACTTATCCATGTCTTTGTTTCAGTCACTCACGCAACACAGACAATAAGCAAACCATGAACATATTGCAAACCCTACATCGGGGATCCCTCACGCTTGAGCGACATGGAGAGCACCATAGGACAGCACCAATAATAAAACATGCAACTCAAACCAATCACGATCATCAATTAACCCATAGGACAAAATGGATCTACTCAAACATCATAAGATAGCCATACACCATTGGGAAATAATATATAGAGTTGAGCACCATGTTTAAGTAGAGATTACAGCGGGTAAAAGAGGGGTTACACCGCTGCATAGAGGGGGGAAGAGTTGGTGTAGATTGCGGTGACGATGATGGCCCCGGCGGCGTTCCGGCGCCACCGGGAGAGAGGGGGAGAGAGCCCCCTTCCTCTTCTTCTTCCTTGACCTTCCCCCTAGGTGGGTGATACGTCCATTTTGCATCATGATTTTATATAGATATTTATTGCATTATGGGCTGTTATTACACATTATGTCACAATACTTATGCCTATTCTCTCTTATTTTACAAGGTTTACATAAGGAGGGAGAATGTCGGCAGCTGGAATTCTGGACTGGAAAAGGAGCAAATATTAGAGACCTATTCTGCACAACTCCAAAAGTCCTGAAACTCCACGAAAGTAATTTTTGTAAATAATAAAAAATATTTGGCGGAAGAAATACCAGAGGGGGCCCACACCCTGGCCACGAGGGTGGGGGCGCGCCCTACCGCCTAGGCGCGCCCCTGCCTCGTGGGCCCCCTGTTGGCCCTCCGGTGCCCATCTTCTGCTATATGAAGTCTTTCGTCCGAGAAAAAATCATAAGCAAGCTTTCGGGATGAGACTCCGCCGCCACGAGGCGGAACCTTGGCGGAACCAATCTAGGGCTCTGGCGGAGCTGTTCTACCGGGGACACTTCCCTCCGGGAGGGGGAAATCATCGCCATCGTCATCACCAATGCTCCTCTCATCGGGAGAGGGCCAATCTCCATCAACATCTTCACCAGCACCATCTCATCTAAAACCCTAGTTCATCTCTTGTATGCAATTCTTGTCTCTATGTCTGGGATTGGTACCTGTAGGTTGCTAGTAGTGTCGATTACTCCTTGTAGTTGATGCTAGTTGGTTTATTTGGTGGAACATCATATGTTCAGATCCTATATGCATATTAATACTCCTCTGATTATGAACATGAATATGCTTTGTGTGTAGGTACGTTTGTTCCTGAGGACATGGGAGAAGTCTTGCTATTAGTAGTCATGTGAATTTGGTATTCGTTCGATATTTTGATGAGATGTATGTTGTCTCTCCTCTAGTGGTGTTATGTGAACGTCGACTACATGACACTTCACCATTGTTTGGGCGTAGAGGAAGGCATTGGGAAGTAATAAGTAGATGATGGGTTGCTAGAGTGACAGAAGCTTAAACCCTAGTTTATGCGTTGCTTCGTAAGGGGCTGATTTGGATCCACATGTTTCATGCTATGGTTAGGTTTACCTTAATACTTCTTTTGTAGTTGCGGATGCTTGCAATAGGGGTTAATCATAAGTGGGATGCTTGTCCAAGTAAGGACAGCACCCAAGCACCGGTCCACCCACATATCAAATTATCAAAGTACCGAACGCGAATCATATGAACGTGATGAAAACTAGCTTGACGATAATTCCCATGTGTCCTCGGGAGCGCTTTTCTCTATATAAGAGTTTGTCCAGGCTTGTCCTTTGCTACAAAAAGGATTGGGCCACCTTGCTGCACTTTATTTACTTTTGTTACTTGTTGCTCGTTACAAATTATCCTTATCACAAAACTATCTGTTACCTATAATTTCAGTGCTTGCAGAGAATACCTTGCTGAAAACCGCTTATCATTTCCTTCTGCTCCTCGTTGGGTTCGACACTCTTACTTATCGAAAGGACTACGATAGATCCCTTATACTTGTGGGTCATCAAGACTCTTTTCTGGCGCCGTTGCCGGGGAGTGAAGCGCCTTTGGTAGGTGGAATTTGGTAAGGAAAAATTTATATAGTGTGCTGAAATTTACTGTCACTTGTTACTATGGAAAGTAATCCTCTGAGGGGCTTGTTCAGGGTATCTTCACCCCGACCAGTAGAGCAAAGAGTTGCTCCTCAACCTACTGAACCTACTGAAAATGAAAATGTCTACTTTGAAATTCCTTCGGGTATGTTAGAAAAACTGCTAGCTAATCCTTTTGCAGGAGACGGAACAATGCATCCTGATGAGCACCTAATATATGTGGATGAAGTTTTTGGATTGTTTAAGCTTGCAGGTGTGCCCGATGATTTTATTAATAAGAAGGTCTTCCCTTTATCTTTGAAGGGGGATGCATTGACATGGTATAGGCTATGTGATGAAATTGGAATTTCATCAAAAGTTTTATCCTATGCATCTTGTTCATCGTGATCGCAATTATATATATAATTTTTGGCCTCGCGAAGGAGAAAGCATCGCTCAAGATTGGGGGAGGCTTAAATCAATGTTATATTCATGCCCCAACCATGAGCTCCCAAGAAAAATAATTATTCAAAACTCTTATGCTCGGCTTTCTGATAACAATCGCACCATGCTCGATACTTCTTGTGCTGGCTCTTTTATGACGAAGACTATTGAATTCAAATGGGATTTATTGGAAAGAATTAAACGCAACTCTGAAGATTGGGATCTCGACGAAGGTAAGGAGTCAGGTATGACACCTAAGTTTGATTGTGTTAAATCTTTTATGGATACTGATGTTTTCCGTAAATTTAGCACTAAATATGGACTTGACTCTGAGATAGTAGCTTCCTTTTGTGAATCTTTTGCTACTCATGTTGATCTCCCTAAAGAGAAGTGGTTTAAATATCATCCTCCCATAGAAGTAAAAGTAGTTGCACCTATTAAAGTTGAAGAAAAGACTATCACTTATAATGATCCTATTGTTCCTACTACTTATGTTGAGAAACCACATTTCCCTGTTAGAATAAAGGATCATGCTAAAGCTTCAACTGTGGTTCGTAAAAGCAATATTAGAACCTATACACCTCCTGAGCAAGTTAAAGTTGAACCTAATATTGCTATTGTTAAAGATCTCTTAGCTGATAATATTGATGGGCATGTTATTTATTTCTGTGATGAAACTGCTAGAATTGCTAAACCTTGTGCTAAAGATAAACATAGACCTGTGGTAGGCATGCCTGTTATTTCTGTTAAAATAGGAGACATTGTTATCATGGCTTATGTGACATGGGTGCTAGTGCTAGTGCAATACCTATTGACTTATACAAAGAAATTATGCATGATATTGCACCTACTGAGTTAGAAGATATTGTTGTCACAATTAAACTTGCCAGTAGAGATACTATATCACCAATGGGAATTGTTAGAGATGTTGAAGTCTTGTGTGGGAAAACTAAATATCCTGCTGATTTTCTTGTTCTTGGTTCCCCACAAGATAGCTTTTGTCCCATTATATTTTGTAGACCCTTCTTGAACACTGTTAATGCTAAGATAGACTGCGAAAAGGATGTTGTTACTATTGGTTTGGGTGATATGTCTCATGAGTTTAATTTCTCTAAATTTCGTAGACAACACCGTGAAGAGGAATTGCCTAGTAAAGATGAAATTATTGGTCTTGCTTCTATTGCCGTACCTCCTAGTGATCCTTTAGAACAATATTTGCTAGACCATGAAAATGATATGTTTATGAATGAAAGAAGGGAAATAGATGAAGTATTCTTTAAACAGGAACCCATCCTGAAACACAATTTGCCTGTTGAAATCCTAGGGGATCCTCCTCCACCCAAGGGTGATCCCGTGTTTGAGCTTAAACCGTTACCTGATACTCTTAAATATGCTTATCTTGATGAGAAAAAGATATATCCTGTTATTATTAGTGCTAACCTTTCAGAGCATGAAGAAGAGAGATTATTGAAAACTCTGAAGAAGCACCGTGCTGCTATTGGATATACTCTTGATGATCTTAAGGGCATTAGTCCCACTCTATGTCAACACAAAATAAATTTGGAGAAAGATGCCAAACCAGTTCGTGATCACCAACGACGGCTGAATCCTAAGATGAAAGAAGTGGTAAGAAAGGAAATACTAAAGCTTCTTGAGGCAGGTATAATTTATCCCGTTGCTGATAGTCAGTGGGTAAGTCCTGTCCATTGTGTCCCTAAGAAGGGAGGTATTACTGTCGTTCCTAATGATAAAGATGAATTGATTCCGCAAAGAATTATTACAGGTTATAGGATGGTAATTGATTTCCGCAAATTAAATAAGGCTACTAAAAAAGATCATTACCCCTTACCTTTTATTGATCAAATGCTAGAAAGATTATCCAAACATACACATTTTTGCTTTCTAGATGGTTATTCTGGTTTCTCTCAAATACCTGTGTCAGCCGATGATCAATCAAAGACCACTTTTACTTGCCCTTTCGGTACTTTTGCTTATAGACGTATGCCTTTTGGTTTATGTAATGCACCTGCTACCTTTCAAAGATGCATGATGGCTATATTCTCTGACTTTTGTGAAAAGATTTGTGAGGTTTTCATGGACGATTTCTCCGTTTATGGATCCTCTTTTGATGATTGCTTGAGCAACCTTGATCGAGTTTTGCAGAGATGTGAAGAAACTAACCTTGTCTTGAATTGGGAGAAGTGCCACTTTATGGTTAATGAAGGTATTGTCTTGGGGCATAAAGTTTCTGAAAGAGGTATTGAAGTTGATAAAGCCAAGGTTGATGCTATTGAAAAGATGCCATGTCCCAAGGACATCAAAGGTATAAGAAGTTTCCTTGGTCATGCCGGTTTTTATAGGAGGTTCATTAAGGACTTCTCAAAAATTTCTCGGCCTCTGACTAATTTATTACAAAAAGATATACCATTTGTCTTTGATGATGATTGTGTAGAAGCATTTGAAATACTTAAGAAAGCATTGATCTCTGCACCTATTGTTCAGCCACCTGATTGGAATTTACCCTTTGAAATTATGTGTGATGCTAGTGATTATGCTGTAGGTGCTGTTCTAGGGCAAAGAGTTGATAAGAAATTAAATGTTATTCAATATGCTAGTAAAACTCTAGACAATGCTCAGAGAAATTATGCTACTACTGAAAAAGAATTCTTAGCAGTTGTATTTGCTTGTGATAAGTTCAGACCTTATATTGTTGATTCTAAAGTAACTATTCACACTGATCATGCTGCTATTAAATATCTTATGGAAAAGAAAGATGCTAAACCTAGACTTATTAGATGGGTTCTCTTGCTACAAGAATTTGATTTGCATATTATTGATAGAAAGGGAGCTGAGAACCCCGTTGCAGACAACTTGTCTAGGTTAGAAAATGTTCTTGATGACCCACTACCTATTGATGATAGCTTTCCTGATGAACAATTAAATGTCATAAATGCTTCTCGTACTGCTCCATGGTATGCTGATTATGCTAATTACATTGTTGCTAAATTTATACCACCTAGTTTCACATACCAGCAAAAGAAAAAGTTTTTCTATGATTTGAGACATTACTTTTGGGATGACCCACATCTTTATAAAGAAGGAGTAGATGGTGTTATTAGACGTTGTGTACCTGAGCATGAACAGGAACAGATCCTACGCAAGTGTCACTCCGAGGCTTATGGAGGACACCACGCTGGAGATAGAACTGCACATAAGGTATTGCAATCCGGTTTTTATTGGCCTACTCTCTTCAAGGATGCCCGTAAGTTTGTCTTATCTTGTGATGAATGTCAAAGAATTGGTAATATTAGTAGACGTCAAGAAATGCCTATGAATTATTCACTTGTTATTGAACCATTTGATGTTTGGGGCTTTGATTATATGGGACCGTTTCCTGCCTCTAATGGATATACACATATTTTAGTTGCTGTTGATTACGTTACTAAGTGGGTAGAAGCTATTCCAACTAGTAGTGCTGATCATAACACCTCTATTAAGATGCTTAAAGAAGTTATTTTTCCGAGGTTTGGAGTCCCTAGATATTTAATGACTGATGGTGGTTCACATTTTATTCATGGTGCTTTCCGTAAAATGCTTGCTAAGTATGATGTTAATCATAGAATTGCATCTCCTTATCACCCACAGTCTAGTGGTCAAGTAGAATTGAGTAATAGAGAGCTCAAATTAATTTTGCAAAAGACTGTTAATAGATCTAGAAAGAATTGGTCCAAGAAACTTGATGATGCATTATGGGCCTATAGAACTGCATATAAAAATCCTATGGGTATGTCTCCGTATAAAATGGTTTATGGAAAAGCATGTCACTTACCTCTCGAACTAGAACATAAGGCTTATTGGGCTATTAAAGAACTCAATTATGATTTCAAACTTGCCGGTGAGAAGAGGCTATTTGACATTAGCTCACTTGATGAATGGAGAACCCAAGCCTATGAGAATGCCAAGTTGTTTAAAGAAAAAGTTAAAAGATGGCATGACAAAAGGATACAAAAGCGTGAGTTTAATGTAGGTGATTATGTATTGCTATACAACTCTCGTTTAAGATTTTTTGTAGGAAAACTTCTCTCTAAATGGGAAGGTCCTTACGTTATCGAGGAGGTCTATCGTTTCGGTGCCATAAAAATCAACAACTTCGAAGGCACAAACCCGAAGGTGGTGAACGGTCAAAGAATCAAACATTATATCTCAGGTAATCCTATAAATGTTGAAACCAATGTTATTGAAACCATAACCCCGGAGGAATACATAAGGGACACTTTCCAGAATGTTTCAGACTCCGAAAAGGAATAGGTATGTGGTACGGTAAGTAAACCGACTCCAAAACAGTTCTAATGGCAATTTTTCTCTGTTTTGGAATATTTAGAAAAATAGAAAATTAAGAAGCAGTCCGGGAAGGACACGAGGCTCCACGAGGGTGGAGGGCGCGCCCTACCCCCCTGGGCACGCCCCCTGCCTCGTGGGCACCTCGTGTGCTCTCCGGACTCCGTTTTCTTGCACGATACGTATTTTGGTCGGTAAAAATTCATTGTATAATCTCCCGAAGGTTTTGACTCCTGTATCACGCAAATATCCTCTGTTTTTGTTTCGAGCTGTTTCTGTAGCAGATTTGGAGCAAGATGTCTTCTCAAGAGTCAGTCGGGGAGAGCCGGGTGTCTCATCCGGAATCGAGACCAAGGACAAACAGCGATGCTGACCACTTTGGGCCATCAACGGAGGAAGAGATGGAGGCTGATTTGAAGAGGATAGATGCCATGGAGGAGGATCAAGAAGTCACTTCTCGCTTCCGAGCTGGATTCACGATGGGGGAACTACAGAGCTCGGCTATTCCAAACTCGGTTATCCCTTCCAATGTTAGATTTCTTTCTTATGAAAATATGAAGAAGAGTGTCACTTGTTCGCCCGCAGCTATGCAACACCCTTGGGTGCAAGGAGCTTTAGCAGTTACAGGGAAGCTTCGTAAGGAGATAATGGACCTCAAGCAGCAACTTAATAAGCTCGAGGAAGAGAATCGTATCCTGAGGGGCATCATCGCCAAGAATATTACATCACCACCTTCGAAGAAGGAGACATAATCACATGGGTATGGGCACTGCCCTTGGCAACTGCCAAGCTTGGGGGAGATGCCCCGGTATCGTATCACCATCACATCTCTTTCTTTACCGTTTTTCTTAGTTCGATCCTATTAGTAGTATCTTGATCTAGTAGAATAAAAGTTTTGGTATGATCTAGTTTTGAGTTTTGCTTTATGATCCCTCTTTGTAATCGAGTCCGTGAGCTATATAATAAAGATTAGTGTTGAGTCAAGGGCTTGATTATCTTGCTATGATCTTGGGTGAATAAAAGAAAAGAGAAAAGAATAAAAAGAAACAAAGAGATCATATTGATCTTATGGAGAGTAATGACTTCACATAGAAAGAGTATGATGATTAAAATTGTTGGGAGTTTACAAACATAGCTTTGGTCATCGTTGAAATTAATAGGAAGTAATAAAGAAAGAGAGGTTTCACATATAAATATACTATCTTGGACATCTTTTATGATTGGGAGCACTCATTAAAATATGACATGCTAAAGAGTTGATGTTGGACAAGAAAGACAACGTAATGGGTTATGTTTTCTTATATCTGAGATAAAGTATATTGTCATGGATCATCCAACATGTTGAGTTTGCCTCTCCCCCTCATGCTAACAAAATTCTTTGCACCAAGTAGAGATACTACTTGTGCTTCCAACTACCCTTAAGCCAGTTTTGCCATGAGAGTCCACCATATCTACCTATGGATTGAGTAAGATACTTCAAGTAAGTTGTCATCGGTGCAAGCAATAAAAATTGCTCTCTAAATATGTATGATTGATTAGTGTGGAGGAAATAAGCTTTATATGATCTTGTGATGTGGAAGAAATAAAAGCGACGGACTGCATAATAAAGGTTCATATCACAAGTGGCAATATAAAGTGACGTTCTTTCGCATTGAGATTTTGTGCATCCAACCATAAAAGCGCATGGCAACCTCTGCTTCCCTCTGCGAAGGGCCTATCTTTTATTATTACCTTCTACCTTATGCAAGAGTCATGGTGATCTTCACCTTTCCTTTTTACACTTTATCCTTTGGCAAGCATAGTGTGTTGGAAAGATCCTGATATATATATATATATATATATATATATATATATATATATAATTGGATGTAAGTTAGCATGAACTATTATTGTTGACATTACCCTTGAGGTAAAAGGTTGGGAGGCGAAACTATAAGTCCCTATCTTTCTCTGTGTCCGATTAAAACTCCGTAACCACAAGTATTGCGTGAGTGTTAGCAATTATGAAAGACTAAATGATAGTTGAGTATGTGGACTTGCTGAAAAGCTCTGACATAGACTCTTTCTGAAGTTATGGTAAATGGCAATTGCTTCAATGACTGAGATTATAGTTTGTTAGTTCTCAATAAAGTTTCTGATTCATACTTTGCATAGTGAATAGATTATTACTTAAGCATAAGAAATCATATGACAATATCCATATATGTTGCTATTATTAAAATGATCATGATGCCTTCATGTCCGTATTTTATTTTATCGACACCTCTACCTCTAAACATGTGGACATATTTATCGTTATCGGCTTCCGCTTGAGGACAAGCAAGGTCTAAGCTTGGGGGAGTTGATACGTCCATTTTGCATCATGCTTTTATATCGATATTTATTGCACTATGGGCTGTTATTACACATTATGTCACAATACTTATGCATATTCTCTCTTATTTTACAAGGTTTACATAAGGAGCGAGAATGCCGGCAGCTGGAATTTTGGGCTGGAAAAGGAGCAAATATTAGAGACCTATTCTGCACAACTCCAAAAGTCCTGAAACTCCACGAAAGTTATTTTTGGAAATAATAAAAAATATTGGGCGGAAGAAATACCAGAGGGGGCCCACACCCTGGCCACGAGGGTGGGGGGCGCGCCCCCTGCCTCGTGGGCCCCCTGTTGGCCCTCCGGTGCCCATCTTCTGCTATATGAAGTCTTTCGTCCGAAGAAAAATCATAAGCAAGCTTTCGGGACGAGACTCCGCCGCCACGAGGCGGAACCTTGGCGGAACCAATCTAGGGCTCCGGCGGAGCTGTTCTGCGGGGACACTTCCCTCCGGGAGGGGGAAATCATCGCCATCGTCATCACCAACGCTCCTCTCATCGGGAGAGGGCCAATCTCCATCAACATCTTCACCAGCACCATCTCCTCTCAAACCCTAGTTCATCTCTTGTATCCAATTCTTGTCTCTAAGTCTGGGATTGGTACCTGTAGGTTGCTAGTAGTGTTGATTACTCCTTGTAGTTGATGCTAGTTGGTTTATTTGGTGGAAGATCATATGTTCAGATCCTATATGCATATTAATACTCCTCTGATTATGAACATGAATATGCTTTGTGAGTAGTTACGTTTGTTCCTGAGGACATGGGAGAAGTCTTGCTATTAGTAGTCATGTGAATTTGGTATTCGTTCGATATTTTGATGAGATGTATGTTGTCTCTCCTCTAGTGGTGTTATGTGAACGTCGACTACATGACACTTCACCATTATTTGGGCCTAGAGGAAGGCATTGGGAAGTAATAAGTAGATGATGGGTTGCTAGAGTGACAGAAGCTTAAACCCTAGTTTATGCGTTGCTTCGTAAGGGGCTGATTTGGATCCACATGTTTCATGCTATGGTTAGGTTTACCTTAATACTTCTTTTGTAGTTGCGGATGCTTGCAATAGGGGTTAATCATAAGTGGGATGCTTGTCCAAGTAAGGACAGCACCCAAGCACCGGTCCACCCACATATCAAATTATCAAAGTACCGAACGCGAATCATATGAACGTGATGAAAACTAGCTTGACGATAATTCCCATGTGTCCTCGGGAGCGCTTTTCTCTATATAAGAGTTTGTCCAGGCTTGTCCTTTGCTACAAAAAGGATTGGGCCACCTTGCTGCACTTTATTTACTTTTGTTACTTGTTGCTCGTTACAAATTATCCTTATCACAAAACTATCTGTTACCTATAATTTCAGTGCTTGCAGAGAATACCTTGCTGAAAACCGCTTATCATTTCCTTCTGCTCCTCGTTGGGTTCGACACTCTTACTTATCGAAAGGACTATGATAGATCCCCTATACTTGTGGGTCATCAGTGGGAGAAGGGTTTCCCCTCTGGTCCATGGTCTCCATGGCGTGGGAGGGGCGAGAGCCCCTCCAAGATTGGATCTATCTCTCTCTGTTTCTGCGCTCCCTGATTCTGCCCCTTCACCGTTTCTTAAATTCCCGGAGATCCGTAACTCCGATTGGGCTGAATTTTGGACACGATCTCTATCCGGATATTAGCTTTCTTGCGGCGAAAGAAGGGCACCAACCGCCTTACGGGGTGGCCACGAGGGCCCAGGGCACGCCTAACCCCCTGGGGTGCGCCCCCTGCCTCGTGGCCCCCTCGGGCATCGTCTCGCGTTGATTCTTCTTCCCAAAAATCACATATATTCCAAAAAATCTCCATCAGTTTTTATCCCGTTTGGACTCAGTTTGATATGGATTTTCTGCGAAACAAAAAACATGCAACAAACAGGAACTGGCACTGGGCACTGCATCAATATGTTAGTCCCAAAAATAGTATAAAAAGTCGCCAAAAGTATATGAAAGTTGTAGAATATTGGCATGGAACAATCAAAAATTATAGATACGACGGAGACGTATCAGCATCCCCAAGCTTAATTCATGTTCTTCCTTGAGTAGGTAAATGATAAAAAAGATAATTTTTATGTGGAATGCTACCTAGCATAATCTTGATCACATAATCTAATCATGGCATGAATATTAAGACACGAGTGATTCAAAGCAATAGTCTATCATTTGACATTAAGACAATAATACTTCAAGCATACTAATAAAGCAATCATGTCTTTTCAAAATAACATGGCCAAAGAAAGTTATCCCTACAAAATCATATTGTCTGGCTATGCTCCATCTTCACCACACAAAATATTCAAATCATGCACAACCCCGATGACAAGCCAAGCAATTGTTTCATACTTTTGATGTTCTCAAACCTTTTCAACTTTCACGCAATACATGAGCGTGAGCCATGGACATAGCACTATGGGTGGAATAGAATATGATGGTGGAGGTTGTGTGGAGAAGACAAAAAAGGAGAAAGTCTCACATCGACGCGGCTAATCAACGGGCTATGGAGATGCCCATCAATTGATGTCAATGCGAGGAGTAGGGATTGCCATGCACGGATGCACTAGAGCTATAACTGTATGAAAGCTCAAACTGAAACTAAGTGGGTGTGCATCCAACTTTCTTGCTCATGAAGACCTAGGGCATTTGAGGAAGCCCATCGTTGGAATATACAACCCAAGTTCTATAATGAAAATTCCCACTAGTATATGAAAGTGATAACTCAAGAGACTCTCTATATGAAGAACATGGTGCTACTCTGAAGCACAAGTGTGGTAAAGGATAGTAACATTGCCCCCCCTTTTTTTGGCGGGCTTCTTTGGCCCCCCTTTTTTATTTAGGCTTCTTTGGCCTCTCTTTTTTTCTTTTTTTTCATGGGGCAATGCTCTAATAATGATAATCATCACACTTTTATTTACTTACAACTCGATACTAGAACAAAGATATGACTCTATATGAATGCCTCCGGCGGTGTACCGGGATGTGCAATGATCTAGCGTAACAATGACATCAAAAAACGGACAAGCCATGAAAACATCATGCTAGCTATCTTACGATCATGCAAAGCAATATGACAATAAATGCTCAAGTCATGTATATGATGATGATGGAAGTTGCATGGCAATATATCTCGGAATGGCTATGGAAATGCCATGATAGGTAGGTATGGTGGCTGTTTTGAGGAAGATATAAGGAGGTTTATGTGTGATAGAGCGTATCGTATCATGAGGTTTGGATGCACCGGCGAAGTTTGCACCAACTCTCGAGGTGAGAAAGGGCAATGCATGGTACCGAAGAGGCTAGCAATGATGGAAGGGTGAGAGTGCATATAATCCATGGACTCAACATTAGTCATAAAGAACTCACATACTTATTGCAAAAATCTATTAGTCATCGAAACAAGAGTACTACACGCATTCTCCTAGGGGGATAGATTGGTAGGAAAAGACCATTGCTCGTCCCCGACCGCCACTCATAAGGAAGACAATCAATAAATACCTCATGCTCCAACTTCTTACATAACGGTTCACCATACGTGCATGCTACGGGAATAACAAACTTCAACACAAGTATTTCTACAATCCACAACTACCCACTAGCATGACTCTAATATCACCATCTTTATATCGCAAAACTATTGGAAGGAATCAAACATATCATATTCAGTGATCTACAAGTTCTATGTAGGATTTTATGACTAACCATGTGAATGACCAGTTCCTGTCAACTCTCTAAATAGATATAAGTGAAGAAAGAGAGTTTAATTATTTCTACAAAAGATATGCCCACTCTCTAACAAATATAAGTGAAGTAAAAGAGCATTCTACAAATGGCGGTTATCTATGTGAAGAGAAACAGGCAATCCAAATTTCAAATGATATAAGTGAAGCACATGAAGCATTCTATAAAGCCATACTCAAAAGATATAAGTGAAGTGCAACGAGCATTCTATAAATCCACCAAGGACTATCTCATACCAGCATGGTACATAAAAGAAAAGTGAAAACTAAATGCAAAAGACGCTCCAAGATTTGCACATATCACATGAACGAAACGAATCCGAAAACATACCGATACTTGTTGAAGAAAGATGGGATGCCTTCCGGGGCATCCCCAAGCTTAGACGCTTGAGTCTCCGTGAATATTTACTTGGGGTGCCTTGGGCATCCCCAAGCTTGAGCTCTTGCCTCTCCTCCTTCTCCTCATATCGAGACCTCCTCGATCTTCCTACACTTCATCCACACAAAACTCAACAGAAAGCTTGGTAAGATCCGTTAGTATAATAAAGCAAATCACTACTCTAATACTGTTGAAAACCAATTCATATTTTGTTTTTGCACTGTAGATACTGTAATATAACTTTTTCATGGCTTAATCCACTGATAGAAATCGATAGTTTCATCAAAACAAGCAAACAATGCATCAAAAACAGAATCTGTTTTAAACAGGACAGTCTGTAGTAATATGAACATTCACCATACCTATGGTACTCCAAAAATTCTTCCAAAATTATGAAAAATAAACAATTTGTATGGAAAGACAGTTCAAAAAGTTTCAGAACCGTTTGACGTTCCAGTTAAAAATGTAAAATCGCGCACTACAGACAAAGTTTCTGTTCTGCACCGCACAAACCAACAAGCAATGTAAACATCCTAAAGGCAAATCTTGGCACATTATTGTTATAATACAATGGAATTGTACAAGGGGATAATTATTTTTGTTGAAAATTTTCTGTAATCAAGGGTCACAAACTTTCCATGGTCATTGAGGGAGTCCTGGACTAAGGGGTCCTAGGGCGTCCGGCCTGTTATCCATGGGCCGGACTGATGGGCTGTGAAGACACGAAAACCAAAGACTATACCCGTCTCCGGATTGGACTCTACTTGGCGTGGAAGGCAAGCTAGGCGGCCGACTATGAAGATTCCCTCCCATGTAACCGACCTCATGTAACCCTAGATCTCTCCGGTGTCTATATAAACCGGAGAGCATAGTCCGGATAGGACAGATTCATTACCATATACTCATAGGCTAGACTTCTAGGGTTTAGCCATTACGATCTCGTGGTAGATCAACTCTTGTAACACTCGTATTCATCAAGATCAATCAAGCAGGAAGTAGGGTATTACCTCCATAGAGAGGTCCCGAACCTGGGTAAACATTATGTCCCCCGTCTCCTGTTACCATCGATCCTAGACGCACAGTTCAGGACCCCTTACCCGAGATCCGCCGGTTTGGACACCGACATTGGTGCTTTCATTGAGAGTTCCACTGTGCCGTTGACGAAAGGATTCGATGGCCCCTTCGATCGTCAGTAATGACGCCGTCTAGGGAGAAACTTTTTCCCCCGGACAAATCTTTGTGTTCGGCGGGTTCGTACTGCGGGCCAACTCGCTCGGCCATCTGGAGCAGATCGATAGCTACGCCCCTGGCCATCAGGTCAGATTCGGAAGCCTGAACTATGTCGCGGACATCCGTGGAGACTTGATCTTCGACGGATTCGAGACCGCGGCGACCGCTCCCCTTCGCCCCGATGGACATGGCTTAAACCTGTCATCAGGCCGCATCCAGGAGATAGCTCCTGTAACAACTCTGGCCTTAGATCCGGAGCAGATCAAGTCGTCCGAAGATGGGAAACTCAACCCCACCACGGGGGCTGCCAATTCGGCAGCGCTGGAGCCGCATGTAGATTCCACTTCGTATGATACTTGCATCAACGGAACCCCGGACTTGTCTCCGGTATCGAATTCTGAACCCTGCGAGCCCACGGATACCAAACTCGACCGGCTATCGATCTTCAAGTTCAGCGCCGCGGATATCTTCCAACACTCGCCTATTGGCGACCTACTAAACTTGCTAAAAACCTATCCCCGGCGGACGGCTTGTCGTCGAACTATGTTCGGTTCGACCTTACAGCGGATGATGGAGAATTTTGCTTCCCACCCGCCACCCACTTCATAGCCACCATCAATAACCCAACAAACATGCCTGACCCGTGCTCCGAAGACATCAATGGTCTGGACGACGATGAGGGGCAAAGCCAAAGCTTACTATCCGCTAGACACGGGGCGACCACTTCCTGGTATGACGTGTGTATGGTAGACACACCCAACGATGATCTCGACGATGACAAGGCGGATCCAGTCGAGGATAGACCTCCTGGTGCACAGTCCGAACACCGGCGCCACTCTCAGTCACGTCACTCAAGAGAAAACAATACTAACATCGGAGGTGATAATACTCCGGACAACGAAGACCCTGTTGAAACAGGATCGGAACAGGAGGACCAGGAAAGCGGACAGGATAGCCATGATGAACAGGCCAGATACGGAGACTCGGAGGATAGTAATTATCTTCCACTCTCCGAGGAAGAAGAGAACCTCGGCAACAAGGAATTCGTCGTACCTGAGGAACCTCTAGAACAGGAGCGCTTTAAATGCCGGCTCATAGCCACTGCAAGGAGCCTAAGGAGGAAGAAGATGCAGCTTCAAGTGAGCCAAGATTTGCTCAACGATAGATGGACCGAGGTCCTGGCCGCCGAAGAATACGGCCTTAGCGTCCCAGGCAAAAGCCACCACAATGGTAGGTGGCTCCCTCAATATGATGGCAAGGCTTTGGAGCCCACACCACCATCGAGTAAGCCGGTAGGCCGACCACAATTCGGTCCAGGCAAAGTAGCAGCCCCAACAGAGCACCACACCAACCATCCGGCCATCCAAGCAAGAATAAAGAAGCTCGGGGGAACACTCGCGACATCCAACAAGATCCGGAGGGTAGAACAAGACACACAAAATCGACACACGGACCACGGAGACATGCCCCGGCCAGTAATAACAGTCATCTATTCGGACACAACAGACCCGAGCACGCTCGGTTCGAAAACCGTAAGCGGAGTCCACCGTAGGTGCTTCACAGTGTGGCCCAACATAGAGGATCCGCACACCCTCTTTGCTTCACCAACGAGGTAATGGAGCATGAATTTCCAGACGGGTTTAAACCCATCAACATCGAATCATACGATGGAACAACATATCCCGCAGTATGGATTGAGGACTTCCTCCTCCATATCCACTTGGCTCGCAGAGACGACATTCATGCCATTAAATACCTGCCTCTCAAACTTAAGGGGCCAGCACGGCACTGGCTAAACAGTTTTCCAGAAAATTCTATTGGCAGCTGGGAAGATCGGGAAGACGCCTTTCGTGACAACTTCCAAGGAACATATGTCCGGCAACCAGATGCCGATGACTTAAGTCATATTGTCCAGCAGCCCGGCGAGTCAGCCAGGGAGCTCTGGGCTAGGTTCCTAGTCAAAAAGAATCAAATCATCGACTGTCCAGACGCGGAAGCCCTCGCGGCCTTCAAACATAGCGTCCGGGATGAATGGCTAGCACGTCACCTCGGCCAGGAAGGACCTAAATCCATGACAGCCCTTACCGCTCTAATGACTCGCTTCTGTGCGGGAGAAGACAACTGGCTCGCTCGCAAAAGCAACAATGCCAGCGACCCGGGCACTTCCGAAATTTGAGACGGCAACGGCAAGCCACGACTGAACGAGCATAACAGTCGCAGCAATAACGAAAGATTGCATGACACAGCGGTCAATGCCGGATTTCACAATCCGAAACCCGGTCAACGGAAGAAGCCATTTAAGGCCAAACAGGACGGACCATCCGCCCTTGACAGGATATGGGACCGACCCTGTCAGATTCACGGCCACCCTGATAGGACAGCTAATCATACCAACAGAAACTGTTGGGTCTTCAAGCAGGCAGACAAGCTTAATGCCGAACACAAAGGGAGAAGGCCACCAAGCGATAAAGACGACGGCAAGGCTCGCTAGCCGAACACCGGGGGCCAGAAGCAGTTTCCCTCCGACGTTCGACCACTACCGGAGCGGAAATAACAGTTCGGCTTCCGTCACCCACCCACTATGATGGCAGGATTTACACCACGCGTACATCACTACACGCTCAAGATACCATGGGCATCGGCGGAAGCACAACACGGACAACCCTGCAAGCATTCCCGTAACGTTTTTATCCATTTTCTTCATTTTTCTTTATTATAAACAGGTGACCGATAGGACTGCATATACAACGGACTCTGTCGGAGTTCGGATCCGCACACTCACCTACGGGGTTACTTCAGTTAAGGACTCCCTCCCAGAGGGCGGGCGGTGCAGACGTGCGACAGGAGGTCCAAAATAGCTTTTGTAGACCGCACTCTTTATTCTGAGCCTGTACTATGCCTTTTTCCTCCGTTCCCGACCCCGAGCATGTCAAATAGCCAGGTTGTGGTTTTTCTCTTCTTTTTATATATATTTTTATCATTGGCTTATTGCTCCACTCCCAGTAAACTTCATCCGAACTAATCTTCTATACTCTTTTTACAATGAGTACGACCGTAATGGCGGTGTTACAAGACGCACCTCGGCATCACCTGCCAGGGGCTCGGTATGGGAACAAATGAGTCGCCAATAAAAGTCCGAACAACTCTATAGCGTACTTCGGCGTTGCAAGTTTGGCCTTATATGCATCAGCTCCGAATCATTGTCTTTGGTCAATAGTTGGGTTGCCCGGCTCCTGTGCTTGCTAACCTACGTTCCGTTCTATCGGCTAGGGTACTAAAGGGAGAACTACTGCGATTGTGCCCTGGCTTGGACCGGATGAGCACCTCAGTAGAGAAGACGAAAACTGACTGTCATGATGCGGCAAGAGCTGGTCAACCACTTGACGACTTATCCGAATCTTTAGCGATTCTCCGTGTCACACAAAGGATCTTTTTCAGATCAAAACATGTCAGGCATAATATTACGATACGCCACATACATACCAAGGGCTATGTCGTAGCTCCACCATAAAACTCCTATGGCTAAGTGAAAGTGTTAACGCCCTATAGTCCGATTGCCTGGTTCGCTGCATTATCACCTCCTTTATGGACCAAGACGTTGGATAAAGAGTGATTCAATGCTTTTCCGAACACCCCCGTATTTCCTACGAGGGGGCTGAAGCCGACGACTGGAAAACTTCCAAATTACATTAAAATGGCCGCACAGGAGGAATACAAGCTTTTCGAGCAAAAAATAGATTAACTATAAAGTTGACTGTTACAACCCTTGTACACATCACTCGAATATTATGTCTTTCGAGCACTGACCCTCTATCAAGCGGGCGGCCTCTAGGACGTCTCCAAAATAATGCTCCGGTTCCGGACGGTCCTTGCCTTCGGGTGGACTCTTCGTCGCAATATTGATGGCCTTCATCTTCCCCCAGAATGTCTTGACTCGGGCGAAGGCCATCCGTGCACCTTCAATGCACGCCGACCGCTTCACAGCGTCGATACGCGGCACCGCGTCAGCAAGCCGCTGCACCAAGCCGAAGTAACTACTCGGAACAGGTTCAGTCGGCCACAAACGGACTATGACGTTCTTCATGGCAGCGCTGGATATCCTATGCAGCTCGGCCCACTGGGACATCTGTTCATTCAGCAACAGAGGGCGCTTCGACGCGCCGAATTGCGACCAGAAAAGCTTCTCCGTTGCATACCCCTCTTGCGCTTGATAAAACTGCGCCGCATCGGAAGAACTCTTCGGCAAGTCTAAAAAATTGTCTGGAGAACTCCATACTTGGTTAAGTTGAGCATAGTTCGGATCGCCGACTTAGCCTGTAGCAAAAAGGGCTTGCCAGCCACAATCTCCCCAGCTTGCCGGATCTCCTCACGGGCTGCTCTGGATTCAGACCGCGCTTCTCTCGCCTCTCGTAAGGCCTTGTCAAGTTCAGCCATTTTGGCTTCATTTTCCTTCTCAAGAAGTTTACAGCGGCTAGCCGCACTCTCTAACTCGCGTGCCATGGTGGACATGGCCTCCTTGTCCTGGCGCTGCGCGGCTTGTTCTGCCTTCAAGTCAGCCGATGCCTTTTCGGCAGCCGCATTACTAAACCGGGCCTGCTCCTTGGCCCGGGCTAGCTCCGCCCGAAGGGCTTCCACGGCGGCAGCACCATCTGCATTGATGCACATTTTATGTCAAACTCTCTTCAGAGTCAAGCTTACATTATGAGCACATTGGTGTAAGGAATGCTCGAAATATATACCTTGCGAGTCGTCAAGACGCCTGTTGATCAAAGCAATGTCATCCTCCGCAGTATCCCGCTTTCACCGCAGTTCAATTACCTCCGAATTTTGGGCAGCGGCAGGAGGGAAGACAGCCTGCATTCCAAATTCAACCAAGGTTAGTACCTAAAAATATCTTTTCGATCCTCCGATCACTTCCTTTGGAAGACGATCCGAGTCTCAGGAGCTACTGCATACACAACAGGTGCATTCTGTCAATTGGCAACATTACATCACAAACCTCAAAACCTCTCAGAAGGCTCGTAAAGGCCTCGTTCAACCCGCTCTTCACGGATACAACTTTTTCGACCACCGTAACCATTAAGGCACGGTGCTCCTCTGAAACGGACGCTCGTCACAGCATGTCCGTCAGCGTCTCCGGCACTCTTGGGTCTTCGGACACCGCTGCCGGAGCACGACATTCCTTTGAAGGAATCCGCTTACCTGCCTCCAGCATTGTCTCCGGCTGTAAACTAGACAGTTCGGGGTCGTCATTCTTGACCCCCGAACCATGAGTGGCAGAGGCACCACCTTCGGGTAGCTCCTTCCTCGTTTCCCGCGCTACTTGCTGGTCGGGAGAAGCCCTCCGGGACGACACCTCAAGATCATCCGCCCTATTGGGCGAGGAGACCGGAGAAGGCGTGTCACTCTCCATCATCTCTGGAAGAAGGTCCCCTGAGGAGGAGACGATTGAGAAACACCGGTTGACCTGCGAGGATGCACATATGCCGGAGGGTTATTTCATAATAAGAAAGGAATGAGGTATGATTGAAGTACCCCGCTTCACTTACGGCCTGGCCAGAGGTTCGTCCCCATCATCAAGTTCTACATCAACATCGCTTGCCCGGTCCAAACCGACCGACGATGGCATTTTTCCTTTCTTGGAAGGTCTCCCCTCCTGGCCTCCAGAAGCAGCCCGCTTTTTTGCCGTGGCAGGCATCTCCTTTGGGCTCCCCGCTCTCGCCCCCCTCTGTAGACACCGGGTATGGTGTCGGAACCAACATTCGCGTCAGTAGGGCAGACGCAGGGTCATCGGGAAGGGGCGCCGGACACTAGATTAACACCGCTTTCTTTATCCAGTCTTGTATAAGGGCAGGTTGTTTAGTGTCTTGTCAAGAGATGCTTGAATGAAAGGTGTGCGGGGATTGAATACTTACCGGAGTATCCGGATGATTGCAGTCGAGGCCGACGTCTTCGGTGGTGTCCGGCCATTGCTCCCGCTCCCCGAAATATAACTTCCACATTCCTTCATGTGTAGAACCGAAGAAGTGCTGAAGAGTTCGCCGCCCTTCTGGATTGAACTCCCACATACGGAGAGGCCACCGTTGACACGGCAGGATCCGGCGGACCAGCATTACCTGAACGACGTTCACAAGATTGATGCCCTTCTCGGTAAGGCTTCGGATGCGACCTTGCAGAGCCTGCACCTCATTAGCGGATCCCCAGTCCAACCCCTTGTTGATCCATGAAGCAAGCTGAGTCGGAGGGCCGGGTTGGAACGCGGGCGTGGCCGCCCATTTGGAACCCCGCGGCTCATTAACATAAAACCACCTCTGCTGCCATAGTTCGGAAGACTCGGCGAAGGATCCTTCAAACCAAACCGCGCTGGCAAGCTTGTTTATTACAATGCTGCCGCACTCTGCCTGCTCCCCCTCTGTCACTCGCGGCCTCACATCAAAAGTCTTGAGCCACAAAGCAAAGTGCGGAGGAGTCCGGAGGAAGGCCTCACACGTGACGATAAATGTCGAGATGAGGAGAACGGAGTCCGGGGCCAGATCATGAAAATCTAGCCCATAGTAGAACATGAGCCCCCGGACGAAGGGGTTAAGCGCGAACCCTAACCCATGGAGGAAGTGGGACACAAATACTACCCTCTCACCGGATTTAGGGGTGGGAATAATCTGCCCCTCGGTAGGAAGTCGATGAAGGATTTCTGGGGTCAGGTACCTCGCTACGTGGAGCTTCGCGATATCCTCCTCCGCGACGGAAGAGGCCACCCACCGGCCTGAACGGCTGGACCCGGACATGATTAGGGCTGGTGGTGATTAGGGCTCGAGGGCTAGAACTCGAGGTGGCTGGGGTTGAGGAAGAAGCAAGCACGGAAGAGAAGGACAAGTCTGGGTCCCTATATAAAGGCCCGGAATGTCGACCGTCCCCTCCTGGGTCATTTAACTTACCTATCCTCAAAGAGTTGTACCCAGGGGACGGTTGGGATACCCATACCAATATTATTGAAAATCCCGTGAACAAGGGGACACGATCTCTGCTTTGACAAGACGTGCCAATAAAACCGCTTCCCGAGACGTGGGGCGATGGGCTTGCCAACGGTTGGAAATAATAACCGGGTAGGCGTGATACAGCGTCATAAACAATTGTCCGCAGATTGGACTCATGGAGTATTGTATTTTCTGCAATTATATACACAGGTCCGGATACAATCATCATCTCTGAAGACTATATTGGAGTTTGGAAGAAGGGGAACCCGCCTTGCAATGCCGAAGACAATCTGCGCAAAGGACTCCTCGTCATTGAAGCCAGGTTCAGGGGCTACTGAGGGAGTCCTGGACTAAGGGGTCCTCGGGCGTCCGGCCTGTTGTCCATGGGCTGGACTGATGGGCTGTGAAGACACGAAGACCAAAGACTATACCCGTGTCCGGATTGGACTCTACTTGGCATGGAAGGCAAGCTAGGCGGCCGACTATGAAGATTCCCTCCCATGTAACCGACCTCATGTAACCCTAGATCTCTCCGGTGTCTATATAAACCGGAGAGCATAGTCCGGATAGGACAACTTCATTACCATATACTCATAGGCTAGACTTCTAGGGTTTAGCCATTACGATCTCGTGGTAGATCAACTCTTGTAACACTCATATTCATCAAGATCAATCAAGCAGGAAGTAGGGTATTACCTCCATAGAGAGGGCCCGAACCTGGGTAAACATTGTGTCCCTCGTCTCCTGTTACCATCGATCCTAGACGCACAGTTCGGGACCCCCTACCCGAGATCCGCCGGTTTTGACACCGACAGTCATGAACAAAGTTCAAGGCTAGCTCCCATTTTAACAATGCCCGTCTTTCTCACTTTCGCTTTTCTTTTTGAAAAAGTTTTAGGTTCCCCTCTTTATTTTTTTGTTTTTAAACTTTATAAAAGCACTCAACAGAAATAAATGACTCTCTAAAACTTCCGGGTTGTCTCCCTGGCAGCGCTTTCTTTAAAGCCATTAAGCTAGGCATATAGTGCTCAAGTAATGGATCCACCCGGATCCCAAGGTATATCAAAGCCAATTTTAATTAACAATGATTTGTGATTTAGTAGTGAGCACAAGGTAACATATATCATGCAACAATGAAGTCTAACTCTCTTCCTATGCATCGGCATGTCATAAAAGAACAATTCATGCACACAAAGTAAAGGCCAATACATAGTATAAACAGTTTCTTGCAATTTTATCATGTTGGAAACATAGAGAGGTGGAGATGTAGTTCCTCTCTCATAATAATTGCAAGTAGGAGCAGCAAGCACATGCATATTACATTCGTCGAAATCATCATGTGCAACGGTAAAATGCAACCCATCAACATAATCCTTAATAAGAGCCAACTTCTCTGATATAGTTGATACGTCTGCGTCGTATCTACTTTTCCAAACACTTTTGCCCTTGTTTTGGACTCTAACTTGCATGATTTGAATGGAACTAACCCGGACTGACGCTGTTTTCAGCAGAATTGCCATGGTGTTATTTTTGTGCAGAAATAAAAGTTCTCGAAATGACCTGAAAATAAACGGAGAATATTTTTGGAATATATGAAAAATACTGGCGAAAGAATCAAGGCCAGGGGGCCCACACCCTGTCCACAAGGGTGGGAGGCGCGCCCCCTGCCTCGTGGGCCCCCTGGTGCTCCACCGACCTCAACTCCAACTCCATATATTCACATTCGGGGAGAAAAAATCAGAGAGAAGGATTCATCACGTTTTACGATATGAAGCCGCCACCAAGCCCTAAACTCTCTCGGGAGGGCTGATCTGGAGTCCATTCGGGGCTCCGGAGAGGGGAATTTGTCGTCGTCGTCATCATCAACCTTCCTCCATCACCAATTTCATGATGCTCACCGCCGTGCGTGAGTAATTCCATCATAGGCTTGCTGGACGGTGATGGGTTGGATGAGATTTATCATGTAATCGAGTTAGTTTTGTTAGTGTTTGATCCCTAGTATCCACTATGTTTTGAGATTGATGTTGCTATGACTTTGCTATGCTTAATGCTTGTCACTAGGGCCCGAGTGCCATGATTTCAGATCTGAACCTATTATGTTTTCATGAATATATGTGAGTTCTTGATCCTATCTTGCAAGTCATTAGTCACCTACTATGTGTTATGATCCGGCAACCCCGAAGTGACAATAATCGGGACCACTCCCAGTGATGACCGTAGTTTGAGGAGTTCATGTATTCACTAAGTGTTAATGCTTTGGTCCGGTACTCTATTAAAAGGAGGCCTTGATATCCCTTAGTTTCCAATAGGACCCCGCTGCCACGGGAGGGTAGGACAAAAGATGTCATGCAAGTTCTTTTCCATAAGCACGTATGACTATATTCGGAATACATGCCTACATTACATTGATGAATTGGAGCTAGTTTTGTGTCACCCTATGTTATAACTGTTGCGTGACTAATCGCATCCGACATAATTATCCATCACTGATCCAATGCCTACGAGTTTTTCACATATTGCTTCTGCTTAGTTACTTTTCCGTTGCCACTGTTACAATCACTACAAAACTGCTACTGTTACTTTTGGCACCGTTACCGCTACTTCCATACTACTTTGCTACTAAATACTTTGCTGCAGATATTAAGTTATCCAGGTGTGGTTGAATTGACAACTCAGTTGCTAATACTTGAGAATATTCTTTGGCTCCCCTTGTGTTGAATCAACAAATTTGGGTTGAATACTCTACCCTCGAAAACTTTTGTGATCCCCTATACTTGTGGGTTATCAAGACTATTTTCTGGCGCCGTTGCCGGGGAGCATAGCTCTATTCTTTGAGTCACTTGGGATTTATATCTGCTGGTCACTATGAGGAACTTGAAAGACGAGAAAAACAAAATTTATCCCTCAACTACGAGGGGAGGTAAGGAACTGCCATCTAGCTCTGCACTTGATTCTCCTTCTGTTTTGAGTAAACTTGCAACACCTAAACTTGCTTCTGCTATTAATTCTGATATGTCGCATGTTATTGATGATGCCACTTCTGCTTTGCATGATACTTATGATGAAACCACTTCTATGCTTGATGATACTGTGCCACTAGGTGAATTTCTGGATGAACAACTTGCTAGGGCTAGAGAGAATGAAATTATTGAAACTGATAATATTGATGAAAGTGATGATGAAGATTCTCCCCCTAGATATGAATTGACTGTTGTGCCTAAGGGCTATGTTATGGATGAAGAAACTGCTAGAGATTTTCTTGCTTGCAATGATAGGAATGATCTTAAGAAATTATTAGGTAAGTGGAAAGAAAAATCCTTGAATGCTAGAATGAAATATGACCCTGCTTTTGCTAATTCACCTATCTTTGTTACTGATAAGGATTATGATTTCTCTGTCGATCCTGAGATAATTACTTTGGTTGAATCTGATCCTTTCTATGGCTATGAATCTGAAACTGTTGTGGCACATCTTACCAAATTAAATGATATAGCCACCCTGTTCACTAATGATGAGAAAACTCGCTACTACTATATCCTTAAGTTATTTCCATTCTCATTAAAGGGTGATGCTAAGACATGGTTTAGTTCTCTTGATCCTGGTTGTGTGTGTAGTCCCCATGATATGATTTATTACTTCTCTGCTAAATATTTCCCCGCTCATAAGAAACAAGCTGCTTTAAGGGAAATATATAATTTTGTGCAAATTGAAGAAGAGAGTCTCCCACAAGCTTGGGGGAGGCTTCTCCAATTACTTAATGCATTGCCTGATCATCCTCTCAAGAAAAATGAAATACTTGATATCTTTTATAATGGACTAACCGATGCTTCCAGAGACCACCTGGATAGTTGTGCTGGTTGTGTGTTCAGGGAAAGAACTGTTGATCAAGCTGAGCTGCTATTGAATAATATGTTGACTAATGAAAATAATTGGACACTTCCTGAACCAACTCCTAAGCCAACTCCGAAGAAAAGGGGTATTCTATTCCTCAGTCCTGAAGATATGCAAGAGGCAAAGAAATCTATGAAAGAAAAAGGTATTAAAGCTGAAGATGTTAAGAATTTACCTCCTGTTGAAGAAATACATGGTCTTAATTTATCACCTATTGAAGAGATGCATGGTCTTGATAAGCCGACACAGGTAGTAAAGGTAAATTCTCTCTATAGATATGATAAAGTTGAAATTCCGTCTACTAAGTTTGCTAGCCAATGCTTGGATGAGTTTGATGATTTTATGGTTAAGCAAGAAGACTTCAATGCTTATTTTGGTAGACAATTAAAACGCAATGCTTATATGATTGAACACTTGAGTGATTATATGTCTAGAGTTAAAGGTGAACTTAAACTTATTAGTAAACATGCTTCTATGGTTACTACTCAAGTTGAACAAGTGCTTAAAGCTCAGAATGATTTGCTTAATGAATTAAATAATAAGAATAAGGATAATGTTGTTAGAGTTATGACTAGAGGGGGTAAAATGACTCAGGAACCTTTGTATCCTGAGGGTCACCCTAAGAGAATTGAGCAAGATTGTCAGAGAAATAATGTAGATGCACCTAGTCCTTCTAAAAAGAAGAAAAAGAAAAATGATAGGACTTTGCATGCTTCTAGTGAACCTGTTGTTGACACACCTGAGAATCCCAATGATATTTCTATTTCTGATGCTGAAACACAATCTGGTGATGAACATGAACCTAGTGATAATATTAATAATGATGTTCATGTTGATGCTCAACCTAGCAATGATAATGATGTGGAAACTGAACCTGCTGTTGATCTTGATAACCCACAATCAAATAATCAACATTATGATAAGAGAGACTTTGTTGCTAGGAAGCACGGTAAAGAAAGAGAACCATGGGTTCAGAAACCCATGCCTTTTCCTCCTAAACCATCCGAGAAAAAGGATGATGAGGATTTTCAGCGTTTTGCTGAAATGATTATACCTATCTTCTTGCGTATGCGTTTAACTGATATGCTCAAAATGAACCCTTATGCTAAATACATGAAGGATATTATTACTAATAAAAGAAAGATACCGGAAGCTGAAATTTCCACCATGCTTGCTAATTATACTTTTAAGGGTGGAATACCTAAGAAATTAGGAGATCCAGGAGTACCAACTATACCATGCTCCATTAAAAGAAACTATGTTAAAACTGCGTTATCTGATCTTGGAGCCGGTGTTAGTGTTATGCCTCTCTCTTTATATCGTAGACTTGATTTGAATAAGTTGACACCTACTGAAATATCTTTGCAAATGGCCGATAAATGAACTGTTATACCTGTCGGCATTTGTGAGGATGTGCCTGTTGTGGTTGCAAACATTACTATTTTAACAGACTTTGTTATTCTTGATATTCCCGAGGACGATAGTATGTCTATTATTCTTGGTAGACCCTTTTTGAATACTGCAGGGGCTGTTATTGATTGCAACAAAGGCAATGTCACTTTTCATGTTAATGGTAATGAGCATACGGTACACTTTCCGAGGAAACAACCTCAAGTCCACAGTATCAATTCTATTGGAAAAATTCCATCGATTATTATTGGAGGTTTTGAATTTCCTCTTCCTGCTGTTAAGAAGAAATATGATATTCTTATTGTTGGGGACGTGCATATCCCCGTTGAGGTAACCTAGTGCTATTCGAAAATTCTCCGGTTTCGTGCAATTCGAAATGAGTTTGTTAACAAGACTTGATCAACCTTGTTAGTGGATTCCTTTTGATGAGCATGAGATGGATGAAGTTAGAAAGCACAACTCTCTGTACCCTCGTTTTACTTTCTGTTATTTAGAGTAAATAAAGCAAAAATAGTTTTTTTGTCTGTTTTTCGAATTATCCGTGCAATAAAAAATACCCCAAAAATAAAAGTTCTCCAAATGCCCTGGAATTGAAATATGATTTTTTCTGGAATATTTAAGAATATTAGGCACTGAGAACACATCAGGGGGAGGAAGCACCTGGCCACGAGGGTCCTGGGCGCGCCCACCCCCTGGCGCGCCCCCTGCCTCGTTGGCCCCTGGTGGCCCCCCTCCACTTATTCCTGCACCCACACACTTCTTCTTCCTCCCAAAAAAAATCACAAACCAGCTCAAGCACGAGTTCTAGCTCATCTTGCTGCCACTTTCGACCTCCTTGCTCAAAGCTCCACTGACAAAACTGCTTTGGGGGATTGTTCTTCGGTATGTGACTCCTCCAATGGTCCAATTAGTTTTTGTTCTAGTGCTTTATTCATTGCAAATTTTGCTGCTTAGGTGACCCTGTTCTTGAGCTTGCATGTCAAATTTATTTGGTCCCAAGTAGTTCTAATGCATGATATAGCCTCTAGGCACTTGTGGGAGTAGTTGCTATCAATTTTGTTGATTTTGGTTCACTTTTATTTGAAGTTACTAAAAATTTCAGAAATTTTTCAGAGGAAGAAATATGTTTAGGAAAATGTACCAAGGTGGTTCTTCAAGGAAGCAAGGACCCATGCCCGCAATACGTGAGCCGGACCATGAACTACCAAGAGAAGCTCAAGTGCGGCCTTGTGAATGGCCGTTAGAAGACTTCATGGTCCAAGCAGGAATTAAGGAGGAATTTTACGCATATGTGCTCAACGCTGATTTGGAGGGCTTCGTGTCAGATAAGTGCCTCCAATACTACTACCTTACTGATTCCTTTGTGAGAAGGTTTAGATTTTGATCATCACGCAACTCTCACATGGTCCTGTTTGATCTTTATGACAAATATTATACCATGGACTTAGAAGATTTTAATATTGCCTGTAAACTCCCGCAATGGGGTAGTGCTAGTGAACCTCGCAAATCTGAGTTTAGAGATTTTCTTGCTAGTATCACTGTGGGGGAATCTAGAGAAATAACACAAGCTACCATAGGAAGCATTCACTTTCCTGCTATACATTATTTTGCTATCTTTATTGGTAGATGCATAAATGGTAAGGATGAGGCATGCCACATGTGTGTCCCTGATCTCAGTGTTCTCAAGAGTGTTGTATTGGGAGATAAACAATATAACTTGGTAGCCATTGTTCCGCGTAGGTTGCATAATAACAGTATAAGTGGAGATTTGTTTGGTGGAATTTATGCAACCCGTTTAGCTAATTATCTTGAGGTACCCATTTGTGATTATGATATGGAATTGCCTCCTGCTTATCTAGATTTTAATGCTATGGTACCCCATCAGTTTATTGAGAGGAATGAATAGCCTCTCCAGTACCGACTAATCTTTGACAGACGTCGCGTTGTCCATATTGATCTCCCTGCTCCTACTTTCTTTGACTTTCAGGCAAAGGGGAGATATGTCATAACCAGGGAGGAGGCAAATGAGTACGAGAGGAGGGCGAAAGCAGCTCGCCTCCAAGCTGCAGCTCGTGATGCAGTAGCGGCTGCATCTCAGTACGACCCCAGTTACAACTTCGGATATCCGCCGGGCCAGCCGTGGCCATAAACCAACTTAGGCCAAAAGCCTAAGCTTGGGGGAGTACGTATTTCTCACCGACATTACATTCATGTTCACACACTCATGCTAGTTGTCGGTGCTCATACTTTTTCATTGTACTATCCATGCTAGTTTATTTTTCTTTTTATGCTTTCTTCTTGTGTGTTCGAAAAACCTTAAGAAAAACCAAAAAAATTAGTGGTAGCTTTTAGCTAGTTTACTTTCCATGCTTGTAGTAGTAGTAATTAAAAGAAAACTCAAAAAGATTTCTCGTTCTTCTTTTGCTTGTTGGGAGCTTTCCCGTGTAAATAGTTTTATTTCCTTTCTTTTCATTGGGGGTCGAGAGGAGAAGACCATAATGAAAATGTTGAAGTGGCTCTTATATGCATTATTGTTGATTTAACCAAGAGCCCATATTGCCTTGTCTTCTCATGTTTATTGAATGCTTGCAGATTCCAGCTTAGTCCAATGCACGTGCATTATTATTATTATACACACCGTTCGGTCGTGCAAGTGAAAGGCAATAATGACGATATATGATGGATTGATTGAGATGAGAGAAGCTGGTATGAACTCGACCTCTCTTATTTTTGTAAATATGATTAGTTCAACGTTCCTGATTCAGCCTATTATGAATGAACATGTTTGCAATGATAATTAGAGATTATAGTTGCTTATGCCATGCTTAATTAGCTAGGAGTTTATAATGGTTTACCTTGCGTGCCAACATGCTATTAAAATGGTTGTGATGTGGTATAGTAGGGTGGTATCCTCCTTTGAATGATTCAAGTGGCTTGACTTGGCACATGTTCACGCATGTAGTTGAAACAAAATCAACATTACCTCCATGATATTTATGTTCATGGTGGATTATATCCTACTCATGCTTGCATTCAATGTTTATTAATTTTAATGCATGTTCATGACTGTTGTCGCTCTCTAGCTAGTCACTTCCCATTCTTTTGCTAGCCTTCACTTGTACTAAGCGGGAATACTGCTTGTGCATCCACTTCCATAAAACCCAAAGTTATTCCATATGAGTCCACCATACCTACCTATATGCGCTATCTACCTGCCGTTCCAAGTAAATTTGTATGTGCCAAACTCTAAACCTTCAAATGAAATTCTGTTTTGTATACTCAAATAGCTCATGTATCAACTAGGGTTGTCTGTATCTTCCATGTTAGGTGGGTTATTCTCAAGAGGAGTGGACTCCGCTCCTCACTCACGAGAAAATGGCTGGTCACCGGGATGCCCAGCCCCATGCTTTAAGCAAATCAAATCGAAATAATTGCAAACAAAACTCCCCCAGGGTTGTTGCTAGTTGGACGCACTCGTTGTTTCGAGCAAGCCATGGATTGATGCTTGTTAGTGGTGGGGAAGTATAAACTTTACCACTCTGCTTGGGAACCGCCTATAATGTGTGTAGCATGGAAGATATCGAGATCTCTCGGTTGTTATGTTGACAATGAAAGTATGCCACTCAAAATATTATTTATCTCTATTTCAAAATCAAGCTCTGGCACCTCTACAAATCCCTGCTTCCCTTCGCGAAGGGCATATCTATTTACTTTTATGTTGAGTCATCACCCTCTTATTAAAAAGCACTAGTTGGAGAGCACCGCTGTCATTTGCATCCATTACTATTAGTTTACATTGAGTTTGACTATGACTGGATTTTTTTACCATGAATTACAATGTCTAGTCAGTCCTTGATCTTCAGAGGTGCTCTGCATTTATGTTTTGCGGTCTCAGAAAGGGCTAGCGAGATACCATCTTGTTATATCATATTATGATTGTTTTGAGGAAGTGTTGTCATCCGAGATTTGCTATTATTGCACGCTAGTTGATTATGCCATTGATATGAGTAAACATGAGACCTAAGTGTTATTGTGAATATGGTTAGTTCATAATCTTTGCTGAAAACTTGAATGCTGGCTTTACATATTTACAACAACAAGAGCAAACAGAGTTTGTAAAAGTTTTTCTTTATCACTTTCAGTTTGTCAACTGAATTGCTTGAGGACAAGCAAAGGTTTAAGCTTGGGGGAGTTGATACGTCTCCATTGTATCTACTTTTCCAAACACTTTTACCCTTGTTTTGGACTCTAACATGCATGATTTGAATGGAACTAACATGGACTGACGCTGTTTTCAGCAGAATTGCCATGGTGTTATTTTTGTGCAGAAATAAAAGTTCTCGGAATGACTTGAAAATCAACAGAGAATATTTTTGGAATATATAAAAAATACTGGAGAAAGAATCAAGGCCAGGGGGCCACACCCTGTCCACGAGGGTGGGAGGCGCGCCCCTGCCTCGTGGGCCCCCTGGTGCTCCACCGACCTCAACTCCAACTCCATATATTCACGTTCGGGGAGAAAAAAAATCAGAGAGAAGGATTCATCGCGTTTTACTATACGGAGCCGCTGCCAAGCCCTAAACTCTCTTGGGAGGGCTGATCTGGAGTCCGTTCGGGTCTCCGGAGAGGGGAATCCGTCGCCGTCGTCATCATCAACCTTCCTCCATCACCAATTTCATGATGCTCACCGCCGTGCGTGAGTAATTCTATCGTAGGCTTGCTGGACGGTGATGGGTTGGATGAGATTTATCATGTAATCGAGTTAGTTTTGTTAGTGTTTGATCCCTAGTATCCACTATGTTCTGAGATTGATGTTGCTATGACTTTGCTATGCTTAATGCTTGTCACTAGGGCCTGAGTGCCATGAATTCAGATCTGAACCTATTATGTTTTCATGAATATATGTGAGTTCTTGATCCTATCTTGCAAGTCATTAGTCACCTACTATGTGTTATGATCCGGCAACCCCGAAGTGACAATAATCGGGACCACTCCCGGTGATGACCGTAGTTTGAGGAGTTCATGTATTCACTAAGTGTTAATGCTTTGGTCCGGTACTCTATTAAAAGGAGGCCTTAATATCCCTTAGTTTCCAATAGGACCCCGCTACCACAGGAGGGTAGGACAAAAGATGTCATGCAAGTTCTTTTCCATAAGCACGTATGACTATATTCGGAATACATGCCTACATTATATTGATGAATTGGAGCTAGTTCTGTGTCACCCTATGTTATAACTGTTGCGTGAATAATCGCATCCGACATAATTATCCATCACTAATCCAATGCCTACGAGCTTTTCACATATTGCTTCTGCTTAGTTACTTTTCCGTTGCCACTGTTACAATCACTACAAAACAGCTACTGTTACTTTTGGCACCGTTACCGCTACTTCCATACTACTTTGCTACTAAATACTTTGCTGCAGATATTAAGTTATCCAGGTGTGGTTGAATTGACAACTCAGCTGCTAATACTTGAGAATATTCTTTGGCTCCCCTTGTGTCGAATCAATAAATTTGGGTTGAATACTCTACCCTCGAAAACTGTTGCGATCCCCTATACTTGTGGGTTATCAATAGTGTAGTTTGGAGAATTCAAAAAGATAATTGGACTATCATGCGTGGGTGCAATAGCAACAAATTCATGTTTAACATAAGGAACTATAGCAAGTTCATCTCCATAAGCGTAATTCTGAAGGAAATATGCCCTAGAGGCAATAATAAAGTTATTATTTATTTCCTTATTTCATGATAAATGTTTATCATGCTAGAATTGTATTAACCGGAAACTTAGTACATGTGTGAATACATAGACAAACAGAGTGTCACTAGTATGCCTCTACTTGACTAGCTCGTTGAATCAAAGATAGTTAAGTTTCCTAGCCATAGACATGAGTTGTCATTTGATTAACGGGATCACATCATTAGAGAATGATGTGATTGACTTGACCCATTCCGTTAGCTTAGCACTTGATCGTTTAGTATGTTGCTATTGCTTTCTTCATGACTTATACATGTTCCTATGACTATGAGATTATGCAACTCCCGTTTACCAGAGGAACACTTTGTGTGCTACCAAACGTCACAACGTAACTGGGTGATTATAAAGGTGTTCTACAGGTGTCTCCGAAGGTACTTGTTGAGTTGGCGTATTTCGAGATTAGGATTTGTCACTCCGATTGTCGGAGAGGTATCTCTGGGCCCTCTCGGTAATGCACATCACTATAAGCCTTGCAAGCAATGTGACTAATGAGTTAGTTGCGGGATGATGCATTACATAACGAGTAAAGAGACTTGCCCGTAACGAGATTGAACTAGGTATTGAGATACCGACCATCGAATCTCGGGCAAGTAACATACCGATGACAAAGAGAACAACGTATGTTGTTATGCGGTTTGACCGATAAAGATCTTCGTAGAATATGTGGGAGCCAATATGAGCATCTAGGTTCCGCTATTGGTTATTGACCAGAGACGTGTCTCAGTCATGTCTACATAGTTCTCGAACCCGTAGGGTCCGCACGCTTAAAATTCGGTGACGATAGGTATTATGAGTTTTTGTGTTTTTGATGTACCGAAGGTAGTTCAGAGTCCCGGATATGATCACGGACATGACGAGAAGTCTCAAAATGGTCGAGACGTAAAGATCGATATATTGGATGACTATGTTCGGACACCGGAAAGGTTTTAGAAGGTTTTGGACATATACCGGAGTACCGGGGGGTTACCGGAAACCCCCGGGGAGTTTATTGGGCCTCATGGGCCTTAGTGGGAGAAGAGGAGGGGCGGCCAGGGCAGCCGCGCGCCCCCTCCCCCTCTAGTCCGAATTGGACAAGGATGGGGGCGGCGCCCCACTTTTTCCTTCTCCTCCTCTCTCCCTTCCTTCCCTTCTCCTGCTCCAACAAGGAAAGCAGGAGTCCTACTCCCGGTGGGAGTAGGACTCCCCCCTTGGCGCGCCCTCCTTGGCCGGCCGCCTCTCCCCCTTGCTCCTTTATATACGGGGGCAGGGGGCACCTCTAGACACACAAGTTGATCTGTTGATCTCTCCCAGCTGTGTGCGGTGCCCCCCTCCACCATATTCCACCTCGGTCATATCGTAGCGGTGCTTAGGCGAAGCCCTGCGTCGGTAGCAACATCATCACTGTCATCACGCCGTCGTGCTGACGGAACTCTCCCGTGAAGCTCTGCTAGATCGCAGTCCGCGGGACGTCATCGAGCTGAACGTGTGCTGAACTCGGAGGTGCCGTACGTTCGGTACTTGGATCGGTCGGATCGTGAATACGTACGACTACATCAACCGCGTTGTGCTAACGCTTCCGCTTTCGTTCTACGAGGGTACGTGGACAACACTCTCCCCTCTCGTTGCTATGCATCACCATGATCTTGCGTGTGCGTTGGAATTTTTTTGAAATTACTACATTCCCCAACAGTGGCATCCGAGCCCTGGTTTTATGCGTGGATGTTATATGCATGAGTAGAACACAAGTGAGTTGTGGGCGATACAAGTCATACTGCTTACCAGCATGTCATACTTTGGTTCGGCGGTATTGTTGGATGAAGCGGCTCGGACCGACATTACGCGTACGCTTACGCGAGACTGGTTCTACCGACGTGCTTTGCACATAGGTGGCTGGCGGGTGTCAGTTTCTCCAACTTTAGTTGAACCGAGTGTGGCTATGCCCGGTCCTTGAGAAGGTTAAAATAGCACTAACTTGACGAACTATCGTTGTGGTTTTGATGCATAGGTAAGAACGGTTCTTGCTCAGCCCGTAGCAGCAACGTAAAACTTGCAACAACAAAGTAGAGGACGTCTAACTTGTTTTTGCAGGGCATGCTGTGATGTGATATGGTCAAGGCATGATGCTATATTTTATTGTATAAGATGATCATGTTTTGTAACCGAGTTATCGGCAACTGGCAGGAGCCATATGGTTGTCGCTTTATTGTATGCAATGAAATCGCCCTGTAATTGCTTTACTTTATCACTAAGCGATAGCGATAGTCGTAGAAGCAATAGTTGGCGAGACGACAACGATGCTACGATGGAGATCAAGGTGTCGCGCCGGTGACGACGGTGATCATGACGGTGCTTCGAAGATGGAGATCACAAGCACAAGATGATGATGGCCATATCATATCAGTTATATTGATTGCATGTGATGTTTATCCTTTATGCATCTTATTTTGCTTTGATTGACGGTAGCATTATAAGATGATCTCTCACTAAATTTCAAGATAAAAGTGTTCTCCCTGAGTATGCACCGTTGCCAAAGTTCGTCATGCCGAGACACCACGTGATGATCGGGTGTGATAAGCTCTACGTTCATCTACAACGGGTGCAAGCCAGTTTTGCACACGCGGAATACTCGGGTTAAACTTGACGAGCCTAGCATATGCAGATATGGCCTCGGAACACTGAGACCGAAAGGTCGAGCGTGAATCATATAGTAGATATGATCAACATAGTGATGTTCACCATTGAAAACTACTCCATCTCACGTGATGATCGGACATGGTTTAGTTGATTTGGATCACGTGTTCACTTAGATGATTAGAGGGATGTCTATCTAAGTGGGAGTTCTTAAGTAATATGATTAATTGAACTTTAATTTATCATGAACTTAGTCCTGATAGTATTTTGCAAATAATGTTGTAGATCAATAGCTCGCGTTGTTGCTTCCCTATGTTTTATATGTGTTCCTAGAGAAAACTAAATTGAAAGATGATAGTAGCAATGATGCGGACTGGGTCCGTGATCTGAGGTTTATCCTCATTGCTGCACAGAAGAATTATGTCCTTGATGCACCGCTAGGTGACAGACCTATTGCAGGAGCAGATGCAGACGTTATGAACGTTTGGCTAGCTCAATATGATGACTACTTGATAGTTTAGTGCACCATGCTTAACGGCTTAGAATCGGGACTTCAAAGACGTTTTGAACGTCATGGACCATATGAGATGTTCCAGGAGTTGAAGTTAATATTTCAAGCAACTACCCGAGTTGAGAGATATGAAGTCTCTAACAAGTTCTATAGCTAAAAGGTGGAGGAGAATAGCTCAAGCAGTGAGCATGTGCTCAGATTGTCTGGGTACTACAATCGCTTGAATCAAGTGGGAGTTAATCTTCCAGATAAGATAGTGATTGACAGAGTTCTCTAGTCACTATCACCAAGTTACTAGAACTTCGTGATGAACTATAATATGCAAGGGATAACGGAAACGATTCCCAAGCTCTTCGTGATGCTGAAATCGATGAAGGTAGAAATCAAGAAAAACATCAAGTGTTGATGGTTGACAAGACCACTAGTTTCAAGAAAAAGGGCAAAGGGAAGAAGGGGAACTTCAAGAAGAACAGCAAGCAAGTTGCTGCTCAAGTGAAGAAGCCCAAGTCTGGACCTAAGCCTGAGACTAAGTGCTTCTACTGCAAAGGGACTGGTCACTGGAAGCTGAACTGCCCCAAGTATTTGGCGGATAAGAAGGATGGCAAAGTGAACAAAGGTATATTTGATATACATGTTATTGATGTGTACTAGTGTTTATAGCAACCCCTCAGTATTTGATACTAGTTCAGTTGCTAAGAGTAGTAACTCGAAACGGGAGTTGCAGAATGAACAGAAACTAGTTAAGGGCGAGGTGACGATGTGTGTTGGAAGTAGTTCCAAGATTGATATGATTATCATCGCACACTCCCTATACTTTCGGGATTAGTGTTGAACCTAAATAAGTGTTATTTGGTGTTTGCGTTGAGCATGAATATGATTTGATCATGTTTATTGCAATACGGTTATTCATTTAAGTTAGAGAATAATCGTTGTTCTGTTTACATGAATAAAACCTTATGTGGTCATACACCTAATGAAAATGGTTTGTTGGATCTCGATCGTAGTGATACACATATTCATAATATTGAAGCCAAAAGATGCAAAGTTAATAATGATAGTGCAACTTATTTGTGGCACTGCCGTTTAGGTCATATTGGTGTAAAGCGCATGAAGAAAATCCATGTTGATGGGCTTTTGGAATCACTTGATTATGAATCAGCTGATGCTTGCGAACCATGCCTCATGGGCAAGATGACTAAGACTCCGTTCTCCGGAACAATGAAGCGAGCAACTGACTTATTGGAAATAATACATACTGATGTATGCGATCCGATGAGTGTTGAGGCTGGCGGCAGGCATCATTGTTTTCTGACCTTCACAGATGATTTGAGCAGATATGGGTATATCTACCTGATGAAACATAAGTCTGAAACATTTGAAAAGTTCATATAATTTCAGAGTGAAGTGGAAAATCATCGTAACAAGAAAATAAAGTTTCTATGATCTGATCGTGGAGGAGAATATTTGAGTTACGAGTTTGGTCTTCATTTGAAACAATGCGGAATAGTTTCGCAACTCACGCCACCTGGAACACCACAGCACAATGGTGTGTCCGAACATCGTAACCGTACTTTATTAGATATGGTGCAATCTATGATGTTTCTTACCGATCTACCACTATCGTTTTGGGGTTATGCATTAGAGACAGCTGCATTCACGTTAAATAGGGCACCATCAAAATCCGTTGAGACGACGCCTTATGAACTGTGGTTTGGCAAGAAACCAAAGTTTTCGTTCTTAAAGTTTGGGGCTGCGATGCTTATGTGAAAAAGCTTCAACCTGATAAGCTCGAACCCCAATCGGAGAAATGTTTCTTCATAGGATACCCAAAGGAAACTGTTGGGTACACCTTCTATCACAAATCCGAAGGCAAGACATTCGTTGCTAAGAATGGATCCTTTCTAGAGAAGGAGTTTCTCTCGAAAGAAGTGAGTGGGAGGAAAGTAGAACTTGATGAGGTAACTGTACCTGCTCCTTATTGGAAAGTAGTTCATCACAGAAATCTGTTTCTGTGACTCCTACACCAATTAGTGAGGAAGCTAATGATGATGATCATATAACTTCAGATCAAGTTACTACCGAACCTCGTAGGTCAACCAGAGTAAGATCCGCACCAGAGTGGTACGGTAATCCTATTCTGGAGGTCATGTTACTTGACCAAGGCGAACCTACGAACTATGAAGAAGCGATGGTGAGCCCAGATTCCGCAAAATGGCTTGAGGCCATGAAATCTGAGATGGGATCCATGTATGAGAGCAAAGTGTGGACTTTGGTTGACTTGCCCGATGATCGGCAAGCCATAGAGAATAAATGGATCTTCAAGAAGAAGACTGGCGCTAACGGTAGTGTTAGTGTCTACAAAGCTCGACTTGTTGCAAAAGGTTTTAGACAAGTTCAAGGAGTTGACTACAATGAGACTTTCTCACCCGTAGCGATGCTTAAGTCTATCCGAATCATGTTAGCAATTGCCGCATTTTATGATTATGAAATTTGGCAAATGGATGTCAAAACTGCATTCCTGAATGGATTTCTTAAAGAAGAGTTGTATATGATGCAACCAGAAGGTTTTGTCAATCCTAAAGATGCTAACAAAATGTGCAGGCTCCAGCAATCCATCTATGGACTGGTGCAAGCATCTCGGAGTTGGAATATACGCTTTGATGAGTTGATCAAAGCATATAGTTTTATACAGACTTGCGGTGAAGCCTGTATTTACAAGAAAGTGAGTGGGAGCACTACAACATTTCTGATAAGTATATGTGAATGATATATTATTGATTGGAAATAATGTAGAATTTTCTGGAAAGCATAAAGGAGTATTTGAAAGGAGTTTTTCAAAGAAAAACCTCGGTGAAGCTGCTTAGATATTGGGCATCAAGATCTATAGAGATAGATCAAGAAGCTTGATAAGATTTTTCAATGAGTACATACCTTGACAAGATTTTGAAGTAGTTCAAAATGGAACAGTCAAAGAAGTAGTTCTTGCCTGTATTGCAAGGTATAAAGTTGAGTAAAGACTCCAAACCCGACCACGGCAGAAAATAGAAAAGAGAAAATAGAAATTCAGTCATAGGTTCTATAAAATATGCTATGTTGTGTACCAGACCTATTGTGTACCTCACCATGAGTTTGGCAAGAGGGTACAATAGTGATCTAGTAGTAGATCACTGGACAACGGTCAAAATTATCCTTAGTGGAATAAGGATATATTTCTCGGTTATGGAGGTGATAAAGAGTCCGTCGTAAAGAGTTACGTCGATGCAAGCTTTTACACCGATCTGGATGACTCTAAGTCTCGATCTAGATACATATTGAAAGTGGGAGCTATTAGCTAGAGTAGCTCCGTACAGAGCATTGTAGACATAAAAATTTGCAAAATACATACGGATCTGAATGTGGCAGACTCGTTGACTAAACTTCTCTCACAAGCAAAACATGATCACACCTTAGTACTCTTTGGGTGTTAATCACATAGCGATGTGAACTAGATTATTAACTCTAGTAAACCCTCTGGGTGTTGGTCACATGACGATGTGAACTATGGGTGTTAAATCACATGGTGATGTGAACTATTGATGTTAAATCACATGGCGATGTGAACTAGATTATTGACTCTAGTGCAAGTGGGAGACTGAAGGAAATATGCCCTAGAGGCAATAATAAAGTTATTATTTATTTCCTTATTTCATGATAAATGTTTATTATTCATGCTAGAATTGTATTAACCGGAAACTTAGTACATGTGTGAATACATAGACAAACAGAGTGTCACTAGTATGCCTCTACTTGACTAGCTCGTTGAATCAAAGATAGTTAAGTTTCCTAGCCATGGACATGAGTTGGCATTTGATTAACGGGATCACATCATTAGAGAATGATGTGATTGACTTGACCCATTCCGTTAGCTTAGCACTTGATCGTTTAGTATGTTGCTATTGCTTTCTTCATGACTTATACATGTTCCTATGACTATGAGATTATGCAACTCCCGTTTACCGGAGGAACACTTTGTGTGCTACCAAACGTCACAACGTAACTGGGTGATAAAAAAGGTTCTCTACAGGTGTCTCCGAAGGTACTTGTTGAGTTGGCGTATTTCGAGATTAGGATTTGTCACTCCGATTGTCGGAGAGGTATCTCTGGGCCCTCTCGGTAATGCACATCACTATAAGCCTTGCAAGCAATGTGACTAATGAGTTAGTTGCGGGATGATGCATTACATAACGATTAAAGAGACTTGTCGGTAACGAGATTGAACTGGTTATTGAGATACCGATGATCGAATCTCGGGCAAGTAACATATGGATGACAAAGGGAACAACGTATGTTGTTATGCGGTTTGACTGATAAAGATCTTCGTAGAATATGTGGGAGCCAATATGAGCATCCAGGTTCCACTATTGGTTATTGACCAGAGACGTGTCTCGGTCATGTCTACATAGTTCTCGAACCCGTAGGGTCCGCACGCTTAAAGTTCGGTGACGATCGGTATTATGAGTTTTTGTGTTTTGATGTACCGAAGGTAGTTCGGAGTCCCGGATATGATCACGGACATGACGAGAAGTCTCGAATGGTCGAGACGTAAAGATCGATATATTGGACGACTATGTTCGGATACCGGAAAGGTTCCGGAAGGTTTTGGACATATACCGGAGTACCGGGGGGTTACCGGAAACCCCCTGGGAGTTTATTGGGCCTCATGGGCCTTAGTGGGAGAAGATGAGGGGCAGCCAGGGCAGCCGCGCACCCCCTCCCCCTCTAGTCCGAATTGGACAAGGAGGGGGCGGCGCCCCCCTTTTTCCTTCTCCTCCTATCTCCCTTCCTTCCCTTCTCCTACTCCAACAAGGAAAGGAGGAGTCCTACTCCCAGTGGGAGTAGGACTCCCCCCTTGGCACGCCCTCCTTGGCCGGCCGCCTCTCCCCCCTTGCTCCTTTATATACGGGGGCAGGGGGCACCTCTAGACACACAAGTTGATCTGTTGATCTCTCCCAGCCGTGTGCGGTGCCCCCCTCCACCATATTCCACATCGGTCATATCGTAGCGGTGCTTAGGCGAAGCCCTGCGTTGGTAGCAACATCATCAACGTCATCACGCCGTCGTGCTGGCGGAACTCTCCCGTGAAGCTCTGCTGGATCGGAGTCCGCGGGACGTCATCGAGCTGAACGTGTGCTGAACTCGGAGGTGCTGTATGTTCGGTACTTGGATCGGTCGGATCGTGAAGACGTACGACTACATCAACCGCGTTGTGCTAAATGCTTCTGCTTTCGGTCTACGAGGGTACGTGGACAACACTCTCCCCTCTCGTTGCTATGCATCACCATGATCTTGCGTGTGCGTAGGAATTTTTTTTTAAATTATTACGTTCCCCAACAAATTCATTTTGGCATCTTGTCCACAAGCATAGCAAGCATCATCAAAAAGGGATATTTCAAAAGAATCAACGGGATCATAACAGTCATCATAGCAATCATCCTTCGGTAAGCACGAAGGGAAAGTAAACAATGTATGAGTTGAAGAGTTACTCTCATTAGAAGCTGCGCACGGGTAGCTAATCCGCTCTTCCTCCTTTTGTTCTTCGCTCTCCTCGTCATCTTTTTCATCCAATGAGCTCACAGTTTCATCAATTTCTTCCTCCATAGACTCCTGCAAAATATTAGTCTCTTCTTGGACAGCGGAGACTTTCTCAATAAATGCATCAATATCGGCATTATATTCATAATTCTCATAGCAATATTTAAGTATAGCAAAATTTTCAGGCCTGTAAACAACATCATAAAGATTTTCACACTCTTTAAACAAAGATTCGATTTCATAAGCATCCATAAAAGCAACAAATTCTTCTATCTATTCCACATCATAGTAATCATATATACCTTTAGCATAAGAAGCCAAGGTTTCATTATCATTAAATTTGAATGAAAAGGGAAGGTGTGGAGCCTTCATCCTAGAGCAACAAGTATAATCATATCTCAAGCATAGTTGCCTAGCATACCAATACAACATATAAATTTGATCCCATAATAGTTTGCCTTTTTGAGTCAAGCGATAATCCCTAAAGTATTCAGGTTGATCCAACGTGTCTCCCATTACAAAATTGAATGGGGTTTTCTCAGGATTATCAAAGTAGTACATAATATCTTTCACATAATGAGCATCGAGGGTTTTAGGAGGTTCCCCATCTCCACGAGTAGCAAGTACACCTAATTTTTTTGCATTTCGTGTTCCATATCCATAACTAAAGATAGTGAACAACTTAGAACAGAGAATAAAAACTACTTAGTGATAAAGCAAAGAAGCACACACGAGAATATTCACCCCACGCTATTGCTCCCCGGCGATGGCGCCAGAAAAAAGTCTTGATAACCCACAAGTATAGGAGATCAATTGTAGCCTCTTTCGATAAATAAGAGTGTCGAACCCAACGAGGAGCTAAAGGTAGAACAAATATTCCCTCAAGTTCTATCGACCACCGATACAACTCTACGCACGCTTGACGTTCGCTTTACCTAGAACAAGTATGAAACTAGAAGTACTTTGTAGGTGTTGTTGGATAGGTTTGCAAGATAATAAAGAACACGTAAATAAAAAGTAGGGGATGTTTAGATAAAGACACAACTAAATTAGTTTTAGTGGAGAGCTTTTTGTCACGAGAAATTTATTTGTCCTAGGCAATCGATGACTAGACCGGTAATCATTATTGCAATTTTATTTGAGGGAGAGGCATAAGCTAACATACTTTCTCTTCTTGGATCATATGCACTTATGATTGGAACTCTAGCAAGCATCTGCAACTACTAAAGATCATTAAGGTAAAACCCAACCATAGCATTAAAGTATCAAGTCCTCTCTATTCCCATACACCATGACCTACTTATCCGTGTTTGTGTTTCAGTCACTCACGCAACGCAGACAATAAGCCAACCATGAACATATTGCAAACCCTACAGCGGGGATCCCTCACGCTTGCGCGACATGGAGAGCACCATAGGACAACACCAATAATAAAACATGCAACTCAAACCAATCACGATCATCAATTAACCCATAGGACAAAGCGGATCTACTCAAACATCATAAGATAGCCATACACCATTGGGAAATAATATATAGCATTGAGCACCATGTTTAAGTAGAGATTACAGCGGGTAAAAGAGGGGTTACACCGCTGTGCTACGTCTCCAATGTATCTATAATTTTTGATTGTTCCATGCTATTATATATTCTGTTTTGGATGTTTAATGGGCTTTATTATACACTTTTATATTATTTTTGGGACTAACCTACTAACCCAAGGCCCAGTGAAAATTGCTGTATTTTTTGCCTATTTCAGTGTTTCGCAGAAAAGGAATATCAAATGGAATCCAAACGGAATAAAACCTTCGGGAGCGTGATTTTTGGAACAAACGTGATCCAGATGACTTTGAGTGGACGTCAAGAAACACACGAGGCAGGGAGGCACGCCTGCTCCCTGGGCGCGCCCCCACCCTCGTGGGCCCCTCGTGGCTCCCCTGACCGACTTCCTTCGCCTATATATACTCTTATACCCCAAAAACATCCAGGAGCACCACGTAACCCTATTTCCACCGCTGCAACTCTCTGTACCCGTGAGATCCCATCTTGGGGCCTTTTCCGGCGCTCCGCCGGAGGGGGCATCGATCACAGAGGGCTTGTACATCAAAACCATAGCCTCTTCGATGATGCGTGAGTAGTTTACCTCAGACCTTCGGGTCCATAGTTATTAGCTAGATGGCTTCTTCTCTCTCTTTGGATCTCAATACAAAGTTCTCCTCGATCTTCTTGGAGATCTATTCGATGTAACTCTTTTTGGGGTGTGTTTGTCGAGATCCGATGAATTGTGGGTTTATGATCAAGATTATCTATGAACAATATTTGAATCTCCTCTGAATTCTTTTATGTATGATTTGATATCTTTGCAAGTCTCTTCGAATTATCAGTTTGGTTTGGCCTACTAGATTGATCTTTCTTGCAATGGGAGAAGTGCTTAGCTTTGGGTTCAATCATGCGGTGCTCGATCCTAGTGACAGAAGGGGAAACGACACGTATTGTATTGTTGCCATCGAGGATAAAAAGATGGGGTTTATATGATATTGCTTGAGTTTATCCCTCTACATCATGTCATCTTGCCTAATGCGTTACTCTGTTCTTATGAACTTAATACTCTAGATGCATGCTGGATAGCGGTCGATGTGTGGATTAATAGTAGTAGATGCAAAATCGTTTCGGTCTACTTGTCGCAGACGTGATGCCTATATACATGATCATGCCTAGATATTCTCATAATTGTGCACTATTCTATCAATTGCTCGACAGTAATTTGTTCACCCACCATAATACTTATGCTATCTTGAGAGAAGCCACTAGTGAAACCTATGGCCCCCGGGTCTATTCTCCATTATATTAATCTCCCGTCAACTAGCTATTTCTGTCGCCGTTTATTTTGCACTCTTTACTTTCAATCTTTATCATAAAAATACCAAAAATATTATCTTATCATCTCTATCATATCTCACTTTTGCAAGTGGCCGTGAAGGGATTGACAACCCCTTTATCGCGTTGGTTGCAAGGTTCTTATTTGTTTGTGTAGGTATGAGGGACTTGCGTGTGGCCTCCTACTGGATTGATACCTTGGTTCTCAAAAACTAAGGGAAATACTTACGCTACTTTGCTGCATCACTCTTTCCTCTTCAAGGGAAACCAATGCTGTGCTCAAGAGGTAGCACGCTGCATAGAGGGGGGAAGAGTTGGTGTAGATTGCAGTGACAATGATGGCCCCGGCGGCGTTCCGGCGCCACCGGGAGAGAGGGGGAGAGAGCCCCCCTTCTTCTTCTTCTTCCTTGACCTTCCCCCTAGGTGGGAGAAGGGTTTCCCCTCTGGTCCATGGTCTCCATGGCGTGGAAGGGGCGAGAGCCCCTCCGCGATTGGATCTGTCTCTCTCTGTTTCTGCGCTCCCTGATTCTGCCCCTTCACCATTTCTTAAATTCCCAAAGATCCGTAACTCCGATGGGCTGAATTTTGGACACGATCTCTATCTGGATATTAGCTTTCTTGCGGCCAAAGAAGGGCACCAACCACCTTACGGGGTGGCCACGAGGGCCCAGGGCGCGCCTGACCCCCTGGGGCTCGCCGCCCTGCCTCGTGGCCCCCTCGGGCATCGTCTCGCATTGATTCTTCTTCCCAAAAATCACATATATTCCAAAAAAATCTCCATCAATTTTTATCCCGTTTGGACTCCGTTTGATATGGATTTTCTGTGAAACAAAAAACATGCAACAAACAGGAACTGGCATTGGGCACTGGATCAATATGTTAGTCCTAAAAATAGTATAAAAAGTTGCCAAAAGTATATGAAAGTTGTAGAATATTGGCATGGAACAATCAAAAATTATAGATACGATGGAGACGTATCAGGGTCCCTTCATCATTGACGAAGTTCTCACTGGAGGAGCATACCGCCTGCGTGATGCATCAGACAATTTCCTAGAGCCGAACCCCTGGAACGTGGCCAGACTCCGAAGATTCTATGCCTAGCGCCGAACTCTTTGTTCGTCTCCTTCTCCCTGTTGCTTCCATTATTTTTTCCTCTCTTTTCGTTCTTCCTTTTTTACTTCCTAGCCTTAAAGCTTCCGCGCGGCTAAACCATGCACCTGTGACGTACACACCCTCGAACATGTACGTCCATTATACCTGGGGGCTTCCCGGACAGAAGCTTATTAGTATTATTTCCCGAGCATCAAGCTCATCACATATGCGTTTTTTTTTCATATGTACCTTTTCTTCACCATTATATGCATCGATATGACTTAAGTTTTGGCCAAGCTGGGTTGCCTGGCTCCTATGCTTATGCCCTACATTCCCGTTAGTTAGGCTAGGGCATAAAGGGAGCACCTCTACGATTGTTACTGCCGGGTCATCCGGATGTGTATCCCAGACTAGGTGAAGCCGAAAGCTAGCGTTCTTAAGGGAATACTCGGTCGGTGAACTAAAGATGTTTTTGCATTTACCGCATTGTGAACCCCCAGATGTTACATACACTGCGATTTTCTCAACCACAGTTCGGACATGCACATTAACGCATGTACACCCAGGGAAAGGAACCCTTAACGGAACTATTCTCTCTGGAAGATGTTTCTTACAATCATAATGTAATATAACATAACTAGCCGGATACTACTTGTCTGTTCAAGCAACTATGACCCCTACACCTGGTTTCCACGCATACCCCAGTTTATTTTGCCGCTCAGGTATTCGAAAACACTTCGCACCTTCGGGTCCAGAGGTCGAAGCGAAAAGGTCTGCCATGACAATCGTTTTACAATTCGGCTAGGGATAAATATGTCATGGAAATTACATAGTCACTTGGACTCAAAAATTTCCTCCTCTATACCGTCTAGCAGGCTGTCTAACTTACAATCATGTTGTGAATATTTGGCGGCTACTTCTACTTGGTCATATACCAAATTAACGGGAACTTCTTTCCCACCTGACCCTAGAGGTCCCACCCGGGCCATACGATTCGGATCAAGCTTGGTATACCGTGTTTTCACCATGGCCCAGGCCTCTCGTGCACCTTCCCGGCAGGCCGATATCTTCCATAATCGGAAACGTCGCCGCGCTCCCTTGAATAGATGTACAAGCTCCTCCATACTTCCTGGAGGAGAGGCGGATGGACATAAGGCCTTGTCAACACTTCACATCGCCTGCCGAGCTTGCTCGTGCATTTGCGACAGCTCCTGCAGCAGATCGCTCGACGATCCGGACATCTCCTCTTCGGGACGGCTAGTCAGCATACCTACAAACATAACTCTATCAGTTCCTTTCATCTCCGAATTACTCGGAGGTAAGTTTGAACACATATTTGAACATGCCGCCTCGTAGCCTTTTATTTTCCTTCACGGAGTCAGCCAGCTGGGCCCGCACATCTTTTAGTTCTTCGCCCAGCTGGGTGTTGGAATCCTGGATCTTGTTTTTCTCCCCCTGACTCGTGTTAGCACACGTTCGCCCGCGGCGAGTAGTCTTTTGGACTCTTTCTCTCCCGCTTGAGCGGCTTTCAATTGCTCCTCCAGTTGATCTGATGATCCTGTCATAAGATAAGCCACAGTGTTAGCATGGCTGGTATATACTTATGTTCTCTGGATGGAGGGGAATATTACCAGGTGACGCCTTCCTGGATTTCTCCAGTTCGGCAGTAACAATAGTTAGCTATGTCCGACACCTTTCTAGCTCTTGAGACAACAATTTGCTCTTCTCCGTAAGCACCTGGTTATACAACGATCCTTAAATCAGTTGTATCAACTGCTTCAAGTCTCGGGGGCTACTGGTATATAATCATCATATTCGGACAATGTGAACTTACCTGCACATCTTTTAAATGCTGCTCTGTGGCTCTGTTAAGCCCATCTCGAGCAGCTCGGATGTATGCATCAGCCGAGCTGAAGGCATTGAATGCCTCTTTTGTAAAGCTGGGGTCTCATAAAACGGCCCTCCGGCGCCGATGATTCATGGCGCTCTCCACTTCCGAGTTTGTGACGGATACATCATCCGAATCCACGACCGAAGGACAATCCGGCGTCGCTCCCGTATCAGCCCCCGTCTTTACGGCATGATCTGGATCCCGGCTATGGGGAGTATGACCTGCTGGACCCCTGGACATAGTCCGGCGAACTCTTTTCCTGATACAGGACAAACGGAAAAAGTCACAGTTGGATGCGACTGCCAAGGGGCATGTTTACAAATCCATACCTCTTCGATGAAGGCTCGACCGTGTCTTTGTTTGCCTTCCTCTTCGAAGGCTTGCCCGGCGTGGGGGCTGCTCTCTTTGGGGTTGCCTCTGGGGTAGCATGGCGCACCGAACGCCTCCCCTTTTGAGCACGAAACATTGCGGTGGATGAGGCAGAACGAGGAAACTCTTTCGGAGGAGATGTCTCCTGATTGCTTACGTGGGAGGCAGGAGAAGACCGAGATAGTCGGCGGTGATGGCCACTTCTGTGTCGTCATAGCTCACCTGGTAAAACACCCCATCCTCGAGCACCACGAATATATCCGGATCCTATTCGAATCCGGGGTCAAGGTCCCGGTTGTGGTCCTCTGGCTGTGGGGCGGGGCTGTGAAGCCCCTCAGAGATCTTTCGCCATTTTTGTTATAAATGGACGGATTAATATTCATTAAAAGTGGCTCAGGGAGTGGAGTGAGTAGGGCAGAGGGGTTGGGACTTACCCAACTAGGAGGATTGTACATGGAAAATCCATCTCTGCGCTTAATACGAAGAAATTCCTCTTCCTCCCCTTTGAACAGTTCGGCCAATATTTTGGCCAAAGCGGCGGGGGTATCCAGACCCTTCCGGCCGCAGCGGGAGGCGTCATCTTCCCCATTATAATGCCACATGGGAAGCCCCTTTGTATTGAAGTGGCTGAACCCCTCGTACTATGGAAGTTGCCATTACCTCGACTATTGATAATCCGGACTGGGCGAGCATCTTTATCTTGCTCATGAGTTGACGAACTTCCGCACTATCTTCCTCCTCGAGGCTCCAAGGGCGCTAGCTGTGGCGTTTCTTCAACGGAACGCTTGTGAATTCGGGAAGACCCCTCCGAACTGGGCCAGGAAGTGCGACGTCCTCAATGTAGAACCATTCGGAAGGCCACTCTTCGGATGCCTTCTTCGGTGTGCCAGACAGGTATCTGGTCTCGGTGATGCGCCATACCTCGGCTCCACCCACTTCAAATATGGATCCCTCGTGGTTAAGCGGGACGAGGCAGAATAGCTTTCTCCACAATTCAAAGTGGGCCTCACAACCCAGGAATAGCTCGCAAAGAGCGACGTAACCCGCGATGTGCAGGATGGAGGCGGGAGTGAAGTTGTGCAGTTGGAGGCCATAATACTCCAGAAGCCCTCGGAGGAACAGATGAATTAGAAATCCGACGCCTCTTAGCAAGTAGGGAATGAAGCACACTCGTTCCTCCCCAGATGGATTGGGGAAATTCTCCGCCTGGGCTCCGCCATTGAAGGAGGTCAACCCTGCCCGAACAGGGACCAGATCCGCGGGGGGAAGAAATCCCTGTGTTTGCAGCTTCACCAGCTGACCGTGGGATACGGACCATCTCTCCCAATCGCCTTTTTCTGGGCCGCAGGGACGGGAGGAGGAGCTGGGAGCGCTAGCCATGTTGGAGTGGTCTTTCCTAGCAAGCTCAGAGGATTTTCTCCGCGTGGTGCCGAATGGATCTGAGATCCAATCGCTTTAAATAGACGCTCTTTCTTAGATGGCCGGGGCGTTATGTGCAAAAATACCCTGACCTCTCGCATTCGCTCGACACGTGGAAGTTGAAGTCGTTGATACACAGAAGCCGAGGGGTACGACATTAAATGGAAGGCCGAATACATCTCTTTGAATTCATCGGAGGAGGAACCCGCCTTGCAATGCCAAAGACAATCTAAGCGCCGGACACCTCGTCATTGAAGCCTGGTTCGGGGGCTACTGAGGGAGTCCTGAACTAAGGGGTCCTCGGGCATCCGACCTGTTAGCCGTGAGCCGGACTGATGGGCTGTGAAGATACGAAGACCGAAGACTCTTACCCGTGTCCGGATGGGACTCTCCTTGGCGTGGAGGGCAAGCTTGGCGTCTGAATATGAAGATTCCTTTCTCTGTAACCGACCTTATGTAACCCTAGATCCCTCCGGTGTCTATATAAACCAGAGGGCTAGGTCCGTAGAGGCCAATGATCATCATAGTCATACAGGCTAGACTTCTAGGGTTTTAGCCATTACAATCTCGTGGTAGATCAACTCTTGTAACACTCATATTCATCAAGATCAATCGAGCAGGAAGTAGGGTATTACCTCCAGAGAGAGGGCCCGAACCTGGGTAAACATCGTGTCCCCTGTCTCCTGTTACCATCGACCTTAGACGCACAGTTCGGGTCCCCCTACCTGGGATCCGCCGGTTTTGACACCGACACTCCCGGTTCGGTTTTTTCGTCTGGTTTTTTCATGAAAAAAAGTTCGTCAAAACCTATCAACATGGTATCCTGGGTGATGGCAACCTGGGTGATGTTCTTCCGTTTTGTGACCTTGAGCTGGCTTCCTGGTTTGTGAGAATATAAGGTGTTATATTAATTAGGCATGATATGTTTGACACCTTGAGCAGGTTGCCTGGTTCATCATGCATTTAAATGAAGGATGAATTGAAGGAAATATGCCCTAGAGGCAATAATAAAGTTATTATTTATTTCCTTATATCATGATAAATGTTTATTATTCATGCTAGAATTGTATTAACCGGAAACGTGATACATGTGTGAATACATAAACAAACAGAGTGTCACTAGTATGCCTCTACTTGACTAGCTCGTTGATCAAAGATGGTTATGTTTCCTAGCCATTGACATGAGTTGTCATTTGATTAATGGGATCACATCATTAGAAGAATGATGTGATTGACTTGACCCATTCCGTTAGCTTAGCACACGATCTTTTAGTATGTTGCTATTGCTTTCTTCATGACTTATACATGTTCCTATGAATATGAGATTATGCAACTCCCATTTACCGGAGGAACACTTTGTGTGCTACCAAACGTCACAACGTAACTGGGTGATTATAAAGGTGCTCTACAGGTGTCTCCGAAGGTACTTGTTGGGTTGGCGTATTTCGAGATTAGGATTTGTCACTCCGATTGTCGGAGATGTATCTCTGGGCCCACTCGGTAATGCACATCACTTAAACCTTGCAAGCATTGCAACTAATGAGTTAGTTGCAGGATGATGTATTACGGAACGAGTAAAGAGACTTGCCGGTAACGAGATTGAACTAGGTATTGAGATACCGACGATCGAACCTCTGGCAAGTAACATACCGATGACAAAGGGAACAACGTATGTTGTTATGCGATCTGACAGATAAAGATCTTCATAGAATATGTGGGAGCTAATATGAGCATCCAGGTTCCGCTATTGGTTATTGACCGGAGATGTGTCTCGGTCATGTCTACATAGTTCTCGAACCCGTAGGGTCCGCACGCTTAAAGTTTCGATGACGGTTATATTATGAGTTTATGAGTTTTGATGTATCGAAGGTTGTTCGGGGTCCCGGATGTGATCACGGACATGACGAGGAGTCTCGAAATGGTCGAGACATGAAGATTGATATATTGGAAGCCTATATTTGGATATCGGAAGTGTTCCGGGTGAAATCGGGATTTTACAGGAGTACCGGAGGGGTTACCGGAACCCCCCGCGGGTTTAATGGGCCATAGTGGGCCTTAGTGGAGAAGAGGAGGGGCGGCCAGGGCAGGCCGCGCGCCCCCTCCCCCTCTAGTCCGAATAGGACAAGGAGGGGGGGCGACGCCCCCCTTTCCTTCTTCTCCTCTTCCTCCTTCCCCCCTTCTCCTAATCCAACAAGGAAGGGAGGGAGTCCTACTCCCAGTGGGAGTAGGACTCCTCCTGGCGCGCCCCTCCTGGCCGGCCGCACCTCCCCCCTTGCTCCTTTATATACGAGGGCAGGGGGCACCCCATAGACACAACAATTGATCAGTTGATCTTTTAGCCGTGTGCAGTGCCCCCCTCCACCATAGTCCACCTCGATAATACTGTAGCGGTGCTTAGGCGAAGCCCTGCGTCGGTAGAACATCATCATCGTCACCATGTCGTCGTGCTGACGAAACTCTCCCTCAACACTCGGCTGGATCGGAGTTCGAGGGACGTCATTGGGCTGAACGTGTGCTGAACTCGGAGGTGCCGTGCGTTCGGTACTTGATCGGTCGGATCGTGAAGACGTACGACTACATCAACCGCGTAGTGCTAACGCTTCCGCTTTCGGTCTAGGAGGGTACGTAGACAGCACTCTCCCCTCTCGTTGCTATGCATCACCATGATCTTGCGTGTGCGTAGGATTTTTTTTGAAATTACTACGTTCCCCAACAGTGGCATCCGAGCCTGGTTTTATGCGTAGATGTCATATGCACGAGTAGAACACAATTGAGTTGTGGGCGATATAAGTCATACTGCTTACCAACATGTCATACTTTGGTTCGGCGGTATTGTTGGATGAAGCGGCCCGGACCGACATTACGCGTACGCTTACGCGAGACTGGTTCTACCGACGTGCTTTGCACACAGGTGGCTGGCGGGTGTCAGTTTCTCCAACTTTAGTTGAACCGAGTGTGGCTACGCCCGGTCCTTGCGAAGGTTAAAACAACACCAACTTGACAAACTATCGTTGTGGTTTTGATGCGTAGGTAAGAACGGTTCTTGCTCAGCCCGTAGCAGCCACGTAAAACTTGCAACAACAAAGTAGAGGACGTCTAACTTGTTTTTGCAGGGCATGTTGTGATGTGATATGGTCAAAGCATGATGCTAAATTTTATTGTATGAGATGATCATGTTTTGTAACCGAGTTATCGGCAACTGGCAGGAGCCATATGGTTGTCGCTTTATTGTATGCAATGCAATCGCCCTGTAATGCTTTACTTTATCACTAAGCGGTAGCGATAGTCGTAGAAGCATAAGATTGGCGAGACGACAACGATGCTACGATGGAGATCAAGGTGTCGCGCCGGTGACGATGGTGATCATGACGGTGCTTCGGAGATGGAGATCACAAGCACAAGATGATGATGGCCATATCATATCACTTATATTGATTGCATGTGATGTTTATCTTTTATGCATCTTATCTTGCTTTGATTGACGGTAGCATTATAAGATGATCTCTCACTAAATTTCAAGATAAAAGTGTTCTCCCTGAGTATGCACCGTTGCCAAAGTTCGTCGTGCCCAGACACCACGTGATGATCGGGTGTGATAAGCTCTACGTCCATCTACAACGGGTGCAAGCCAGTTTTGCACACGCAGAATACTCAGGTTAAACTTGACGAGCCTAGCATATGCAGATATGGCCTCGGAACACTGAGACCGAAAGGTCGAGCGTGAATCATATAGTAGATATGATCAACATAGTGATGTTCACCATTGAAAGCTACTCCATTTCACGTGATGATCGGTTATGGTTTAGTTGATATGGATCACGTGATCACTTAGAGGATTAGAGGGATGTCTATCTAAGTGGGAGTTCTTAAGTAATATGATTAATTGAACTTAAATTTATCATGAACTTAGTACCTGATAGTATCTTGCTTGTCTATGTTGATTGTAGATAGATGGCCCGTGCTGTTGTTCCGTTGAATTTTAATGCGTTCCTTGAGAAAGCAAAGTTGAAAGATGATGGTAGCAATTACACGGACTGGGTCCGTAACTTGAGGATTATCCTCATTGCTGCACAGAAGAATTACGTCCTGGAAGCACCGCTAGGTGCCAAACCTGCTGCAGGAGCAACACCAGATGTTATGAACGTCTGGCAGAGCAAAGCTGATGACTACTCGATAGTTCAGTGTGCCATGCTTTACGGCTTAGAACCGGGACTTCAACGACGTTTTGAACGTCATGGAGCATATGAGATGTTCCAGGAGTTGAAGTTAATATTTCAAGCAAATGCCCGGATTGAGAGATATGAAGTCTCCAATAAGTTCTACAGCTGCAAGATGGAGGAGAATAGTTCTGTCAGTGAGCATATACTCAAAATGTCTGGGTATAACAATCACTTGATTCAACTGGGAGTTAATCTTCCGGATGATAGCGTCATTGACAGAATTCTTCAATCGCTACCACCAAGCTACAAGAGCTTCGTGATGAACTATAACATGCAAGGGATGGATAAGACGATTCCTGAGCTCTTCGCAATGCTAAAAGCTGCGGAGGTAGAAATCAAGAAGGAGCATCAAGTGTTGATGGTTAATAAGACCACCAGTTTCAAGAAAAAGGGCAAAGGGAAGAAGAAGGGGAACTTCAAGAAGAACAACAAGCAAGTTGCTGCTCAAGAGAAGAAACCCAAGTCTGGACCTAAGCCTGAGACTGAGTGCTTCTACTGCAAGCAGACTGGTCACTGGAAGGGAACTGCCCCAAGTATTTGGCGGATAAGAAGGATGGCAAGGTGAACAAAGGTATATGTGATATACATGTTATTGATGTGTACCTTACCAGAGCTCGCAGTAGCACCTGGGTATTTGATACTGGTTCTGTTGCTAATATTTGCAACTCAAAACAGGTACTACGGATTAAGCGAACACTGGCCAAGGACGAGGTGACGATGCGCGTGGGAAACGGTTCCAAAGTCGATGTGATCGCCGTCGGCATGCTACCTCTACATCTACCTTCGGGATTAGTATTAGAACTAAATAATTGTTATTTGGTGCCAGCGTTGAGCATGAACACTATATCTAGATCTTGTTTGATGCGAGACGGTTATTCATTTAAATCAGAGAATAATAATTGTTCTATTTATATGAGTAATATCTTTTATGGTCATGCACCTTTAAAGAGTGGTCTATTTTTAATGAATCTCGATAGTAGTGATACACATATTCATAATGTTGAAGCCAAAAGATGCAGAGTTGATAATGATAGTGCAACTTATTTGTGGCACTGCCGTTTGGGTCATATTGGTGTAAAGCGCATGAAGAAAATCCATGTTGATGGGCTTTTGGAATCACTTGATTATGAATCAGCTGATGCTTGCGAACCATGCCTCATGGGCAAGATGACTAAGACTCCGTTCTCCGGAACAATGAAGCGAGCAACTGACTTATTGGAAATAATACATACTGATGTATGCGATCCGATGAGTGTTGAGGCTGGCGGCAGGCATCGTTATTTTCTCACCTTCACAGATGATTTAAGCAGATATGGATATATCTACTTAATGAAACATAAGTCTGAAACATTTGAAAAGTTCAAAGAATTTCAGAGTGAAGTTGAAAATCATTGTAACAAGAAAATAAAGTTTCTACGATCTGATCGTGGAGGAGAATATTTGAGTTACGAGTTTGTTCTTCATTTGAAACAATGCGGAATAGTTTCGCAACTCACGCCACCCGGAACACCACAGCGTAATGGTGTGTCCGAACGTCGTAACCGCACTTTATTAGATATGGTGCGATATATGAGGCCTCTTACTGATTTGCCGCTATCATTTTGGGGTTATGCTTTAGAGACGGCTGCATTCACGTTAAATAGGGCACCATCTAAATCCGTTGAGACGACACCATATGAACTGTGGTTTGGCAAGAAACCCAAGTTGTCGTTTCTTAAAGTTTGGGGCTGTGATGCTTATGTGAAAAAGCTTCAACCTGATAAGCTCGAACCCAAATCGGAGAAATGTGTCTTCATAGGATACCCAAAGGAGACTGTTGGGTACACCTTCTATCACAGATCCGAAGGCAAGACATTCGTTGCTAAGAATGGATCCTTTCTAGAGAAGGAGTTTCTCTCGAAAAAAGTGAGTGGGAGGAAAGTAGAACTTGATGAGGTAACTGTACCTGCTCCCTTATTGGAAAGTAGTTCATCACAGAAACCGGTTCCTGTGACGCCTACACGAATTAGTGAGGAAGTTAATGATGATGATCATGAAACTTCAGATCAAGTTATTACTGAACCTTGTAGGTCAACCAGAGTAAGATCCGCACCAGAGTGGTACGGTAATCCTGTTCTGGAGGTTATGTTACTAGACCATGACGAACCTACGAACTATGAAGAAGCGATGGTGAGCCCAGATTCCTCAAAATGGCTTGAGGCCATGAAATCTGAGATGGGATCCATGTATGAGAATAAAGTATGGACTTTGGTTGACTTGCCCGATGATCGGCAAGCCATTGAGAATAAATGGATCTTCAAGAAGAAGACTGACGTTGACGGTAATATTACTGTCTATAAAGCTCGACTTGTTGCAAAAGGTTTTCGACAAGTTCAAGGGATTGACTACGATGAGACTTTCTCACCCGTAGCGATGCTTAAGTCTGTCCGAATCATGTTAGCAATTGCCGCATTTTATGATTATGAAATTTGGCAAATGGATGTCAAAACTGCATTCCTGAATGGATTTCTGGAAGAAGAGTTGTATATGATGCAACCGAAAGGTTTTGTCGATCCAAAGGGAGCTAACAAAGTGTGCAAGCTCCAGCGATCCATTTATGGACTGGTGCAAGCCTCTCGGAGTTGGAATAAACGCTTTGATAGTGTGATCAAAGCATTTGGTTTTATACAGACTTTTGGAGAAGCCTGTATTTACAAGAAAGTGAGTGGGAGCTCTGTAGCATTTCTGATATTATATGTGGATGACATATTGTTGATTGGAAATGATATAGAATTTCTGGATAGCATAAAGGGATACTTGAATAAGAGTTTTTCAATGAAAGACCTCGGTGAAGCTGCTTATATATTGGGCATCAAGATCTATAGAGATAGATTAAGACGCTTAATTGGACTTTCACAAAGCACATACCTTGACAAAGTTTTGAAGAAGTTCAAAATGGATCAAGCAAAGAAAGGGTTCTTGCCTGTGTTACAAGGTGTGAAGTTGAGTAAGACTCAATGCCCGACCACTGCAGAAGATAGAGAGAAGATGAAAGATGTTCCCTATGCTTCAGCCATAGGCTCTATCATGTATGCAATGCTGTGTACCAGACCTGATGTGTGCCTTGCTATAAGTTTGGCAGGGAGGTACCAAAGTAATCCAGGAGTGGATCACTGGACAGCGGTCAAGAACATCCTGAAATACCTGAAAAGGACTAAGGATATGTTTCTCGTTTATGGAGGTGACAAAGAGCTAGTCGTAAATGGTTACGTCGATGCAAGCTTTGACACTGATCCGGACGATTCTAAATCGCAAACCAGATACGTGTTTACATTGAACGGTGGAGCTGTCAGTTGGTGTAGTTCTAAACAAAGCGTTGTGGCGGGATCTACGTGTGAAGCGGAGTACATAGCTGCTTCCGAAGCAGCAAATGAAGGAGTCTGGATGAAGGAGTTCATATCCGATCTAGGTGTCATACCTAGTGCATCGGGTCCAATGAAAATCTTTTGTGACAATACTGGTGCAATTGCCTTGGCGAAGGAATCCAGATTTCACAAGAGAACCAAGCACATCAAGAGACGCTTCAATTCCATCCGGGATCTAGTCCAGGTGGGAGACATAGAAGTTTGCAAGATACATACGGATCTAAATGTTGCAGACCCATTGACTAAGCCTTTTCCACAAGCAAAACATGATCAGCACCAAGGCTCCATGGGTGTTAGAATCATTACTGTGTAATCTAGATTATTGACTCTAGTGCAAGTGGGAGACTGAAGGAAATATGCCCTAGAGGCAATAATGAAGTTATTATTTATTTCCTTATATCATGATAAATGTTTATTATTCATGCTAGAATTGTATTAACCAGAAACGTGATACATGTGTGAATACATAAACAAACAGAGTGTCACTAGTATGCCTCTACTTGACTAGCTCGTTGATCAAAGATGGTTATGTTTCCTAGCCATTGACATGAGTTGTCATTTGATTAACGGGATCACATCATTAGAAGAATGATGTGATTGACTTGACCCATTCCGTTAGCTTAGCACACGATCGTTTAGTATGTTGCTATTGCTTTCTTCATGACTTATACATGTTCCTATGAATATGAGATTATGCAACTCCCGTTTACCGGAGGAACACTTTGTGTGCTACCAAACGTCACAACGTAACTGGGTGATTATAAAGGTGCTCTACAGGTGTCTCCGAAGGTACTTGTTGGGTTGGCGTATTTCGAGATTAGGATTTGTCACTCCGATTGTCGGAGATGTATCTCTGGGCCCACTCGGTGATGCACATCACTTAAGCCTTGCAAGCATTGCAACTAATGAGTTAGTTACAGGATGATGTATTACGGAGCGAGTAAAGAGACTTGCCGGTAACGAGATTGAACTAGGTATTGAGATACCGACGATCGAACCTCGGGCAAGTAACATACCGATGACAAAGGGAACAACGTATGTTGTTATGCGGTCTGACCGATAAAGATCTTCGTAGAATATGTGGGAGCCAATATGAACATCCAGGTTCCGCTATTGGTTATTGACCGGAGACGTGTCTCGGTCATGTCTACATAGTTCTCGAACCCGTAGGGTCCGCACGCTTAAAGTTTCGATGACGGTTATATTATGAGTTTATGAGTTTTGATGTATTGAAGGTTGTTCGGAGTTCCGGATGTGATCACGGACATGACGAGGAGTCTCGAAATGGTCGAGACATGAAGATTGATATATTGGAAGCCTATATTTGGAAATCGGAAGTGTTCCGGGTGAAATCGGGATTTTTTTACCGGAGTACCGGAACCCCCGGGGGTTTAATGGGCCATAGTGGGCCTTAGTGGAGAAGAGGAGGGGCGGCCAGGGCAGGCCGCGCGCCCCCTCTTCCTCTAGTCCGAATAGGACAAGGAGGGGGGGGGGGCGCCCCCCTTTCCTTCTTCTCCTCTTCCTCCTCCCCCCTTCTCCTAATCCAACAAGGAAGGGAGGGAGTCCTACTCCCGGTGGGAGTAGGACTCCTCCTGGCGCGCCCCTCCTGGCCGGCCGCACCTCCCCCCTTGCTCCTTTATATACGGGGGCAGGGGGCATCCCATAGACACAACAATTGATCAGTTGATCTTTTAGCCGTGTGCGGTGCCCCCTCCACCATAGTCCATCTCGATAATACTGTAGCGGTGCTTAGGCGAAGCCCTGCGTCGGTAGAACATCATCATCCTCACCACGCCGTCGTGCTGACAAAACTCTCCCTCAACACTCGGCTGGATCGGAGTTCGAGGGACGTCATCGGGCTGAACGTGTGCTGAACTCGGAGGTGCCGTGCGTTCGGTACTTGATCGGTCGGATTGTGAAGACGTACGACTACATCAACCGCGTAGTGCTAACGCTTCCGCTTTCGGTCTACGAGGGTACGTAGACAACACTCACCCCTCTCGTTGCTTTGCATCACCATGATCTTGCGTGTGCGTAGGAATTTTTTTGAAATTACTACGTTCCCCAACATGAATAGATATCGATATCCCTAAATTTGCTGTCGTGCTTATCTGAAGCAAGAATAATGTTGATTAACTAATCGTCCGCTATGACATACTCTAGGCAATTTTTTGGAAGTTGTCACTAAAGCAAAATACAACATTTTTGTGCAGATTCACAAGTCTCCTACTGTGGAAAAAAAAAGTAAAGAAGATCAGAGAATAATTACATTGTCATCTGACCAGGCTAATCTGCAGAAAGCATGCATGGATAGGGATCATCCCAGTAACCTCTGCAAAGAGAGGGTGCATTTAAGGAGATATCTTCCTATATTTATCTGCAGCATCGATGATATCATGGGCAGTTTTTCTTCTTGTCTAACTGGATCTGTATCGTCATCTATGTTAGATTAATCTCTTCGGTTGACTCATCCACGCTTGATATTATTTATGGGGTAGGAAAATTTTATTCAACCAGAACTATTTAGATCATCCAGATTCTCTGTCATTTTCATTCAAGCGTATGCATATTGTTGTGTTGAATAACATGTTTGCTGATGTAATGCAAGCCAATAATTTTCATGGTCGTGCTACCTTTGGTATTTCCTACTATATATTGGTATTGTTGAGTGAGCTTGGCTATAAGTTGTCAGATGGCTCTTGATTCATTTCAGATTTCACACACGCTCTGCTAATCATTAGCAATCCAAGCTAATTGTTTTTCCATATACTGATCTATATTGAATGTGTTGTGTAGATGAAACCAAACAGGAGGCGCAAAATTACATTATATTTGTTACAACATTATATTTTTTTGTTAATGTCTAATATATTAGTTAGTTTATGCAAATTTAATTTTATGCTTCTTCATTTTGTAAAATAGCACACAAATTTCTATATTTAAATGGACAAATGGACGGGCGCGGCAACGCGCGCCATCAACGATCTAGTATGTATGTAAAACGTCTGTCTGTACCGTGTCTCTAAAAAACAGTACATGTCAGGTTTAAAAAAGGAACATACTACAAGTCCCTTGAAGGTGCTCATAGGGATACGATGTGCATGTGTGTGTTCATATGGGTGAATGCATGTATATAAGCGTCTGTGTGTGTCTAAAAAAAAGTAAATTTCAGGTTAAAAAACAACACATTACAGGTCCCAGCTGGTAATGGGCCAGTGTGCTGGGCCAGCATCACGCTCAGTGCTCCTCAACCAACACTGGGCCAGAAGCCCAGAACAATGGAAGTAAGCTTGGGCGGAGATGCAATAACACGACACCTGCAGGGGCTTCCTGCAAAGCAGCCGACTTGCCTGCCTCCCGCGTCTGCTCCGAGTTCTGCAGTCGGGCCCCGCGAACTCCAAAAACCCTAACCAAGCAAGCCCACCTTTCAGTCCCAAAACCCTCCCCACACCCTTCCCGCCGCCGCACGCCCGCCTCCCGTCCGCCGCCGCCGCCATGGACGCCGACGCGTCGCGCCAGGTGCGCGTGCGCTTCGTCACGAAGCTGCCGCCTCCGCTCCGCGCGCCGCCCACCGCCATCGCGGTCCCCGCCGAGCTCTCCCGCATGGGCCTCTCCGAGATCGTCAACAGCCTCCTCCTCTCCGGTGAGCGCGCCCGCACACGCACCCTAGCCCTGGCCTCGGTACGACGCGAATTTTTCCTTTACTATAACTAAACCGGTCGCCCCGTTCCGCAGCCGAGCCGGACCACCAGGCGCAGCCCTTCGACTTCATCGTGGATGGCGAGCTCGTGCGGATGCCGCTCCATCAGTTCCTGCTCGCCAAGGGCATCTCGGCGGTAATGAATTCGTGTTTTGGAAATTTTTAGTTTTAGAGGTGTTTCTGTGCGATGGACTTGGTTGTGAAAATTGTGTGGGGATTTGGTGTGAACGCTTCTGCAGGAGCGGGTGCTTGAGCTGGAGTACATAAAAGCCGTGGCGCCCAGGAAGCAGGAGCCACCATTGCCACACGATGACTGGGTTAGCGCAGTTGATGGGTCCAACCCAAGGTATGGCTGTGGTCTGCTGAGGATTTAGTTGGTCAATGATGCTCTAATTTGGCAAGGACCTTCCGCGATGTGTGTATCAGTCATAATTGGATGACGTGGCCTTGTGTTTTTGGATTTGAGGATATGCCTTGCCTGAGTTGGATAGCAGTGGCTACTTGATGCCAAAAAAAACTGATTATGGCCATTTTCGGTTCATAGTAGGTGGTAGTTGAGCTGGAGAAGGATAAATGAGGATTATCATCGGTCTGCTTGCATAAATAGTTTATGAATACTTTAATAATCCATTGTTTAGATACCTCTCTATACCATGTCCACACTGGCTTCCACTGTAGAAGCAGGGGATATGTTGTGATCAAGTCGTAATACTGAGGGACGATAACATCAACTTAAAAGTATGCTGAAATAGAGGGCAGATTCGTATTCTGACATGCTGTTGTGCTCGGGCAATGTCAAAAAACGAGTTAGTTTTGGAATATTTGTAGATAAAGACTTGCATGTCTTTATCTATTTCCTAGGACATGCTTTAGGCAACTATCTCGTGTAAATGATATGTATCATCGAGGAAACTATTTATGAAGGTTAAATAATCAGGGTTGTACCTATGTGTCACTTGTGCAATATTTCCATTACTTTCCTGCCAAGAAGGTTCTAAACAGTCTTTAGAAGTTTGATTAGTAAGCAATAGAACGTTCATGTCTTGGTGAGATTTTGAGTATGTCTCACCTTGCTTATCAATATTTTCATAACATACTTATAAATTATTGATCCAACTGAAAGGAGCTAACCCTTAGCCAAGCCAAGATATATTCAAGCTTTTTAAGGCTTTAGTAAAATTTAGTTGCATGCCTTCCTAAGCCAGAGAGCCGCGACCGAGAAATTCTAGACTTCCCAAATACTCCCTCCGTCCCATAATGTAAGACGTTTTTTGACACTAAAAACGTCTTACAGTATTGGACGGAGGGAGTATATCGTTCTGTGGCTGGACCTTTGCGAGTTAAAAGATTCAACATGTAACTGCACTAACTAACCCAACTGAAATCCTGTAAAAATATCCTCTTTGGTGTCTCAACCGGATCAGTATTGTACAACTATGCACTCGTTCACAGTTACATAGTGGCATCTTTGATCGTTTACTTGATATGCATAAACCTTTTTCAAGCGAACCATCTACATTGTTGACCATTCTTTGATGTTTGCTTCTTTGTGGATTCCAGTATTACTAAACTACTTATCTTTTGGCAGCTTCATATTAACAGGTTGCTATGATGGTCTTGCAAGGTGTGCATCTATCAGATCTTCTGTTTGATCCTGTTTTAAAAAAGCGAATAAAGTGTCAATTGTTGCATAAAGAGTATGTAGTACTTTTGTATGTCTTACCTTTTTAAATTTCATTCTTGCATAGAATATGGAAAGATGCAGCTGAATGTACTCAAGTTTTGGAGGGACACAGTGGTGCAATTACTTCTGCCAGCTTCATCAATAAAGGTTACTATACTAAAAGTATTTAATATTTATTAAAATTGATATACTGGTGCATTCCTGTTGCTAATTATTTTCCTACCATTGCCAGTATCAGGCCATATGTATCTTGAAGCAAACTAACTTGAATAATGTTGTTCCAGGAGTTGAAACTGATGGCAGTTTGCATGTCGTGACTGGCTCAAAGGATAGGTCATTGCGCCTGTTCAAGGTAAATCTATGCAGTTTTCCTTTTTGAAGACTTGTTTTATTTACGCTGTAATATATACTTCTTGCGATCTTAAATTATGCTATGCATTCTTGAAGTTTGATACTTCAGTCACCATCGGCTCCTCGAAGCGAATTGGAGCTTACAAAATTCTTCCTGGTCATACATCATCTATTCAAAGTATTGCTGTTGACCCTTCCAGAAATATGGTAATGATTCACTTGATCTGATGTTGCACAACAATGTTATATTATAATTTTTATCCTGATTTCTTCTTCTGAACGTATTTTTCCGTACCTAGATATGTTCTGCTTCCTGGGATACCACTATTAAGCTATGGGCAGTCGAAGGATCTGAAGAAGATAGTGACACCGTCTCTGTGAAAAAGAGAAGGATGAACTCTGATGCATCTGGACCTGAAGAGTCTCAGTTAGAGGTACTTGTTAGTTATGTTGTAATACAAATTCTTGGTTCCTATATGCGTAATGCCTGTGTGGTGAAGTATATTTATCTGTTGCTTGATATAGTTAAGAAGCCAAGTATGTTTCATTCCATTATGTATATATGGTGTTTTTTTTATTCCATTTTGTATATGCTGCTTTTCTTTTTATTCCAGTCCAAGTAGTATGAATACACAGCAGCGTTAAAAATGGTTTGGTTCTGGTTAAGTTGTAAGCTACTCTTGACTTTTTCGTAGTGACTGGACCTCTTTATTTGAGTTATTCACTTGAAAATGGGCCTGGGCTTGTTTTTGAAATCCTTGTGCTACAATGGATTCATTTGTTGTCATGAACTCATGTTAAATCCTGTTGAACTCACAGTTTTTATCCTGTTTGTACTCCAGGGTTCAGCATCTTCAACACTTCTGGGACATACACAATGTGTTTCTTCTGTTGCTTGGCCTGAGCAGCGAACAATATATTCGGCATCTTGGGATCATTCTGTTCGGCAGTGGGATGCTCAAACAGGGAGAGAAACCTGGAATATGGTATGCCGAGAGAAATAGGTTGCAAATTATGTAGTGCACTCTGTTGTTATCTGACTAGCTGTGAAAACAAGTCATCTGCTGTTTTTGTGCTAGCATAGCAGTAGGGATAGGAACAACTTTTCAATCTGGGTGCTGATTTTCTAGTTTATCTCCGAGTTTTGTCTCTTGCAAACTGAAAGAGTACGCACTCTATTATCGACCCATTTGTGCAGTCCATACAGTATATTTGTCCAGCGGTCATATGACTAGTGCAGCTCTATTGATCTGTTTCATAACTGTACCAATCTTATTCTATTTTATCTTCAATCTTTCTTCTAGTTTTGTGGGAAGGCCTTGAATTGTTTGGACTGTGGTGGCGAGGGCTCTTCACTGATTGCAGCTGGTGGTTCTGACCCTGTATTGAGGGTATGGGATCCCCGCAAACCTGGTAAACATATTAAACACTATGTTTTGTATAGCTCTGTTGGAAACACATTCAAATTAGCTCATATGTTTTCCTTTGAACAGGAACAACAGCTCCTATTTTCCAGTTCTCTTCACACTCAAGCTGGATCTCCGCCTGCAAATGGCATCCAAGTTCCTGGTTTCATTTGATATCATCATCGTTTGATGGGAAAGTGATGTTGTGGGATCTAAGAACAGCTGTAAGTTTCTGTAAATCTCATTTACTTCCTGATTCGTTCTCTTTCTTTCAAATCACTGCGTAAACATACAGTTAATGATTTTGCTCCTGCTGTAGTGGCCTCTGGCTTCTGTGGACTCCCACAAAGATAAGGTAACCTTTTCAATTTGTGGTTTACCTTTTGCATACTTCTGGGGCAAATGAGATGCTCAACAGAATTCACTGGATGTAGGTTTTATGCGCTGATTGGTGGAAAGGGGACAGCGTGATAAGTGGTGGAGCTGATTCCAAGCTGTGTATCTCATCAGGGGTTGAGATAGCGTGAGAAGATTCCCTCCCATATGTTGTTCTTGTGCTATCAAGGTTTTAACCATCTCAATTTTGAATCGGTTTAAATAATTCAGTTTTATAACCATTTATTTCATCTTGCATAACCAGCCTTAGCTTCCTTTGTTGAACTCCTTGCATGTTTTGCAGCTAACAGCTGTTCAATCCAGACTATATTGGTTGACAAGGCATCCCAAAAACCAAACCATACCAATTATGGTTGGAAGCATGTGCACCCTATTGTCAGATCATGACTTCAAATGAAGTTGTTGCATCCTATGCCAGCGCTTGCGCATAAGTAGATCCATGTTAGGGGTCACCAGATTTTGCAATCAAGTTTTGTTTTGTGCTCCTTATTTGCTGAAACTGTGAAAAGCCAACACATTATAACAATGTTGTGATTCATACTTCGAGATAATTGTTCTAGCATGTTAAATTTCAGATTGTTTTTGCTTCGGCAATTTTTTGTTTTTGTTTTACTTCAGCATTCCTTCGCTGATATACACTTGCTTGTGTCATAAGATCTCTCTCACAGGTGACCTAACAGCTCTATGAGCTTGCACGGTCGTACCTGCCCTGCACACCGCATCTGCACGGTGTCCTCAACTGCAGCCTAAACAGACAGAGTACAGAGTGCCCTTTCCTGACCCAAATCTTGAGCAGATGTAGACTCTGAAACGCAGTGTAGACAGGTAGGTGGCCAAACTTGTTGCAAAGCGCTGGACTCTGCGCAAGCTGCCTCCTGCACCCTATAAGTAGCAAGCAGCACCTGCTATCTCTCCCACACGGCCAGACTCAAACCGCACTGCCTAGCCAGTGCTGCACACGTCGAGCAATATGGCTTTGAAAAACTCTGCCGTCCTCCTCATCGGGCTTCTTCTCTCTTGTGTTGCCACGAGCAGTGCGGCGAGAATCCTGGAAGAGACCGTTCCGTCCAAGGAGGAGCACCAGCCTGAGGTGCCACCGCTTCCTAAGGTAGAACTGCCACCGTTTCCGGAAGTGCACCTACCGCCTAAGCCTGAGCTTCCCAAGGTGGAGTTGCCGCCGGTCCCGGAGGTGCACTTGCCACCTAAGCCTAAGTTGCCCAAGGTGGAGTTGCCTCCGGTCCCGGAAGTGCACATGCCACCCAAGCCGGAGCTGCCCAAAGTGGAGCTGCCGTCGGTCCCTGAGGTACACCTGCCACCCAAGCCGGAGTTGCCCAAGGTAGAGCTGCCAACATTCCCGGAGGTTCACATGCCACCCAAGCCGGAGATGCCCAAGGTGGAGCTGCCGCCGAAGCCCGAGATGCCCACTGTTCCCGTGTTCCATGTCCCGGAGTCGGAGCCCAAGCCGTGAGAATTGGCTTATCAATATTGTTGCCTTGTTATACCTCCTCTGCTCCTCGTACATGTACCTATTGTCGTGTTGTGTCGATGATCTGATTGTTTAATTGTGGTTTTCAGCTAGTGTTGTGAGTGATCCTTATATATTGGTATATATGGGAAATATATATTTTGTTCTCACAATTACCCTTTTCTCATAAGAGCCCTTCGCAAGTATGCATGCCCTCCTTACAACAATTTCACAGCAAGCCTTGATTGCATCTGTCATTTTTCCAACTACAAAACATAAAGCCTAAACATTTTTTCTTCGACCTCAACCTGTCCTAGCTTTAACACCTGATATTTACAACCCACACATTGTTCTTGAGTTTACGCCAATAGTCTTAATGCGGATGAGCAAGAGGGTGTCTCAAGGTGTCACCAGAATCACACTGTTCTTGGGTGCCTGGGAGTGGCAGCTCACTCGCTTGTTTTATGGCCGCTTCTTTCGTTGACCTCACCTCCTTTTAACTCTGATGTCATAACCTTGAAAGGAAGTAGCCAACTGTGAATATATGACTAGCATCGAGCGAATGGAGGTAGCAGTGATCTGGGTGTCTAAGTATCAACACGGGCGCCGCTGATGAAGAGTGCTGGACCACTTTTTTGTTACCTTACTCCGGATTTTGGTGTTGGGTTCGGTGGGCAAATCATGTCCCAATTTGTTCTTGTGTATGATGAAATCTATAGGTTTGCCAAATTCAAAAGCCAAATAATAAGACAAAAAATCAAACCAACGTTACCGAGTGCTCAACTCTTAAGTACCACACCAGCAGAGCGAACACATCGCTAGTGATATTTCGGATGCGGCGGACATTAGACAGTTCCGCCCTATCACAGTCCTCTATGTGATATTTCGGATCCTAGCGAAAGGGTACGCCAGTAGGGCGGCCTTAATCGCCCCCCGGATTCATCACCCGAACCAATCGGCCTTCACGAAAGGAAGGTATATTTTGGATGGGATCCTCGTTCTCCATGAGATTATCCATGAGGTTAAGAGCAAACATCTCCGCGCGGTGTTCTTCAAGATCGATTTCCACAAAGCTTATGACACTGTTCATTGGTCCTTCCTTCGGGAGGTGTTGCTCAAGCGTGGATTTGATCCCCACTGGGTTGCCCGGGTGATGCAATTAGTGACGAGTGGTCGGACGACTGTGAACATAAATGGGGAGGTTGGGCCTTACTTCACGACTGGCCAAGGGGTACGACAAGGAGACCCGATATCCCCGTTTCTATTCAACCTTGTGGTTGATGCGCTCGCCCCGATTCTTGACTTGGCCAAGCGCGCCGGCCACATTAGGGGGATCTGGCCCCACCTTGTGGCCAATGGAGGTCTGACCCACCTCCAATATGCTGATGACACCATTATGATGGTGGAAGGGTCAGATGAGGATATTCAGAACCTCAAGTTCCTCCTCCTCTGCTTTCAGGAAATGTCGGGTCTCACAATTAATTTTGCCAAGAGCGAGGTAATAGTCTTGGGATATTCTCACTCGGAGGCCCAACGGATCGCTAATCGTTTAAATTGCCGCTTGGGATCCTTCCCGACGACCTACCTTGGCATGCCACTTAGTGACACACGCCTCCTGGAGAAGGATTTCCGCCCAATAATCGCCAAGCTCCAACCTAGGATGGAGCCATGGCAAGGGAGATGGCTTTTCAAAGCCGCTCGAGTGATTCTGATGAACTCCTCCCTTATCAGCCTATTGATGTATATCATGGGATTCTATAGTTTACATGAATCCCTCCATCATGAGGTCACTAAACTCCTTTCCCGATTCTTCTGGGTGGGAGAGAACAATAAACAGAAGTACCATATGGTGAAATGGTCCGAGATCTGTAAACCTAAGGACCAAGGAGGCCTTGGGGTCATTTTCTCCAAGCAGATGAATATTGCCATCTTGTCCAAATGGCTTTGGCGGATCCAGACTGATGAAGGTGGCCTGTGGCTTGAGATTATCCGTACAAAGTACCTTCGCGGGCAACCGCTGACTTTCGCACCTAGGTCTGGAGGGTCCCAATTCTGGCAGTCGGTGATTCGTCTGATGTCGGACCTGCGCATTGGGACTTCCATCAGAGTAGGTACCGAATCAGCCACTTTATTCTGGCTGGATAGATGGGCTGGTACCCGCCCCTTTGCGGAACGTTTTTTTGCGTTATTCTCGATCTGTGTCCGCCCACAGATCTCCGTGGCTGTGGCTTTGGCTAACTTAGGCGCGATTGCCTTCCGCCGTACCTTCGGGGCGGTGGAACTTGAGCAATGGGATGAATTGCTCGAGTGTATTGCCCTCCACCCCCCCTCTCTGGAGCCCGATGCGCTATCTTGGCGCCTCGAGCCAAGCGGCAGATTCTCGACCAGATCCCTATACCAGGCGATTGTTCCCACTCCTGGTCCGGTGGAACTAGCGGTGCTTTGGGAGATCAAACTCCCCTTGAAGATCCGCATATTTCTCTGGCAATGTGTTAGAGGTTGCCTTCCCTCGGGCACAGAGATCCATAAACGTAATGGCCCTGGGGATGGCCTCTGCCCCATTTGTCTGGTACCGGAATACTGCAACCACATCTTTTTCCGGTGCCCGGCGGCACAGTTCTTATGGAGTTGCTTCCGGGAGGTGGTTGGTGGCAGTTGGTGCCATGACAACCTCCCGGATTTGTTCGGGGAGATCCTTAGACTCCCCTGCACTAGTCGCGCCCCCATTTGGGTGGCTTTGGGTACCCTTGATTGGTCCCTTTGGTGTACTCGTAATAAACTAGTCATCGAACGAGTGATTCTGTCTCGTGTGACTGATGTGATCTATAAAATGTGTGGCTTCTTACAGCTCTGGAGACCGCTTAGCAAGCGGCGCGACCGAGACGTCATCGACAACATCGTGGCGGGTCTTCGTTCCTCGGCGGCGACTTTTGCTCCTCCACCTCCACCACCACCGCCTCCCGAGCCGGATTAGCGGTTCTTTTTAGCTTTCTTTGGGGCTTGTTTTGCTGTGACCCCAACATGACTCTATGACTTGATTGTACTTTGTACTACTATGTTGGATGTTCGGTTCTTTGCTTTATAATATAAAGCGGGGGGAAACCTTTTTTCGTAACACATCACTAGTTAAGCGACTGAGCAAGCAAATTAAGCAGGGTCTGTAGCTAAAGTAATATCTTAATAATAGTTTAGAGACAAATAGGCAACTACCAACTTCAGGACCTTGGCAAGTAGACAAGTTTAGAGACCCAAAAAGGCATTTGAACCAGACATTGCACTCAAATTTTTATTTACTTTTCATTGTCTACTAATTGTATCCGATCTGCGAAAAATCTGACAAACAGACGTGCGCTGCGCGTGTTATTCGTATAGCATAACCTCTTGGGAGGAGTCTAGTTGGCGGCAGCTAGCAATGGCAATTGCTGATGTACAAACTTGCTTGTGCTCTTCTGCAACCTGATGGTCCCTTGGACAAGGCGTTTAGTCTTAGCAGCTAGCCTAACAATTGCGTGTTTATCCTCAACATCAGCCGCAAAAGCCGAAGGAACTCTCTAATCTCTCTTCACCCAATTCGTAAGCAGGTGGCCAGACTGGGACTCGAAATTAAAGAGCACACATAAAACCTGGAACTGCACGCGAGTAGGTGAACAGCCTCGTTGGAAAGCATTGGATCCAAAACACTTGAGCGTTTTTTAACTCTATAAATAGAACACATCACCTGCTATCTCTCCCACATCAAAACCACATCAGAAGAGCTAGCTAGTACAGTACAATCATAGGCATCCATCAAAATGGCTTCAAGAATCACTGCTGTATTCCTAGTCGGGCTGCTCCTCTCGTGCGTCGCCATGAGCAGCGGGGCAAGAATCCTGGGGAAGGAGACAACTCCATCCAAAGGCGAGGAGCACCTCCCGGAGCTGCCAATGCTGCCCAAGGTCGAGCTGCCGCCATTCCCGGAGGGGCATCTGCCACCTAAGCCCGAGCTGCCCAAGGTAGAGCTGCCGTCGTTCCCTGAGGTGCACCTGCCACCCAAGCCCCAGCTGCCAACATTCCCGGAGGTGCACCTTCCAGCCAAGCCGGAGCCGCCAAAGGTGGAGCTTCCACTGAAGCCAGAGATGCCCACCATCCCGGAGTTCCACTTCCCGGAGCCGGAGGCTAAGCCATGAAGACCGTCTTCACTTCTCTTCTCTTTGCTCGCGCTCCTACATGTATCCGTTGGTCGTGTTGTGTCTTTGTGTGATTGTTTAGTCTGGATTTTCGGAGTGAATAGCATAAAACTACCACAATTCGTCACATGGTTCCAAAAAACTATCGGAAATTTGTTTGTGACTGATAACTACCACTTTTGACGTCGGTTGTCTCAAAAAACCCAAATCACCATGTGATTCAAAATTGATCTGGATTATGACAAGTCGGGCCCACTGCTAAACAAACCGTTTGTTTGACTGGTTAGTTTGACCGTTAACTTACATGTGGGGCCCACCTGTAAGATTCATCTTCTTCTCTTTCTTCTCTCCTCCCCTCCCCTCTCCCCTCCCCTTCCCTGATCTCTCTCTTTCCTCTGCTCCCGACCCGGTGACGGCCCTCTCACCTCCCAACCCGGCGACCACCCTCCCCAGCCTACCTCTCTCCTCGGCCGCCGGAGGACACGCGTGGGAGGTCGGCCAGTGTGCAGCAGTGCTCGCATCCGGCGTACGACAAGGCTCACGGCCAGCCACGGCGACGGGCTGCAGTTGGCCACCGCCACGGGCGCGGAGGCACCCGGCGAGCAGCTCCACCACCCACACCTCCTCCCTCCTCCCCATAGCTCGCCTCCTATGGCATGTGCGCCGCCCGGCCCCAACTCCGGCGATGCTCGGCCGACTCCCTCACCTCCTGCTGGCCTCCTTCAACTCAGGCCGAGTTCGCCTTGTTCACGTCCGACGGCCGCCGTGCTTGGCCCCATCTGCAACGCCTCGAGGCGAGCTCGCCATGGCTGCCTCGCCCACAGCCGGCAGCAGGGAGCCCTCGAGCTCTGCCGCGTGCAGCAGGGCAGCAGCAACGGCCTAGAGCTCCGCCGCGTGCAGCAGAGCAGCAGGGACGGCGCCGCCGAAGGCCGGCCGATGCCCACATCAGCTCCGGCGACGAGCTCGCCGGCGGGGACCTGATTGCTTTTTATTTTATTTTTCAGGGACCCGATTGCTTTTTATTTTAATTTAAGGGACCTGATTGCTAATTGAGGGATTGAAGATTTTTTTATTTGAATATGCGGAAGAGACACTGACACGTAGGACCCACATGTAAGTTAACGGTCAAACAAACAGTCAAACGAACTGTTATCTTACGAGCGGACCCCAGCTGTCATAAACCTGATCAGATGTTAACCACTCGCCCATTTGGGTTTTTTGAGACAGCCGACACCAAAAATGGTAGTTATCAGTCACAAACAAATTTTCGGTAGTTTTTTGGAACCATGTGACGAATTGTGGTAGTTTTATCCTATTCACTCGGATTTTCGGCGAATCATTTGTGTGATGTGAAGCGCTTACCTATTGCGTCTATTTAGATGGAACGTGCATGTACAAAACAGATGGATCTTTACATTATTGTTAATGTATATATATACGAAAGTAATCAATCACACTACTTTCCTTTCTTCAAAGAATATTTGAAAAGTTTATACCGTGCTCATACATGACTCATTCTATCAACAGTCTCACCAGAAGATTGCTTTTCACTTCATATTCTTTCACTGAGAAACCAACGCACACACTTCCAATTCTCAGAAGCAATATTTGCAATGTCCTTTGAGTTTGACACCGATGAGCTTAAATACCTTACAAATGAAGCAGGGTTTGGGTACAATATTATGAAATTCCTAGCAACCAGGAAAGTGGCCTGCGCGGGCAACGTCTTTTAATCGTTTATTATTAAACTTTTAAATTTTAGAAAAACATTACGATTACCTGCTTTTAGTTTGTTATAACAATTTCATAACAATCACTAAAGAACAACTCGACCCCACATCTTGATTAACTATTACTACAATGTGTGTAGTTAGATTATACACATTCTAGATTATGGATGATTTTTTGCATGTTGGAAAACTTTATTATTATGATTACATTAAACATCTTACAATCTTTGATTTAGGAGAGAAAAATTAAGAATTAAAGCATTCCTTAATGATAAATATTTCAGTTTTTTATTTTCTAAAGCAATGTATAAGTTCAAACTACAACTTCCATTGATCTTCCATACATTCATTTGATTTCCAATTTGTACGAATAACCAGTAAAGTAGTTAATTATTGTTTTCAAGATTGTCTGTATTTTTTGTTCTATATTTGTGGCTGAACTATATGTGTTTGTCCACATACGAGAATTTACGTGCCTTACATTTTCCTTTTACCAACATAATTCAAATATGGAGGCAAGACTGAACTTGGGGTTTCTACAATACCTAACGTTGGGACTAACTTGCCATTTTTATCAAACTTTATTATACGACCTGCCTCATATTAAATTATAAATGTATGCATTAGTAAACCAAGATTGTATGTAACTTTACATGAATTATAAATGTATGATCTGCCTCATATTTGATGCATAGCTTTTCTTTAATTAATTGTAAAAATTATAGGATCCACTTTAAAACTAACTTGGTCCTCTATCAAATATATAACCATGCATTCTTATTTTTGATGTGCAGCCAAATTCTTAATTTAATGAAAGAGAAAATATATCTGATCAGATAATGATACACAATTTGAGAAGGTATGATATAATCGGTGATTAAGAGCATGCATCTACAACCGCAAGCAGCTAATCCGAGCCCCTATAACCCCGCGGACGCGCCTGCGGATAGCATCGGCCAGGTCCCCATTTGTACGTCTCCACAACCACGCTCCCCAAATCTCAATACCCAAATCCATGCAAATCCATGCACGACGATCATACAATGCGAACTCATTATACATTCAACAATACAAAGATAGTGTAGCCCGAATAAATCAAGTACATGCCAAAATAAAATCCAATAGTTCATACATAGATAAGCGACACATGAATGAATCAATGACTTCACTCCTCGCGGTCACTGATCCTCTTCTTCATGCGGAGCAACCACTTCTTCCCTTCCTCGTCCAAGAGGTTGATTCCTGCAACATGATCCTCGACCCCCCTCCTCCTCTCTCTCAAGACACAACCTCTCTTTCTCGAGCTCAAGACCATGCATTGTCACCGTTTGCTCAAGCTCCCATCTGGCAACCTTCTCCTGCTTCTCCAATTCGACTATGTTCTTCTCCAAGACCAACCTCTCTGGGTCGACCTCCATCTTCTCCCTTTGCACATCAATGAACATCTTGTACCCCCCTCCTTCACTTCCTTGGTATAAAAATGCCTGTCCAAGTGGCAGACACTTTGCTTGCCGTCCCTCACACGCCACCATCTCCTTCTCCCACTTGTTCCCCATCACTTGCCGGTTTCTCTTCAGCACAGTTGGTTGCAAGTCCGCCCCACCATTTTCTTCTTCTCCTTCCTCGTCCACTCCAATTGATTGAGCCGAGCTTGACCCATCATTTTTCATCATCTTCTTCGGGCCGTTCTCAATTTACTCGAGGGTGGTCTGCCACTTGGGTTTCCCATTCAATTTCAACCAACAATATGAACAAGTGAATGGCTTCTTCTCCATTTGATGGTACAAAGCCGTCGCCAGAGTTACATGGGTTTGAATTTCGATGCCGCTTTGGATCCAGCCTATAACCTGTTTGAGATAACTAATAAATTTGCTAACGGCCTCTTGGATGACTAACCATCTATGTTGAAGAGAGCATGGGACATGGTTGGTGCATATTGGATGTGGCTTTACATAGTGTTTTTGCTCGTGGTAAAGTTTCCAATATTTTCCCAATATTTCTAGCCTTTTTGCTCGGTTCCACAAATTGCCATGCTAGTATTGCACCCACTTTCACACAACAAAACATCTTCAAATTGTGTGAATGCCAGACCTCTAGGCTTCAGAACTTTCGCAATTTTCTTGTTCTTTTTAGTGTGTGATGTTTTCCCAACTTCAAACACCAAGGAATTGGTATCCTCCATGGTAAATTGCAAAGACTCTTGACCATTATTTATCATGTCATGCAATATTTGTTCCTACAATAGGCATCACAATTTAACTACCGTCCTACTAATATGGTCCGATGATATGTGCAACGAAAGAATCTATGAATGCAAATGTGAAAGGTCCAAAAATTATACCGAGTCTTTGTTAGGCATTCCGCCGAACTCGAAGTGGGCATGCCCAGAGCCAGCATTTTCCAAGGACGCGCGATGCATTTGGAACTCCGGCGTGTGGGCCATCATGTCCTCCTCGAGGACGGCTTGCGAAAAGTTCAACTCCGGCATGCCCATCCACTGGGAGGGCGGAACAGAGTCGTGCAATAGAGACAAGTTGTTTGTCTCCGTGGCCACGACCGTCGGGTTGACCTACATCGCGTCCATGTCCTCAGCAGCGGCCACCAAGGCTGCGTCCGCAGCTGCCTTCGATGCCGCTATCTTCTTCGTCGCCTCACGCCTGTGCTGCCTCTGGCAGCGCTCCTTTCGGGCAAGGTTCCCCGTCTTGCAAGGATTCGCTGCCAAGTCGGGGACTCTTAGTGATTCCACCGAGGCATTATTCGTGGCCATGAAGGTAGACATGATCATCGGCGATGACATAAGTGAAGGCGAATGAGGATGGCAAGCAAGGGAGGGGGTGAGTGACTGCACGGTGACGAGAGAAATGGAAGAGGGAGGCGGGAGGAGTTCGGCCAATGCAGAGAACTAGTCAATTTTGTTCTGATTTGGGATGGGTCTGCCTTGACAAAGCCTACGTGGCGGGCGTGTCCGAGCGCGTCTAGTCCTCCCCATATCCGCCCCAAATATGGGCCGGATATGCGGAGTGCCAGTCAGTCTGGGCGTTTTGGTCAGAAATGGGGCGCCCGGTTGGGTGGCGTTTTTTTGTTCGGTCACAGATCGGGCAACCCGTTCAAGCATTTGGGCCGGGTAGGGGGGGGGGTCCGGTTGTAGATGCTCTAAGGTTAGAGGAAAATTCACCTTTTGAACTTCACAATATTACAATGACCTTCATGTTTTGGTAAACACCGTTGTTTAACTGTTCCTTTGGTGCTTTCATCAAGTTCCATCATTGTTGGGAAATGACATTTTGGGGAGTGCCAATAATAAGGCGACAACATAGAAATACATGCTTATAAAATAAGTAGAAGTTGGTAAATAGGACACAAACAAAGTAAGAAAGGAACTTGATTGGTGACCTTACCCTTCTATATAGTGAGGCAAATAGCGATTTTGCTATAGGTACCAGGATTATAAGCTGGTAGTGAATGTGGACGCCAAACAGGTGGCAGGAAATGAGCGTTCAATGGACGGAGTCATATCCACTGCCTCCAGGAAAAATGAGTTAGTTCTAATATTTATCAATCTCAGAAGAATACATATTTCTATTTGTATACATCATGCACTTAAATTATTTGATGTGTTTCTAGAGTTTCATAGTCTAAATAGACTTCAATGCATTTCTTGAGCGGTAAACCCAGTTATAACGAATATGTATCATTGGTACTTGGATTTACACAAAGAGTCTAAAGTTCTCACCTCTAAATATTTAACTAAATTTCAAGTGAAAATTTATAGTTTGTCCACCCAAAAGATCGTTAGCTATCATATTTGTTGAAATATCTCCCATAAAGCGATCTTGATATTCTTTGCACAAGATGAATTTACATGAACTATATTGCAATATTTGATCCAAGAAATTCACAATTTCTCTTTAATTAATTGTAAAAATTCTAGGATCCACTTTAAAACTAAGTTGGTACTACGAGCCTCTGTAAATTTAGGCATTCTTGTTTTTTGATGTGCATACAAATTCCTAATTCATTGCAAGAATAAATATATCTAATCAAATAATGGTATAAAATTTGAGAAGGTACGGTATACTTGATGATGAAGGTTAGAGGCAAATTCACCTTCTGAACTTCACAATACCACAATTTCCTTAGTGTTTTTCTATTGTAAAACATCAGTCCCTACTTGTTCCTTTAGTGCTTTCATCAACTTCCATCATTGTTAGGTAAACATATTCTTGGGAGTGCCTACAATAAGGCAACACCATAATGCATGCTTATAACTTAGCCAAGAAGTAGAAGTTTGTAAAGATGGCACAAACAAAAGGAGGAAGGAAATTGATTGGTGATCCTACATACGGGGGGCCTTCCACCCTTCTATAGTGTGAGGCAAATAGTGAATTTTCTATAGATACAGAGATTAGAAGAAGGTAGGGAATGTGGACGCCGAACAGGTGGCACAAAATCCGCGTTGAATGGATGGAGCCTTATCACGCCGGACAATACTAATCTTTCTCGGTTCTAGAAAAAGAATACATGTGTGCATTTGTATACAGTACACACTTAAATTGTTTAATGTGTTCCTAGAATTCCATTTCTAAATAGACTTCCGATTCTTTTCTTCTACAGTAAACCAGAATATAATAATATTTATTGTTGGTACTTCAATTTACACAAAGAGGCTAAAGTTCTCACCAATGAAAAACAACCAAATTTCAAGTGAAAATTTATAGTTCGTTCACCCAAAATATCATTAGCTACCATATTTGCTAAAATATCTCCCACAAAGTGACCTTGATGTTCTTTCCACAAAAGGAATTTATGAATGCAAACCTGGTTTTAAGATAACTTTACTAGTTTTAAAAGTCAATACAATATTATACATTCCCCATTCTAGCAAAAGGACCTCGTACTCGTGGATATCTGAAACCCTCTCCCTTGTATCCTCTTATTGAAAGCACTTGCTCTATTGGTTTCATTTTGGTAAGCGGCTCAATGATCAGCATATGTAAAAGACATCCATGTTGGAAATATGCCCTAGAGGCAATAATAAAGTATTATTTTATTTCCATGTTCGTAGTTAATATTTATATCTCTATGCTATAATCGCAATGATTCTTGAATATGAGATTCAGTGGAAAACTCAGTTGCATGTGTGGAAATATAAACACGAAGTAGTGAAGGAAATATGCCCTAGAGGCAATAATAAAGTTGTTATTTATATTTCCTTATATCATGATAAATGTTTATTATTCATGCTAGAATTGTATTAACCGGAAACTTAGTACATGTGTGAATACATAGACAAACAGAGTGTCACTAGTATGCCTCTACTTGACTAGCTCGTTGATCAAAGATGGTTAAGTTTCCTAGCCATTGACATGAGTTGTCATTTGATTAACGGGATCACATCATTAGAGAATGATGTGATTGACTTTACCCATCCATTAGCTTAGCACTATGATCGTTTAGTTTATTGCTATTGCTTTTTTCATGACTTATACATGTTCCTATGACTATGAGATTATGCAACTCCCGAATACCGGAGGAACACTTAGTGTGCTATCAAACGTCACAACGTAACTGGGTGATTATAAAGATGCTCTACAGGTGTCTCCGATGGTGTTTGTTGGGTTGGCATAGATCGAGATTAGGATTTGTCACTCCGTGTTTCGGAGAGGTATCTCTGGGCCCTCTCGGTAATGCACATCACTATAAGCCTTGCAAGCAATGTGACTAATGAGTTAGTTGCTGGATGATGCATTGCGGAACGACTAAAGAGACTTGCCGGTAATGATATTGATCTAGGTATTGAGATACCGACGATCGAATCTCGGGCAAGTAACATACCGATGACAAAGGGAACAACGTATGTTGTTATGCGGTTTGACCGATAAAGATCTTCATAGAATATGTAGGAACCAATATGAGCATCCAGGTTCCGCTATTGGTTATTGACCGGAAGTGAGTCTCGGTCATGTCTACATAGTTCTCGAACCCGTAGGGTCCGCACGCTTAACGTTCGGTGATGATCGGTATTATGAGTTTATGTGTTTTGATGTACCGAAGGTTGTTTGGAGTCCCGGATGTGATCACGGACATGACGAGGAGTCTCGAAATGGTCTAGACATAAAGATTGATATATTGGACGACTATATTCGGAAACCGGAAATGTTCCGGAGAAGTTTCGGATAAAACTGGAGTGCCGGAGGGTTACCGGAACCCCCCTGGGGGAACTAATGGGCCACATGGGCCTTAGTGGAGAGAGAGAGAGAGAGGGGCGGCTAGGGCAGGCCGTGCGCCCCCTGCCCCTTGGGTCTGAATTGGACTAGGGAAGGGGGGGGGGGGGTGGCGCCCCCCTTTCCTTCTCCCTCTCCCCCTCTTCCTTCCTTCCCCCTCTCTCCCTCTTGGTGGATTCCTACTAGGACTTGGAGTCCTAGTAGGATTCCCCTCTTGGGGGCGCGCCCTAGAGGCCGGCCGGCCTCCCCCTTGCTCCTTTATATATGGGGGCACCCTAGAACACACAAGTTGACAGTTGTCTTAGCCGTGTGCGGTGCCCCCCTCCACAGATTTCCACCTCGGTCATATCGTTGCAGTGCTTAGGCGAAGCCCTGCGCCAGTCACTTCATCATCACCGTCACCACGCCGTCGTGCTGACGAAACTCTCCTGCGACCTCAGCTGGATCTAGAGTTCGTGGGACGTCACTGAGCTGAACGTGTGCAGATCGCGGAGGTGCCGTACCTTCGGTGCTAGGATCGGTCGGATCGTGAATACGTACGACAACATCAACCGTGTTGTCATAACGCTTCCGCTTTCGGTCTACGAGGGTACGTAGACAACACTCTCCCCTCTCGTTGCTATGCATCACCTAGATGGATCTTGCGTGCGCGTAGGATTTTTTTTGAAATTACTGCGTTCCCCAACAGTGGCATCCGAGCCAGGTCTATGCGTAGATGTTATATGCACGAGTAGAACACAACGAGTTGTGGGCGATAATAGTCATACTGCTTACCAGCATGTCATACTTTGGTTCAGCGGTATTGTTGGATGAAGCGGCCCGGACCGACATTACGCGTACGCTTACGCGAGACTGGTTCTACTGACGTGCTTTGCACACAGGTGGCTGGCGGGTGTCAGATTCTCCAACTTTAGTTGTATTGAGTGTGACTACGCCCGGTCCTTGTTGAAGGTTAAAACAGCACACTTGACGGAAAATCGTTGTGGTTTTTGATGCGTAGGTAAGAACAGTTCTTGCTAAACCCGTAGCATCCACGTAAAATTTGCAACAACAAGTAGAGGACGTCTAACTTGTTTTTGCAGGGTATGCTGTGATGTGATATGGTCAAGACGTGATGATATATAAATTGTTGTATGAGATGATCATGTTTTGTAACAGTTATCGGCAACTGGCAGGAGCCTTATGGTTGTCGCTTTATTGTATGCAATGCAATCGCCATGTAATTGCTTTACTTTATCACTAAGCTGTAGCGATAGTCGTGATAGCAATAGTTGGCAAGACGACAACAATGCTTCGATGGAGATCAAGGTGTCAAGCCGGTGACGATGGTGATCATGACGGTGCTTTGGAGATGGAGATCAAAGGCACAAGATGATGATGGCCATATCATATCACTTATATTGATTGCATGTGATGTTTATCCTTTATGCATCTTATTTTGCTTAGTTTGGCGGTAGCATTATAAGATGATCTCTCACTAAATTTCAAGGTACAAGTGTTCTCCCTGAGTATGCACCGTTGCGAAAGTTCGTCGTGCCGAGACACCACGTGATGACCGGGTGTGATAAGCTCTACGTTCACATACAACGGGTGCAAGCCAGTTTTGCACACGCAGAATACTCAGGTTAAACTTGACAAGCCTAGCATATGCAGATATGGCCTCGGAACACTGAGACCGAAAGGTCGAGCGTGAATCATATAGTAGATATGATCAACATAGTGATGTTCATCATTGAAAACTACTCCATCTCACATGATGATTGGACATGGTTTAGTTGATTTGGATCACGTGATCACTTAGATGATTAGAGGGATGTCTATCTAAGTGGGAGTTCTTAAGTAATATGATTAATTAAACTTTAATTTATCATGAACTTAGTACCTGATAGTATTTTGCATGTCTATGTTGTTGTAGATAAATGGCCCGTGCTACTGTTCCGTTGAATTTTAATGCGTTCCTAGAGAAAGCTAAGTTGAAAGATGATGGTAGCAACTACACGGACTGGGTCCGGAACTTGAGGATTATCCTCATTGCCGCCGAAACCCGAGATGCCCACTGTTCCCGGGTTCCACCTCCCTGAGCTAGAGGCCAATCCATGAGAACTGCCTCATCAATATTGTTGCCTTGTTGTACCTCCTCAGCTCCTTGTACATGTACCTATTTGTCATGTTGTGTCAATGATCTGATTGTTTAGTTGTGGTTTTCAGCGAGTGTTGTGAGTGGTCTACTTATATATTGGTATATATATATGAGAAATATATGTTGTTCTCACAATTACCCTTTTCTTGTAAGAGCCCTTCGTAACTATGCATGCTTCCTCATTACAACAATTTCACAACAAGCTTTGATTGCGACCCCAAGCCATCCTAGCTGTAAATTTCCTCCCGCACCCGTCAGCGGACACGCGCGCGTGAGTGGGGGGGGGGACCAGTCTGCAGACACGGATGCGGGAGGACGCCATCCAACAGTAGCTGCACACATCCGGCCTTCCTGTTTTTTTCCTAGTCCGCACGATCAAGTAGCCGCATGCAAAGGGTACAAACATTCAAATAGCCGCATGGAGCACTAGGTTCAAATTTTAAAAAGTTCAAATATTACATCTCAACATTGTTGTCCGCTTTCACCGTCCATTGATGCTCAATCAGATCTTCCTTCAGCTGCTCGTGAGTTGGTCGATGCCGAACTTGTTGATGCATTTCATAAACTCCTCAAACGTGGCCGGATTCTGTTCCGGAAGTTGGATAGGATCACCCATATTCTCAAATTCCAGAGCTGCGGCAACCTCGTCACCCTCATCCTCGACGATCATGTTGTGCATGATCACACAACATGTCATCACCTCCCACAAGGTTTCCGGATCCCATCATTTAGCAGGTCCACGAACAACTGTAAAACGGGCCCACAGAACTCTAAATGCCCTCTCGACATCCTTTCTAGCTGCTTCTTGTGTTTGGGCAAAGTGAGCCTTTTTCTGGCTAACTAGGTTTGCTGCCAAAGGTAACCCATGGAGGATAGATACTGTCATGTTGTACTCATGTCCATTGACATTATAGTGGCAAGGAGGAGCTTTTCCTTCAGTCAGCCTCGCAAACAACGACGATTGTTGCAACACATTGATGTCATTTTGAGACCTGGGCATGCCAAAGAAAGCGTGCCAAATCCAAAGATCCTATGATGCAACTACTTCAAGAATGATGGTGGGCTTCTTAACATGACCCTGATATTGCCCTAGTAAAGCCTTCGGGCAGTTCTTCCATTTCCAATGCATGTAGTCAAGAGATCTAAGCAAACCTGGCCACCCTCTTGCTTCTGAGATTGCTAGGAGCCTCTCCGTGTCTGCCACAGTTGGTTCTCTCATGTACTGAGGTCCGTACACCTCGACCACGACAGTTGCAAACCTGACCATGGCATCTCTGCATGTGCTCTCAGACATCCGTAGGTACTCGTCCCACGAATCAGCGGCTGTGCCATATGCAAGCATCTGGAGTGCGATGATGCAGTTCTGGTAACCAGAGAAGCCAATCGTTCCCACGACGTCCTTCTTAAGGATTAAGTAGTCATCGTAGGACCGGACGCCATGATACAAATGATCGAAGATAGTCTTGCGCATCCGAAAACGCCGACGAAAATGGTCAGCAAATAGTGCATCTGGGGAAAAGTAGTCGGCCATCAGTGGCAAATGCCCGCGCGCCCTGTTGTGATTGAGCACTCGATGGACCTTGATCGAGCCATTGAAATTGAGAACATACTTCTCCGCATGCTCTGCGTCTTCAAGGACCGCCTGCATCATCGCCGTCTCATCGGAGTACTCCTCCTCATCCGACGAGCTGTCGGACGACTCAACATACTGCTCGTATATGTACTGCAAATCAGAATCCGTTGCTAAAAACAAGAAGGGACATCTATTTTAAGCTCCGGTGGTTCATCGAACAATTGACGGCCATGGTAGAGGATGGCACTTGGCTGGGCGGTCGGAAGACAGGGGGTTGAACGGAGATGGAGGAGAAGCGGCGGGGAGCCCTGCTGGAGCGCTGGAGGTTAGGGAGATGCAAATTTTTGGCAGGGGTGTGGCATGGTGGCCGGGGTGGCGGAGCGGCGGTGATGGCAAGAGAGAAAGAAGAAATAAGAGAAAACGAGGAGGATGGAGTCGCGGGGTCCGGGAAGGGTTTTGGGTGGGCCTGGGGTGTTGGATTCGTACGTTTGGCGTGTCCGGACTTCCGCAAAGCTACCCCACTTTTGTCTCTGTTTTGCGGGAGAAATAGCGCCCGAACCGCGCGACAGACTGATACAGGACATCATTGGATGGCTTCGGCGGTCCGGATAGCGCGGTTCGAACGATTGCGGGAGGTTTACGAGTCCGCTTTGGAGATGCCCTAACCCCCGATATTTACAAGCACTTGACTCAACTGGGAGTTAATCTTCCTGATGATAGTGTCATTGACAGAGTTCTTCAATCACTGCCACCAAGCTACACAAGCTTCGTGATGAACTATAATATGCAAGGGATGGATAAGACAATTCCCGAGCTCTTCGCGATGCTAAAGGCTGCGGAGGTAGAAATCAAGAAGGAGCATCAAATGTTGATGGTCAACAAGACCACCAGTTTCAAGAAGAAGGGCAAAGGGAAGAAGGGGAACTTCAAGAAGAACGGTAAGCAAGTTGCTGCTCAAGTGAAGAAGCCCAAGTCTGGACCTAAGCCTAAGACTGAGTGCTTCTACTACAAAGGGACTGGCCACTGGAAGCGGAACTGCCCCAAGTATTTGGCGGATAAGAAGGATGGCAAAGTGAAAGGTATATTTGATATACATGTTATTGATGTGTACTTAACTAGTGCTCGCACTAGCGCCTGGGTATTTGATACTGGTTCTGTTGCTCATATTTGCAACTCGAAACAGGGGCTACGGATTAAGCCAAGATTGGCTAAGGATGAGGTGACGATGCGCGTGGGAAATGGTTCCAAAGCGATGTGATCGCGGTCGGCACGCTACCTCTACATCTACCTTCGGGATTAGTTTTAGACCTGAATAATTGTTATTTGGTGCCAGCGTTGAGCATGAGCATTATATCTGGATCTTGTTTGATGCGAGACGGTTATTCATTTAAATCAGAGAATAATGGTTATTCTATTTATATGAGTAATATCTTTTATGGTCATGCACCCTTGATGAGTGGTCTATTTTTGTTGAATCTCGATAGTAGTGATACACATATTCATAGTATTGAAGACAAAAGATATAAGTTTAATAATGATAGTGCAACTTATTTGTGGCACTACCGTTTAGGTCATATTGGTGTAAAGCGCATGAAGAAACTCCATGCTGATGGGCTTTTGGAATCACTTGATACATGTGAAACCATGCCTCATGGGCAAGATGACTAAAACTCTGTTCTCCGGAACAATGGAGCGAGCAACAGACTTGTTGGAAATAATACATACTGATGTATGCGGCCCGATGAGTGTTGATGCTCGCGGCGGGTATCGTTATTTTCTGACCTTCACAGATGATTTGAGCAGATATGGGTATATCTACTTGACGAAACATAAGTCTAAAACATTTGAAAAGTTCAAAGAATTTTCAGTGTGAAGTAGAAAATCATCATAACAAGAAAATAAAGTTTCTACGATCTGATCGTGGAGGAGAATATTTGAGTTACAAGTTTGGTCTTCATTTGAAACAATGCGGAATAGTATCGCAACTCACGCCACCCGGAACACCACAGCGTAATGGTGTGTCCGAACGTCGTAACCGCACTTTATTAGATATGGTGCGATCTATGAGGCCTCTTACTGATTTACCGCTATCATTTTGGGATTATGCTTTAGAGACGGCTGCATTCACGTTAAATAGGGCACCATCTAAATCCGTTGAGACGACACCATATGAACTGTGGTTTGGCAAGAAACCCAAGTTGTCGTTTCTTAAAGTTTGGGGCTGTGATGCTTATGTGAAAAAGCTTCAACCTGATAAGCTCGAACCCAAATCGGAGAAATGTGTCTTCATAGGATACCCAAAGGAGACTGTTGGGTACACCTTCTATCACAGATCCGAAGGCAAGATATTCGTTGCTAAGAATGGATCCTTTCTAGAGAAGGAGTTTCTCTCGAAAGAAGTGAGTGGGAGGAAAGTAGAACTTGATGAGGTAATTGTACCTTCTCCCAAATTGGAAAGTAGTTCATTACAAAAATCAGTTCCAGTGATTCCTACACCAATTAGTGAGGAAGCTAATGGTAGTGATCATGAAACTTCAGATCAAGTTACTACTGAACCTCGTAGGTCAACCAGAGTAAGATCCGCACCAGAGTGGTATGGTAATCCTGTCCTGGACGTCATGTTACTAGACCATAACGAACCTACGAACTATGAGGAAGCGATGATGAGCCCAGATTCCGTAAAATGGCTTGAAGCCATGAAATATGAGATGGGATCCATGTATGAGAACAAAGTGTGGACTTTGGTTGACTTGCCCGATGATCGGCAAGCCATCTAGAATAAATGGATCTTCAAGAAGAGGACTGACGCTGATGGTAATGTTACTGTCTACAAAGCTCAACTTGTTGCGAAAGGTTTTCGACAAGTTCAAGGAGTTGACTACGATGAGACTTTCTCACCCGTAGCGATGCTTAAGTCTGTCTGAATCATGTTAGCAATTGCCGCATTTTATGATTATGAAATTTGGCAAATGGATGTCAAAACTGCATTCTTGAATGGATTTCTGGAAGAAGAGTTGTATATGATGCAACCAGAAGGTTTTGCCGATCCAAAGGATGCTAACAAAGTGTGCAAGCTCCAGCGATCCATTTATGGACTGGTGCAAGCCTCTCGGAGTTGGAATAAACGTTTTGATAGTGTGATCAAAGAATATGGTTTTATACAGACTTTTGGAGAAGCCTGTATTTACAAGAAAGTGAGTGGGAGCTCTGTAGCATTTCTAATATTCTATGTGGATGACATATTGCTGATTGGAAATGATACAATATTTCCGGATAGCATAAAAGGATACTTGAATAAGAATTTTTCAATGAAAGACCTCGGTGAAGCTGCTTATATATTGGGCATTAAGATCTATAGAGATAGATCAAGACGCTTAATTGGACTTTCACAAAGCACATACCTTGATATTTTGAAGAAGTTTAAAATGGATCAGTCAAAGAAAGGGTTCTTGCGTGTGTTACAAGGTGTGAAGTTGAGTGAGACTCAATGCTCGACCACTGCAGAAGATAGAGAGAAAATGAAAGTCATTCCCTATGCTTCAGCCATAGGTTCTATCATGTATGCAATGCTGTGTACCAGACCTAATGTGTGCCTTGCTATAAGTATAGTAGGGAGGTACCAAAGTAATCCAGGAGTAGATCACTGGACAGCGGTCAAGAACATCCTGAAATACCTAAAAAGGACTAAGGATATGTTTCTCGTTTATGGAGGTGATAAAGAGCTCGTCGTAAAAGATTACGTTGATGCAAGCTTTGACAACGATCCGGATGACTCTAAGTCGCAAACTGGATACGTGTTTATATTGAACGGTGGAGCTATCAGTTGGTGCAGGTCTAAGCAGAGCGTCGTGGCGGGATCTACGTGTGAAGCGGAATACATAGCTGCTTCGGAAGCAACAAATGAAGGAGTCTGCATGAAGGAGTCTGCATGAAGGAGTTCATATCCGATCTAGGTGTCATACCTAGTGCATTGGGTCCAATGAAAATCTTTTGTGACAATACTAGAGCAATTGCCTTGGCGGAGGAATCCAGATTTCACAAGAGAACCAAGCACATCAAGAGACGCTTCAATTCCATCCGTCATCAAGTGTCGGAAGGGGACATAGAGATTTGCAAGATACATACGGATTTGAACGTTGCAGACCCTTGACTAAGCCTCTCTCACGAGCAAAACATGATCAGCACCAAGACTCCATGGGTGTTAGAATCATTACAATGTAATCTAGATTATTGACTCTAGTGCAAGTGGGAGACTGAAGGAAATATGCCCTAGAGGCAATAATAAAGTTGTTATTTATATTTCCTTATATCATGATAAATGTTTATTATTCATGCTAGAGTTGTATTAACGGGAAACTTAGTACATGTGTGAATACATAGACAAACAGAGTGTCACTAGTATGCCTCTACTTGACTAGCTCGTTGATTGATAACCCACAAGTATAGGGGATCGCAACAGTTTTCGAGGGTAGAGTATTCAATCCAAATTTATTGATTCGACACAAGGGGAGCCAAAGAATATTCTCAAGTATTAGTAGTTGAGTTGTCAATTCAACCACACCTGGATAACTTAGTATCTGCAGCAAAGTATTTAGTAGCAAAGTAATATGGAAGTAACAGTAACGGTAGCAAAAGTAATATTTTTGGGTTTTGTAGTGATTGTAACAGTAGCAACGGAAAAGTAAATAAGCAAAAAACAATATGTGAAAAGCTCGTAGGCATTGGATCGGTGATGGAGAATTATGACGGATGCGGTTCATCATGTAACAGTCATAACATAGGGTGACACAGAACTAGCTCCAATTCATCAATGTAATGTAGGCATGTATTCCGAATATAGTCATACGTGCTTATGGAAAAGAACTTGCATGACATCTTTTGTCCTACCCTCCCGTGGCAGCGTGGTCGTAATGGAAACTAAGGGATATTAAGGCCTCCTTTTAATAGAGTACCGGAACAAAGCATTAACACATAGTGAATACATGAACTCCTCAAACTACGGTCATCACCGGGAGTGGTCCCGATTATTGTCACTTCGGGGTTGCCGGATCATAACACATAGTAGGTGACTATAGACTTGCAAGATAGGATCAATAACTCACATATATTCATGAAAACATAATAGGTTCAGATCTGAAATCATGGCACTCGGGCCCTAGTGACAAGCATTAAGCATAGCAAAGTCATAGCAACATCAATCTCAGAACATAGTGGATACTAGGGATCAATGAGGGAGTCCTGGATTAGGGGGTCCTCGGACAGCCGGACTATATCCTTTGGCCGGACTGTTGGACTATGAAGATACAAGATTGAAGACTTCGTCCCGTGTCCGGATGGGACTCTCCTTGGCGTGGAAGGCAAGCTTGGCAATACGGATATGTAGATCTCCTCCCTTGTAACCGACTCTGTGTAACCCTAGCCCCCTCCGGTGTCTATATAAACCGGAGGGTTTAGTCCGTAGGACAACAACAATCATACCATAGGCTAGCTTCTAGGGTTTAGCCTCTACGATCTCGTGGTAGATCAACTCTTGTAATACTCATATCATCAAGATCAATCAAGCAGGAAGTAGGGTATTACCTCCATCGAGAGGGCCCGAACCTGGGTAAACATCGTGTACCCCGCCTCCTGTTACCATCCGCCTTAGACGCACAGTTCGGGACCCCCTACCCGAGATCCGCCGGTTTTGACACCGACATTGGTGCTATCATTGAGAGTTCCACTGTGCCGTCACCATAAGGCTTGATGGCTCCTTCGATCATCGGCAACGATGCAATCCAGGGTGAGGTTTTCCTCCCCGGACAAATCTTTGTATTCGGCGGCTTCGTACTGCGGGCCAACTCGCTTGGCCATCTGGAGCAGATCGAGAGCTACGCCCCTGGCCATCAGGTCAGGTTTGGAAACTTGAACTATACTGCCGACATCCGCGGAGACTTGATCTTCGACGGATTCAAGCCCATGTCAGGTGCACCGCACAATCACGACGAGCATGATTTAGCTCTGCCGTCGGACAGTGTTCGGGAGATCACACCTGCAACTACTCCGGCCCTCAATCCGGAACAAATTGCGCCATCTGAGGACGGGTGGATGGACCCCACCACGGAGGCCGCACACTCGGCGGCGATAGAGCCGAATACTGACTTCACCTCCTCCGAGACCCGTGTTGCCAAACCATTGGATTCATCCCCGACCATGGACTCCGAGCTGCCTGCGTCCGTGCCTATCGAATCCGATTGGGCACCGATCATGGAGTTTACCTCCGTGGATATCTTTCAGCACTCGCCTTTTGGCGACGTGCTAAACTCGTTGAGGTCACTCTCCCTGTCAGGAGACCCTTGGCCGAACTATGTCCGGCTACAATGGGATGCGGACGACGAAGAAATTCGCTCCCCACCCACCACCCACTTAGTAGCCACTGTCAACGATTTAACCGAGATGCTCGACTTCGGCTCCGAAGACATCGACGGTATGGACGACGATGCAGGAGACGAACAAGAACCACCGCCCACAGGGCGCTGGACTGCCACCTCATCGTATGATATATACATGGTGGACACCCCCAAAGAAGGCGATGATGATAAGACAACGGAGGATAATCCCTCCAAGAAGCAATACAAGCACCGACGTCAGCGGTGCCGCTCTAAGTCCCGCCATAGCAAAAGCAGCGATACCGGCACAAGAGACAATAACGCTCCAGATAGTGCCGAAGACGACGACAATCCCCTCCAGCCAGACCTCGAGCGGGAGGATGAACAAGCTAGCCCTCCGGAACAGGCAGCAAACGGAGAATCAGAGGATGACAATTACGTGCCTCTCTCCGAAGACGAAGTGAGCCTCAGCGAAGAAGAATTTATCATGCCTGAGGATCCCGTCGAGCAGGAGCGCTTCAAGCGCCGGCTTATAGCCACAACAAACAGCCTGAAGAAAAAGCAACAACAGCTTCGAGCTGATCAAGATCTGCTAGCGGATAGATGGACTGAAGTCCTGGCAGCCGAGAAATACGAACTCGAGCGTCCAACCAAGAGTTACCCAAAGCGCAGGTTGCTACCCCAACTCGAGGAGGAATCATTGAAACCTACATCACCAGCGTATGATGCGGCTGATCGGCCACCTCGTGGCCGAGACAGAGAGGCATATCAGCCCGAAGTCCAGCCCGCACCCCGCCGCAATTTAAACAAAAATACCAAGGCCCGAGGCAACACGCGGGACCTGCGAGACGTATTGGAAAACAAAGCAAAACATGCAAGATCGATCTACGGATCACGGGGGCGCGCCCCAACGCGGGACGATGACCGTCATGCCAGATACACTAAAAGCAAATCCGTCCGGGCCGAACACAGCAGACAAAACTCATATGAACTGCATTGCGATATAGCCCGGCACAGAGGCGCCGCACACCCCCTATGCTTCACCGATGAAGTAATGGATCACGAATTCCCAGAGGGTTTTAAACCCGTAAATATTGAATCATATGATGGTACAACAGACCCCGCGGTATGGCTCGAGGATTTCCTCCTCCACATCCACATGGCTCGCGGTGATGATCTACATGCTATCAAGTACCTCCCACTAAAACTCAAAGGACCAGCTCGGCATTGGCTGAATAGCTTGCCAGCAGACTCCATCGGCAGTTGGGAGGATTTGGAAGATGCATTCCTTGACAACTTCCAGGGCACTTATGTGTGACCACCGGATGCTGATGACTTGAGCCATATAACTCAGCAGCCAGGGGAATCGGCCAGGAAATTCTGGACCCGGTTCCTAACTAAGAAAAACCAAATTGTCGACTATCCGGATGCAGAGGCCTTAGCGGCATTTAAGCATAACATCCGTGACGAGTGGCTCGCCCGGCACCTCGGCCAGGAGAAGCCGAAGTCTATGGCAGCCCTCACGGCACTCATGACCCACTTTTGCGCGGGCGAGGACAGCTGGCTGGCTCGCAGCAACAACACATCAAGAAGTCATGGCAATTCAGATGCCAAAGATAGTAACGGCAGACCACATCGCAACAGACACAAGCACCGCAACAACGGTGACAACGCCGAAGACACGGCAGTTAATGCCGGATTCAGTGGTTCTAAATCCGGTCAGCGGAAGAAGCCGTTCAAAAGAAGCAATCCGGGCCCGTGCAGTTTGGACCGCATACTCGATCGCTCGTGTCAAATTCACGGCACCCCCGATAAGCCAGCCAATCACACCAACAGAGAATGCTGGGTGTTCAAGCAGGCCGACAAGTTGAATACCGCAAACAAGGAAAAGGGGCTGCATAGAGACGATGAGGATGAGTCCCGGCCGCCGAACACAGGAGGACATAAGAAATTTCCTCCCCAAGTGAAAATGGTGAACACGATATACGCAACCCATATTCCCAAGAGGGAACGGAAGCGTGCACTAAGGGACGTCTACGCGATGGAGCCGGTCGCCCCAAAGTTCAACCCATGGTCTTCCTGTCTGATCACTTTCTATCGTAGGGACCACCCCACTAGTATCCGTCATGGCGGTTCTGCCGCATTGATCCTTGATCCCATCATTGACAGATTTCACCTCACCCGAGTCCTTATGGATGGCGGCAGCAGCCTGAACCTGCTTTATCAGGATACAGTGCGCAAAATGGGTATAGACCCCTCGAGGATCAAACCCACTAAAACCACCTTTAAAGGTGTCATCCCAGGTGTAGAGGCCCGCTGCACGGGCTCAATCACACTGGAAGTGGTCTTCGGATCTCCGAACAACTTCCAAAGCGAGGAGTTAATCTTCGATATCGTACCGTTCCGCAGTGGCTATCACGCACTGCTCGGACGAACCGCATTTGCCAGATTCAATGTGGTACCGCATTATGCATACCTCAAGCTCAAAATGCCAGGACCTCGTGGGGTTATAATAGTCAATGGAAACACAGAACGCTCGCTCCGCACAGAGGAGCACACTGCGACCCTCACAGCAGAGGCACAAAGCAGCCTTTTAAGGCACACCGCCAATTCGGCGATAAAGCCCCCGGACACCTTCAAGCGAGTCCGGAGTAACCTGCAACAGGATTGCCTGGCACGTTCAGAGCTCGCCTAGCAATTCGGCCTCCGTCCTAGTCCCGGTCAAGCGACGAAATCTGTGCCACGCGTACATAATTACGCACTAAAAATACCATGGGCATAGGCGGGGGCACGGCCAGGACACGCCCCACAATGCGGCTCAACCGCCCCAGGGGCTGTGTACCTTTACCATTTTCTCTCTTTCAGGACCTTACTCTCCGGAAGCCCTTTTCGGCAGTCTGATTGCTGGACGCATTACGAGAAGGAAATACCAAGGAGGCAAGAAGCTAAGACGTACAAGGGAATCCCCAGGTGGTCTCTGATAACGATCGAAATACCTGTTTTTAATACCCATACGCAGCTTGCCCTTGGATAGGACATGTCAAATAGTCCTATTTTTTTGCTTAGTTGCACTACTTGTATCAGTACGCTTCGACGTATTATTTAAATAACAATGCATAGTGTTAGTCTATTATTGCATTATCCTTTCTTTTTTTCTCTTGTCCATTTATTTATGACAAATTGCACCCGTACATTCTGGTACGACCAGTGCGCCAGGGGCTTCAGTATACCCCATAATACGGCGTGAGAAGTCCGAACACTTTCGACAGTGCGGCACCCCGAACTTATAGCATTATATGCATCAGCTCCGAATCATGTCTTGGGTCAATAGTTGGGTTTGTCCGGCTCCCATGTTTTGGTACCTTACATTCCGCAATATCGGCTAAGGTAGCGCTGGGAGAACTACTGCGATTGTGTCCCGGTTCTTCCGGACGAGCACCTTAGTAGAGAAAGCCGAAAACTGACTGTCATGATAAGGCGAGAGCTGGTCGCTGTTCGAGAGGTCTCAAGTCCTTAAAGACTTTTTCCGCTTCGGGCGAGGAGTCGGCCTTGCCCGACTTAGGCGTATATAGCGCCCCAAATTCGGCCTTCCGAATACTAGGGGCTTCGCCAAAATTTAAAATTGTAGACTTCTATGGCTAAGTGAGAGTGATAAAGCTTTATAGTCCGATTGCCTGGTTCGCTGTGCTGAACACCTCCTTCGAAGGACCCAAAATTGGGATAAAGAGTGCTCAGGTTTATCCCGAACACCCCAGTACTAGTTACATGGGGGCAGAAGCCGACGACTGGCCAACTCTCAGATTTCATAAACGGCCGCACAGAAGGTAATATTTTAAATTAACAAGCGTTGCATAGCGCACATGAACTCATTTCATATTACAGGATCACATGAGTACATTCATTCGAATATTACATCCTTAGCACATTCCTCTGCCACAAGGCGAGAACCCTTCAGGACACTATTATAATACATTTCGGGGTGGCGATGCTCCTTGCCTTCCGGCGGCCCCTCCTTCACCAGCTTCTCGGCGCCTAGCTTTGCCTAGTGCACCTTTGCCCGGGCAAAAGCCCTGCGCGCACCCTCGATGCAGACGGACCGCTTTATGACTTCAAGCCGTGGGTAGGCATTCACAAGCTGCCTCACCAGGCCAAAGTAGTATCAGGCAGGGGCTCGCCAGGCCACATCCGTACTATAAGACCCTTCATGGCCTCTTCGGCCGCCTTGTGGAGCTCGACCAGTTGCTTCAGCTGGTCGCTCAAGGGCACAGGGTGTTCGGTCCCAGTATACTGAGACCAGAACAACTTCTACGTCGAGCTCCCCTCCTCAGCCCGGTAGAACTCCACGGCATCCGACACACTGCGGGGCAGATCTGCGAACGCTCCTAGAGAGCTCCGAACTCGGGTAAGTAAAAAGAAAGTTTCCTTCACATGCTTGCTTTGCATAATGAACGCCTTACCCGCCGCTATCTTCTTAACCGCCTCAATCTCCCGGAGGGCCTTTTGGGCTTCGGCCTTGGCATGTTGTGCGCTTTCAAGGGCCTTCGCAAGCTCGGACCCTTGTGTCTTAGAGTCAAGCTCCAAGGACTCGTGTTTTTTGGCGAGAGCCTGGAGCTCTTGCTGCACCTCGCCTACTCGGGCTTCTTGTTTTTCTCGCTCGATGCGCTCCTTGGCCGCTTTGTCTTCGGCCTCGGATAGCGCCTTCTGCAGGGACGCCACTTCGGTCGCGGCCCCTAGCAAAATTGATGACGATCCTATTATTCTAAAAACCAAATTTTTTAATATACAGACGGGGTATCACTTACCTTCGTTCTTTTCGAGCTGCCTCTTGGTAAGGCAGAGCTCTTCCTTGGACCGCTCAAGGTCCCGCTTCAGTGCGGCGACCTCCGCAGTACGTGCGGCAGCGGCTAGCAGTGAAGCCTGCATATGCACATAGATATATTCCGATTAGACTCCTGCGGTTATTATTTGATCCTCTATTCGGCCTTCCTTTGCGAACGCCAAACAGAGCATCAGGGGCTACTGTCTATGCGGTAACATTCTCTTATAATCTGGTTACTTACCTCAAAGCTGTTAGGAGGCTGGCACAGGCTTCAGTCAGTCCGCTCTTGGCGGACTGAACCTTCTTGACCACCGCACTCATAATGGTGCGGTGCTCTTCATCGATGGAAGCGCTGCGAAGCGCTTCCAGCAAGTTGTCCGATGCCTCTGGATGAACAGAGGCCATTGGCACAGACGGCTTGCCCCCCTTAGCGAGGGGTTGCCTGACAGAATCCGGAACCACTGGAGGTTCCGGCGCCGTATTCGGCTTGGGGCTAGACTTGCTGCCCCCGGTGTTGGGGCCCAGGGGAGTCTTGCCCCTCTTACGCCCAGCACCTGGAATGTCGCCTTGGGGCGCCTCCGGAACTGTCCCCCCTTGGTTCTGTTCCCTTTGAGACAACACCTCGGCGTCGTCCATAGGGCGGGGGGAGGAGGCGGTCGGGAGCGAATCACTGTTCATCTCCGACTCGCCTAAAGACTCCTCCGAAGAGGATAAACCGATATGAGCTTTGGAGGGGCTGTGTGATCATGTTCGGCATGATAAGAAGCAACAAAACGAAACATACCAGAATAACTATGGTATCCGGATACTTACGACTTCGCCAGGGGCTTATCCCTGGGCAGCCACTCGTCGTCGCTGTAGGTGGCGGTTGTGGAGTTGTCCGGAAGGAGGGTCCTTCCCTTTTTGGACCCTTCGGCCGCCCCAGCCGGGGCGGCCTTCCTTTTCTTGTCTCCCTGGCTGGGGAGGGGGGGAGAACTTTCCTCTTCTTCCTCCTCGTTTTCGTGGGAGGAGTGCGCCTTGGTGTTTTCGGACGATGAGTCCGATATAACCTTGCGCCGGAGACCCTTCCTGGTCCCCGTGGCCTTCTTCTTGGCCTACTTCTCCGGCACCTCATAAGGTGCCGGAACCAGCATCTCCGTTAGGAGAGCATCTGCTGGATCTTCGGGCAGGGGAGCCGGACAATCGATCTGCTCCGCTGTCGCTACCCAGTCCTGTTAAATGGCGTGGAGGCTTAGATCCCGCGCGTGGTTATACTGGGGAAATGAACATCTTATAAGATATAAAAGACTTACTGGATTAGCAGGGCGCTTTGCGCTGAGTCCGCGGTCCTCGGTAAGGGGAGGAGGTACCTCGGTGCCCTTGAACAGCACCTTCCAGACGTCCTTGTGCGTCGTGTCGAAGAGCTCTCACAGCGTCTGGTGCTCGGCCGGGTCGAACTCCCACAAATTGAATGCCCGTCTTTGACACGGGAGGATCCGGCGGAAGAGCATGACTTGGACCACGTTGACGAGCTTGATTTTCTTGCTCATCATGTTTTTGATGCATGTTTGGAGTCCAGTTAGCTCTACCGGGGAACCCCAGGACAGGCCCTTCTCTTTCCAGGAGGTGAGCCACATGGGGATTCCGGATCGAAATTTGGGGGCCGCCACCCAGTTGGTGTCGCGCGGCTCGGTGATGTAGAACCACCCCGATTGCCACCCCTTTATGGTCTCCACATAGGAGCCTTCGAGCCAGGTGACGTTGGGCATTTTGCCCACCATGGCGCCTCCACACTCTGCTTGCTGGCCAACCACCACCTTCGGTTTAACATTGAAGGTCTTCAGCCACAGGCCGAAGTGGGGCTTGATGCGGAGGAAGGCCTCGCACACGACGATAAACGCCGAGATGTTGAGGATGAAATTGGGGGCCAGATCATGAAAGTCCAGCCCGTAGTAGAACATGAGCCCCCGGACAAACGGGTGGAGGGGAAATCCCAGTCCGCGGACGAAGTGGGTAAGGAAAACCACCCTCTCATGGGGTTCTGGAGTAGGGATGATCTGCCCCGCATCTGGCAGCCGGTGCGCGATATCCGCGGCCAGATATCCGGCTCCCCGCAGTTTTGTGATGTTCTCCTCCGTAACGGAGGAGACCATCCACTTGCCTCCCGCTCCGGACATGCTTCGAGTGGTTTGAGGAGAAAAACGCAAACTTGGGCGCTGGAGCTCGAGTGCGCAAGAATGGATGAGCAAGGAGGAAGAAGGCGTGGGTGAAAAGGGTGAATCCTTGTCCCTTTATAAGGGCGGAAGAAGCTACGTGCCTCCCCACCTACCTGGTAAACTCGCTTATTCCCCAAGAGCCGTAATTGATGGCGCGGTTGGGTTACCCACGCCCGTATTGATGAGAATCCCGTGATAAGGGGACACGATCTCTGCTTCGACAAGACGTGCGAAGGAAACCGCCTCGCGATATGTGCAGTGGCTGGTTGTGAAAAATGGTTCGAATAATGACCGGGCCGTGGTGTGATGTCATGCTGCAAAATGCGTCAGCAGATTAGATTTGTGGAAATATTATTCTCTCTACGGTGGTATGTGGAATTTGTTTTGCAGAGCCGGACACTATCCTTGTGTTCAAAAACTTCTGTGGAGTATTCGGAGGAGGAACCCGCCTTGCAATGGCGAAGACAATCCGCGCGCCGGACTCATCGTCATTGAAGCCTGGTTCAGGGGCTACTAAGGGAGTCCTGGATTAGGGGGTCCTCGGACAGCCGGACTATATCCTTTGGCCGGACTGTTTTACTATGAAGATACAAGATTGAAGACTTCGTCCCGTATCCGTATGGGACTCTCCTTGGCATGGAAGGCAAGCTTGGCAATACGGATATGTAGATATCCTCCCTTGTAACCGACTCTGTGTAACCCTAGCCCCCTTCGGTGTCTATATAAACTTTAGTCCGTAGGACAACAACAATCATACCATAGGCTAGCTTCTAGGGTTTAGCCTCTACGATCTCGTGGTAGATCAACTCTTGTAATACTCATATCATCAAGATCAATCAAGAAGGAAGTAGGGTATTACCTCCATCGAGAGGGCCCGAACCTGGGTAAACATCGTGTCCCCCGCCTCCTGTTACCATCCGCCTTAGACGCACAGTTCGGGACCCCCTACCCGAGATCCGCCGGTTTTGACACCGACAATCAAACCCTAACAAAACTAACTCGATTACATGATAGATCTCATCCAACCCATCACCGTCCAGCAAGCCTACGATGGAATTACTCACGCACGGCGGTGAGCATCATGAAATTGGTGATGGAGGATGGTTGATGATGACGACGACGACGGATTCCCCTCTCCGAAGCCCCGAACGGACTCCAGATCAGCCCTCCCGAGAGGTTTTAGGGTTTGGCAGCGGCTTCCTATCATAAAACGCGATGAATCCTTCTCTCTGATTTTTTTCTCCCTGAAAGTGAATATATGGAGTTGGAGTTGAGGTCGGTGGAGCGTCAGGGGGCCCACGAGGTAGGGGGCGCGCCCCCACCCTCGTGGACAGGGTATGGGCCCCTTGACGTGGATTCTTCTTCCAGTATTTTTAATATTTTCCAAAAATATGTTCCGTGGAGTTTCAGGTCATTCCGAGAACTTTTGTTTCTGCACATAAATAACACCATAGAAAGTCTGCTGAAAACAGCGTCAGTCCGGGTTAGTTCCATTCAAATCATGCAAGTTAGAGTCCAAAACAAGGGCAAAAGTGTTTGGAAAAGTAGATACGACGCAGACGTATCAACTCCCCCAATCTTAAACCTTTGCTTGTCCTCAAGCAATTCAGTTGATAAACTGAAAGTGATAAAAAAACTTTTACAAACTCTGTTTGCTCTTGTTGTTGTAAATATGTAAAGCCAGCATTCAAGTTTTCAGCAAAGATTATGACTAACCACATTAACAATAACTCTTAGGTCTCATGTTTACTCATATCAATAGCATAATCAAGTACCGAGCAATAATAATAAATCTCGGATGGCAACACTTACTCAAAACAATCATAATATGATATAACAGGATGGTATCTTGCTAGCCCTTTCTGAGACCGCAAAACATAAATGCAGAGCACCTTTAAAGACCAAGGACTGACTAGACATTGTAATTCATGGTAAAAGAGATCCAATCATAGTCATACCCAATATAAATTAATAATAATGGATGCAAATGACAGCAGTGCTCTCCAGCTGGTGCCTTTTAATAAGAGGGTGAGGACTCAACATAAAAGTAAATAGATAGGCCCTTCTCAGAGGGAACCAGGTATTTGTAGAGGTGCCAGAGCTCGGTTTTAAAGCAGAGATAAATAATATTTTGAGCGGCATACTTTCATTGTCAACATAACAACCAAGAGATGGCGATATCTTCCATGCTACACACATTAAAGGCGGTTCCCAAACAGAATGGTAAAGTTTATACTCCCCCTCCACCAAGAAGCATCAATCCATGGCTTGCTCGAAACAGCGAGTGCCTCCAACTAGCAACAGCCCTGGGGGAGTTTTGTTTGCAATTATTTTGATTTAGTTTGCATAAAGCATGGGACTGGGCATCCCGGTGACCAGCCATTTTCTCATGAGTGAGGAGTGGAGTCCACTCCTCTTGAGAATAACCCGCCTAGCATGGAAGATACGGACAACCCTAGTTGATACATGAGCTATTAGAGCATACAAAACAAAATTTCATTTGAAGGTTTAGAGTTTGGCACATAAAAATTTACTTGGAACGGCAGGTAGATACCGCATATAGGAAGGTATGGTGGACTCATATGGAATAACTTTGGGGTTTAAGGGATTGGATGCACAAGCAGTATTCCCACTTAGTACAAGTGAAGGCTAGCAAAAGACTGGGAAGCGACCAACTAGAGAGCGACAACAGTCATGAACATGCATTAAAATTAATAGACATTGAGTACGAGCATGAGTAGGATATAATCCACCATGAACATAAATATCGTGAAGGCTATGTTGATTTGTTTCAACTACATGTGTGAACATGTGCCAAGTCAAGTCACTTAAATCATTCAAAGGAGGATACCACCTCACTATACCACATCACAACCATTTTAATAGCATGTTGGCACGCAAGGTAAACCATTATAACTCATAGCTAATTAAGCATGGCATAAGCAACTATAATCTCTAATTGTCATTGCAAACATGTTTATTCATAATAGGCTGAATCAGGAATGATGAACTAATCATATTTACAAAAACAAGAGAGGTCGAGTTCATACCAGCTTCTCTCATCTCAATCAGTCCATCATATATCGTCATAATTGCCTTTCACTTGCGCGACCGAACGATGTGAAAATAATAAGAGTGCACGTGCATTGGACTAAGCTGGAATCTGCAAGCATTCAATAAACAAGAGAAGACAAGGCAATATGGGCTCCTGGTTAAATCAACAATAGTGCATATAAGAGCCACTTCAACAATTCCATTATGGTCTTCTCCTATCGACCCCAAAGAAAAGAAATAAAACTATTTACACGGGAAAGCTCCCAACAAGCAAAAGAAGAACGGGAAATCTTTTTGGGTTTTCTTCTTAATTATTACTACTACAACAAGAAAAGTAAACTAACCAAAAGCTACACTAATTTTTGTTGTTTTCTTAAGGTTTATTAAACACACAAGAAGAAAGCAAGAAAAAGAAAATAAACTAGCATGGATATTACAGAGAAAGAGTAGAAGCACCGACATCTAGCAATGAGTGTGTGTGAACATAAATGTAATGTCGGTGAGAAATACGTACTCCCCCAAGCTTAGGCTTTTGGCCTAAGTTGGTTTATTTCCATGGATGGCCTGGCGGATATCCATAGTTGTAGTTGGGGTCGTACTGAGATGCAGCAGTCATTGCATCGTGTGCTGCAGCTTGGAGGCGAGCTATCTCAGCCCTCCTCTTATACTCCTCCGCCTCCTCTCTGGTTATAAAATGTCTCCCTTTTGCCTGAAAGTCAAAGAAAGCAGAAGTAGGAAGAGCGACTCGATAGGTGCGTCGTCTGTCAAAGATTAGTCGGTACTGGAGAGGTTGTTCATTTCTTTCAATAAACTGATGACGAACCATAGCCTCATAATCTAAATAAGTAGGAGGCAACTCAATATCATCCTCACGTATGTCTACACCAAGAAAATTAGCTAGACGAGTTGCATAAATTCCACCAAAGAAATCTCCATTAAATCTATTACGATGCAACCTACGTGCAACAATGGCTCCCAAATTATAAGATTTGTCTCCTAACACAGCACTCCTAAGAATACTGAGGTCAGGGACACACATGTGACATGCTTCATCCTTACCATTTATGCACCTACCTATGAAGAGAGCAAAATAATGTATAGCAGGAAAATGAATGCTCCCAATGGTAGCTTGTGCTATATCTCCCCCACAGTTATACTAGCAAGAAATTCTCTAAATTCAGATTTGCGAGGTTCACTAGTACTACCCCATTGTGGAAGTTTGCAAGCAGTGGTAAAATCCTCTAAGTCCATAGTGTAAGATTTTTCATAAAGATCAAATAGGATAGTTTGAGAATTACGTGAAGATGAATATTCAAACCTCCTCACAAATGAACTAGTGAGATAGTGGTACTGGCTGCACTTTTCTCCCTCGAAGCTCACAAGATCAGCGTTACACAAATATGCGTTAAATTTTTCCTTGATTCCCGCTTGATCCATAAAGCCTTCTGAAGGCCATTCACAAGGCCGCACTGGAGCGTTCCCAGGTGCCTCATCATCGGCATCGCGCATTGCGAGCCTGGGTCCTTGCTTCCTTGAAGGACCACCATGGAACATTTTCCTAAACATATTTCTTCCTCTGAAAAATTTCTGAAAATTTTAGTAACTTCAAATAAAAGTGAACCAAGCTCAACAAAATTGATAGCAACTACTCCTACAAGTGTCTAGAGCCTATATCATGCATTAGAACTACTTGGAACCATATAAATTTGACATGCAAGCTCAAGAACATGGTCACCTAGGCAGCACAAATTTGCAATGAATAAAGCACTAGAACAAAAACTAATTGGACCAATGGAGGGGTCACATACCAAGGAACAATCTCCCCAAGCAGTTTTGTGAGAGGTGCTTTGAGCAAGGAGATCGAAAATCGTTGCAAAATGACCTAGAACTCGTGCTTGAGCTGGATGGTGATTTTTTTGGGAGGAAGAAGAAGTGTGTGGGTGCAGGAATAAGTGGAGGGGAGCCACCGTGGGCCCACGAGGCAGGGGGCGCGCCCTTTAGGGGTGGGCGCGCCCTGGACCCTTGTGGCCAGGTGCTTGCTCCCCCTGCTATGTTCTCAGTGCCAGATATTCTCAAATATTCCAGAAAAAATCATATTCCATTTTCAGGGCATTTGGAGAACTTTTATTTTTGGGGTATTTTTATATTGCACGGATAATTCAGAAAACAGACAGGAAAATACTATTTCCGCTTTATTTCAACTAAATAATAGAAAGTAAAAGGAGGGTACAGAAGGTTGTGCCTTCTAGTTTCATCCATCTCATGCTCATCAAAAGGAATCCACTAACAAGGTTGATCAAGTCTTGTTAACAAACTCATTCCGAATAACATGGAACCAGAGAAATTTCGAATGACACTATGTTACCTCAAAGGGGATATGCACATCCCCAATAATAAGAATATCATATTTCTTCTTGACAGTAGGAAGAGGAAATTCGAAACCTCCAAAAATAGTCGATGGAATTTTTCCAATAGAATTGATACTGTGGACCTGAGGTTGTTTCCTCGGAAAGTGTACCGTATGCTCATTACCATTAACATGAAAAGTGACATTGCCTTTGTTGCAATCAATAACAGCCCCTGCAGTATTCAAAAAAGGTCTTCCAAGAATAATAGACAAAGTATCGTCCTCGGGAATATCAAGAATAACAAAGTCCGTCAAAATAGTAACGTTTGCAACCACAACAGGCACATCCTCACAAATACCGACAGGTATAGCAGTTGATTTATCAACCATTTGCAAAGATATTTCAGTAGGTGTCAACTTATTCAAGTCAAGTCTACGATATAAAGAGAGAGGCATAACACTAACACCGGCTCCAAGATCACATAAAGCAGTTTTAACATAGTTTCTTTTAATGGAGCATGGTATAGTGGGTACTCCTGGATCTCCAAGTTTCTTAGGTATTCCACCCTTAAAAATATAATTAGCAAGCATGGTGGAAATTTCAGCTTCCAGTATCTTTCTTTTATTAGTGACAATTTCTTTCATATACTTAGCATAAGGATTCATTTTGAGCATATCAGTCAAACGCATACGCAAGAAGATAGGTCTAATCATTTCAGCAAAGCGCTCAAAATCCTCATCATCCTTTTTCTTGGATGGTTTGGGAGGAAAAGGCATGGGTTTCTGAACCCATGGTTCTCTTTCTTTACCCTGCTTCCTAGCAACAAAGTCTCTCTTATCATAACGTTGATTCTTTGATTGTGGGTTATCAAGATCAACAACAGGTTCAATTTCTACATCATTATCATTGCTAGGTTGAGCATCATCATGAACATTATCATTAGGTTCATGTTCATTACCAGATTGTGTTTCAGCATCAGAAATAGAAATATCATTTGGATTCTCAGGTGTTTCAGCAATAGGTTCACTAGAAACATGCAAAGTCCTATCATTTTTCTTTTTCTTCTTTTTAGAAGGACTAGGTGCATCTAGATTATTTCTCTGAGAATCTTGTTCAATTCTCTTAGGATGGCCTTCAGGATACAAAGGTTCCCGAGTCATTTTACCAGTTCTAGAGCCACCCTAACAGCATAATCATTATTCTTACTATTCAATTCATTGAGCAAATCATTTTGAGCTTTAAGTACTTGTTCTACTTGAGTGGTAACCATAGAAGCATGTCTAGTAATGAGTTTAAGTTCACCTTTAACTCTAGACATATAATCACCCAAGTGTTCAATCATATAAGCATTTTGTTTTAATTGTCTACCAAAATAAGCATTAAAATCTTCTTGCCTAACCATAAAGTTATCGAACTCATCTAAACATTGGCTAGCAAACTTAGTAGGAGGGATTTCAGCTTTATCATATCTATAGAGAGAATTTACCTTTACTACCTGTGTCGGGTTATCAAGACCATGAGTTTCTTCAATAGGTGAGGATTAAGATCATATGTTTCTTCAACAGGCGGTAAATTAAGACCATGTATTTCTTCAATAGGAGGTAAATTCTTGACATCTTCAGCTTTAATACCCTTTTCTTTCATAGACTTCTTTGCCTATTGCATATCTTCAGGACTGAGAAATAGAACACCCCTCTTCTTCGGAGTTGGTTTAGGAATAGGCTCAGGAACTGGCTCAGGAAGTGTCCAATTATTTTCATTTGTCAACATATTATTCAATAGAATTTCAGCTTCATCCGGTGTTCTTTCCCTGAAAACAGAACCAGCACAACTATCCAGGTAATCTCTGGAAGCATCGGTTAGTCCATTATAAAAGATATCAAGTATTTCATTTTTCTTAAGAGGATGATCAGGCAAAGCATTAAGTAATTGGAGAAGCCTCCCCCAAGCTTGTGGGAGACTCTCTTCTTCAATTTGCACAAAATTATATATATCCCTTAAAGCAGCTTGTTTCTTATGAGCAGGGAAATATTTAGCAGAGAAGTAATAAATCATATCCTGGGGACTACGCACACAACCAGGATCAAGAGAATTAAACCATATCTTAGCATCACCCTTTAATGAGAACAAAAATATTTTAAGGATATAAAGGTAGCGAGATTTCTCATCATTAGTGAACAGGGTGGCTATATCATTTAATTTAGTAAGATGTGCCACAACAGTTTCAGATTCATAGCCATAAAAAGGATCAGATTCAACCAAAGTAATTATATCAGGATCAATAGAGAATTCATAATCCTTATCAGTAACACAGATAGGTGAAGTAGCAAAAGCAGGGTCAGGTTTCATTCTAGCATTAAGAGATTGCTGCTTCCATTTAGCTAATAATTTCTTAAGGTCACTTCTATCATTGCAAGCTAAAATAGCTCTAGCAGATTCTTCATCCAGAACATAACCCTCGGGAACAACAGGTAATTCATATTTATTAGGGGGAGAGTCTTCATCATCACTATCTTCAATATTATCAGTTTCAATAATTTCATTCTCTCTAGCCCTAGCAAGTTGTTCATCAAGAAATTCACCAAGTGGCACAGTAGTATCAAGCATAGAAGTAGTTTCATCATAAGTATCATGCATAGCAGAAGTGGCATCATCAATAACATGCGACATATCAGAATGAATAGCAGAAGCAGGTTTAGGTGTCGCAAGCTTACTCAAAACAGAAGGTGAATCAAGTGCAGAGCTAGATGGCAGTTCCTTACCTCCCCTCGTAGTTGAGGGATAAATTTTTGTTTTCGCGTCTTTCAAGTTCTTCATAGTGACCAGCAGATATAAATCCCAAGTGACTCAAAGAATAGAGCTATGCTCCCCGGCAACGGCGCCAGAAAATAGTCTTGATAACCCACAAGTATAGGGGATCGCAACAGTTTTCGAGGGTAGAGTATTCAACCCAAATTTATTGATTCGACACAAGGGGAGCCAAAGAATATTCTCGAGTATTAGCAGTTGAGTTGTCAATTCAACCACACCTGGATAACTTAGTATCTGCAGCAAAGTATTTAGTAGCAAAGTAATATGGAAGTAACGGTAACGGTAGCAAAAGTAATATTTTTGGGTTTTGTAGTGATTGTAACAGTAGCAACGGAAAAGTAAATAAGCGAAAAACAATATGTGAAAAGCTCGTAGGCATTGGATCGGTGATGGAGAATTATGCCGGATGCGGTTCATCATGTAACAGTCATAACATAGGGTGACACAGAACTAGCTCCAATTCATCAATGTAATGTAGGCATGTATTCCGAATATAGTCATACGTGCTTATGGAAAAGAACTTGCATGACATCTTTTGTCCTACCCTCCCATGGCAGCGGGGTCCTAATTGAAACTAAGGGATATTAAGGCCTCCTTTTAATAGAGTACCGGAACAAAGCATTAACACATAGTGAATACATGAACTCCTCAAACTACGGTCATCACCGGGAGTGGTCCCGATTATTGTCACTTCGGGGTTGCCGGATCATAACACATAGTAGGTGACTATAGACTTGCAAGATAGGATCAAGAAATCACATATATTCATGAAAAAATAATAGGTTCAGATCTGAAATCATGGCACTCGGGCCCTAGTGACAAGCATTAAGCATAGCAAAGTCATAGCAACATCAATCTGAGAACATAGTGGATACTAGGGATCAAACCCTAACAAAACTAACTCGATTACATGATAGATCTCATCCAACCCATCACCGTCCAGCAAGCCTACGATGGAATTACTCACGCACGGCGGTGAACATCATGAAATTGGTGATGGAGGATGGTTGATGATGACGACGGCGACGGATTCCCCTCTCCGGAGCCCCGAACGGACTCCAGATCAGCCCTCCCGAGAGGTTTTAGGGTTTGGCGGCGCCTCCGTATCGTAAAACGCGATGAATCCTTCTCTCTGATTTTTCTCCCTGAAAGTGAATATATGGAGTTGGAGTTGAGGTTGGTGGAGCGTCAGGGGGCCCATGAGGCAGGGGGGCGCGCCCCCACCCTCGTGGACAGGGTGTGGGCCCCTTGACGTGGATTCTTCTTCCAATATTTTTAATATTTTCCAAAAATATGTTCCGTGGAGTTTCAGGTCATTCCGAGAACTTTTGTTTCTTCACATAAAAAACACTATAGAAAGTCTGCTGAAAACAGCGTCAGTCCGGGTTAGTTCCATTCAAATCATGCAAGTTAGAGTCCAAAACAAGGGCAAAAGTGTTTGGAAAAGTAGATACGACGGAGACGTATCATTGATCAAAGATGGTTAAGTTTCCTAGCCATTGACATGAGTTGTCATTTGATTAACGGGATCACATCATTAGAGAATGAAGTGATTGACTTGACCCATCCGTTAGCTTAGCACTATGATCGTTTAGTTTAGTGCTATTGCTTTTTTCATGACTTATACATGTTCCTATGACTATGAGATTATGCAACTCCCGAATACCGGAGGAACACTTAGTGTGTTATCAAATGTCACAACGTAACAGGGTGATTATAGAGATGCTCTACAGGTGTCTCCGATGGTGTTTGTTGGGTTGGCATAGATCGAGATTAGGATTGGCCACTCCGTGTTTCGGAGAGGTATCTCTGGGCCCTCTCGGTAATGCACATCACTATAAGCCTTGCAAGAAATGTGACTAATGAGTTAGTTGCGGGATGATGCATTGCGGAACGAGTAAAGAGACTTGCCGGTAAAGAGATTGAACTAGGTATTGAGATACCGACGATCGAATCTCGGGCAAGTAACATACCGATGACAAAGGGAACAACGTATCTTGTTATGCGGTTTGACCAATAAAGATCTTCATAGAATATGTAGGAACCAATATGAGCATCTAGGTTCCGCTATTGGTTATTGACCGGAAGTGAGGCTCGGTCATGTCTACATAGTTCTCGAACCCGTAGGGTCCGCACGCTTAACGTTCGGTGATGATCAGTATTATGAGTTTATGTGTTTTGATGTACCGAAGGTTGTTTGGAGTCCCGGATATGATCACGGACATGACGAGGAGTCTCGAAATGGTCTAGACATAAAGATTGATATATTGGACGACTATATTCGAACACCGGAAATGTTTCGGCTAAAACTGGAGTGCTGGAGGGTTACCGGAACCCCCCAGGGGAACTAATGGGCCACATGGGCCTTAGTGGAGGTAGAGAGGGGCGGCTAGGGCAGGCCGCACGCCCCCTCCCCCTTGGGTCCGAATTGGACTAGGGAAGGGGGGCGGAGCCCCCCTTTCCTTCTTCCTCTCTCCCTCTTCCTTCCTCCCCCCTCTCTCCCTCTTGGTGGATTCCTACTAGGACTTGGAGTCCTAGTAGGATTCCCCTCTTGGGGGCGCGCCCTAGAGGCCGGTCGGCCTCCCCCTTGCTCCTTTATATACGGGGGCAGGGGGGCACCCTAGGACACACAAGTTGACAGTTGTCTTAGCCGTGTGCGGTGCCCCCCTCCACAGATTTCCACCTCGGTCATATTGTTGCAGTGCTTAGGCGAAGCCCTGCGCCGGTAACTTCATCATCACCGTCACCACACCATCGTGCTAACGAAACTCTCCCTCGACCTCAGCTGGATCTAGAGTTCGTGGGCCGAGCTGAACGTGTGCAGATCGCGGAGGTGCCGTACCTTCGGTGCTAGGATCGGTCGGATCGTGGAGACGTACGACTACATCAACCGCGTTGTCATAATGTTGGAAATATGCCCTAGAGGCAATATTAAATTGGTTATTATTATATTTCCTTATTCATGATAATCGTTTATTATGCATGCTAGAATTGTATTGATAGGAAACTCAGATACATGTGTGGATACATAGACAACACCATGTCCCTAGTAAGCCTCTAGTTGACTAGCTCGTTGATCAATAGATGGTTACGGTTTCCTGACCATGGACATTGGATGTCGTTGATAACGGGATCACATCATTAGGAGAATGATGTGATGGACAAGACCAATCCTAAGCATAGCATAAAAGATCGTGTAGTTTCGTTTGCTAGAGCTTTTCCAATGTCAAGTATCTTTTCCTTAGACCATGAGATCGTGCAACTCCCGGATACCGTAGGAGTGCTTTGGGTGTGCCAAACGTCACAACGTAACTGGGTGACTATAAAGGTGCACTACGGGTATCTCCGAAAGTGTCTGTTGGGTTGGCACGGATCAAGACTGGGATTTGTCACTCCGTGTGACGGAGAGGTATCTCTGGGCCCACTCGGTAATGCATCATCATAATGAGCTCAATGTGACTAAGGCGTTAGTCACGGGATCATGCATTGCGGTACGAGTAAAGAGACTTGCCGGTAACGAGATTGAACAAGGTATTGGGATACCGACGATCGAATCTCGGGCAAGTAACATACCGTTTGACAAAGGGAATTGCATACGGGATTGATTGAATCCTCGACACCGTGGTTCATCCGATGAGATCATCGTGGAACATGTGGGAGCCAACATGGGTATCCAGATCCCGCTGTTGGTTATTGACCGGAGAGGCGTCTCGGTCATGTCTGCATGTCTCCCGAACCCGTAGGGTCTACACACTTAAGGTTCGGTGACGCTAGGGTTGTAGAGATATATGTATGCGGAAACCCGAAAGTTGTTCGGAGTCCCGGATGAGATCCCGGACGTCACGAGAGGTTCCGGAATGGTCCGGAGGTGAAGAATTATATATAGGAAGTCAAGTTTCGGCCACCGGGAAAGTTTCGGGGGTTACCGGTATTGTACCGGGACCACCGGAAGGGTCCCGGGGGTCCACCGGGTGGGGCCACCTATCCCGGAGGGCCCCATGGGCTGAAAGTGGAAGGGAACCAGCCCCTAGTGGGCTGGGCGCCCCCCTTGGGCCTCCCCCCATGCGCCTAGGGTTGGGAACCCTAGGGTGGGGGGACTTCCCCCTTGCCTTGGGGGGCAAGGCACCCCTTTCCACCCCTTGGCCGCCGCCCCCCAACCCTAGATGGGTTTTGGCCGGCCCCCCTCCCAAGGGGGCCTATATAAAGGGGGGAGGGAGGGCAGCAACCTACAGCCTTGGGCGCCTCCCTCCTCCCCTGCAACACCTCTCTCTCTCTCGCAGAAGCTTGGCGAAGCCCTGCCGGAGACCCGCTACATCCACCACCACGCCGTCGTGCTGCTGGATCTCCATCAACCTCTCCTTCCCCCTTGCTGGATCAAGAAGGAGGAGACGTCGCTGCACCGTACGTGTGTTGAACGCGGAGGTGCCGTCCGTTCGGCACTCGGTCATCGGTGATTTGGATCACGGCGAGTACGACTCCGTCATCCACGTTCATTGGAACGCTTCCGCTCGCGATCTACAAGGGTATGTAGATGCACTCCTTTCCCCTCGTTGCTAGTAGACTCCATAGATGCATCTTGGTGAACGTAGAAAATTTTAAATTCTGCTACGATTCCCCAACAGTGGCATCATGAGCCAGGTCTATGCGTAGTTACTATGCACGAGTAGAACACAAAGCAGTTGTGGGCGTTGAGTTTGCCAATTCTTCTTGCCGCTACTAGTCGTTTCTTGTTTCGGCGGCATTGTAGGATGAAGCGGCCCGGACCGACCTTACACGTACGCTTACGTGAGACAGGTTCCACCGACTGACATGCACTAGATGCATAAGGTGGCTAGCGGGTGTCTGTCTCTCCTACTTTAGTCGGAACGGATTCGATGAAAAGGGTCCTTATGAAGGGTAAATAGAAATTGGCAAATCACGTTGTGGTCATACGTAGGTAAGAAACGTTCTTGCTAGAAACCTACAAACCACGTAAAAACTTGCAACAACAATTAGAGGACGTCTAACTTGTTTTTGCAGCAAGTGCTATGTGATGTGATATGGCCAGAAGATGTGATGAATGATATATGTGATGTATGAGATTGATCATATTCTTGTAATAGGAATCACGACTTGCATGTCGATGAGTATGACAACCGGCAGGAGCCATAGGAGTTGTCTTTATTATTTTGCATGACCTGCGTGTCATTGAATAACGCCATGTAAATTACTTTACTTTGTTGCTAAACGCGTTAGCCATAGAAGTAGAAGTAATCGTTGGCGTGACGACTTCATGAAGACACAATGATGGAGATCATGGTGTCATGCCGGTGACGAAGATGATCATGGTGCCCCGAAGATGGAGATCAAAGGAGCATGATGATATTGGCCATATCATGTCACTATTTGATTGCATGTGATGTTTATCATGTTTTTGCATCTTATTTGCTTAGAACGACGGTAGTAAGTAAGATGATCCCTTATAATAATTTCAAGAAAGTGTTCACCCTAACTGTGCACCGTTGCGAAGGTTCGTTGTTTCGAAGCACCACGTGATGATCGGGTGTGATAGATTCTAACGTTCGAATACAACGGGTGTTGACGAGCCTAGCATGTACAGACATGGCCTCGGAACACACGCAATACACTTAGGTTGACTTGACGAGCCTAGCATGTACAGACATGGCCTCGGAACACGGAGGACCGAAAGGTCGAGCATGAGTCGTATAGAAGATACGATCAACATGGAGATGTTCACCGATCTTGACTAGTCCGTCTCACGTGATGATCGGACACGGCCTAGTTAAACTCGGATCATGTTTCACTTAGATGACTAGAGGGATGTCTATCTGAGTGGGAGTTCATAATCAGATGAACTTCATTATCATGAACATAGTCAAAAAGGTATTTGCAAATTATGTCATAGCTTGCGCTTTAGTTCTACTGGTTAAGATATGTTCCTAGAGAAAATTTAGTTGAAAGTTGGTAGTAGCAATTATGCGGACTGGGTCCGTAAACTGAGGATTGTCCTCATTGCTGCACAGAAGGCTTATGTCCTTAATGCACCGCTCGGTGTGCTGAACCTCAGCGTCGTCTGTAGATGTTACGAAACATCTGACATACACGTTTTGATGACTACGTGATAGTTCAGTGCGGTTTAGAATTGTGGCACCCAAGACGTTTTTGAAACGTCGCAGAACATGTGAGATGTTCCGAAGACTGAAATTGGGATTTCAGACTAGTGCCCACGTCAAGAGGTATGAGACCTCTGACAAGTTTCTTAAGCCTGCAAACTAAGGGAGAAAAGCTCAATCGTTGAGCATGTGCTCAGATTGTCTGAGTGCCACAATCGCTTGAATCGAGTGGGAGTTAATCTCCCAGATGAGATAGTGATAGTTCTCCATAGTCACTGCCACCAAGCTAGTAGAGCTTCGTGATGAACTATAACATATCAAGGATAGTTATGATGATCCTTGAGCTATTCGCGATGTTTGACACCGCGAGAGTAGAAATCAAGAAGGAGCATCAATTGTTGATGGTTAGTAAAACCACTAGTTTAAGAAGGGCAAGGGCAAAAGGGATACTTCATGAAACAGCAAGTCGTTTGCTGCTCTAGTGAAGAATCCCAAGGTTGAACCCAAACCCGAGACTAAGTGCTTCTGTAATGAGAGGAACGGTCACTGAAGCAGTACTACCCTAGATATTTGGTAGATGAGAAGGCAGGCAAGGTCGACAGAAGTATATTGGATATACATTATATGAATGTGTACTTTACTAGTACTCCTAGCAGCACCAGGGTATTAGATACCGGTTCGGTTGCTAAGTGTTAGTAACTCGAAATAAAAGCTGCGGAATAAACGGAGACTAGCTAAAGGGGAGATGACGATATGTGTTGGAAGTGTTTCCAAAGTTGATGTGATCAAGCATCGCATGCTCCCTCTGCCATCGAGGTTTGGTGTTTGCGTTGAGCATGATTGGATTATGTTTATCGCAATACGGTTATTCATTTAAGGAGAATAATGGTTACTCTGTTTATTTGAATAATACCTTCAATGGTCTTGCACCTAAAATGAATCTCGATCGCAGTGATACACATGTTCGTGCCAAAAGATATAAGATAGTAATGATAGTACCACATACTTGTGGCACTGCCACTTGAGTCATAATGGTATAAAACGCATGAAGAAGCTCCATATAGATGGATCTTTGGACTCACTCGTTTTTGAAAAGATTGAGACATGCGAACCATGTCTATTGGTATATATGCATGAAGAAACTCCATGCAGATGGATCATTTGGACTCACTTGATTATGAATCACTTGAGACATGCAAATCATACCACATGGGCAAGATGACTGAAAGTCCTCGTTTTCAGTAAGATGGAACAAGAGAGCAACTTATTGGAAGTAATACATTTTGATGTACGCAGTCCAATGAGTGCTGAGGCATGCAGTGGATATCGTTATGTTCTTACTTCACAGATGATTTGAGTAGATGCTGAGTGTATTTACTTGATGAAACACTAGTCTGAATTATTGAAAGGTTCAAGTAATTTCAGAGTGAAGTTGAAGATCGTCGTGACAAGAGGATAAAATGTCTGTGATATGATCATAGAGATGAGTATCTGAGATACGAGTTTGGCACACAATTGAGACATTGTGGAAAGTGTTTCACAATTAATACCGCCTGGAACACCATAGTGTGATGGTGTGTCCGAACATCATAACTGCACCCTATTGGATATGGTGCATACCATGATGTTTCTTATCGAATTACCACTATCGTTTATGGGTTAGGCATTAGAGACAACCGCATTCACTTTAAAAGGGGCACCACGCAATTCCGTTGAGACGACACCGTTTAGAGAAACCTAAGTTGTCGTTTCTTAAAAGTTTGGGGCTGCGATGCTTTAAAAGTTTCAGGCTGATAAGCTCGAACCCAAAGCGGATAAATGCATCTTCATAGAATACCCAAAAACAGTTGGGTATACCTCCTATTTCAGATCTGGAAGCAAAAGTAATTGCTTCTAGAAACGAGTCCTTTCTCGAGGAAAAGTTTCTCTCGAAAGAATTGAGTGGGAGGATGGTGGAGACTTGATAAGGTTATTGAACCGTCGCTTCAACTAGTGTGTAGCAGGGCACAGGAAGTTGTTCCTGTGGCACCTACACCAATTGAAGTGGAAGCTTATGATAGTGATCATGAAACTTCGGATCAAGTCACTACCAAACCTCGTAGGACGACGAGGATGCGCACTACTTCAGAGTAATGCGTGATCCTGTCTTGGAAGTCATGTTGCTAGACAACAATGAACCTACGAGCTATGGAGAAGCGATGGTGGGCCCATATTCCGACGAATGGCTCGAGGCCATGAAATCCGAGATAGAATCCATGTATCAGAACAAAGCGTGGACTTTGGTGAACTTGCCCGATGATCGGCAAGCCATTGAGATAAATGGATCTTTAAGAAGAAGACAGACATGGACGGTAATGTTACCGTCTATGAAGCTCGACTTGTGGCAAAGAGTATTTTCACAAGTTCAAGGAGTTGACTACGATGAGTTTTTCTCATCCGTAGCGATGCTTAGGTCCGTCGGAATCATGTTAGCATTAGCTGCATTTATGAAATCTGGCAGATGGATGTCAAAACAAGTTTCCTTACCAGTTTTCGTAAGGAAAGGTTGTATGTGATACAATCAGAAAGGTTTTGTCGATCCTAAGGATGCTAAAAGGTATGCTAGCTCCAGCGATCCTTCCAAGGATTAGAGCAAGCATCTCGGAGTCAGAATATACGCTTTGATGGAGTGATCAAAGTTTTTGGGTTTATACAAAGTTTGTTAGAAACTTGTATTTACAATAAAGTGAGTGGGAGCGCTACAACATTTCTGATAAGTATATGTGAATGACATATTGTTGATCAGAAATGATGTAAAATTTCTGGAAAGCATAAAGGGTTGTTTGAAAGAAGTTTTTCAAAGGAAGACCTGGATAAAGCTACTTACATATTGGGCATCAAGATCCATAGAGATAGATCAAGACGCCTGATGATACTTTCAAAAGACAGCACACCTTGACATGATTTTGAAAGAGTTCAAAATAGATCAGCAAAGAAGGAGTTCTTGGCTGTGTTACAAGGTGTGAGTATTGAGTAAGACTCAAGACTGGACCACAGCAGAAGATAGAGAAAGGACGAAGGTCGTCCCCTATGCTTTAGACGTAGGCTCTATAGTATGCTATGTTGTAGTGTGCCTTGCCATGAGTTGGTCAAGAGGGTACAATGGTGATCCGGGAAAGGATCTCATGACAGCGGTCGAACTTATCCTTAGTACCTAGTGGATTAAGGAATTTTCTCGATTATGGAGGTGGAAAGGAGTTCGTCGTAAAGGGTTACGTCGATGCGAACTTTGACACTAATCCGGATGACTCTGAGTAGTAAACCGGATTCGTATAGTAGAGCAATTATTTGAAATGGCTCCAAATAGCGCGTGGTAGCATCCACAGGATGACATAGATATTCGTAAAGCACACGGTTCTGAAAGGTTCAGACCCGTTGACTAATAACCTCTCTCACAAGCATAACATGATCAACCCAGAACACATTGAGTGTTAATCACATAGTGATGTGAACTAGATTGTTGACTCTAGTAAACTCTTTAGATGTTGGTAACATGGTGATGTGACCAGTGAGTGTTAATCACATGGTGATGTGAACTAGATTATTGACTCTAGTGCAAGTGGGAGACTGTTGGAAATATGCCCTAGAGGCAATAATAAATTGGTTATTATTATATTTCCTTATTCATGATAATCGTTTATTATCCATGCTAGAATTGTATTGATAGGAAACTCAGATACATGTGTGGATACATAGACAACACCATGTCCCTAGTAAGCCTCTAGTTGACTAGCTCGTTGATCAATAGATGGTTACGGTTTCCTGACCATGGACATTGGATGTCGTTGATAACGGGATCACATCATTAGGAGAATGATGTGATGGACAAGACCCAATCCTAAGCATAGCATAAAAGATCGTGTAGTTTCGTTTGCTAGAGCTTTTCCAATGTCAAGTATCTTTTCCTTAGACCATGAGATCGTGCAACTCCCGGATACCGTAGGAGTGCTTTGGGTGTGCCAAACGTCACAACGTAACTGGGTGACTATAAAGGTGCACTATGGGTATCTCCGAAAGTGTCTGTTGGGTTGGCATGGATCAAGACTGGGATTTGTCACTCCGTTTGACGGAGAGGTATCTCTGGGCCCACTCGGTAATGCATCATCATAATGAGCTCAATGTGACTAAGGTGTTAGTCACGGGATCATGCATTGCGGTACGAGTAAAGAGACTTGCCGGTAACGAGATTGAACAAGGTATTGGGATACCGACGATCGAATCTCGGGCAAGTAACATACCGTTTGACAAAGGGAATTGCATACGGGATTGATTGAATCCTCGACACCGTGGTTCATCCGATGAGATCATCGTGGAACATGTGGGAGCCAACATGGGTATCCAGATCCCGCTGTTGGTTATTGACCGGAGAGGCGTCTCGGTCATGTCTGCATGTCTCCCGAACCCGTAGGGTCTACACACTTAAGGTTCGGTGACGCTAGGGTTGTAGAGATATATGTATGCGGAAACCCGAAAGTTGTTCGGAGTCCCGGATGAGAACCCGGACGTCACGAGAGGTTCCGGAATGGTCTAGAGGTGAAGAATTATATATAGGAAGTCAAGTTTCGGCCACCGGGAAAGTTTCGGGGGTTACCGGTATTGTACCGGGACCACCGGAAGGGTCCCGGGGGTCCACCGGGTGGGGCCACCTATCCCGGAGGGCCCCATGGGCTGAAAGTGGAAGGGAACCAGCCCCTAGTGGGCTGGGCGCCCCCCCTTGGGCCTCCCCCCATGCGCCTAGGGTTGGGAACCCTAGGGTGGGGGGACTTCCCCCTTGCCTTGGGGGGCAAGGCACCCCTTTCCACCCCTTGGCCGCCGCCCCCCAACCCTAGATGGGTTTTGGCCGGCCCCCCCTCCCAAGGGGGCCTATATAAAGGGGGGGGAGGGAGGGCAGCAACCTACAGCCTTGGGCGCCTCCCTCCTCCCCTGCAACACCTCTCTATCTCTCTCGCAGAAGCTTGGCGAAGCCCTGCCGGAGACCCGCTACATCCACCACCACGCCGTCGTGCTGCTGGATCTCCATCAACCTCTCCTTCCCCCTTGCTGGATCAAGAAGGAGGAGACGTCGCTGCACCGTACGTGTGTTGAACGCGGAGGTGCCGTCCGTTCGGCACTCGGTCATCGGTGATTTGGATCACGGCGAGTACGACTCCGTCATCCACGTTCATTGGAACGCTTCCGCTCGCGATCTACAAGGGTATGTAGATGCACTCCTTTCCCCTCGTTGCTAGTAGACTCCATAGATGCATCTTGGTGATACGTAGAAAATTTTAAATTTCTGCTACGTTCCCCAACACATAACGCTTCCGCTTTTGGTCTATGAGGGTACGTAGACAACACTCTCCTCTCTCGTTGCTATGCATCACCTAGATGGATCTTGCGTGTGCGTAGGAATTTTTTTGAAATTACTGCGTTCCCCAACAAATAGATTCCTAGTCTCTTCTCTAAGAATAGCTCATGTGTTTAATGAAGATCCTGTTTTCCTGACCATAGGGCATTGTTACAGTAACAAGTATGCCTACAATAATGAGAGCACATTGTTAGCAGAACAATGGTGTTGGATAAATCCAACTTATGATATACTAGGAGATCCCCGCATGTCCTTAGACCATGAGAATATCGTGGACCTTCATACTAGACCATTACTTTGGGGTTGCCAAATGTTATCTGTAAATGGGTGATCATAACGATATCTTTCGGGTACATCAGAAAAGTATGTCAAGGGACTTTATAATTCAAGACTGGGATTTGCTCCTCCAATGATGGAGGGAAATTCTTTGGGCCCAATCGTTATTACGATATCCATCATCGTCTGGCTAGATACAACGTGGTAATGATCACAAGTTACCAGAATATGAAAACGAGAAAAGAGAACAAAGCCGGTAATGCGTATAACTTTGTATTGTGATCAAAGAGTTGCTTCACAAAGATACCGATAAAAGTCTCACCTCTTATTTTTGTAGTGCATCCTGAAGCAAATGGAATTGTGTGCGGGGACATAAAGTTCTCTTGATAAAGCTCTTATGTATGTGGGAATTAACATGGGTGTCCAGATCGCTCTGTTAATTATTGACCGGAAGGTGTTCCGAGTCATGTCCACATATTACCAAACCTGCAGGGTCACATGTTTAACGATCAAGTGGTTTGATAGAGTACTAGGAGATCATCAGAGAATGAGAGAAAGGCACCGGAATGGTTCTGAATGTTTTCGAAAATGTTTCGAGAGGTCCTCGAGGTGCCCGGAAAGACCCTTAAATGCACAAAAGATTCTAGAAGGTTCTAGAAGGCTCCAGTGGGCTGCCCCCTTGGCTGACCCAAGGGGCAACAACCACATGGGACATATGGGTCCAAGGTGGTGCGCCCCTGGCTTGGGGCCAAGCCCACTTGGTGTGGCTAGCTAGGGTGGGAAGGGGATCCTCTGGGAGGGTCTTCCTTCCTAGTGCGCTATCTCTAGGGGATACCCCTCCTCCTAGCCTCGCCCTTGGCCATCTATAAATAGAGGGGATGGACATCCCCCAAAGACACACAAGCTCAGGGCTGCACCCCACTTTCTCTTTGCACCATCTCTCTCCATGCCGGAAGGCTAATCCTCCCCTAGTTGTTTGGTAGCTTTCTGTCCTGGAAGGCGGAGTGCTGCCGAACTGATGATACAATACGTGTGGATACCACAAAGGGGTCACAAGTTCCATTCTCGGTGAGGGAAAATTCTAGCGGCTGGGAGGTAAAACCTAGTTACGGGAATACGCAAATCTCAATCAACATATACATCATCTCCGCTGCATTGCATTGGTGAGATTGATCTATCCTTGCATCTGATAGTGTTCCTGGGTGTGTTCGTAGGTACGATAAAACTTTATTATGTACTATGTTCCCAATAGTCTATATATGCAATTTAGTATTTTCTGTTCTTATCCTTGGATACTCTACATACATGAGTATTGTTTCTCCAAAAAGCTAATTGGCTTGACGAGGGTAGAAGTGACAAAAATTATCCTACTCTGTTATGTATCATTACCAGTAGGTCGAAGTAGTGATTAAAAAAAGAGATTTTATTCATCAACTTCCATCAATATCAAAAGGAAAACTAATTTTTTTCTTTGATTGTCGAAAGTTGTTACAATCCAAACATTTTAAAGTCTTTTTTGAATACAGTACAATCGAAGCCGCTCACATACACAAGCATATACTCACCCCTATGAACGCATGCACGCACACCCTACCCCTATGAGTACCACCGCAAGACTGAGCCGACATAGCATCTTGAGATTTTACGAAGTCACCACAGACACCTCGTAGTCGATGGAACGTATCCTCCCATATTATGAACACCGCCGAAATCCTGAAATAAATCCAGAAATAATGCGGGCACCAATGTCAAGTCTAGGACTTAGAATGCTGGTGGGCTGAAGATACCAATGTCCTCCTAACCATCCAACCACAGATTGGTTTGCCAAACATTTTAAAGTGTTAACATATGTGTGGGGGTATTCTTTTATTTTTCCTTAAAGTTCTTGACAAGTATGTACCGAACGGAAGAATGGATTGTTTCTCGTACGCAGAATTATTATATTATAGAAATTTTGTATATGAAAGACTAATCAAATGAGAATTATGTGATAATTCTGCCTTTATCTAGCAACTAATATCAGCGTTAATAACTTCATTAGTGAATAGAATAATTGTGTCACAAATTATTAAATCTTTGACCTTGGTTGTCCATTATTCTTGTAGTCAATGTATTCAACAATGCATTGGCCTTCACTGAGGACCTAACAATAGAAATACACATGGAAATTAGTAGAATAAGTAGTTCTACCTCCATTTTCAAATTCGATGTCGTCCTAGAATGTGTGTAGTCATACTTCACCGACTTCGACAAACAATTTGAATAAAAAATGAAGTATGGATAGGTACAACAAATTATTGGATGTTCCATGAAAAATATTTACATAACACTGTAATTTTGTTAACTTTTTCCTGCACATAAAAGCAATTGGCAAAGTTCCATATTGGAGGATGTGCATATGTCTAAGACAAAGTATTTTAGCACAAAGGGAGTATATCAAATACTCTATGTGTAGTTATATATTTTTTACTCTACGAACAAACCTATAGTATACAAAAGTATCAACTCAAGTGAAACTTGCATTATGACATTGGAAGGTTTATGGTCATATTAAATAATTTTGAATGGGTGTTTTATATTTGTTCATTCTAACATGTGCATATAATAATTACTTAGGTACATGAATATTCAATGCTTATCTCATGAATTAAGTTATATAGTTATGTTTTACTCTTAAAAAAATGCTCTAATGCATGCACAAAAGTATTAAATCAAGGCAAATGTACAATATGCCACAGGTTGCCTAATAAATCTAGAATGTGCATATTAAGGGTTTTAAATCCCACACATGCATAAAATAATTAGTTAGTAACATTAATATTTTGTGGTTACCTCAGAAGCTAAGACATGCAGTTTAGGTAGATGGGCACACAACGTATAGTGAAGTATAATTGATCTCGCCAGTATAAATGTATTCAACAACGCATGGACTATTATCTGTGAGGCCCTAAAAATAAAAATATATGTGGCAGTTAGTAAAATAAGTAATGTTACCTCCATTTTAAAATTCTATGCCATCCTAGAATAATGTGTGTAGTCAGACTTCACCGACTTTGATGTCCAATATGAATAAAATATCAAGGATGGATAGGTAAAACAAAATTATTGAATGTGTCATGAATGATATTTACATAACACTGTAAATTTGTAAACTTTTAGCAGCACAATTGTGTGAAAAGCAATTGGCAAAGTCGCATCTTGTAGGATGTGTGTATCTCTAAAACGATGTATTTTAGAACAAAGGGAGTATATCAAAAAATCTATGTATAATTAGTTTGTACTCTTCAGGAAAAACTATAATACATAAGTACTTACTCAAGATTATATCACTGGAAGGGTTTATGGTCGTATTAAATAATTTGGAACGGGTGTTTTATATTTCTTAATTCGAACATGTGCATATAATAATTACTTAAGTAGGCGAATATTCAATGGTTATCTCATTAACTAAGGTATATAATTTTACTTTGCTCTTGAAAAAATGCTATAACATACACACAAACTATTAAATCGAGGGAAGCATACGATACGCCACAAGAACGTTTATAGTCTAATAAATCTTGAATGTACATATTCGATTTCTTTAATCCCACACATGCATTTAATAGTTAGTTACTTACAAGAATATTCTTTGGTTATCTCATGAGCTACGACGCACAATTTAGGTTGATGAGCACACAACGTATAGTGAAGTATATATATATATATATTTTGCGAGAAATAGTGAAGTATAATTGATAAGTGGTGGAGCTGATTCCAAGCTCTGCATCTTGTCAGGGGTTGTGGTAGCATGATGAAGATTCGCTCCCATATGTTTTTTTTGCGGGATCCCATATGTTGTTCTTTGAAATCATAACCAATCTCAATTTTTGAATCATTTTAATAATCCAGTTTTATAACCCTTTATTTCGTCTTGGATAACCAGCTTTAGCTTCCAGTGTTGAACTCCATGCAAGTTTTGCAGCTAACAGTTATTCAATCCAGATTATATTGGTGTTGACAAGACATCCCTAAAAACCAAACCATGCCAATTATGGTTGGAAAAATGTTAAAACTCCAGGCTGATTTTGCGTCGGCATTTCTTCTTTTGTTTCACTTCAGCGTTACTTTGCTGATGTACGGATTTGCTTTTGTCATAAGATCTCTTAAACCCTTGGACCCAACATTCGGTCTTCACAGCTGACCTAACAGCTATATATGCTTGCACGGTCGTACCTGCCATGCACATGGCTTCATCGTGTCCTCAACTGCAGCCTAAACAGACAGAGTACAGAGTGCCCTTTTTCTGACCCAAATCTTGAGCAGATGTAGACTCTGAAACGCAGTGCAGACAAGTAGATGACCAAACTCGTTGCATATGGCCGGACTCTCTACGCACGCTGCCTTCTGTGCCCTATAAATAGCAAGCAGCAGCTGCTATCTCTCCCACACAACAACACTCAAACCACACTGCCAGAGCTAGCCAGTGCTGCACACGTCGAACAATATGGCTACAAAAAACTCTGCTGTCTTCCTCCTCGGGCTTCTTCTCTCTTGCGTTGCCATGAGCAGCGCGGCGAGAATCCTAGAAGAGACCGTTCCTTCCAAGGAGGAGCACCAGCCCGAGGTGCCACCGCTTCCCAAGGTAGAACTGCCACCGTTCCCGGAAGTGCACCTGCCACCTAAGCCTGAACTTCCCAAGGTGGAGCTGCCGCCGCTCCCCAAAGTGCACTTGCCATCTAAGCCTGAGTTGCCCAAGGTGGAGCTGCCACCTAAGCCGGAGCTGCCCAAGGTGGAGCTGCCAACGTTTCCGGAGGTTCACCTGCCACCCAAGCCGGAGATGCCCACTGTTCCCGGGTTCCACCTCCCGGAGCCGGAGGCCAAGCCATGAGAACTGCCTTATCAATATTGTTGCCTTGTTGTACCTCCTCTGCTCCTCGTACATGTACCTATTGTCGTGTCGTGTCGATGATCTGATTGTTTAGTTGTGGTTTTCAGTGAGTGTTGTGAGTGATCTGCTCATATGTTGGTATATATGAGAAATATATATTTTGTTCTCACAATTACCCTTTTCTCGTAAGAGCGCTTCTTAAGTATGCATACTTCCTTACAACAATTTTCACAGCAAGCTTTGATAAAACATAAAAGCCCAAATATTTTTTCTTCGACCTCAAGCCGTCCTAGCTTTAACAGCTGATATTTACAAACCACACATTGTTGTTGAGTTTGCTTCAAAAGTACTGATGCTTGAGAGGTATGCTTGAGTAAGAGGGTATCTGAGGGATGTCCCAAAATCACACGGTTCTGGGTGCGTGGGCGTGGTAGCTCACTTCCCAAGGTGGAGCTGCCGCCGGTCCTGGAGGTGCACCTGCCACCTAAGCCTGAGCTGCCCAAGGTGGAGTTGCCGCCAGTCCCGGAGGTGCACATGCCACCTAAGCCGGAGCTGCCCAAGGTGGAGCTGCCAACATTCCCGGAGGTTCACCTGCCACCCAAGCCGGAGCTGCCGCCGAAACCCAAGATGCCCACTGTTCCCGGGTTCCACCTCCCTGAGCTAGAGGCCAATCCATGAGAACTGCCTCGTCAATATTGTTGCCTTGTTGTACCTCCTCAGCTCCTTGTACATGTACCTATTTGTCATGTTGTGTCGATGATCTGATTGTTTAGTTGTGGTTTTCAGTGAGTGTTGTGAGTGGTCTGCTTATATATTGGTATATATATGAGAAAATATGTTGTTCTCACAATTCTGACAATTACCCTTTTCTTGTAAGAGCCCTTCGTAAGTATGCATGCTTCCTCATTACAACAATTTCACAACAAGCTTTGATTGCGACCCCAAGCCATCCTAGCTGTAAATTTTCTCCCGCATCCGTCAGCGGACACGCGCGCGTGGGTGGGTGGGGGGACCAATCTGCAGAAACGGATGCGGGAGGACGCCATCCAACAGTAGCTGCATACATCCGGCCTTCCGGTTTTTTTTCCTAGTCCGCACGATCAAGTAGCCGCATGCAAAGGGTACAAACATTCAAATAGCCGCATGGAGCACTAGGTTCAAATTTTAAAAAGTTCAAATATTACATCTCAACATTGTTGTCCGCTTTCACCGTCCATTGATGCTCAATCAGATCTTCCTTCAGCTGCTCGTGAGTTGGTCGATGCCGAATTTGTTTATGCATTTCATAAACTCCTCAAATGTGGCCGGATTCTGTTCCGGAAGTTGGATAGGATCACCCATATTCTCAAATTCCAGAGCTGCGGCAACATCGTCACCCTCATCCTCGACGATCATGTTGTGCATGATCACACAACATGTCATCACCTCCCACAAGGTTTCCGGATCCCATCATTTAGCAGGTCCACGAACAACTGCAAAACGGGCCCACAGAACTGTAAATGCCCTCTCGACATCCTTTCTAGCTGCTTCTTGTCTTTGGGCAAAGTGAGCATTTTTCTGGCTAACTAGGTTTGCTGCCAAGGGTAACCCATGGAGGATAGATACTGTCATGTTGTACTCATGTCCATTGACATTATAGTGGCAAGGAGGAGCTTTTCCTTCAGTCAACCTCGCAAACAACAACGATCGTTACAACACATTGATGTCATTGTGAGACCTGGGCATGCCAAAGAAAGCGTGCCAAATCCAAAGATCCTATGATGCAACTACTTCAAGAATGATGGTGGGCTTCTTAACATGACCCTGATATTGCCCTAGTAAAGCCTTCGGGCAGTTCTTCCATTTCCAATGCATGTAGTCAAGAGATCTAAGTAAACCTGGCCACCCTCTTGCTTCTGAGATTGCCACGAGCCTCTCCGTGTCTGCCACAGTTGGTTCTTTCATGTACTAAGGTCCGTACACCTCAACCACGGCAGTTGCAAACCTGACCATGGCATCTCTGCATGTGCTCTCAGACATCCGTAGGTACTCGTCCCACGAATCAGCGGCTGTGCCATATGAAAGCATCTGGAGTGCGCTCGTGCACTTCTGGTAACCAGAGAAGCCAATCGTTCCCAAGACGTCCTTCTTAAGGATTAAGTAGTCATCATAGGACCGGACGCCATGATACAAATGATCGAAGATAGTCTTGCGCATTCGAAAACGCCGACGAAAATGGTCAGCAGATAGTGCATCTGGGGAAAAGTAGTTGGCCATCAGTGGCAAATGCCCGCGCGCCCTGTTGTGGTTGAGCACTCGATGGCCCTTGATCGAGCCATTGAAATTGAGAACATACTTCTCCGCACGCTCCGCGTCTTCAAGGACCGCCTGCATCATCGCCGTCTCATCGGAGTACTCCTCCTCGTCCGACGAGCCGTCAGACGACTCAACATACTGCTCGTATACGTACTGCAAATCAGAATCCATTGCTAAAAAGAAGAAGGGACATCTGTTTTAAGCTCCGGCGGTTCATTGAACAATTGACGGCCATGGTAGAGGATGACACCTGGCTGGGCGGTGGAGGAGAAGCGGCGGGGAGCCCTGCTGGAGCGCCGGAGGTTAGGGAGACGCAGATTTTCGGCAGGGGTGTGGCATGGTGGCCGGGGTGGCGGAGCGACGGTGATGGCAAGAGAGAAAGAAGAAATAAGAGAAAATGAGGAGGATGGAGTCGCGGGGTCCGGGAAGGGTTTTGGGTGGGCCTGGGGTGTCGGATTTGTACGTTTGGCGTGTCCGGACTTCCGCAAAGTCCCCCCACTTTTGTCTCTGTTTTGCGGGAGAAATAGCGCCCGAACCGCCCGGCAGACTGATACAGGACCGCATTGGATGGCTTCGGCGGTCCGGATAGCGCGGTCCGAACGATTGCGGGAGGTTTACGAGTCCGCTTTGGAGATGCCCTAACCCCCGATATTTACAACCACACACATTGTTCTTGAGTTTGCGTCAATAGTCTTAATGCGGATGAGCAAGAGGGTGCCTCAAGGGTGTCACCAAAATCACACTGTTCTTGGGTGCATGGGCGTGGTAGCTCACCTCCATGTTGTATGGGTGCTTGGTCTCTCCTTCTGTATTTTTTTTCTTTGACTTGGTCCTTCTTTTAACTCCAATGTCGCATCCTTGAAAGGAAGGGGCCAACTGGTGATTAGTACTCCCTCCGTTCGAGAAATCTTATTCCAAGTTTGTCCCTCAAATAAATGTATCTAGCATTAATTTGGAGCTAGATACATTCATTGAAAAGACAACTTTTTCGAACGGAGGAAGTATATGACTAGCATATGCAGCGAATGGAAAACTAAAAGAAAGAAGCATCCAGTGAATGGAGGTGGCAATGATTTGGGTGTCAAGTGTTAACACAAACGCCGCTGGTGAGGACTGCAGGGCCACCTTTTTGTTACCTTACTCTGTTTTTTTTTCTAAGATCCAGCAAATTGCTGGCTTCAATTAGATTTAGCAGAAAGCAGCGGAAGAACAATATGGGGAGGATCCGAAGATCAAAGAAAAAGAAAAATGGCAACCCCATTGGCTGCAGAACAACATTACACTTACAAGGCGAAACGCCATCCACCCACAGCGAGACTACACAGCTCCGACTCTGGCGAAGGACTATGGAGAAACAAAGCAAGGTTGGCATCGCAGAAGATCATCAAACGGACCACCTGTCACCCGTCATCGTACACCACCGGTGCCTCGCCCCGCAGCTTCGATTTCACAGCAACAAGCAGCCGAGGTAATCTTATGGACACGTTGGAGAAGAGCCGACTACCATGACCAATGCCACGCCTCCGACGATGCTCACCACCGTCATCGTCGCCACAGAAGCCAAACCGCCCTCATTGCCGGACGGACACAACCAAGCAGCACGAACGACATCCCTATCTACCACTGGTCCCTTTGGCCGGTAAGAAGCTCCTAGAACGATGCCCAAGAGGTGCGACACACGTCGCCATCATCGTCCGATCCCACGGGATCATGGGTTTCCCCCGAGCATCCTTGCATAGTGGAGCGAGCAGGAACGCCTCAGCGACGCCTTCAAGAAGGAAGCGGCGCCCGCAGACACCGTCGTCGCCTGCCCCGGCCCAAAAACCGGCAGCAAGGTCTTCACCCGGCACTGCACCTCCAACCACCAACCCGAGCCAGACCACCACCACAGGAGCCAGATCCAACATGACTGGTCAGATCCGGCACCCAGTGCATCAGCTGCAACCACCCTTGCTCGCACCATCGGCCATGTACCGCCGTCCACACGGTCAGCAAGCCGCCCAGCACCACCTCGCCCTGGAGCCGCTGCCTCGGCGACCTCCCACTTGCAGATCCACGAGCACAATGCAGACTCCCTGACAACTCCTGCCTCCACCAAACACCACCAGCACACCCACTCCCGCTGCCTCACTCGCCGGGACCAGGATCTCGCCCGAGAATCAGCAGGGTGCCTCCAGTGAGCACCCTGGCTGGCACCACCGGCGCTGGGCCCGCTAGGACCGTGCCCCCATGGCCGGGGAGAGCAGAGGAGCCATCCCGACCAGAGGAGGACGTGGCCCGAAGGCCCAGATCCAGTCCCCCCAAACGCTGATGTGCAGCCACCACCGAGCGCCGGCCAGGGGCGGCTCTGCCGCCAAGAGGGACGCCGCCCCTCGAGCAGCACGCGCCGGCCACCCACCGCCGGCCGGACACACGCCACCAGTACCCCGAGCGCCGCCAGATGCGCGACCAAGGGTCGCCGACTGCAGAAACCGCCCCGCCGCCGCCTTCCCTAGGGCACGCACGGGCTTCGCCGGCGTCCCCTCCGGTGGCGGCGCAACGAGGGAGGAGAGGCGGGGTAGCCTGGCGGCGCGGCTAGGGTTGCCCCAATTTGTTCCAAATTCAAAAGCCAAGTAATAAGACAACAACAATCAAACCAACGTTACCGAGTGCTCAACTCTTAAGTTCCACACCGCAGAGCGAACACATAGCTAGTTAAGCGATTAAGCAGGGTTTGTAGCTAAAGTAACTATCTTAATAATACTTTAGAGACAAATAGACAACTACCAACTTCAGGACCTTGGTAAGTAGACAAGTTTAGAGACCCAAAAGGGCATTTGAACCAGACATTGAACTCAAATTTTTATTTAATTTTCATTGTCTCTACTAATTGTATCCGATTTGGAAAAAATTTGACAAACGGACGCGCGCGTGTTATTCTTATAGCATAACCTCTCGGGTGCCGCCAGTCGTCAAGCTCGGATGTGGGAGGAGTCGAGTTGGCAGCAGCTAGCAATGGCAATTGCTGATGTACAAACTTGCCTGTGTTCTTCTACGATCTGATGGTCCCTTGGACAAGGCGTTCAGTCTTAGCAGCTGGCCTAACAATTGCGTGTTTATCCTCAACATCAGCCGCAAAAGCCGAAGGAACTCTCTAATCTCTCTTCACCCAATTCGTAAGCAGGTAGCCAGTCCGAGACTAAAAATTAAAGAGCACACATAAAACCATGAGCTGCAGGCGAGTAGGTGAACGGCCTCGTTTCAAAGCACTAGATCCAAGACACTCGATCGTTTTTTTAACTTTATAAATAGAACGCAGCACCTGGGGAAATACCCTTTGGCTCTCGCATGTATATACACACTATATGGGGTATTTTAATAAATAATTAAATAAAATGTCAAAATAGTTCAAAACTATAGGTTAAACTTGACTTACTTGCGCACTAGTATATAAATTTTCACAAAATAAAAACCAATGTTGACTTCACAGCAAAAAAGACAGAATTTATTTGCTATTGTAGGTCACTATTCATGCTATTTTGATCAAAAATTTGTCTTTTTTGAAAAAAAGTCAAAGAGGAATTTTTCTTTTGTGAAACTTTTTTCACTAGTATAATGGAAGGTCAAGTTTATTTCAAAAATATTTTTAGAATAATTTGACTATTTATTGAATTGCTAATTTTTTTCCATATATGGTAGGAACCAAACGTTCCCCTCCGCAGCACCTGCTATCTCTCCCACATCAAAACTACACCACAAGAGCTAGCACAACCATTTTCACGAAAAGACGGCCCTAGAGCCGCATTTCATTGATTAATCAGGAGAGGAACAAATACAAAGACTTTAGAGTTAGAGACTAGGTGAAAAGCCTGAAGCTGGCATCCAGAAAAATACAGCGAGCAGCATTCAAGGAGGCTCAGAAAATCTGTCAACCAGGGTAAGCCCGGCAGCCGACTAGCATCGCGCTTCATCCATGATACGTCCCATGAGTTGTGGAACGGAGCACCTGTCGCCACTGAAAACACGGTTGTTGCGTTCTTTCCATATCATCCAGGAGATCAAGCAGATGGCTGCCTTCCAAACTTTTTTCTCATCCACCGGGAGCGACTGGAGCTGTGTCATCCAGTTGGTCTTCAGAGATAAGCATTGAACGCTCGAGCTCACCGCTGTCGTCAGGTTTAGGAATGGGCCGGCTAGCTTATTGATAGCCACCGTCCACAACTGTTTGGTGAAGCTGCAGTCCACGAGCAGATGGTTAGCAGTCTCCGGTGCAGCGCAGCAGAGTGAGCAGACCGGGTTATATGGTATGCCCCGGATAGCCAGATTGTCAGCCGTTAGACATCGTCCGTGAGCAGCAAGCCAGAGGAACGTCTTGGCTCGAGGTGCCGCTTTGGCGGACCAGATGAGCGCCTTGTCGTCGGATTGCAGAGCACCTTCAAACTGGCATAGGTACGCCGACTTGGCAGAGTAGTTTCCATCAGCCGTCCAACGCCAAGTCACGGTGTCTACCACCGAGTCGCTGAAGCTTATAGCCGCCGCCATCTCCGATAAGCAGCAAAGTTGTCTGAGCACCAGTGCAGAGGGGTTGGGCTTGACCAGGCGCATCCAAAGATTGTCTGTGATAGCCTCACGCAGCGATAGGCGGCGCTTGGTACAGTGTTGCAACAGCTCGGGCCATCGGTCAATTGGGCGCAGACCCTCTGCCCAGTGCAAATCCCAGAAAGGGGTGGACCTGTCTTTTCCAAGAAGATGGTTGCTCAATTAATAGATAAGCGCTTGATATCACACAAATGACTCATGGAAAATCCACACTAAACAATCCCATGATAGGAGCACGAGCAAAGAGAAGACAAGTGAAGACGGTCTTCATGGCTTAGCCTCCGGTTCCGTGAAGTGGAACTCCGGGATGGTGGGCATCTCTGGCTTCGGTGGCAGCAGCTCCGGCTTGGCTGGAAGGTGCACCTCCGGAAATGTTGGCAGCTCGGGCTTGGGTGGCAGGTGCACCTCAGGGAACGCGAGCAGCTCTACCTTGAGCAACTCGGGCTTAGGTGGCGGGTGCACCTCCGGGAATGGCGGCAGCCCGACCTTGGGCAGCGTTGGCAGCTCGGGCAGGTGCTCCTCGCCTTTGGAAGGAGTTGTCTCCTCCTCCAGAATTCTTGCCGCGCCGCTCATGGCGACGCACGAGAGCAGCAGTCTGACGAGGAATACAGCGGTGTTTCTTAAAGCCATTTTGATGGACGACCTCGTTTCAAATCCATTGATGTATACATATAATAGTGTTGATTGCACACTTTTCCTTTTAACTTAAAATATTTGAAAAGCACGCTCATGCATGATTCATCCTTATCAATAATTTCAATTGGAAGTTTTTGCCCGATAAACCACGAAATCCAAACTCTGGCACGCAATATTTAGGACACATGCATTGTCCTTTGAGTTTGGCATTGTTAGGCCCAAATACTTTGTGAATAAAGTATGGTTTGGTTACCGTTCAGAAATTCGGGCACCGTTCTGAAATTCCTAGCAGTGATATGAACAACCTTCACGGGCATGAAGGTATTAATGGGAGATAGGTGGTAGAAAATTCTTGGAAACCTGCCGGTTCAAGGGCTCAGACATTGCTCATATTTGATGAATTCTCCCAGCTCGTCCGCCGCGTGAAGGATGAGCCGCCGTCGCCCCCGCCGCACAGCCGCTACACGCAGATTGACCGGCCGTCCTCGCCACCACGACGCCATCGCCGCCTGATAAAGGAGTCGTCGCCCGCGATCGCGACGGTGCATGACCGCATCCTCCACTACCTCAAAGGAGGCGGATATGGCCGTGCCTCAGGCTCGAGGGCCGTCGTGTCCGAGGCGGAGCGCGCGGCGAGGTACGACCGGCGCAATGCCGATCGCCGCTCCGCGTTCGCCAAGAGCGATGTCGCACCGGAATGGGCCCGCAACAACCCCGACCTTGCAGCCGCGTGGGCGCTCGACCGCTCCGTCATCACCGCGTAGACGACCGCCAAGCGCCGCCGCCACCTTGACGGCGAGCTCGCCAAGATCGGCGAGTGGTCGCTTAGCGGCTGGTCCGCCAACGCCGGCAGGGGCAAGGTAACCGCCAGGGCCCCGCCGGCCCGTCGGCAGTGGCCAAGGCGGCCCTCCGCACCGCGCAATAGGAGGCGGAGCTGTCGGACAAGGCTGCCGTAGCCCCCAGCATCCTTGCGCCGCTGGAGGGACGACGACGACAGCACGGACGGCGACGACGATGCATCAGGACAGGCCGGCGACACTTACGAGGTGGTCGTCCGATATATGATTTTTTTATAGTTTTTAGGAAAATAGTCGCAAAATCGTCTGTTTATGTAAGTTATATCCAAACTTGAATGAATTCTGTTCGGTTTGCATGAATTTCGTCCGGTTAGTTTGAACCGTTGTTGAAATGTATGCGCGCAGCGTTGGATGACGGCCTCCGGCATCACTGTCTAAGGAGGGACCGGTCCTCCTTTGTCCGCGGACAGATGTCGGATCAATTTTTTTCCTGAGCGGAAATGCTGAAGCAAATTTAGGGTTCAGCGTTGAAGATGCCCTCATCTCTCGAAACTCTGGAAAACCAACATATAATAACAATGTTGTGATTCATATTCCGAGTTAATTGATAGCCTGTTAAACTCCAGGCTGGTTCTGCTTCGGCAAAATATGTTTGTTGACTTTTGCATTGTTTGTTTTGTCGAACCCTTGGGCACAACGTTTCGTCTTCACGGGCATTGTTAGGCCCAAATAAGTGTGTCGACAACTAATTCTGAGGCTCTGTTTGTGAAAGAGATCTATGACTTGCTTGCTAGTTTGGAAGTGGCTAGCCCCGGATCTGGTAAGGTGATTGCTTGCATCCTGACGAACAAGGCTACAACGGCCAAAATCGAGAAGGTGGAAAAAGCTCTTAGGAGCATAGGCAAGAAGTGTGGCGCCATAGGAAAGGCGTCCGCCGCTGCTTAAATGGATGATCTCAAATGTCTTCGACTGTCCCCATGGTGGTGTCCGTTGTCTTCAGTCGAGGTGTTCCTGTTGGGTGTTCCATTGTGTTTTATAAGTGCAAGGGTTTGTTGTTGTGCGTTGGTTATGTCTATTGGATCGATCGTGCGGTTATGGTGTTCCATACTTTGTGAGTAGTTCGCATGTGGTGTATTTGTATTGGTTTTCGCCCGGTTTTTCATAATTAACTGGGCAATTCTCTTCTTCTTAATTAATCGATGAGGCAAAACTTTTGCCTCCGTTTCAAAAAAAAAAAACGTTTCGTCTTCACAGCTGACCTAACATTGTTGATGTTTTGAACGGTCGTACCTGCCCTGCATGCAGCTTCACGGCGTCCACTACTGCAGCCCAAACAACCAGAGTGCTATTTCCTGTCCCTCACCCAAAATCTTGTGCAGAAATGGACTCAGAAACACGTACATTGGACAAAAGTGCAGACAAGTAGATGAACAAACTTGTTGCAAAATCTGTACTCTCTCCCCACGCGGCCTTTTGCACCATATAAGTAGTCAGCAGCCCCAGCTATCTCTCCCACACTCAAACTGCACTGCCAGAGCTAGCCAGTGCTGCACATGTCTAACACTATGGCTCCAAAAAACTCAGCTGTCTTCCTCCTTGGGCTTCTTCTCTCATGCGTAGCCATGAGTAGTGCGGTGAGAATCCTTGAGGAGACCATTCCGTCCAAGAAAGAGCACCAGACCGAGGCGCCACAAATTCCCAAGGTAGAGCTTCCACCGTTTCCGGAAGTGCACCTGCCACCTAAGCCTGAGCTTCCCGAGGTGAAGCTGCCACAGGTCCTGGAGGTGCACTTCCCACCTAAGCTTGAGCTTCCCAAGGTGGAGCTGCCGATAGTCCCTGAGGTGCACTTGTCACCCAAGTCGGAGCTGCCCAAGGTGAGCTGCCAACAATCCCGGAGGTTCACCTGCCACCCAAGCCGGAGATGCCTAAGGTGGAGCTGCCACCCAAGCTCGAGATGCCCAAGGTTCAGCGCAAGATTTGTTTGCCCCTATCATTTTCCCATTACCCAAAAAGGGTTTCCCCCGTTTTGTATTACAAAGCAACCAACACTGATAACATCGTAAATGCTGGGGCGAGCAGCACAACAAGCCCAAAAGAAAAGAGAAAGAAAGAAAAAATAAATGCCAACAACGGTAGCTCGACAAAGCACGGGTGACCCGCCACCGGTGCGCCCTCCCGACTCGACCCACCACAGACCAATGCTCCGATCCACCGTGTACCAAGCAGCACCTCCAGGAAGGAATGCGACGCCGACGACGCTGCTACCCTGACGAGTCCTAGGGTTTCCCACGACACGCGAAGGGGAGTGGGGATGGATACAACCGACACGCTCCAGGAAGGGGTGGCGGCACCTGCAGGCGACACCGCATCGGAGCCGGAAGGACCGGCAAGGATTTCTCCCGCATTCCCAACCCCCATCGCCATACTGGACTAGAGCCAACCATCCATCTTGCCGCCCACCTGCATGCGCCACCGCGGTCTTGCCGGCACCCACGCCGCCTCACTGAAAACACCACCACGAGGCCAAGAAGACGGAGAGAGAAGCGCTAGGCGTCGGGAGCAGCGACACCGGAGCCACGCAGGAGGGAACCACCTCCACCGCCGTCGTGCGGGAGGCCCGTGCCTCCAGCACCGTCGCGGTCGCCTTCCGGACGTGGCAGCAGGGCACACCAGGCCACCCTTGGTCTGGCCAGGCCCAAATCGGGTCCGCTAAGCCCCGCCGGCCATGCTGCATTAGGCCGGCGCCGCCAACACCCACCAGCCCGCCACACCTCCTATGCATCCCGGGAGCCACGCAGACGCTACACCCTGCCGCCGCCCCGCCCCAACCCAGATGGGGCCCAAGGGGCCCAGATCTGGGCCGAGCGGGCGCCGCCAGACCCCGCCGCCGCGCCACCCTGCTGCCAACGGCAGCGCCGCTGCCCAGCTGATCTCCCGCGCGCCTCTAGGACACACCACCGCTGCGCCGGACCGCCGCCGCCTAGAGACACCTCCCGGATCCGTGCCGTCCCGCGCCGGAACGGCACCAAGAGGGGAAAGAATAGGGCCCGGCGCCGCCAGCGTCACCCTGGTCAGGTCCGGAGGCGGGCGGTAGCGACGGCGGCAGGGAGGGAGGGGAGAGGGAGGGCTTGAAGAGGAGGGGTCCGGGGCGTGGCCGGTCGCCCCCGCTCGCCCGCGGGGGCGACGCAGTCGCGAGAGAGGGAGCAGAAGAGCCGCCCTTTTGCCCAAAAGGATCCAGATCTATTACCATTTTCCCATTAACAAGACGTAAAAGCCTACACGTTTTTTCTTCTACCTCAAGCCGTGCTACTCCTAGCTTTAACACCCACTATTTATGGCTCATGCATTGTCATTTTTGAGTTTGCATCAACGGTCGTACCCTTGGTGCCAACTAGTGCATATGCATGATTGACATCGAGTGAACCAAGGTGGCTGGAATTTCAGTGTCAAGTGTGAACAGAGAGAAGGCCACTGGTAGAAAAAAGCACTTTAGTCCCGGTTCGCAACAGCCTTTAGTCCCGGCTGTGCAACCGGGACTAAATATGCGCGACTAAAGACCCCCCACTTTAGTCGCGCCTCTTACGGACCGCGACTAAAGGCTTTAGTCCCGGTTCTTGTGGCTGACCGGGACTAAAGACCCGTCCACGTGGGCGCCAGTGGTCCGTCGGGGCGGAGGACCTTTAGTCCCGGTTCTCGTGGCCAACCGGGACTAAAGGCCTCCTCCGCAGGTTTAGGGTTTTAGCCCCCCTAAACCTGGTTTCTTTTTAGTTTGGAGTGTTTTATTTTTATATATTTTATTTTGTGTTTTATTTTAATTTTGATGAAGTTTCAGTACACATATTCTACGCTACTATATACATGCATATGAAATTTCAAACAAGAAGAATTCAAGAGGAATATATAATATATATTCAATCTCGGGTGACCATATACAACTTCGAACAAGTTTCCATACACAATTAGGATGGATAACCATATACAACTTCGAACAAGTTTCAATCTCGGGTATGCATATAAATTTCTTCGTCCTCGGTATAGTGTTCTCCTTTAGGATTGATGACTTCCCTCATGAAAAATCCTGCTAATTCTTCTTGAATTGGTCGGAAGCGAGCTTCTAGACTAAGCCTCCTCCGCAAGTTATCCGTCGCGTTCCGCACGCTATCCGATGCCTTCCGCTCAGAGGTGTGTCTCCGGATGTTCTCACAAACATAGTATCCACATAGATTGGTCCCCGATGGCTGCTTATCCACATTAACTAACCTTCTGAAATCTAGCTCATGTTTGAATTCACCGACAATTTCTTCTGAGAACCGTCTCCAAACCCTACAGGGCAAAGAAAATTAAATGAACAAGGGAGTTATTAGTTACTTGATATTAGGAAATGAACGAAAGAGACCGATCGATATAGAGCTCAAATGATTGAAAATAATTACTTTTGCAGCATTTTTCTCATGTCGGCCCAACGCTTTGGATCCGAATCCATAGAGTCCATGATTAGAACTCTCGAGGTGTGAAGTTCAATATTTAGCAGAATCCAGTGGAACCTGCGGACACGTTACATGCACAGTCATGCATAACTCATCGATTAGACATACCATGCATGGAGTAAACAAAAGAGAATGGGCACAAGAGAGAAACACTCACCCAAAATGGTAAGGAAATAGAATATGACTTTTGAGTTGATGCTTTCTAAGAAACTTGTACAAGTCTTTCTCCACGTCTTCGGGGTGATGTTGTAACACATGTCCATTAACGATATGTGGGTCAATGAACCCAACATCATGGATGTTTCTTATTTTGCATTCCCAAATCTTCAATGTGCATAATAGCGTACGCAACAATATAGTTAGGACAATATATATATATAGTGCAGGCAATGAAGAACGAGATGAGGTAGAAATAAATCACTTACAGAACATAGCAACTCAGCATAGATTTGTCGAGGTCGCGCAGATTGAACAGCTGGAACAATTCACTCATATGAACTTGTACAGAGTACCGTTTGGTGTGATGCTCATCTGTAACATCCGCATAAACATATTCTTTGTCGGCCCATGTTATGAATTGCTTGTACCAACGTAGCAGATTTTGCATTTGTGGTGATAGACTCTTTTCCCGCGCAGGCTCGACGAGAGGCCCATTCCGCACATATTGTAATGCTATCTCACATACTGGCGCATCCTCAAGGCCTAAGAAGGCACGAAGAGTCAAACCCATCTCGGACGCTTGTTTCATGGCACTCGCTACAGTCAATCCAAGTGCTGCCGCAGCTGCTATGATCTCGGGGTCCTCTTCCGGGCCGGCTTTCACTATGAGCGGGGGGATCGATTGTTTCTTCTGCATCCCGAGCTGGTCAACTTGTTTCCCGCTTTTTTTACTTTCTTCTTTCTCCCCCTTCAATATTTTTGCTTGCCTACGAAGTTCATGTCCATAGTCGTCAGGCGTATTCAGCTCGGCTTGGGACGGTGTCGTCAAAAAATCCTTAGCCCACTTCTTTTGCTTCTCAGTGAATACTTGCTTGGGCTCAGGCTCTTTTATCGCCTTCATATCCGCCTTCCATTTCTCATAATCAGCAGACGCGGCCAATCCAGCGTGCAGCCCAGCTTTTTCAGACTATTATCGCATCCTGGATACAACGACTTTTTGTGATCCTCTAACATGCGATCCAAATTCTCCCTATCCTTGTCAGTTTCGCAGCGTCTCCGTGCATCAGCAATGCTCCGACCAAGATCATCAGCGGGCTCATCATGTGCCTCTTCTTCACCTTCACCTAACCCTTCCCCACCTTCAGCATCATCCTCCATGAAAGTATCACCGAAATGATCATGATAGTTGTCATCGATATCATCCCCTTCTTCATCTTCTTCCATTCTAACCCCTCTTTCTCCATGCTTGGTCCAACAATTATAGCTTGGCATGAAACCGTGCCGAAGCAGGTGCATGTGAACGTCTCTTGAGGAGGAGTAACCCTTCTGATTCTTACAGACAGCACATGGACAGATAATAAAACCTTGCTGCTTGTTCGCATTTGCCACTACGAGGAAATCTTTCAAACCCGTAGTGAACTCGCCGGAGAGTCGGGGACCGTACATCCATTGCCGATTCATCTGCATTATTATTATATAAAGTATATAATTAACCATCATGCATTTGTTAAACTAACTAGCTAGAAATAATACAAATTAAACAATGAACTACACACATGCGTATTTTATCAATGACACATGAAAGGTTCAAGTTGCTAACCGCGATCGCGGAGGAAAAATAAATGAGAAAGCTCAAGTGTGGCTCGGACACTTCATATCATGTTTGTTTCAGGCTCTCGGGCATTTCATCGAACACCTTGTGTGCATAGGAGGAACCAAAAGCAAACCCACCACCCCCTTCTGAAAATTGTGAAGTGAGCTGAGTGAAGTGAAGTGAGCTGAGTCCTATATATAGGGATGGGCCTTTAGTCCCGGTTGGCCTGGCCAACCGCGACTAAAGGCCTTCGGGGACCTTTAGTCCTGGTTGGCCAGGCCACCCGGGACTAAAGCCCCTCCCGTCCGCCAGCTGGATGGGCCTTTAGTCCCGGTTGGCCTGGCCAACCGCGACTAAAGGCCTTCGGGGACCTTTAGTCCCGGTTGGCCAGGCCAACCGGGACTAAAGCCCCTCCCGTCCGCCAGCTGTCGACTGAGCGCGCTGGGCCCAGATAGTTGGTCGCGGGTCTCCTCCCGAACCGCGACTAAAGGCCCCTTTTGTCGCGGTTCGATTGTTTTGGGGACTAATGGGGGCGTATGGAAGCCTCTTTTTCTACTAGTGGGCGTTGATGAGAGGTGTGCGGGAGAATTTTTTTTACGTTGATCCGAATTGTGGTGTTTGGTTCCGCGGGAAAATTTGTTCTTAGAGAAAACAAGAAGATCCGACTGAAACAGGGCCGGAGCACAATCTGACGGGGAGATGTCTCCAACGGCTCCTGTTCGGATAGGCGCCTAGGGCGACGCGGGGGGCGATCTCGCGCCCGCCTCCGCCTCAGGCGACCACGCCACACGCGCCCCCGATGAGAGGGGGGGGCGTGTGGACTGCGGTCCGGCCGGCGACGGGCAGAAAGCAGGGCTCTCCACCGCCGGGCGTGCGGGGTTGGACGGGGAGCAGGTTCTTGGCGCTCGTAGAGGCGTGCTTGGACGAGGAGGAGGAGGAGGAGTGCGATGAGGCGGTGAGTGCGGAGCACGGCCAGTCGGCGTGCTTCGTCGGCGACTTTGTGGCGCGTGCGGAGGAGCTCGGGGGCTCCTTCAAGGCCGGGCGTCGGCGCGCATTTGCTCCTGGCGGCCACGGACCCAGGTGGGCTGCGGCGGCGGCTCGTCGGGTGCCTCGCGCGGCGCCAGCGGGGGAGGCCAGGGGTGGGCGGCCAGAGCTCCTGGACGCCGGCCTGCTTCTCCTCCCTGGCCCGGGGCCGATCTGGCCGGAAGCGGTTGGATTCACTGTGGCGGCAGCGCCGGTGGAAGCACGGGCTCCTCTGCCTAGGGTTTGAGACGAGGCAAGTGCCGAGCCAGTGGGCCCGATCGTGCAAGTGGGCCGCGGCCCTGTGCTGGGGTCTGCGAGTGATGCGGCCCAGCCGCCTGCGCGGGAAGCGGGCCTGGTGGGCGAGTTTTCCTCTCAGGCCCGGCAGGCTACGCAAGTTATGGCCCAGCCCAGCCCAGGCCCGTCACCCAAGCCATATAAGAGGTTGTGGCTGCGCCGGGGAACCCTAGACGCCTCACTAGGGTTTTCCGCATCCAGATAGGAGGTGCGGCGCTTCGGCCACTCCGCCCGCACCCTCTTCCCCACTCCTCCTCCCCCACCACTCGTGCGCTCCTTCGCCGCGGTGGTGGTAATGGGTTCCAAGCCAGATCGACGGGCGGAGAAGCCGGCCATGGAGCCACCGCGGGACCGCGACCGCGTGCTGTTGGGGAACGTAGTAATTTCAAAAAAATTCCTACACACACGCAAGATCATGGTGATGCATAGCAACGAGAGGGGAGAGTGTTGTCCACGTACCCTCATAGACCGAAAGCGGAAGCGTTAACACAACGCGGTTGATGTAGTCGTACGTCTTCACGATCCGACCGATCAAGTACCGGACGCACGGCACCTCCGAGTTCAGCACACGTTCAGCTCGATGACATCCCTCGAACTCCGATCCAGCCGAGTGTTGAGGGAGAGTTTCGTCAGCACGACGGCGTGGTGACGATGATGATGTTCTACCGACGCAGGGCTTCGCCTAAGCACCGCTACGATATTATCGAGGTGTAATATGGCGGAGGGGGCACCGCACACGGCTAAAAGATCGTTGATCAATTGTGTGTCTAGAGGTGCCCCCTGCCCCTGTATATAAAGGAGCAAGGGGGGGGGGGTTCGGCCGGCCTAGAGGAGAGGCGCGCCAGGAGGAGTCCTACTCCTACCGGGAGTAGGACTCCCCCCTTTTCCATGTTTGACTAGGAGAGAAAGGGGGAAGAGGTGGAGGGGAGGAAGGAAGGGGGGGGGGCGCCGCCCCCCTCTCCTTGTCCTATTCGGACGGGGGGGGGGGCGCCGCCCCCCTCTCCTTGTCCTATTCGGACGGGGGGGGGGGGGGGGGGGGGAGGGGCGCGCGGCCCTGCCCTGGCCTCCTCTCCTATCTTCACCTAGGCCCATTAAGTTACCGGGGGGTTCCGGTAACCTCCCGGTACTCCGGAAAAATCCCGATTTCACCCGGAACACTTCCGATGTCCAAACATAGGCTTCCAATATATCAATCTTTATGTCTCGACCATTTCGAGACTCCTCGTCATGTCCGTGATCACATCCGGGACTCCGAACAACCTTCGGTACATAAAAACATATAAAATCATAATATAACTGTCATCGTAACGTTAAGCGTGCGGACCCTACGGGTTCGAGAACTATGTAGACATGACCGAGACACCTCTCCGGTCAATAACCAATAGCGGAACCTGGATGCTCATATTGGTTCCTACATATTCTACGAAGATCTTTATCGGTCAGACCGCATAACAACCTACATTGTTCCCTTTGTCATCGGTATGTTACTTGCCCGAGATTCGATCGTCGGTATCTCGATACCTAGTTCAATCTCATTACCGGCAAGTCTCTTTACTCGTTCCGTAATACATCATCCTGCAACTAACTCATTAGTCACAATGCTTGCAAGGCTTATAGTGATGTGTATTACTGAGTGGGTCCAGAGATACTTCTCCGACAATCGGAGTGACAAATCCTAATCTCGAAATACGCCAACCCAACAAGTACCTTTGGAGACACCTGTAGAGCACCTTTATAATCACCCAGTTACGTTGTGACGTTTGGTAGCACACAAAGTGTTCCTCCGGTAAACGGGAGTTGCATAATCTCATAGTCATAGGAACATGTATAAGTCATGAAGAAAGCAATAGCAACATACTAAACGATCGAGTGCTAAGCTAACGGAATGGGTCAAGTCAATCACATCATTCTCCTAATGATGTGATCCCGTTAATCAAATAACAACTCATGTCTATGGCTAGGAAACATAACCATCTTTGATCAACGAGCTAGTCAAGTAGAGGCATACTAGTGACACTCTGTTTGTCCATGTATTCACACATGTATTATGTTTCCGGTTAATACAATTCTAGCATGAATAATAAACATTTATCATGATATAAGGAAATAAATAATAACTTTATTATTGCCTCTAGGGCATATTTCCTTCAGTCTCCCACTTGCACTAGAGTCAATAATCTAGATTACACAGTAATGATTCTTACACCCATGGAGTCTTGCTGTTGATCATGTTTTGCTCGTGGAAGAGGCTTAGTCAACGGGTCTGCAACATTCAGATCCGTATGTATCTTGCAAATTTCTATGTCTCCCACCTGGACTAAATCCCGGATGGAATTGATGCGTCTTTTGATGTGCTTGGTTCTCTTGTGAAATCTGGATTCGTTTGCTAAGGCAATTGCACCAGTATTGTCACAAAAGATTTTCATTGGTCCCGATGCACTAGGTATGACACCTAGATCGGATATGAACTCCTTCATCCAGACTCCTTCATTTGCTGCTTCCGAAGCAGATATGCACTCCGCTGCACTCGTAGATCCCGCCACGACACTTTGCTTAGAACTGCACCAACTGACAGCTCCACCGTTCAATGTAAACACGTATCCGGTTTGCGATTTAGAATCGTCCGGATCAGTGTCAAAGCTTGCATCAGCGTAACCATTTACGATGAGCTCTTTGTCACCTCCATAAACGAGAAACATATCCTTAGTCCTTTTCAGGTATTTCAGGATGTTCTTGACCGCTGTCCAGTGATCCACTCCTGGATTACTTTGGTACCTCCCTGCTAAACTTATAGCAATGCACACATCAGGTCTGGTACACAGCATTGCATACATGATAGAGCCTATGGCTGAAGCATAGGGAACATCTTTCATCTTCTCTCTATCTTCTGCAGTGGTCGGGCATTGAGTCTTACTCAATCTCACACCTTGTAGTACAGGCAAGAACCCTTTCTTTGCTTGATCCATTTTGAACTTCTTCAAAACTTTGTTAAGGAATGTGCTTTGTGAAAGTCCAATTAAGCATTTTGATCTATCTCTATAGATCTTGATGCCCAATATATAAGCAGCTTCATCGAGGTCTTTCATTGAAAAACTCTTATTCAAGTATTTCTTTATGCTATCCAGAAATTCTGTATCATTTCCAATTAGCAATATGTCATCCACATATAATATCAGAAATGCTACTGAGCTCCCACTCACTTTCTTGTAAATACAGGATTCTCCAAAAGTCTGTATAAAACCAAATGCTTTGATCACACTATCAAAGCGTTTATTCCAACTCCGAGAGGCTTGCACCAGTCCATAAATGGATCGCTGGAGCTTGCACACTTTGTTAGCTCCCTTTGGATCGACAAAACCTTCCGGTTGCATCATATACAACTCTTCTTCTAGAAATCCATTCAGGAATGCAGTTTTGACATCCATTTGCCAAATTTCATAATCATAAAATGCGGCAATTGCTAACATGATTCGGACAGACTTAAGCATCGCTACGGGTGAGAAGGTCTCATCGTAGTCAATGCCTTGAACTTGTCGAAAACCTTTCGCAACAAGTCGAGCTTTATAGACAGTAACATTACCGTCAGCGTCAGTCTTCTTCTTGAAGATCCATTTATTTTCAATGGCTTGCCGATCATCGGGCAAGTCAACCAAAGTCCATACTTTGTTCTCATACATGGATCCCATCTCGGATTTCATGGCCTCAAGCCATTTTGCGGAATCTGGGCTCACCATCGCTTCTTCATAGTTCATAGGTTCGTCATGGTCTAGTAACATAACCTCCAGAACAGGATTACCGTACCACTCTGGTGCGGATCTTAATCTGGTTGACCTACGAGGTTCAGTAATAACTTGATCTGAAGTTTCATGATCATTATCATTAACTTCCTCACTAATTGGTGTAGGTGTCGCAGAAACTGATTTCTGTGATGATCTACTTTCCAATAAGGGAGCAGGTACAGTTACCTCATCAAGTTCTACTTTCCTCCCACTCACTTCTTTCGAGAGAAACTCCTTCTCTAGAAAGGATCCATTCTTAGCAACGAATGTCTTGCCTTCGGATCTGTGATAGAAGGTGTACCCAACAGTCTCCTTTGGGTATCCTATGAAGACACATTTCTCCGATTTAGGTTCGAGCTTATCAGGTTGAAGTTTCTTCACATAAGCATCGCAACCCCAAACTTTAAGATACGACAACTTTGGTTTCTTGCCAAACCATAGTTCATAAGGTGTCGTTTCAACGGATTTTGATGGTGCCCTATTTAGAGTGAATGCAACCGTCTCTAAAGCATAACCCCAAAATGATAGCGGTAAATCAGTAAGAGACATCATGGACCGCACCATATCTAGTAAAGTACGATTACGACGTTCGGACACATTATTACGTTGTGGTGTTCCGGGTGGCGTGAGTTACGAAACTATTCCACATTGTTTCAAATGTAGGCGAAACTCGTAACTCAAATATTCTCCTCCACGCTCTAATCGTAGAAACTTTATTTTCTTGTTACGATGATTTTCAACTTCGCTCTGAAATTCTTTGAACTTTTCAAATGTTTCAGACTTATGTTTCATTAAGTAGATATACCCATATCTGCTCAAATCATCTGTGAAGGTGAGAAAATAACGATATCCACCACGAGCCTCAATATTCATCGGACCACATACATCTATATGTATGATTTCCAACAAATTAGTTGCTCTCTCCATAGTACTGGAGAACGGTGTTTTAGTCATCTTGCCCATGAGACACGGTTCGCAAGTACCAAGTGATTCATAATCAAGTGATTCCAAAAGTCCATCATTATGGAGTTTCTTCATGCGCTTTACACCGATATGACCTAAACGGCAGTGCCACAAATAAGTTGCACTATCATTATCAACTCTGCATCTTTTGGCTTCGACATTATGAATATGTGTGTCACTACTACCGAGATTCATTAAAAATAGACCACTCTTCAAGGGTGCATGACCATAAAAGATATTACTCATATAAATAGAACAACCATTATTCTCTGATTTAAATGAATAACCGTCTCGCATCAAACAAGATCCAGATATAATGTTCATGCTCAACGCTGGCACCAAATAACAATTATTTAGGTCTAATACTAATCCCGAAGGTAGATGTAGAGGTAGCGTGCCGACGGCGATCACATCGACTTTGGAACCATTTCCCACGCGCATCGTCACCTCGTCCTTAACCAATCTTCGCTTAATCCGTAGCCCCTGTTTCGAGTTGCAAATATTAGCAACAGAACCAGTATCAAATACCCAGGTGCTACTGCGAGCATTAGTAAGGTACACATCAATAACATGTATATCACATATACCTTTGTTCACCTTGCCATCCTTCTTATCCGCCAAATACTTGGGGCAGTTCCGCTTCCAGTGACCAGTCTGCTTGCAGTAGAAGCACTCAGTCTCAGGCTTAGGTCCAGACTTGGGTTTCTTCTCCTGAACAGCAACTTGCTTGCTGTTCTTCTTGAAGTTCCCCTTCTTCTTCCCTTTGCCCTTTTTCTTGAAACTAGTGGTCTTATTGACCATCAACACTTGATGCTCCTTTTTGATTTCTACCTCCGCTGCCTTTAGCATTGCGAAGAGCTCGGGAATTGTCTTATTCATCCCTTGCATGTTATAGTTCATCACGAAGCTCTTGTAGCTTGGTGGCAGTGATTGAAGAATTCTGTCAATGACGCTATCATCCGGAAGATTAACTCCCAGTTGAATCAAGTGATTATTATACCCAGACATTTTGAGTATATGCTCACTGACAGAACTATTCTCTTCCATCTTGCAGCTGTAGAACTTATTGGAGACTTCATATCTCTCAATCCGGGCATTTGCTTGAAATATTAACTTCAACTCCTGGAACATCTCATATGCTCCATGACGTTCAAAACGTCGTTGAAGACCCGGTTCTAAGCCGTAAAGCATGGCACACTGAACTATCGAGTAGTCATCAGCTTTGCTCTGCCAGACGTTCATAACTTCTGGTGTTGCTCTTGCAGCAGGCCTGGCACCCAGCGGTGCTTCCAGGACGTAATTCTTCTGTGCAGCAATGAGGATAATCCTCAAGTTACGGACCCAGTCCGTGTAATTGCTACCATCATCTTTCAACTTTGCTTTCTCAAGGAACGCATTAAAATTCAACGGAACAACAGCACGGGCCATCTATCTACAATTAACATAGACAAGCAAGATACTATCAGGTACTAAGTTCATGATAAATTTAAGTTCTATTAATCATATTACTTAAGAACTCCCACTTAGATAGACATCTCTCTAATCATCTAAGTGATTACGTGATCCAAATCAACTAAACCATAACCGATCATCACGTGAAATGGAGTAGTTTTCAATGGTGAACATCACTATGTTGATCATATCTACTATATGATTCACGCTCGACCTTTCGGTCTCAGTGTTCCGAGGCCATATCTGCATATGCTAGGCTCGTCAAGTTTAACCTGAGTATTCCGCGTGTGCAACTGTTTTGCACCCGTTGTATTTGAACGTAGAGCCTATCACACCCGATCATCACGTGGTGTCTCAGCACGAAGAACTTTCGCAACGGTGCATACTCAGGGAGAACACTTTTATCTTGAAATTTTAGTGAGAGATCATCTTATAATGCTACCGTCAATCAAAGCAAGATAAGATGCATAAAAGATAAACATCACATGCAATCAATATAAGTGATATGATATGGCCATCATCATCTTGTGCTTGTGATCTCCATCTCCGAAGCACCGTCATGATCACCATCGTCACCGGCGCGACACCTTGATCTCCATCGTAGCATCGTTGTCGTCTCGCCAACTATTGCTTTTACGACTATCGCTACCGCTTAGTGATAAAGTAAAACAATTACATGGCGATTGCATTGCATACAATAAAGCGACAACCATATGGCTTCTGCCAGTTGCCGATAACTTGGTTACAAAACATGATCATCTCATACAATAAAATATAGCATCATGTCTTGACCATATCACATCACAACATCCCCTGCAAAAACAAGTTAGACGTCCTCTACTTTGTTGTTGCAAGTTTTACGTGGCTGCTACGGGCTTAGCAAGAACCGTTCTTACCTACGCATCAAAACCACAACGATAGTTTGTCAAGTTGGTGCTGTTTTAACCTTCGCAAGGACCGGGCGTAGCCACACTCGGTTCAACTAAAGTGAGAGAGACAGACACCCGGCAGTCACCTTTAAGCAACGAGTGCTCGCAACGGTGAAACCAGTCTCGCGTAAGCGTACGCGTAATGTCGGTCCGGGCCGCTTCATCTCACAATACCGCCGAACCAAAATATGACATGCTGGTAAGCAGTATGACTTATATCGCCCACAACTCACTTGTGTTCTACTCGTGCATATAACATCAACGCATAAAACCAGGCTCTGATGCCACTGTTGGGAAACGTAGTAATTTCAAAAAATTTCCTACGTACACGCAAGATCATGGTGAGGCATAGCAACGAGAGGGGAGAGTGTTGTCCACGTACCCTCGTAGACCGAAAGCGGAAGCGTTAACACAACGCGGTTGATGTAGTCGTACGTCTTCACGATCCGACCGATCAAGTACCGAACGCACGGCACCTCCGAGTTCAGCACACGTTCAGCTCGATGACGTCCCTCGAACTCCGATCCAGCCGAGTGTTGAGGGAGAGTTTCGTCAGCACGACGGCGTGGTGACGATGATGATGTTCTACCGACGCAGGGCTTCGCCTAAGCACCGCTACGATATTATCGAGGTGTAATATGGTGGAGGGGGGGGGGGCACCGCACACGGCTAAAAGATCGTTGGTCAATTGTGTGTCTAGAGGTGCCCCCTGCCCCCGTATATAAAGGAGCAAGGGGGGGGGGGTTCGGCCGGCCTAGAGGAGAGGCGCGCCAGGAGGAGTCCTACTCCTACCGGGAGTAGGACTCCCCCCTTTTCCATGTTGGACTAGGAGAGAAAGGGGGAAGAGGTGGAGGGGAGGAAGGAGGGGGGGCGCCGCCCCCCTCTCCTTGTCCTATTCGGACTGGGGGGGAGGGGCGCGCGGCCCTGCCCTGGCCTCCTCTCCTCTCTTCCACCTAGGCCCACTAAGGCCCATTAAGTTACCGGGGGGTTCCGGTAACCTCCCGGTACTCCGGAAAAATCCGATTTCACCCGGAACACTTCCGATGTCCAAACATAGGCTTCCAATATATCAATCTTTATGTCTCGACCATTTCGAGACTCCTCGTCATGTCCGTGATCACATCCGGGACTCCGAACAACCTTCGGTACATCAAAACATATAAACTCATAATATAACTGTCATCGTAACGTTAAGCGTGCGGACCCTACGGGTTCGAGAACTATGTAGACATGACCGAGACACCTCTCCGGTCAATAACCAATAGCGGAACCTGGATGCTCATATTGGTTCCTACATATTCTACGAAGATCTTTATCGGTCAGACCGCATAACAACATACGTTGTTCCCTTTGTCATCGGTATGTTACTTGCCCGAGATTCGATCGTCGGTATCTCGATACCTAGTTCAATCTCGTTACCGGCAAGTCTCTTTACTCGTTCCGTAATACATCATCCCGCAACTAACTCATTAGTCACAATGCTTGCAAGGCTTATAGTGATGTGTATTACTGAGTGGGCCCAGAGATACCTCTCCGACAATCGGAGTGACAAATCCTAATCTCGAAATACGCCAACCCAACAAGTACCTTTGGAGACACCTTTAGAGCACCTTTATAATCACCCAGTTACGTTGTGACGTTTGGTAGCACACAAAGTGTTCCTCTGGTAAACGGGAGTTGCATAATCTCATAGTCATAGGAACATGTATAAGTCATGAAGAAAGCAATAGCAACATACTAAACGATCGAGTGCTAAGCTAACGGAATGGGTCAAGTCAATCACATCATTCTCCTAATGATGTGATCCCGTTAATCAAATAACAAATCATGTCTATGGCTAGGAAACATAACCATCTTTGATCAACGAGCTAGTCAAGTAGAGGCATACTAGTGACACTCTGTTTGTCTATGTATTCACACATGTATTATGTTTCCGGTTAATATAATTCTAGCATGAATAATAGACATTTATCATGATATAAGGAAATAAATAATAACTTTATTATTGCCTCTAGGGCATATTTCCTTCACGCGCGGCGTCAGATCTCCTCGGCGTAGGGGGCGGAGCGCGCCGACGAGGAGGGAGGCTGGGGGCCACCGCCCACCTGGTGGCTCAAGGAGTAGGAAAGGAAAAAGAAGAAGGAGGAGGAGTACAAGAAGCGCGGTCTCGAGCTCAAGCGCAAGGGGATGCAGGCGTCTTACCGCAGCGACCCCGTCGGAGATCCATTCGCAAAGAAGCAGAAGTTCAAGCCCGCGGGGGCGGCGGCCTCCAAGCCGCCCCTCCCGCCCAGATCTGAGATGCCATCCTCATCCAAGGGCATGGCGGCAGAGCCGATCCCCGTCGAAGAAGCCGAGGGCCCGGAGTGCTTCAAGTGCGGCCACGCCGGACACCACCAAAACCAGTGCACATTCAAGCCGCTGTGCGTCGTGTGCACCCAGGAGGGGCAGACCTCTGCCTAGTGCCCTTCCCGCGGCAAGCCTCTGCTGCTCCAAACCATGGGGCATGCCATCTCCGGCGAGGGCTTCTTCTGCCTGCAGTACGTCGAGGACGCGGAGGAGGAGCCACAGGCCTTGCTCGGGGCCAACACGACCGTGCTGTCGGCGGCGCCGGGCGTGCTCTCAAAGGCCATCTTGGAGGTGGAGCTGCCGCACCTGTTCGAGGGGGTCTGGGATTGGCAGATCACCCCTCTCGATGGCGACTCGTTCTCGGTGGTGTTCCCGGATCCGGCCATGCTGCGGATGGCCACGCGCAGCCGCAAGCTCTTCCTCTCCCTCAACAACCTCACGGCCAACATCCGCGATGCCATCCTCGACGCGCCAAAGGGAGAGGAGATGCCTAAGGTCTGGGTCAAGCTGGGAGGGGTGCCACCCAAGCAGCGGTGGTCGGACAGACTCATGGCGGCCACCATGATGCTCGGTAGGCCACTCCTGGTCGACGACGAGTCGCTGGTCCGTCCGGGGCCGGTCCGCATGCGTTTCGCGTGCCGCAACCCTGCCAAGCTCCGGGGCACGGTGCAGATCTGGTTTAACGGCGCGGGGTTCAACATCTCTGTCGAGCCTGAGCTCGACGCGGTTCGTCTGGGGGCTCCAGCCCTTCCCTCCCCGCCCCTTCCCCCCCAACAACGGCAAGGGCCACAACCAGGACGGGCCGGGGCGGGACGGCGACAAGGACCAACTCGCAAGCATGGACGATGACTCCATTGCCACGGCGACATGGGAGAACCTGGGCATTATGGACAAAGGTGGGGCGGCAATCCCTCCTCGGCAGGCGGCGTTGGAGCCGGCGCAAGACGGGCAGTCCACTAGGATGGAGTTGTCGATCCCCAACCAGCACGGCCGCAACCTGGGCTCGGTGGCCTCTCCCCGGTGCGGCTGGTGGACAGGGTGCCTTCAGACCTGGCGGAGGTGGCTGTGTTGGATGGCGCACGAACTCCACTCGCCATGTCCGTGGACACCTCGCATTTCCCTCCCCCCTCCTGCTCTCTGACCCAGGGCGAACGCAGCAGCAACAAGGCCAGCGCGGCGAAGCAGTCCAAGAAGGTGGCGGTGCGCAAGGTGAGTGTGAAGGTGGTGCGGCTGGCTGATCAGCTGGGGGCCCCGGCGACCCCACGCCAGACGGTCATGGCTCTGGAGGCGCCCATCTCCGTCCTGCTCATGCAGGAGGCATCCAAGATGGCGCCCATCCCGAAGGCAAAGCGCTCCAAAGCCGTGGCGGCACAGGTGGCTCAGGTGCGGGCCAACTCTCGCTCCAAGGGCGCCAAGGGCAACATGCCGTCTCTCTAGTGCGCGCAACTCCTTCAAGCCCAGAAGAACTTGGAAACCTCAAGTAATCCACCTCCCCGCTTTATGATTCTTGACTCCTTTTCAGACGATCACTTGAGTGAGGTGTTGGAGGAGAGCGGTGTGGACGCGTTAGGCAAGGGCGGGACCAGTGAGCTCATCTCGCTGATCCATGCCAAGGAAGTGGCGCAGGCAGCGCTTGCAGCGGCGACTGCGCATCACGTGGACTGACTGGCATCTGAGGCAGGGGCCTCAGACGTGCTTGCGGTCTGGCCCGATGGGGACACAGCAACATGGGTTGCTTCTCCCCCCTCACCATGTCACGGCAAGGTGAGGCATGTGGCCAAGGCGATCACCTCCAGGGGCGTTCGTTTGCCCGCATTATCTAGATGCATGCCTTGTTCTGGAATATCCGTGGCTTTGGCCACATGGGGCGTCACACCCAACTGAAAGAATACATTAGGAAAGAGGCGGTCGATATCGTAGGGCTTCAGGAAACGATCAAAGTAGATTTTCGCCACCATGATATTCTTTCCATCGATCCCCTCGAACGTTTTGCGTGGAATCACGACCCGGTGACATGCCATTCCGGTGGCATGCTACTCGGCTTTTGCACTTCAATGTATGAGGTCTTGACCTGGGATGTTGGTTCCTTTTACATTGCGGCTAACATTCGAGTTCGCGCGTCATTACACGAGCTTGTGGTCGTCCAAGTCTACGGACCTGCGGATCACTCCCGCTCGGCGGAGTTCTTGGGAGAACTCCAAGCCATGGTGCTTGCGGTCTCCGCAGCCCAGACCCCCTTGATGGTAGAGGGCGATTTTACCCTTATCCGCTCGGGAGCAGACAAGAACAACAACACCATCAACTGGCCAAGGGTGGCCATGTTCAACAACGAAATAGCGTCTATGGCACTTTGGGAAGTGGCTAGGACCGGGGCTAGGTATACTTGAACGAACAAGCAGCTTGCCCTGGTGCGCTCGGTGCTGGACCGAGTGTTCATGTCACCCGACTGGGAGGTGCTGTACCCTTTGTGCTCGCTCCTCGCGGAAACGCGCATAGGGTCAGACCACGTTCTCTTGATCTTGTCCTTAGGGGAGGACAGGATCGACGCAACCCCCGTTTCTTTTTTGAGATGGCCTGGTTCGAGATACCAGGTTTCGACACCATTTTTAGGGAAAATGGTTGAGTTGTGTGCAACTCATTGGCCCACAACGTGGTCCTATGGAGTTTTGGAATGCGGCAGGGGGCCATCTTCACGCGAGCCTCAAGGGATGGGGTGCAAATCAAGGGCGTGACGATAATTTACTCAGGGCGAGTCTTGTCGATGAGATCACGAGTCTCGACGCCCAGGCCGACATGAGACCATTCTCTGAGCAAGAATGGGCTCATCACTACGCCCTGGAAGGGCACGTCGAAGCTATGCTTCGTACCGAGGAGGAATACTGGAGGCGCAGGGGCGGCCTCAAGTGGACGCTCAAGGGGGACGCCAATACCAAGTACTTCCATGCTTACGCGAATGGAAGACGACGGAAATGCGCGATCCTGTGGCTGCAATCGGAGCAGGGGCTGCTGTTGCACCAATCGAAGATTATGAACCACGTCTACGAGTTCTATATCAATCTGCTGGGACCGGAGAGGACCAGAGGGTTGGTCTTCGTGCTGACGTCTGGTTGCCCTACCAACGGGTCCTTGACAGCGAGAACGCCGAGTTGGGGCTCGCGTTTCTCCCCAAGGAGATCGACGATGCGCTTCTTAGCATGAAATCTGACACCGCGCCGGGCCCGGACGGGTGGCCGGTGGCGATGTTCAAGCATTTCTGGCCTTTGCTATGCGAGCCCATCTTCGAGGTGTGCAACGGTTTTATGCGCGGCTCGGTCGACATAGCTAGGGTTAACTACGTCGTTCTATTGCCTATCCCCAAAGTGGCCGGGGCGGACAACATCCCTCAGTACAGACCTATTGCGCTAATTAACGTTCCCTTCAAGATCTGTGCTAAAGCATGCACCACGTGCCTCGTCCCGATCGCTCATCGCACCATCAGTCGATCGCAATCGGCTTTCATTCGTGGACGCCACATCCTGGAGGGCCCGCTGGCCCTGCAAGAAATCCTTCACGAACTTAAACGCACGAACGAACCATCCATACTTCTCAAACTAGAATCTCGAAAAAGCGTATGACCGGGTAAACTAGGATTTCTTGCGCCAAGTTCTCATCAGCCGGGGTTTCTCGGCTGTTTGGGTTCACCGAGTAATGCAGCTAGTCTCGGGGGGCCAGACTGCGATCTCGGTCAACGGAGAAGTAAGGTACTTCTTCCGGAACAAGCATGGACTCCGTTAGGGTGACCCCATGTCCCCGATCTTGTTCAACTTCGTAGTCGACGCGTTGCCTGCGATGCTGCGGAGAGCCACCGAGGCTGGCCACATCAAAGGTGTAATGGGACACCTCATCCCATGGGGGATCTCCCACTTGCAGTACACGGACGACACGCTACTGCTGTTCCAGCCGGACCTCCACAGCGTGGCCACGGTCAGAGCCCTTCTCCTTAGCTTCGAGCTCATGTCAGGGCTCAAGATAAACTTCCACAAGTGTGAAGTCCTGCCCATGGGCTTGGAGGCGGAAGAAGGCAGGCGCATCGCGGACTTGCTCAACTTTAAAGTTGGCAAGCTTCCGTTTACGTACCTTGGTTTGCCTTTAGACTCCAAACGCATCACGATCGATTGTTGGGCCCCGCTATGGACCAAGGTGGGGGGACGGGTTTGCCCGTGGAGGGGCAAATTTCTCTCCTCCGCAGCCAGGCTAGTGCTCACGAACTCGAGCCTATCCTCCATGCCCCAGTTTGTGATGGGCCTCTTCCTCCTGGCAGAGGGTGTCCACGCCAAAATGGACACGCCCCGATCGCGTTTCTTCTGGGAAGGCACGGGTCCGAAAGTGCAAATACCATATGGTAAAATGGGCCGCGGTCTGTCGCCCCAAGGACTTGGGGGGCCTCGGGATCACCAACACTAGAATCCTCAACATTGCACTCGTTTGCAAATGGATTTGGAAGATATCCCAAGGGGCGACTGGCCTGTGTGGGTCGACCTGTTGCGTGCCAAGTACTTCCCGAACGGAAATTTTTTCGAAGGTGCAGCTAGGGGCTTGCCTTTCTAGAACGACCTCCAGGCCATTCGCCCGCCATTCGCCATGGGGGCTAAGTTTACCATTGGAGACGGTAGATCGGCTAGGTTTTGGCTCGATTTTTGGGTTGGCTCCCAACCTCTCTGGTCGGAATTCCAGGACCTATACGCAATTGCAGTAGACCCGGACCTGTCTGTGGCCTCGGCCCTTGCCTCGTCCCCCCGGCGATCTACTTCCGCCGCGAGCTTAATGCATGGTCAAGAGCAGGAGAGCTTTGCGGCGATGCTCGCGCTCATAAACCCGATTGCGTTGTCCACAACCGCGGACTCGGTGACTTGGGCACTCACCGCGTCCGGCAAGTTTTCGGTCAAATCCTTGTACCGCAAGCTTTGTCAGGCGCCGACCCTGCCGATGGCGAAGGGTCTTTGGAAAGCACACCTCCCGCTAAAAATCAAGGTGTTTTTTTGGCAGCTGTTCAGGAACAGCTTGCCCACCTCTGAAAATGTGGCTAAAAGGCAAGGGCCGTCGACTGGCACGTGTGCGATTTGCAACGTGGCCGAGGACGCGAACCATGTATTCTTCCGGTGCCCGCTGGCCAGGTTTGCTTGGAGCGCGGCCCGGACCGCGGCTCGCGTATCCTGGGACCCGAGGTCATCCAGTGACCTAGTGGCTATCCTGGACTCGGTCTAGGGGAGTGATAAATGTGTGATGTGGAGCTGTGTTGGGGCACTGTTCTGGGCCCTGTGGTTAACTAGGAACAAAATAGCTATCGAGGGGATCTTCCCGACCCACCCGGCTAATATCATCTACAAATGCAACTTATTCCTGCAGCAGTGGAATCGGTTGGCGAGGCGCAAGGATGCTGAGAAGATGCGATAAGCTCAAGACCGTCTGCGCCAGGTGTACGTCATGGCTAGGGAGCCAGCTGCCACTTCTTGATTTGGAGTGGCCCTTTTGTCCGTGTGCGAGCGTGCGTGCTCAATAATCTAGCCTTCGCGCCATGTAACCCTCTGCTCGCGCTCTTTTGGCCGTTAAACCCTAAACTTTCCGCGTTTGTATGGCTTGAGCATTTCAGTGTCGTGTAAGGTTGAATTGATTGGTACGCTGTCTATGTTGTGGGCTTTATTAATTTAAAGCCGAACGCTCCTAGCATCTTCGTTTAAAAGACAAACAACAATAGTACAAAAAACAACCATACCAACATTACCGAGTGCGCTACGTACTCTCCTGAATATGGACTGAGACGCACACTGGCACAGTGAACACATCACTAGTTAAGCGACCAGGCTGGCAAATTAAGTAGGTTTGAAGCTGAAGTAATAACAATCATAATACACGTTTTGGCCGGTCGTTCTCACTGTTCTACTCTCACCTGTGTACTCTCTTCCCCTGTTATCTTAATGTATGACACACACTTAATAATTTGAACTAAAACCACGACACTAATTTTGAATCCGAGGGAGTAGTATTTAGCGACAAATGGGCAACTACCAACTTCAGGGCCTAGGTGATCAGGGCGTGGACAAGTTTAGAGACCCAAAAATGTATTTCACTGTGTGCATCCTTCATGTCTTCAGTAACTCTTAAGTCATATTGATGCAGATATTAGGTACAACTAGTATCTATTCGATATCAGTAATTTCGCTTATCGAGAAATTGAACCCCATCTAGAAAAATCTAAGGACCAAATGGTCACGCATTAGACTAATAGCATCACCGTTTGGGCGCTGCTAACCGTTGAGCTCGGATGTTGGAGAAGGATGGAGTGGGAAGAAAGGGGAGGAGGAGTCCTACTGGTGGCAGCAACAGTCAATGCTGATGTCCAAACTTGCTCGTGTTCATGTGTGATCTGATAAAGGTCCCTTGCACAAGTTGTTTCGTCTTAGCAGCTGGCCTCACAATCGTGTGTTTTCTCCAGGTCATCATCCTCAAGAGCAGCCGTAAAAGCCGAAAGAACACCTAAATCGTAAGCAGGCAGCCAGACTTAGACTCTGAAACTAAAGAACACACGTAAATCTGGAACTGCACGCGAGTAGGTGACCAGCCTTGTTATAAAGCATTTGATTCTTGCAAGATGCAAGTGTTTTGAACTCTATAATTAGAATGTGAGACGTCCTATCTCCCCCACATCAATACCACACCACAAGAGCTAGCTAGCACACCCATAGTCGTCCATCAAAATGGCTTCAAGAAACACCGCTGTATTCCTCGTCGGGCTGCTCCTCTCGTGCGTCGCCATGAGGAGCGGGGCAAGAATCCTGGAGGAGGAGACGCCTTCGTCCAAAGGGGAGGAGCAGCTGCCGGAGCTGCCAACGCTGCCCAAGGTTGAGCTATCGCCTTTCCCGGAGGTGCACCTGCCACCTAAGCCCGAGCTGCCCAAGGTAGAGCTGCCGTCGTTCCCTGAGGTGCACCTGCCACCCAAGCCCGAGCTACCAACGTTCCCGGAGGTGCACCTTCCAGGCAAGCCGGAGTTGCCTAAGGTGGAGCTGCCACCGAAGCCAGAGATGCCCACCATCCCGGAGTTCCACTTCCCGCAACCGGAGGCTAAGCCATGAAGACTGTCTTCACTTGTCTTCTCTTTGCTCGTGCTCCTACATGTATCCTTTGCTCATGTTGTGTCTTTCATGGGATTGTTTAGTGTGGATTTTTCATGAGTCATTTATGTGATATCAAGCACTTATCTATGGCGCCTATTTAGATGGAATGTACATCTACAATACGGATGGATGTTTACATTAACAAGGTGGCAGCTGAGTTCCACAATTAATTGAGCAATCATCTTCTTCTTAACTAATGGAAAAGGCAAAGCTTTGCCTCATTTCAAATACATTGATGTATACATATATTAGTGTTGATTGCACACATTTCCTTTTAACTTAAAAATATTTGGAAAGCACGCTCATGCATGGTTCATCCTTATCAATAATTCCAATTGGAAGTTTTTACCCAATAAATCACCGCACGGAATCCTAACTCTGGCACGCTATTTACGACACATGCATTGTCCTTTGAGTTTGGCTTTGTTAGGCCTAAATACCTTGCGAATTAAGTAGGGTTTGGTTACCGTTCAGAAAGTCGGGCACCGTTCTGCAATTCCTAGGAGTGATATGAACAATCTCCATGGGCATGAAGGTATGGGTGAGATGGGTGGTAGCAAATTCTTGGAATCCTGATGGTTCGAGGGCTCAAGCATTGTTCATATTCGATGAATTCTCCTTTAAATTACTTAAAAAAGAAATGGGAGACAACCTTGTGGAATTGCAACGACGTGACCGAAAAAGGCTTTCGCCCCGCTTTATAAATAAAGTAAACCGCCAAGAGCACACATACAAGCACTAGTCCAGAACACACACACCCAAGTCTCACAGGAAGAAGTACAAAGGTTCTGCTGAGGGCATGGCTCAACAAGCCATAACAAAAAAGAAAACAAGGGGAGCCGGAGAACATGTCCAGCGCCCAATCCAGCTTTGGCGGTGGCGAAGGGTGGCGACAGACGGACGGCCATCGAGCGAAGGTCGGCGATGAAGGTGGAGATGGTGTCCCGGACCTGTGGGCGGCTAAGCGGCCGCCAAAGCTGCAAGTAAACAGATAGTTTGAAGAGAGCGTTAGTAGCCCGTCAAAGAGGTGCGCTGGATCACAAGTTTATTGCGGATCGTCCAGAGGGTCCAAACGAGGGCCCCAACCTCAGGCCACCTAATGTGGCGAGAGGGCAGGGGGAGTTCTGGAGTTCGGCGAATAGGTCGGGGAAGTTGGTGTGGCACCAGTTACGACCGACCACCTCTCTAAAGCAGCTCCACACAAATTGAGCGGACACACAAGAGAAGAAGATGTGATTCGAGTCTTCGGGGCGGCAAAGGCCAGTCCCAGGGCCATTGCGCTTGCGAGTCTCCACGCCAGACGGGGTCCGTCCACGGATCCATTGCCACATGAAGATCCGGATCTTCAGTCGCAGTCGGATGGACCACACCGCCGTAAGGGGGGAGGGGCGGTGGAAGGGGCAATGGCCTGGTAGAGGGGCTTGGTTGAGAATTGGCCTGACGGCTCAAGACGCCACCTAACCTGGTCCGGGCCTGCATCCACTACCGGTTCGTGGAGAGCGACGCAATCAAGTAACTCAGGCCAGTCGGCGGAATCCGGAGGCCCAAATGGCCTCCGGAATGCGAGGCGCCCTAAGTCAATAAGGGCCCTCTCTACTGAGATCGAAGGGTCGACGGCGATGGAGAAGAGGACGGGGAAGCGTGCCGCGAAGGGGGTGTCTCCCGCCCAACGGTCGAACAAGAATAGAGTCGTAGCCCCAGATCCAACCGAGATGGAGGTCCCAATGCGGAGGACTGGGAGTAGTTGGATTACCGACTGCCAGAACTGGGAACCGCCAGATCTCTGACAGAAGGCTAGGGGTTGCCCACGCAGGTACTTGTTCCGGATGATGTCTAACCAGAGGCCGCCATGCCCTTGCGAAATGCGCCAGAGCCAGCGGGATAACAGGGCAATATTCACGCGCTTAGAGCACATGATACCGAGTCCTCCTTGTTCCCGAGGCTTGCAAATGTCTGGCCAGCTAACCATATGGTATTTTTGCTTATTGTTGTCGCCTGCCCAGTAGAAATGAGACTGGACTTTGGCGATCTCATGGTGCAGAGTCTCGTGAAGGTTGTAGAAGCTCATGAGCAACAAGAGGAGGCTGGAAAGGGAGGAGTTAATGAGGATTGTCCGAGCCGCCTTCGACAGCCACCTACCCTGCCAGGGCTCTATGCGCGTTTGCAGGTTTGCCACGGTCGGACGCAAGTCAGTGACGGTAAGCCTAGAGTCACTAATGGGCGTTCCCAAGTACGTCGTGGGGAAGGAGCCCAGGTGGCAGTTAAGTCGGTTGGCAATGCCTAGGCATTGCGCCGGAGAGTAACCCATCACCATCACATCACTCTTGTCGAAGTTGATCTTGAGGCCAGACATTTGTTGGAAGAAGAGGAGGAGGAACTTGAGATTAGAGATGTTCGTCTCCGAGCCTTGTACCATGATGATGGTGTCGTCAGCGTACTGGAGAAGGGAGCTCCCGGAGCCGCCGGCCAGGTGGGGGGTGATCCCACGAATATGGCCCGCAGCCTTAGCCTTGTCCAGGATGGCGGCAAGCGCATCCGCCACCATGTTAAACAAGAATGGGGAGAAGGGGTCGCCTTGTCTAACCCCACAAAGAGTGGGTAAGTAAGGGCCGATCTCGCCATTGATGTTCACGGCAGTGCGACCGCAGGACACCATCTGCATCACTCGGGTGATCCACCGGTCGTCGAAGCCCTTCCGGAGCAGAACTTCCCAAAGGAAGGGCCAACTAACAGTGTCGTACGCCTTATGGAAATCGATCTTCAGGAAGACCGCCCTGAGGTGTTTAGACCGGACCTCATGGAGGACTTCATGGAGGACTAGCACCCCATCCAGGATATATCGCCCTTGAATGAAGGCATACTGGTTGGGGTCCGTAATGTGGTCGGCGAGCAGCACCCTATTGGCGTACCCTTTTGCCAGAATCCGGAAGATCACATTGATAACCGTGATCGATCGGAACTGGCGAATGTCGGAAGCACCAGGCACTTTGGGGATGAGCGAAATGATCCCATAGTTGAGGCTTCCGAGGTCGATGTACCTAACGTAGAACTCGTCGAAGATGGCCATGATCTCAGGCTTAATCACATTCCAGAAGGTCTGGAAGAATTTTACCGGGAGGCCATCCGGACCCGGGGCCGAGGTAGGGTTCATGCCTCTAATGGTAGCCCATACCTCACCCTTAGAGAAGGTGGTCGTAAGGGCCGCGTTCTCCGCAGCGGAAACTAGCTGGTGGCTGGTCCAACAATCGTGGGTCGGAGATAGTCCGCTCCAAGGAGAGGAGGAGAACAAGGATCTGTAGAACCCGTCGAGATGGGCCCTAATGTCACCCGGGGACTGCAGAAGGGTCGTGCCATCCCAGAGGAGGGGGCTGATGTCGCGTCTACGGCGGCCATTCGCAATGGCCTGAAAGTAGGCCGTGTTCGCGTCGCCCTTCAATACCCATTTTTGGAGCCATGTAGGCGCCAATAGCCCTCCTTGTCGGTGTAGATGACGGAGAGTTGGTCTTCCAAGTCGTATCGGGAAAGCCACTCCTCGGGGAAGAGGTCGGTCGCGTCCGCACACAGGTCCAGGGCCTAGATGGAGGTTGATAGGGCCTTCTTGCGCTCGTGGAGATCATGCCCCAAGTTGGCGCCCCGTCCCTTCATGAACTGCCGGCCACGTTTGGAACAGAACTGCCACAAGTCAATGGCCGAGGGGGGACGGGGGTGAGGGTGGGCACACGCCTCCACCCAGCGAGCGCCGACGGCCTCCACAAAACCAGTTTGGGACAACCAGAATGTCTCAAACCGGAATCGGGGGGGGGGGGGATCGGCGGTCGCTCGTCGGCGAAGGACAGGAGGAGGGGGACGTGGTCGGAGCCAATCCGTGTGATGGCCCAGAGGGAGGCGAGGGAGCAGCGGAGGTCCCATGTGATGCCCCCGATTTTACCGTACACTAATCATGCACGCAAATGTGTACGATCAAGATCAGGGACTCACGGGTAGATATCACAACACAACTCTACAACATAAATAAGTCATACAAGCATCATAATACAAGCCAGGGGCCTCGAGGGCTCGAATACCTTTGCTCGATCATAGACGAGTCAGCGGAAGCAACAATATCTGAGTACAGACATAAGTTAAACAAGTTTGCCTTAAGAAGGCTAGCACAAAAGTAGCAACGATCGAAAAGGCAAGGCCTCTTGCCTGGGACCTCCTAACTACTCCTCGAAGCCGAACTCCATGTAGAATCATCCTCGGGATCTCTAGCTCCTGGACTCCAGCATCTGGTTGCGATAATCAGGTATAGGAAGGGGAAAAGAGGGAGAAAAGCAACCGTGAGTACTCATCCAAAGTACTCGCAAGCAAGGAGCTACACTACATATGCATGGGTATATGTGTAAAGGACCATATCAGTGGACTGAACTGCAGAATGCCAGAATAAGAGGGGGATAGCTAATCCTGTCGAAGACTACGCTTCTGGCCATCTCCATCTTGCAGCATGCAGAAGAGAGTAGATTGAAGTCCTCCAAGTAGCATCGTATAGCATAATCCTACCCGGCGACCCCCTCCTCGTCGCCCTATTAGAGAACGATCACCGGGTTATATCTGGCACTTGGAAGGGTGTGTTTTATTAAGTATCCAGTTCTAGTTGTCATAAGGTCAAGGTACAACTCCTGGTCGTCCTTTTACCGAGGGACACGGCTATTCGAATAGATAAACTTCCCTGCAGGGGTGCACCACATAACCCAACACGCTCGATCCCATTTGGCCGGACACACTTTCCTGGGTCATGCCCGGCCTCGTAAGATCAACACGTCGCAGCCCCACCTAGGCACAACAGAGAGGTCAGCACGCCGGTCTAAATCCTATGCGCGCAGGGGTCTGGGCCCATCGCCCATTGCACACCTGCACGTTGCGTACGCGGCCGGAAGCAGACCTAGCCTAGTGGCGTTCCAGTCCAATCCGACGCGCGCCACTCAGTCGCTGACGTCACGAAGGCTTCGGCTGATACCACGACGCCGGGATACCCATAACTACTCCCGCGTAGATGGTTAGTGCGTATAGACCAAATGGCCAGACTCAGATCAAATACCAAGATCTCGTTAAGCGTGTTAAGTAACCGCGAACGTCGACCAGGGCCAGGCCCACCTCTCACCTAGGCGGTCTCAACCTGCCCTGTCGCTCCGCCACAAAGTAACAGTCGGGGGCCGTCAGGAACCCAGGCCCACCTCTACCGGGGTGGAGCCACCTGTCCTTTCAGCCCCCTCATCAGAATCACTTGCGGGTACTCCTCGAGCCGACCCGACTTTAGTCACCACATGTGTCATGTATATAATGTATATAGTATATACCCGTGATCACCTCCCGAAGTGATCACGGCCCAGTAGTATAGCATGGCAGACGGACAAGAGTGTAGGGCCACTGATGGAACACTAGCATCCTATACTAAGCAGTAGGATCGCAGGTAAAGGTAATAACAGTAGTGGCAAAGACAGGCTATGCAGCAGAATAGGATTAACGGAAAGCAGTAGCATGCTACACTACTCTAATGCAAGAGTATAGAGAAGAATAGGCGATATCTTGTGATCAAGGGGGGGGGCTTGCCTGGTTGCTCTGGCAAGTAGGAGGGGTCGTCAACTCCGTAGTCGAACTGGGTAGCAGCAGCGTCGGTCTCGTAGTCTACCGGAGAAGGAGAGGGGGAAGAAACAGTAAATACGGAGCAAACAAAGCATCACAAAACATAAGGAGGCAAAACGCGATGCTAGGTATGCCCTAACGCGGTAGTAAGTGATACCGGCGAAGGGGGGAAACATCCGGGAAAATATCCCCGGTGTTTCACGTTTTCGGACAGATGAACCGGAGGTGAAATGTTGCAGGTTCACTATGCTAGGGACGCGTGGCGGACGAACGGACTGCGTATTCGGATTCGTCTCGTCGTTCTGAGCAACTTTCATGTACAAAGTTTTTCCATCCGAGCTACGGATTATTTTATATTATTTTTTAAAGATTTAAATCATTTTTAGGATTTATTTAATTAATTTAATCAACATTATCCAGAATAGTAAAAGATGACGTCAGCATGACATCATGCTGACGTCAGCAGTCAACTGTGCAGTTGACTAGGTCAACTTCGTGTGGGTCCCGCATGTCATACACTAGACTAATTAATCATGATTAATTAGTTTAGTTAATTGATTAAGTTAATCAAACTCAATTAATTAAGTTAATTAGATAGTTAATTACTTAATTAATTAATATTATTATTATTATTATTATTATTATTTTATTCTTTTTTTAAACGTCTTAGGGGCGGGGCCCATGTGTCATAGGCCCCCGGGGGGCATAGTGGTTTTGGGCGCGGGTGCGGGCACGCAGGCCCGTGGCCACCAGAGGGGCACCGGCGACAGCAGGGCACGGCGAGGCCGGTCGCCGGAGGCGACAGCGGTGAGGCCACGGCGGGGCGGCGCCAGGGCGCGGCGGAGAGGCCTCAGCGGGGTGAGGCGCTGGGCGCGGCCAGCGCACGGGAGCGTGTACAAGCACGCGCTGGGCGCGGCGGGGGGGAACGGCGCCGGCGACAGTGGCGAACGAGCTAGGGGAGGGGAGGCCGGAGCACAGGGGAAAGAGGAGGGCGCGGGGCTCACAGTGAGCCAGAAGGGGATGGCAGCGACTCGTGGTGGTGCTTGAGGCAGCGAGGTCGGGGGCGACGGTGACGAGGAGGAGGCAGTCCGTCGAAGGCAGAGGCGCGTCGAGCTCCGGGCGGCGAGGATCCAGCGACCGGGGCGGCGGGGCGGTCCTGCTTGAGGTGAAGCTACGGGCGCACGGGGCCTCCATGGCCGGCGGGTCGGGCGCGTCAGGGAAGGCCATCGCCGTCGGGCGGCGATGGGAGGCGCTGGTCAGCGCCAGCGCGGGAGAGGTGGGGTCGGGGTCAGGGGCGATGGGGATCGCCCGGATCCAGCACAGAGAGGGGAAGGAGTGGAGGAAGGCGGGGCGGCGCTGGGGGTGGGCGTCGAGTGGCGGCGTTGGCGACGGGGACAGCGAGCGCGTCGGGGGACGGGGGCGCCGGCTGCCCCGATCCAGATCGGGTCGGGGGGGTCGTCGAGGAAGGAGGCAGACGGACTATGGTCAGTGGGGCCGTACACGATAATCACCTCCCACTTGAAGTTGAGGGCCCGTTCATAAAGCTCCATGCTAACAAAGAACTGTCCCCGGTCCATACTACCCACCTCGAAGGTGGCATCCTTCACACCTAAAAGGATGCCACCAGAATGGCCGGTACTCCCACTAGAAGGGAGCCAATGCCAAGCAAAGAGGTGGGAGCTCAACCTATCGAGCTCCGGAAGAGAGAATTCTATACGCATGGTTTCCTGGATGGCTAATATGTCAATGTGTTTATCTCGCATGTATTCGATGAGTTGGCGGCGTCGGCCATCATGACCGAAGCCGCGGATGTTCCAGAAGAGGGCACGCATTAAGGAGCCATTGGGGGCTGCTTGACCCCAGAACACGAGACGCGCTTTGGGCGCGGAGGGCAGCAGTCTGAGAACGAGTGCGGCCCCAGAGCTCCGCCTCTCCAAGCGGAAGGGGACCCCGCGCACGCCGAGGCTGTGCTGGGGTGGCTAACTCTGCAGCGGGCTGGGGAGCGCGCGGGGGGGGGGGGGGGGGGGGAGGGGAGAGCAGAGCCGCGCGGGCTTCCGCCAGTCTACCGTCAAGAATCTCGCGGGCACGGATGGCCGCGATCTAGACTAAGGGGGGAGCGGCCACCCCCCTGAAGATGATCGCGGAATCGGTCGCAACCTTTGCTAGGTGACCAAGCGGAACCGACTCGAGAGCAGAGAACAAGCAAGTAGCAGCAGAGGGTGGGACAGCAGGGGTACCTGGCTCCAAATTCGGGGCCGCGACCCGGAGCTCTGCCCGCTTGAAGATGGGCAGAGCCGGGCTACCCTCCGGCCCTGCGGCGTCGAGCCGAGCGCTACGGCGGGAGACCGTCATCGGGGAGGAGGAAGACCGGCCGTGGCGGGAGTAGGCCGCAGATCGTGGAGGGGGAGGCTGGGTGGCCACAGGTTTGGTCACCTGGGTCTCCCCATCCGCACCGGGGTCCGCCACAGAGGAGGGCAGGGGTGCCAGCCCGGAGCAGCCGAGGAGCAAGAGAGTCGGGACCGTAGACGGCGGTGCAGGGTCGTGGGAGAGGGGCGGCGGGGCCACCAACGGTCGCGGCGATGGGAGAGGGGCCGCGGCCGACGTTGGGGAGGCGTCCACGGGAGGAGCCGCAGGAGGGCACGCATCCAGAGGAGGGGCTGAAGCCGCCCCAGGCGGTCGACGAGGAAAGAGGCCGGGAGGGGCACGCCCATGGAGGGACCCGTCACGCCCGGGAGGGAGGGCGGAGCAGCTTCCCCGGCCAGCCCGTCGGAGGGGGGCGCACGGGGGAGCGAGTAGAGGAGGTCGGGCATACGACCAGGCCGACGCTCGAAGTGTCACCCTCCTCCGAGGGCTCGGCCACTGGGTCCGTCGGGACGTCCGGGGAAGGAGGCGAGGAGGACCGAGGGACGAGCGCGGCCCCCAGGGGTCGGGGGCTGAGGCCAGGGAGACGGAGAGCAGTAGGGCGAGTCGTCTGATCCCCCTCCTCTTTCGAACGGTGGGAGCGGGGGTGGTGACGGTCGCGGTAGTCGCCGTCCGTCTCCGGGTTGCCACCGAGCGGGCCGTCGTCGGAGAAGCGAGGGCGGCCGACATGGTTGGGGGGCTCCGGGGTAATCCGGAGGTCAAAGCCCTGGTCGTTGAAGAACACTCGAACGGTGGCGCGGAGCTTGGAGGAGTCCAGACACTTGAACTTGACCTGGACCTCCTCCTCCTTGCGGAGAGAGAGCTCGTCAACCACCACCACCTTGCCCAAGATCCGGGACATCTGGCGGATGACAGGCTCAGACCGGGCGATCTCGGGGAGGCCGGCCACGAGGATCCAGGCGGTATCCAGGGCGGCCACCGCCTTCGCTTCGAGGATCGGCTCGGTGATGTCGACGACGAGCTAAGTGAGGGCGAGGGTGATCGGGCCATTGCGGGTGGCGTAGCCGTGGCTGACGGCGTCGGGGAAGATCACGGTGAAGATGTTGCCAGAGGTAGGAGTGACAACCCAATCCCACCGACGGCGGTAGAGGTGGTTGAGCTCGGCCTCAATCATCTCAGGGGAGGCCACCCCATCAACCACAGTGACAATCACCTGTAGCGAGGGGGTGGGAGGTGGAATGTCGGGGACCTCGAGGTGGAAGAAGCCCAGACCCTCGATGCCGTGGCCGTACATCATGAGCTCAGAGGTCACCGGTCTATCCGGACACAGAAGGGCGGGGTGGCCCGGATCCTTGCAGATGTAGCAGCACTGAGGGTTGACGCAGTTGACTTGCGAGTGGCCCGACACCCCGCAACTGAAGCACGGGGGCGGGGGAGGCCGGAGACGGGGACCCAGGGCAGTAGATGCGCCCGGGGCAGGCGAGGGGAGCGTAGCTTGGTTGCCCCTGCCCTGGCCGCGGCACTTCTTCTTCTTCTTCTTGGCCGGGCCTTGGCGGCCACGAGATGGGCCGCCACCTGGGGCGGCAGAGGAGGCCGGGGCCGAAGGAGCAGCTGCATGGGGAGGGACGTACTTCCGGGTCGAAGGAGCATGCGGCTGGGCTTGTGAGCGGGGCGAGGGGGGCGAGCCGAGCAGGTCGGGGACGGGGAGCGTCCGCGGTGAGGGGCAGGGGAAGGCGAGCGGCGCCGAGGGCGCCTGTCGCCTGACACCGCCAGGCGGGGGGAGCGGGACTGGCCACGGCGCTCATGGCGGTCCGGCAGCGCTGGTCGTTGCGGCGGCCGTCGCGGAGGTCACGGAGTTCGCGCCGGAGCTCTTCCTCACGATAGAGGGCGTTCGGAGATGGGCGAGGGGGGTCGCGGCGGTCCTCCGCACGCCGCTTGTGCTGGGCCTCGTCGTCATCCCATTCGCGGGGCATGGCCGGCCGCGGTGAGGGAGGAGGGGGAGGGTCGGCAGCGTCGAGCGGCCGGGCGGGGGAGGGGAGCGGCAGGGCGGACTGGAGAGCAGTGGAGGGGCGGGACGGGGCGGGAGTGGCGGCGGAGAGGGAAACTGGTGCGCTCGGGAGGCCACGAGGGAGCCAAATCAAGGGCACAGGCGCAGCGGGCCTAGGGTATGCGAGCGGCCCAGCAACGGCAGGCCGGTCCAGCCCAGGCAAGCTGGGCCCAACCCCAACCAGTGACAGGGGCAGTTGGGCCGGGCCGCGGCCCAGGATGCCACGCTCCCGTGTGGCGCTGACCAGGGGGTGGGACGGGATCGCAACCCTTAGGGTTTCCCCTCGACGGGAGGGATCCGCCGTCACCGCTGCCGCCGGCAACGCGTCGCCGGAGATGGTTGTCCAGGGTCGTCGGAGGGATTGGGATGCACGAAAACGGAGGGAGAAGGACCCAAAAGCTGCAATGAACAGGCGGAAGGGCGAGAACCGAGCAAAGGGAGCCAGAGAGAGGGGGCCATGTTGAGCCGCCGGCGAGGCCGGAGCCGTCGCAGGGCAAAGGCCAGCCATAGGGCGGCGCCACGACGCATGGGCATGGCCCAGGTCGGAGCGGCTGACCACGCCCCAAGCCCGGCAGTGGCGCGCACCACCCCGCCACAAGGGCGACCCTTGCATCCCAGCGGCCCGAGCAGAGCTCAAGGGCGGCGTCATCGAGAGCGGCAGCAGCGAGCCGGCGGCAGTACCCCGCACGGGGGGAGGGGGGCTGAGCCACCGGCCCTGCAGGGCGGCGCGGAGCGACGGGGAGCCAGGGAAGTGGGGGGAGGGTGCACGGCGGAGGGGGACGTTGTATCGTCGTCGGCAAGGTCTGCCCAGCGGACTCGAGCCGCGACAGCAGGGGCGGGCACAGGTTGGACGGGCGGGGCCGGGGCGGGCGGCAGGGGTGAGGGGCGGCCGCGGACTCCGGCGCGATGCAGAGGGTGGCTGGCGCGGCAAGCGCGACGCCCGCCGGGGGGGGGGGGGAGGGGCGAGTCGCCAGAGCGCTCCTCCATCTCGCGTGCCATCAGCTTATCGTTTTTTCGCAACGATGTTTTCACCTAGGTTTGATCAATATGTAGAGCGGATTACATACCATTGGTGTATTTTGCGTGATCAATAAACCTGAACATCTTGCTATCTTCTTAAATAGCTCAATGGTGTTAATACTCCCGGTCCTAATGTTTACGTGAATAGATTGAAAATAGCTTGAAAGATGAATAGGCAACAACTGATGAAGTTTGGCGGTGGAGTTTGCTTACTGTTGGTTGTGGTTTTGGTGAGCGTCGATGCCTCCCGTATGGGTGCTTCTGCTGGGTTGCATCTTAGGTATAATTGCTACTTGATACACAGTGTTTCTTGTTGTCATGGTTTTTGGGTTATCCTTAAATCAACCACTCTTTATATGGTTTTTGATCTAGTTTTGTTCAGTCTTCTTCTGTAAGAAATGGAGAGGAGCTCCCTGCCCTCTTAAAGAAGCTTCTGTTAGAAAATATAACTAATGATCAAGCTTCCTTACCAGTACCTTTGTTTCAAATTAAACTGTCAAAACGTCCTATATTTAGAAACAGAGGTGTAGTTTACCGCAGGCTTGGTTTGCGCCTATCATTTTTTCCACCAACAGAACATAAAAGTCTATTTGTGCTAACAATATTAACACCGGTGAGCAGGAGGGTGTCCATTTAGTGCATGCATCACTAGCATGTCGAGCGAAAGGAGGTGGTTGGGATCTGCATGTCATTTGTCAACATACGATGCTGATGAGGGGTCCAGGACCAACTTTTTTTTAATCTTAATTCGAATTGTGCTGCTAGTATGGTTGGCAAATATGTCTCAATCTGTTGTTGCCTACATGAAATCGATAGGTTCGCAATGTTCGAAAGCGAATAATAATGGACCCCAATCCATGGAAATCATTCGACAGGAGGGATGGCAAACACAAACCCCCGGGATGGCAGTTTATGTGGCTGGGGGTGGCATTTTTCAAGACGGCCATGGCAGTTTGTTTAAAATGCAGGGAGTTTTGAGCAGAAACAGTTCTGGGGCCGTTTGTTCGCCAGATAGCTTTATTGATAATAATATAACAAATACAAACCAATGTCACCGGGTGCCCGACTCTATAAAATATTTTACCGAGACCCCACATTAGCATAGTGAACATATCACTAGTTAAGTGCTCGAGTAACATTTGTTTTTCGAAAAGGGGCGCTTTATTACTTATAAGATTTAAACATTACACCCGGCCTCTGCATAACTGAGATGCACACAGCCAAATAAGATCCTCTCACATAAAATAAAAATAAAAAAGTGAATTACAACGAAACATGTAGGGTCCGTATAACGCCTAAAACGGAGGGGGCCAATCCTTAGATCATGTTGCCACCCATGTTGGGTAAAACTATCCCTCGCCGTAGCCTCCAATCGTGTACACACCTCCGTGAACAGGCCTCGATTCTCCATGCATTGTAGAGAGGACCATAAATGAAGAGCCCTGTTACATCTACAGATAACCTGTAACACAGAAGTACTTTTATCGTTAAAAACCTTATCATTTCTACATAGACAAAGCGACCAAATAACGGCAAGCGCTCCCATCCTGAGAGAGTTCTAAACCTGTGATCAATCCCATGTAACCAGTTGCCAAATACATTAGCAACATGATACGTCTCCAACGTATCTATAATTTATGAAGTATTCATGCTATTATATTATCCTTTTAGGATGTTTTATATGCATTTATATGCTATTTTATATGATTTTTGAGACTAACCTATTAACCTAGAGCCCAGTGCCAGTTTCTGTTTTTTCCTTATTTTTTAGTATCGCAGAAAAGGAAAACCAAACGGAGTCCAATTGACCTGAAACTTGACGGAGCTTATTTTTGGACCAGAAGAAGGCCATGGAGTAAAAGAGTTGGGCCCGAAGAGACCCGAGCTGCCCACGAGGGTGAGAGGCGCGCCCACCCCCTGGGCGCGCCCCCTACCCCGTGGATAGCCCGGAGACCCCCCTGACTTGTTCCCGACGCCAAAACCTCTTATATATACAGAAACCCCCAGAACATAACCTAGATGGGGAGTTCCGCCGTTGCAAGCCTCTGTAGCAACCGAAAACCAATCTAGACCCGTTCCGGCACCCTGCCGGAGGGGGGAATCCCTCACCGGTGGCCATCTTCATCATCCCGGCGCTCTCCATGTTGAGGAGGGAGTAGTTCACCCTTGGGGCTGAGGGTATGTATGTGACGCCCCCGATTTGACCGTACACTAATCATACACGCAAATGTGTACGATCAAGATCAGGGACTCACGGGGAGGTATCACAACACAACTCTACAACATAAATAAGTCATACAAGCATCATAATACAAGCCAGGGGCCTCGAGGGCTCGAATACAAGTGCTCAATCATAGACGAGTCAGCGGAAGCAACAATATCTGAGTACAGACATAAGTTAAACAAGTTTGCCTTAAGAAGGCTAGCACAAACTAGGATACAGATCGAACGAGGCGCAGGCCTCCTGCCTGGGATCCTCCTAACTACTCCTGGTCGTCGTCAGCGGACTGCACATAATAGTAGGCACCTCCAGTGTAGTAGGAGTCGTCGTCGACGGTGGCGTCTGGCTCCTGGACTCCAACATCTGGTTGCGACAACCAGGTAGAAAGGAAAGGGGAAAAGAGGGAGAGAAGCAACCGTGAGTACTCATCCAAAGTACTCGCAAGCAAGGAGCTACGCTACATATGCATGGGTATAAGTGTAAAGGGCCATATCGGTGGACTGGACTGCAGAATGCCAGAATAAGAGGGGGATAGCTAATCCTGTCGAAGACTATGCTTCTGGCAGCCTCCATCTTGCAGCATGTAGAAGAGAGTAGATTGAAGTCCTCCAAGTAGCATCGCAAAGCATAATCCTACCCGGCGATCCCCTCCTCGTCGCCCTGTTAGAGAGCGATCACCGGGTTGTATCTGGCACTTGGAAGGGTGTGTTTTATTAAGTATCCGGTTCTAGTTATCATAAGGTCAAGGTACAACTCCGGGTCGTCCTTTTACCGAGGGACACGGCTATTCGAATAGATAAACTTGAAGGAAATATGCCCTAGAGGCAATAATAAAGTATTATTTATTTCCTTATATCATGATAAATGTTTATTATTCATGCTAGAATTGTATTAACCGGAAACATAATACATGTGTGAATACATAGACAAACAGAGTGTCACTAGTATGCCTCTACTTGACTAGCTCGTTAATCAAAGATGGTTATGTTTCCTAGCCATAGACATGAGTTGTCATTTGATTAACGGGATCACCTCATTAGGAGAATGACGTGATTGACTTGACCCATTCCGTTAGCTTAGCACTCGATCGTTTAGTATGTTGCTATTGCTTTCTTCATGACTTATACATGTTCCTATGACTATGAGATTATGCAACTCCCGTTTACCGGAGGAACACTTTGTGTGCTACCAAACGTCACAACGTAAATGGGTGATTATAAAGGTGCTCTACAGGTGTCTCCAAATGTACTTGTTGGGTTGGCGTATTTCGAGATTAGGATTTGTCACTCCAATTGTCGGAGAGGTATCTCTGGGCCCACTCGGTAATGCACATCACTATAAGCCTTGCAAGCATTGTGACTAATGAGTTAGTTGCGGGATGATGTGTTACGGAACGAGTAAAGAGACTTGCCGGTAACGAGATTGAACTAGGTATCGAGATACCGACGATCAAATCTCGGGCAAGTAACATACCGGTGACAAAGGGAACAACGTATGTTGTTATGCGGTCTGACCGATAAAGACCTTCGTAGAATATGTGGGAGCCAATATGGGCATCCAGGTCCCGCTATTGGTTATTGACCGGAGACGTGTCTCGGTCATGTCTACATAGTTCTCGAACCCGTAGGGTCCGCACGCTTAACGTTACGATGACAGTTTTATTGTGTTTTGATGTACCGAAGGTGTTAGGAGTCCCGGATGAGATCGGGGATATGACGAGGAGTCTCGAAATGGCCGAGACATAAAGATCGATATATTGGACGACTATATTCGGACTTCGGAAAGGTTCCGAGTGATTCGGGTATTTTTCGGAGTACCGGAGAGTTACGGGAATTCGTATTGGGCCTTAATGGGCCATACGGGAAAGGAGGGAAAGACCCCAAAGGGTGGCCGCACCCCTCCCCATGGGCTAGCCCGAATTGGACTAGGGAAGGGGGGCGCACCCTTCCTTCTTGCTCCTTCCCCCTTCCCTTCTCCTACTCCCACAAGGGAAGGAGGAGTCCTACTCCCGGTGGGAGTAGGACTCCCCCCTATGGCGCGCCTCTCCCCTTGGCTGGCTGCCTCCCCCTTGCTCCTTTATATACGGGGGCAGGGGGGCACCCCAGAGACACAACAATTGATCCTTGAGATCTCTTAGCTGTGTGCGGTGCCCCCCTCCACCAAATTACACCTGGATAATACCGTTGCGGAGCTTAGGCGAACCCCTGCGTCGGTGGAACATCATCATCGTCACCACGCCGTCGTGCTGACGAAACTCTCCCTCAACACTCGGCTGGATCGGAGTTCGAGGGACGTCATCGAGCTGAACGTGTGTAGAACTCGGAGATGCCGTACGTTCGGTACTTGATCGGTCGGATCATGAAGACGTACGACTACATCAACCGCGTTGTGATAACGCTTCCGTTGTCGGTCTACGAGGGTACGTGGACAACACTCTCCCCTCTCGTTGCTATGCATCACCATGATCTTTCGTGTGCGTAGGAATTTTTTTTAAATTACTACGTTCCCCAACAAAACTTCCCTGCAAGGGTGCACCACATAACCCAACACGCTCGATCCCATTTGGCCGGACACACTTTCCTGGGTCATGCCCGGCCTCGTAAGATCAACACGTCGCAGCCCCACCTAGGCACAACAGAGAGGTCAGCACGCCGGTCTAAATCCTATGCGCACAGGGATCTGGGCCTATCGCCCATTGCACACCTGCACGTTGCGTACGCGGCCGGAAGCAGACCTAGCCTAGTGGCGTTCCAGTCCAATCCGGCGCGCGCCACTCAGTCGCTGACGTCACGAAGGCTTCGGCTGATACCACGACGCCGGGATACCCATAACTACTCCCGCGTAGATGGTTAGTGCGTATAGACCAAATGGCCAGACTCAGATCAAATACCAAGAACTCGTTAAGCGTGTTAAGTATCTGCGAACGCCGACCAGGGCCAGGCCCACCTCTCTCCTAGGTGGTCTCAACCTGCCCTGTCGCTCCGCCACAAAGTAACAGTCGGGGGCCGTCAGGAACCCAGGCCCACCTCTACCGGGGTGGAGCCACCTGTCCTTTCAGCCCCCTCATCAGAATCACTTGCGGGTACTCCTCGAGCCGACCCGACTTTAGTCACCACAGGTGTCATGTGTATAATGTATATAGTATATACCCATGATCACCTCCCGAAGTGATCACGGCCCAGTAGTATAGCATGGCAGATGGACAAGAGTGTAGGGCCACTGATGGAACACTAGCATCCTATACTAAGCAGTAGGATAGCAGGTAAGGGTAACAATTGTAGCAACAATGACAGGCTATGCATCCGGATAGGATTAACGGAAAGCAGTAATATGCTACACTACTCTAATGCAAGAAGTATAGAGAAGAATAGGCGATATCTGGTGATCAAGGGGGGGGGGGGCTTGCCTGGTTGCTCTGGCAAGTAGGAGGGGTCGTACACTCTGTAGTCGAACTGGGCAGCAGCAGCGTCGGTCTCGTAGTCTACCGGAGAAGGAGAGGGGGAAGAAATAGTAAATACGGAGCAAACAAAGCATCACAAAACATAAGGAGGCAAAACGCGGTGCTAGGTATGCCTTAACGTGGTAGGAGGTGATACCGACGAAGGGGGGGAAACATCCGAGAAAGTGTTCCCGGTGTTTTTCGCGTTTTCGGGCAAAGGTGCCAGAGGTGAAATGTTGCAGGTTCACTATGCTAGGGACGCGTGGCGGACGTACGGGCTGAGTATCCGGATTCGTCTCGTCGTTCTGAGCAATTTTCATGTTGAAAATAATTTAATCCGAGTTACGAATTAAAAAATATGATTTTCTAAAGATTTTAATAATTTCTGGAATTTAATTAATTATTTAATTTAATTCGAAAATAGATTTATGACATCAGCATGATGTCATGCTGACGTCAGCAGCCAACATTGACCGTTGACCTGGTCAACCTGACAGATGGGTCCCACCTGTCAGGGACTGTTTAGCTAATTAACAGTGGTTAATTAGGTTAACTAGTTATTCGGTTAATTAAGTTTAATTAGTTTAACTTAACAGGATTAATTAAGTTAATTAATTATCATTATTATTTATTTATTTATTTATTTTTATTAATTTAATTTTCTTAATCATCATTTTTTTTATCGTTCTGGGGTGTGGGGCCCGTTAGCCAGTGGCCCATAGGGCTAACGGGCATGCGGGCATGCGATCGCAAGCGGGCGAACGGGCAGAGCCAGGACGGGCGCCAGCCCGCCCGATAATGCGCTGCGAGGCGAGGCATGGCCAGCAGCGACGGCGCGTAGCGAGGCAACGACGGGCAAGGGGGCTGCGGAGCGGAACAGAGTGACGGTGCGGGGAGCCGGGCGGCGTGCAGGCAGCGGAGCAAGGCGACTGCGGCGAGCGGCAGCAGGGCGCAGCTTGGCGCGGGTGGCGCGTGCTCGCGCGGCGAGGCAGAGGCGAGGCCAAGAGGGCGCGGGCCGGCGCGGGGGCACACGCAAGCGCGGCCAGGGCACGGCCGAATCGGGTCAGAGGGCGCGCGTGCGGTGCGGCGGGCGAGCAGGGGAGGGCCTGGGGCGCGCGCCGAGAGCTACATGGGGAAAGACGTGGCGGGCACGGAGCGAAGGTAGGGAAGGGGGAGGGCGATGCCCTCACCGGCGTTTGAAGAGGAGCGGGGCGGCGAGGCTCGACGTGGTCCGGTGGGGAGGAGGTCGGAGACGAGCGACGGGGACGGGGAGCGCTGGCGACGGAGTCGGGTCGGCGACGAGGCGAGGCCGCGGCTCCAGGCGGGCGTCGCGCGAGGGAGAGGAGAGGCGCGGAGGAGGCGGGGGGTGGCGGTGCTCGGCGCCGGCGGCGGCCTCTGGGGGAGCGGCGGCGGGGCAGCATCTGAGCCCGATCCCGATTGGATCGGGGGAGAGGGAGGGGGAGAGTGGGGGCGCGAGTGGGGGGATGGTGCGTGGGTTAGGGTTACGGGGGAAGAGGGGATAAGGGAGTGGGGGCGGGGTGGGCCGGCCGGCTGGGCCTTTGCCCAGTTGGGCTGGCCAGCTGGGCCACAGATGGCCCAGTGGGGGGGGTTCTTCCTTTTTTATGTTCTGTTTTTCTTTTTCTTTATTCTATTACTTTTCTGTTTCCTTTTATTTTAGTTTTATAAAATTAAAAAAACGACAACTGATTTGGTGTTATTAAATAGGTCACAGCCCCAAATATTTCGGCACTTTAAATAAAGTATTTTGCATTTACTTATTATTTTAAAAAGCATTTTAGATAATTGTTTTATCGCTGTTTTTAGTTTAGTTAGTGCATTTAAGTATTTTATTAAAAGTTGATTTCTTCACCTACATTTATTATGGATTATTTGACAAGTTAGGAACAATTTAGTTTTGACTTTTGAAAGCTTTAATTGTTTCGACTTTAATTCAAATATGAATTTGGATCGGTTCTGAACTAACGCGAGATTAGCAACAGTAAACGGGGTGACATGGCATCGTTAACATGGGATTACTGTAGCTTAATTATCCGGGCGTCGCAATTCTCCTCCTCTATAAGAAATCTTGTCCCGAGATTTAAGAGGGGGAGTAAGGGGGAAGGGATTTGGTCGCGAAATTCTAACGAGTCTTCTCGGGCTTGGTTGCTATTCTCAGAGAGGTCGATCCATTATGTTGATGTCTTCATTTCTCTGCTTCAGGTCATCATGCTAAAGTCGGCATCCTTTCTTCTGGAACTCAATCGTACTTACGAATGTATAAAGGGGGTATTCCGGGACAACGGACCTCTGCAAGGTTGACTATCTGGTAGCTAATATCGGGGAAGGTGGCGGAAAGTAACTCTCGAACTGGAACTTTAAGAAGATATCGAGAGTAAATTACGGAGGTATCATGGGAAGTTTCAAGCAGGTAGGCAATCGTTCGATGCCTGGAACAAAGTATAAAAGGGGTCCAGAGCAATGGGAATAAGTTTTGTGTCTGATACCAGAATAGATGACTAGGAAGGTGGCCCATGAATTAAATACGAAGCCAAGCGTGGGGAATAACCGTTAGAAACAGGGTTGTATAGGAGAGTCAGGTTTCGATCCTGTGGAACTGTGGGTTATGGGCCCACCATGTGGGTTAAAAGTAGAAGGAGCGGTGACATCTTGCTCGGTCATGACAGCAAGGCATGTCAGAGAATACCCTGTCAGTTATGTCGGCAACACGTTGGTACCAAGGGAGAGGGACGAAGAGAACCATTTTCCTGCTTGTTGAAATGAGGCGGACCATTAGGCAAAGTTCTCGTCCATCGGTGGCTACCGGGATGTCATCAACAATAGTAACAGGGTCTTGCTGACAGAATTGTACACCGAGGTGTTTACATAAGCAGGAGAATATTACTGCTTAGATCATATAGAACTCAAGAAGGGTTAAACAAAAGAATGGAAAGGAAAATATCATTATCAGATTAAACAGAACAATGGAAAGGAAAATGTGTTTAAATACATATTTCAAGGGTAAGCAGAGCATGATATCCATGTCGGGATATAATGTAGAAAACCCTTTAGGAAAGAGGAGAAAAATTTCATGCCATTACCCATACAACGGCGTTTGGATAATTGAGCAGGAAACAATTAGCTTTGGGCTTCAAATGTTTTTATCGAAGATCGGAGTACCACAGACATGCTTCGAGATAGCATTGACATGGTCATTAGGTAAAGATCAGGCTATGGATACAGAAAGGATCCATCAGGAACAACTTATGGAATAAGTCTTACAATTTCCTCATGGAAGAATGGCTAACCTTGGTAAGGAGGATACTATATCAATAGGTCATCCGGCCATGTGTGCTAGGCATGACATCATCTTACCGGGTTATATAAAGACCAATGTTATAACTCTTGGAATTACGTTCCAACCATCATTTCTGACCAAGATTCAGATCAGATTGGTGTCAGGATACCTCAGACTCGGGATGCCTGAGAAGAAAGGTGCAACACAAATTGTCGAGGTGACATTGTATGATTCTCGGGAATTAAACCATGGAAGCGAGTTCCGGAACAAGATTTCATCATTAAATCAAGGAGAGGATGAGGGGGTGGCTGATGGACTTAGCGACAATTCCTCAAGATTTCCAAAAAGATGGATTTCCACTATTATGTGAACAAGGAGATAACATTAGTCAGTGTAAATGATATAATGACGTATGCTCGAGGAAAACATACACAATTAAACATTGGTTGAAAGGTGCACCTGAAATATGGGCTGGGTTGCACGACCAACGTCGGAATGGTGATTCAATAATCAATAGTCTAAGAATGAACGGCCGACCATTAACTTCAAAGGAATAAGGTTGCTAGAAGGGCAGAATCCAAACAACACAGTTCACCTGTTGGTATCCCGGTTAGAATCAACACGTGAACCTAGAAATGAATGGAGATGGCGAGAAGTATTACTATATCAGGAATTCTTAAGAGGTGGGGCAATCCTCACAACATCCTTGACATGAAAGACAGTAATACTTCAATGTAGAACATAACATAAGCTAGATAGGAAAGAGCTCCATAACATGATCAAGTCTGACTTGGAGGGGGGGCAATAACGTTGCCGATGATAACACAAATCATCGAGGGGCAAGGATGGTATTTCTCATCCTGAATTTCGACTGATATCCTGGAAGAGCTCAAAATATTGATGATGATCACGACATTTTGTTGTCGAGGGGATCCACGAAGAAGCAATTGATCAGGGACTGCATCAAGCAAAAGGACTGATGCAACAAAAGATTATTGGAGCCACGGATACTACACAAACTCGGGGCAAGTTTGTTGTTCGAGGTGAAACGATATGACGAGGAAAATCAACGTAAGCTTAGCTCATCGTCGAAAGTGGTGCTCCGGGAATAAGGACCAGGTAGCACAGTTAAAATCATCAAGATAATGATATAGCCAAACAGGCTAGGAATGACGCGATCGGGTACAAACTCGTAAGTAAGGAACATTACTAAAAGTTGTTGAACCGTAGTGCGGACTCGATTCAATTATCGAGGTACTCGAGTGATTAACCACTCAAAACCCAGGAAAAATAGTAATCCGTGAGAATGTAGTACTTGATGAAGAACTCATAAGAAGTTACGCGGTTCCGTGATAATCTCGAGATACCAGGGGGCAATACTCGACGACAGATCAAAGTAGAGGGTGGATTGGGGTATTGCTCTATAGAAGACAATTACTTAAACTTGCATAGGAAATGGTATTTAAAGGAGAACATGGTCGGAACCACGATCGCAAAGGATCAATTCACCGATACCAGATGATATTATACCAGGGAAATAGTTATTATTATAAGAAGCTTCCATGATAGACCTACATCGTGTCCATGGGCATGAACACAAAGGTTCAAGGTCGACTCCCACTTCTCCAATGCATAACCTTTCATTCACTTCTCATTTTTCAAAGAAGTTGTAGTGTTGAAAAAATTTATCTGGCAAAATACCAGAAGAGTATGACTCATGAAACTTTCGAGTTCACACATATTATGAAAGGCATAGGTTCAACCCATCAGGGCATCGTGGAAACATATACCACAAGCTTCAGGGGTAAATAACTCAAGCTCGATAGTAGAGCATGGGTGTCAAAACGAGAGGGTACAATTTACTAAAGGCATTATGTATCAGGGAAAGAACTCACAAGGTGATTAAATATGAGGGCACTGTCGGATAATAATCTAACAAAGGATTTGGTGGTCCACAAGGGATCAGATGTGAGCATCGGTACTCAACTAGAGGAAGAAAGAATGCAAGGGGATCAGATTATAGAAACAACTGACTAATTCAAAGTTCAAATGCAAAAGAATTATGATTTCCAAATCAGGGGATCAGGAGCAACGCTCTGATCAAGGATGGATAAGTTCAATAGACATAGGGGCAAAATCGACGACAATTTGATTGGCGAGAACCAGCTCACGTTTCAAATGACGTCTGAGCCGGAAGGATGAATTCTAGGCTCTGATTGAGAATTGCGGGCATTCGCAACAGATTGAATCAACGGACTCAAAATGATAATGACAAGAGATGCCAATAAGATTACGAGACTTAAGATTAATCATAATGCAAGTAAGCAAGAATTTCAAGAGCAAAAGGCTCCTGAGGATTTTCGGAAGATCGAATGGTATTTTGAACACTTTTGTGAAATACTTGAATCAACTGGGGATGAGCGGATACTCGGTAAGTGCGAGAATTATCCGTAGGGGTATTCAGGTGACAAAGAACAGCAAGGTAGTAAGCTCAAAGGATTCTCGGAACAACAGTGAGAATTTCAAGGTATCTTGTAATAACAAGATCAACTAGGAAACATTGTATGAATGGCGGGTATACGTGGTTATCTATAGGAGTTTATCGATGAAAGGGAATTGCAAAAGCGATGAACACAAGTTCTTGGGTTATCAGCGGAGAGTATCTTCAGGGTCTTCGCGTGCAGCAAACGATCATCAGTAATAAGGGGCTCTCCGGGTGAAAGTGATAACGAGATCCTAATGTTAGATTTAGCAAAATTCACTTAACCCGAATAGAAGAGAGATCAGAGTCCCAGAGTATAGACAAGGAGTAAAAGATCCTAATACCACCCAATGGCGACGTGGGCCCGTAAGCCACACAGCCATGTTAGTAAAAGTTTAGCAATGACTAGACTCAACTTCGGCCAAAGAGTTTGGAAGGGGGATTCCTACAGGCAGTCGGCTCTGATACCAACTTGTGACGCCCCCGATTTGACCGTACACTAATCATACACGCAAATGTGTACGATCAAGATCAGGGACTCACGGGGAGATATCACAACACAACTCTACAACATAAATAAGTCATACAAGCATCATAATACAAGCCAGGGGCCTCGAGGGCTCGAATACAAGTGCTCGATAATAGACGAGTCAGCGGAAGCAACAATATCTGAGTACAGACATAAGTTAAACAAGTTTGCCTTAAGAAGGCTAGCACAAACTAGGATACAGATCGAACGAGGCGCAGGCCTCCTGCCTGGGATCCTCCTAACTACTCCTGGTCGTCGTCAGCGGGCTGCACATAATAGTAGGCACCTCCAGTGTAGTAGGAGTCGTCGTCGACGGTGGCGTCTGGCTCCTGGACTCCAACATCTGGTTGCGACAACCAGGTAGAAAGGAAAGGGGGAAAAGAGGGAGAGAAGCAACCGTGAGTACTCATCCAAAGTACTCGCAAGCAAGGAGCTACGCTACATATGCATGGGTATAAGTGTAAAGAGCCATATCGGTGGACTGGACTGCAGAATGCCAGAATAAGAGGGGGATAGCTAATCCTGTCGAAGACTATGCTTCTGGCAGCCTCCATCTTGCAGCATGTAGAAGAGAGTAGATTGAAGTCCTCCAAGTAGCATCGCATAGCATAATCCTACCCGGCGATCCCCTCCTCGTCGCCCTGTTAGAGAGCGATCACCGGGTTGTATCTGGCACTTGGAAGGGTGTGTTTTATTAAGTATCTGGTTCTAGTTGTCAAAAGGTCAAGGTACAACTCCGGGTCGTCCTTTTACCGGGGGACACGGCTATTCGAATAGATAAACTTCCCTGCAGGGGTGCACCACATAACCCAACACGCTCGATCCCATTTGGCCGGACACACTTTCCTGGGTCATGCCCGGCCTCGTAAGATCAACACGTCGCAGCCCCACCTAGGCACAACAGAGAGGTCAGCACGCCGGTCTAAATCCTATGCGCGCAGGGGTCTGGGCCCATCGCCCATTGCACACATGCACGTTGCGTACGCGGCCAGAAGCAGACCTAGCCTAGTGGCGTTCCAGTCCAATCCGGCGCGCGCCACTCAGTCGCTGACGTCACGAAGGCTTCGGCTGATACCACGACGCCGGGATACCCATAACTACTCCCGCGTAGATGGTTAGTGCGTATAGACCAAATGGCCAGACTCAGATCAAATACCAAGAACTCGTTAAGTGTGTTAAGTATCTGCGAACGCCGACCAGGGCCAGGCCCACCTCTCTCCTAGGTGGTCTCAACCTGCCCTGTCGCTCCGCCACAAAGTAACAGTCGGGGGCCGTCAGGAACCCAGGCCCACCTCTACCGGGGTGGAGCCACCTGTCCTTTCAGCCCCCTCATCAGAATCACTTGCGGGTACTCCTCGAGCCGACCCGACTTTAGTCACCACATGTGTCATGTGTATAATGTATATAGTATATACCCATGATCACCTCCCGAAGTGATCACGGCCCAGTAGTATAGCATGGCAGACGGACAAGAGTGTAGGGCCACTGATGGAACACTAGCATCCTATACTAAGCAAGAGGATAGCAGGTAAGGGTAACAACTGTAGCAACAATACAGGCTATGCATCAGGATAGGATTAACGGAAAGCAGTAACATGCTACACTACTCTAATGCAAGAAGTATAGAGAAGAATAGGCGATATCTGGTGATCAAGGGGGGGGCCTTGCCTGGTTGCTCTGGCAAGTAGGAGGGGTCGTCAACTCCGTAGTCGAACTGGGCAGCAGCAGCGTCGGTCTCGTAGTCTACCGGAGAGGGAGAGGGGGAAGAAATAGTAAATACGGAGCAAACAAAGCATCACAAAACATAAGGAGGCAAAACGCGGTGCTAGGTATGCCTTAACGTGGTAGGAGGTGATACCGACGAAGGAGGGGAAACATCCGGGAAAGTGTTCCCGGTGTTTTTCGCGTTTTCGGGCAGAGGTGCCGGAGGTGAAATGTTGCAGGTTCACTATGCTAGGGACGCGTGGCGGACGTACGGGCTGTGTATCCGGATTCGTCTCGTCGTTCTGAGCAACTTTCATGTTGAAAATAATTTAATCCGAGTTACGGATTAAAAAATATGCTTTTCTAAAGATTTTAATAATTTCTGGAATTTAATTAATTATTTAATTTAATTCGAAAATGGATTTATGACATCAGCATGATGTCATGCTGACGTCAGCAGCCAACATTGACCGTTGACCTGGTCAACCTGACAGATGGGTCCCACCTGTCAGGGACTGTTTAGCTAATTAACAGTGGTTAATTAGGTTAACTAGTTATTAGGTTAATTAAGTTTAATTAGTTTAACTTAACAGGATTAATTAAGTTAATTAATTATCTTTATTATTTATTTATTTTTATTAATTTTTTTAAATCATCATTTTTTTATCGTTCTGGGGTGCGGGGCCCGTTAGCCAGTGGCCCAGAGGGCTAACGGGCTTGCGGGCATTGGAGCGCAAGCGGGCATTGGAGCGCAAGCGGGCGAACGGGCAGAGCCAGGACGGGCGCCAGCCCGCCCGATAATGCGCTGCGAGGCGAGGCATGGCCAGCAGCGACGGCGCGTAGCGAGGCAACGACGGGCAAGGGGGCTGCGGAGCGGAACAGAACGACGGTGCGGGGAGCCGGGCGGCGTGCAGGCAGCGGAGCAAGGCGACTGCGGCGAGCGGCAGCAGGGCGCAACTTGGCGCGGGCGGCGCGTGCTCGCGCGGCGAGGCAGAGGCGAGGCCAAGAGGGCGCGGGCCGGCGCGGGGGCACGCGCAAGCGCGGCCAGGCCACGGCCGAATCAGGTCAGAGGGCGCGCATGCGGTGCGGCGGGCAAGCAGGGGAGGGCCTGGGGCGCGCGCCGAGAGCTACATGGGGAACGACGTGGCGGGCACGGAGCGGAGGCAGGGAAGGGGGAGGGCGATGCCCTCACCGGCGTTTGAAGAGGAGCGGGGCGGCGAGGCTCGACGTGGTCCGGTGGGGAGGAGGTCGGAGACGAGCGACGGGGACGGGGAGCGCCGGCGACGGAGTCGGGTCGGCGACGAGGCGAGGCCGCGGCTCCAGGCGGGCGTCGCGCGAGGGAGAGGAGAGGCGCGGAGGAGGCCGGGGGTGGCGGTGCTCGGCGCCCGCGGCGGCCTCTGGGGGAGCGGCGGCGGGGCAGCATCTGAGCCCGATCCCGATTGGATCGGGGGAGAGGGAGGGGGAGAGTGGGGGCGCGAGTGGGGGGGTGGTGCGTGGGTTAGGGTTACGGGGGTAGAGGGGATAAGGGAGTGGGGGCGGGGTGGGCCGGCCGGCTGGGCCTTTGCCCAGTTGGGCTGGCCAGCTGGGCCACAAATGGCCCCGGGGGGGTTCTTCCTTTTTTTATGTTCTGTTTTTCTTTTTCTTTATTCTATTGCTTTTCTGTTTCCTTTTATTTTAGTTTTATAAAATTAAAAAAAAACGACAACTGATTTGGTGTTATTAAATAGGTCACAGCCCCAAATATTTCGGCACTTTAAATAAAGTATTTTGCATTTGCTTATTATCTTAAAAAGCATTTTAGATAATTGTTTTACCGCTGTTTTTAGTTTATTTAGTGCATTTAAGTATTTTATTAAAAGTTGATTTCTTCACCTACATTTGTTATGGATTATTTGACAAGTTAGGAACAATTTAGTTTTGACTTTTGAAAGCTTTAATTGTTTCGACTTTAATTCAAATATGAATTTGGATCGGTTCTGAACTAACGCGAGATTAGCAACAGTAAACGGGGTGACATGGCATCGTTAACATGGGATTACTGTAGCTTAATTATCCGGGCGTCACAATGTACCAGTAGCTATGTGTTTGATCTCTCTCTCTCTCTCTCGTGTTCTTGAGCTGGTACGATCTTGATGTGTCGCGAGCTTTGCTATTATAGTTGGATCTTATGATGTTTCTCCCCCTCTACTCTCTTGTAATGGATTGAGGTTTCCCTTTGAAGTTATCTTATCGGATTGAGTCTTTAAGGATTTGAGAACACTTGATGTATGTCTTGCATGTGCTTATCTATGGTGACAATGGGATATTCACATGATCTACTTGATGTATGTTTTGGTGATCAACTTGCGGGTTCCGTAACATTGTGAACTTATGCAAAGGGGTTGGCACACGTTTTCGTCTTGACTCTCCGGTAGAAACTTTGGGGCACTCTTTGAAGTTCTTTGTGTTGGTTGAATAGATGAATCTGAGATTGTGTGATGCATATCGTATAATCATACCCACGGATACTCGAGGTGACATTGGAGTATCTAGGTGACATTAGGGTTTTGGTTGATTTGTGTCTTAAGGCGTTATTCTAGTACGAACTCTATGATAGATTGATCATAAAGAATAACTTTGAGGTGGTTTCGTACCCTATCATAATCTCTTCGTTTGTTCTCCGCTATTAGTAATTTTGGAGTGACTCTTTGTTGCATGTTGAGGGATAGTTATATGATCCTATTATGTTATTATTGTTGAGAGAACTTGCACTAGTGAAAGTATGAACCCTAGGCCTTGTTTCAACGCATTGCAATACCGTTTGTGCTCACTTTTATCATTAGTTACCTTGCTGTTTTTATATTTTCAGATTACAAAAACCTATATCTACCATCCATATTGCACTTGTATCACCATCTCTTCGCCGAACTAGTGCACCTGTACAATTTACCATTGTATTGGGTGTGTTGGGGACACAAGAGACTCTTTGTTATTTGGTTGCAGGGTTGTTTGAGAGAGACCATCTTCATCCTATGCCTCCCACGGATTGATAAACCTTAGGTTATCCACTTGAGGGAAATTTGCTACTGTCCTACAAACCTCTGCAGTTGGAGGCCCAACAACATCTACAAGAAGAAGGTTGCGTAGTAGACATCAAGATGTTTTTTGGCATCATTGCCGGGGAGGTGAGTGCTTGAAGGTATATCTTTAGATCTTGCAATCGAATCTTTTAGTTTCTTGTTTTATCAATAGTTTAGTTTATAAAAGAAAATTACAAAAAATAGAATTGAGGGTGCCTCATACGCTTCATCCTTTTAATATCTTTCATGAAAATAAGCATTCCGACAATTGTGCTCAATTACTAGAGGAAGAATGCATTAGAATGTTTGGCACTAAATCTTTGAATGATGAGCATGATTGCGATATTGTTAGTATGAACTCTTTGAATATCCATAGTACTAATGATGATTGCACTAGTCATGATGAAAATGTCTCTTATAAGCATGTCAATTTTTATGGAGTGCATAGAGTATACAAGTACACACCAAATAAGGAAGATAGATTTTGCAAGAGGCATAAGTATTTAGTAACTAAATGGTTGCAAGAGAGGCTAGATGCCTGTGCTGAAAATTTAAAATTTCTTTGCCATCCTTGTGAACTTTGCAATGAACGTGATCGTTTAAATCCCCAATGCAAATTGTTTCATGATCGTATCGTGTCCAAAAATTGTGATGACTTGATTTCCCTTGCACATCATAATGAACTTAGTTTGCTTTTGAGTTATGAAGAAATGAAATGTACAACTAAGGATATGCCAGAATTTGTCCTTGATAAAGTTCTTGATTTTGATCTAGAAGAAATTTTTATGTATTGTGCGGTGAATTGCATTGAAAATCCTTATATTGCCAATTACATAAAGAAAAGAAAACAAATAGAAGATGAAGAGAATACTAATGAAAGGGAAGAGATTTCCCAATATCCTCCTATTCTTTCTTATGATGAATCAGATAACGAGGAGGAGCTTTCTATTCAACCAATCTCATTAATAAGGAGCTCCAAAAAGAGGATTAAACCCACACATGATGTGAAGAAAAAAAAGAAAATACGGAGAAGCAAAGGTAAAAGGTATCCCTCCCAAATGATATTGCTCCTATTACTCATTGTGATGATGATAATTGCTATGCTATTGGTGCTATCCATACTATTAATGATGAGAGTGATTATGCTTATGATATGAAAAGGCCCAAGCTTGGGGATGCTATGTTTGATGAGAATGACATGTTTGAGAATATATTTGCCGCAATTAATGTTTGTCCCAAGCTTGGGGATGCTACGTTTAATGAAGATGATATTTTTAGCCTCCCAAGTCTTGATGAGCAAATTTATTTTGATGATAGCATGCCTCCTATTTATGATGGTGATATTGATGAAAGTGGGTTTGGAACAGTTTCAGCTTTAGGGAGTAATGATCCCACTATTTTGGAGGGTGTTGAATCTTATAATATTTATGAAAGTGGATTTGGAGAGTTCATGACTTTATTTAGTGATGAATCCACTATTTCGGAAGAGGTTTCAATTGATTATGATGAGAACAAAGTTGCTACTTATGATGATTATTGTGATGATACTTATGCTATAAAGAGTAGTGCTGATTATATTTATAAAACTTGTCATGATTATGATCACACTTTTTCTGAACACTACTCTTTTAATGTGGAAACAATTTATAGTATTTGAGTCTCTTATGATACTCCCACTATTCCGATTGAGAAGAATTTTGCTTATGTAGAGAGTAGTAAATTTTCTATGCTTGTAGATCATGAAAAGAATGCTTTAGGTGCTGGTTATATTGTTGAATTCATTCATGATGCTACTGAAAATTATTATGAGGGAGGAATATATGCTTGTAAGAATTGCAATAATATCAAGTTTCCTCTCTATTTGCTTAAAGTTTTGAAGTTATGCTTGTTTTGCCTTCCTATGCTAGTTGGCTATTGTTCCCATAAGTTGTTTGCTCACAAAATCCCTATGCATAGGAAGTGGGTTAGACTTAAATGTGCTACTCATATTCTTCATGATGCTCTATTTATGTTTCAATTCTTATCTTTTAGGCGAGCATCATTGAAATCGTCATGCCTAGCTAGGGGCGTTAAACGTTAGCGCTTGTTGGGAGACAACCCAATATTTACCCCTAATGTTTTTTTGTGTTCACATGATTAAGATACTGTAGTAATCATGTTTTATAGCTTTTGTTTCAATTAAGTGCCAAGTAGAACCATTGGGAAGACTTGGGTGGAAGTTAATGTGATCTTGCTGTAAAAAACAGAAACTTTGCGCTCACGAGTTTAGCTGTCATTTTTTACAGAAGAATGATTTTAAGTTGATTCTTTTTGCAGAAGATTAATAGACAAATTCCTCAGGTCCACAAATTTATTTCAGAATTGTTGGAGTTCCATAAGTATGCGTTTGATACAGATTACTACAGACTGTTCTGTTTTTGACAGATTCTGTTTTCTTTGTGTTGTTTGCTTATTTTGATGAATCTATGAGTAGTATCGGAGGGTATGAACCATAGATAAGTTGGAATACAGTAGATATTACACGAATATGAATTTAGAATGAGTTCACAATAGTACCTAAGTGGTGATTTATTTTCTTATACTAATGGAGCTTACGAGTTTTCTGTTAAGTTTTGTGTTGTGAAGTTTTCAAGTTTTGGGTAAAGATTCGATGGACTATGGAATAAGAGTGGAAAGAGCCTAAGCTTGGGGATGCCCAAGGCAACCCAAGTTAATATTCAAGAACAACCAAAAGCCTAAGCGTGGGGATGCCCCGGATGGCATCCCCTCTTTCGTCCTCGTTCATCGGTAACTTTACTTGGAGCTATATTTTTATTCACCACATGATATGTGTTTTGCTTGGAGCGTCATTTTATTTTCTTTTGTTTTGCTTGCTGTATGAATAAAATACCAAGATCTGAAATTCTTAAATAAGAGAGAGTCTTCACATAGCTACATAATTATTTAACTACTCATTGATCTTCACTTATATCTTTTTGGAGTAGTTTGTCATTTACTCGTGTGCTTCACTTATATCCTATGAGTAAATGGTTGAATGATTTGAATGTCATAAATCTGAAATTATATATGTTTCATATGCCTTTCCCATGGGGAGTAATGCCTTCACATATAAGAAGTAGAGGTGGTAATTTTTTGAAGGTTAGCAAACATTGTATTGGTCACTTGAACAATTCATGAAAGAATATTGAAGGAATTTCACATATAAATATACTATCTTGGACATCTTCTATGATTGTGAGCCCCATTAATTATTTTCAAACCTGAGCAAATTAGTTGAAGTTGGACAAGGAAGACAACATAATGAGTTATGCTTGGGTATATTTGTATAGAAGTTATATTGTTATGGATCCTCTAACATGTGGTGCTTGCTATTTAGAATCCTTTGCTAGCCAAAATATCTGTACTAAGCGGGAATACTGCTTGTGCATCCAAATTCCTTGAACCAAGTTTATTCCATGAGTGTCCACCATATCTACCTATATGCGGTATTTACCTGCCGTTCCAAGTAAATTTGCATGTGCCAAACTCTAAACCTTCAAATAATAATCTGTTTTGTATGCCCGAATCGCTCATGTAGCGACTAGGGGCTGTCAGTATCTTCCATGCTAGGTGGGTTATTCTCACGATGAGTGGACTCCGCTCATCATTCACGAGAAAATGGCTGGTAACTGGGATGCCCAGTCCTATGATCAAAAGATCAAAAACAAATTCGCAAATAATTTAAACAAAACTCCCCCAGGATTGTTGATAGTTGGACGGCACCCGTTGTTTCGGACAAGCCGTGGAGTGTGATTGTTGGTGGAGGGGGAGTAAAATCTTTACCTTTCTGTTTGGGAACTGCCTATAATGTATCTAGTATGGAAGATATTGGGAACTCTTGGTCGTTATGTTGACAATGAAAGCATACCTCTCAAAATTATTTTCATCTCTGTTTTAGCTTCGAGCTCTGGCACCTCTGCAAATCCCTGCTTCCCTCTGCGAAGGGCCTATCTTTTACTTTTATGCAAGAGTCAGTAGTATTCCTTCTCATTCCAACCTACTTTTTAGTTGGCAAGCATCATGTGGTGGAGAAAGATCTAAGCATATATGGCCATTCAAATATATTTGATCATGAATTATTATTGTTGACAATTATCTATATGATAAATAAGTTGGGAGGCGAAACATTAAGCCCCTATCTTTCTCTGTGTTCGATGGATGCTATTTGTTCTAAAAATATGCTTTGAGTGGTAGCAATCATGGAAGACTATATGATAGTTGAGTATGTGGGATTTGCTAAATCAAAGCTCTTACATAGACCCTTCCTGAAAATAAGATGAATTGCAATTGTTTGATGACTGAGAACTGTTTGTTAGTTTTCAAGAAAGTTTATGATCTATACTTTAACATGTGAATAGCTTGTTATTTGATCATGAGAAGCTTTATGATATGAGCTACTGTTATGACATAGAATGAGGCTAGAAAAGGTGATTGAAATTATCATTGATCAAACTTGTGCACCTGCTAGCATTCACACTTCATAAATTATTTCTTTTATCATTTACCTACTCGAGGACGGGCAGGAATTAAGCTTGGGGATGCTGATATGTCTCCAACGTATCTATAATTTATGAAGTATTCATGCTATTATATTATCCTTCTAGGATGTTTTATATGCATTTATATGCTATTTTATATGAGTTTTGGGACTAACCTATTAACCTAGAGCCCAGTGCGAGTTTCTGTTTTTTCCTTGTTTTTTAGTATCGCAGAAAAGGAAAACCAAACGGAGTCCAATTGACCTGAAACTTGACGGAGCTTATTTTTGGACCAGAAGAAGGCCATGGAGTAAAAGAGTTGGGCCAGAAAAGTCCCGGGCTGCCCACGAGGGTGGGAGGCGCGCCCACCCCCCTGGGCGCGCCCCCCTACCTCGTTGACAGCCCGGAGACCCCCTGACTTGTTCCCGACGCCAAAACCTCTTATATATACAGAAACCCCCAGAACATAACCTAGATGGGGAGTTCCGCCGCCGCAAGCCTCTGTAGCCACCGAAAACCAATCTAGACCCGTTCCGGCACCCTGCCGGCGGGGGGAATCCCTCACCGGTGGCCATCTTCATCATCCCGGCGCTCTCCATGATGAGGAGGGAGTAGTTCATCCTCGGGGCTGAGGGTTTGTACCAGTAGCTATGTATTTGATCTCTCTCTCTCGTGTTCTTGAGGTGGTATGATCTTGATGTATCGCGAGCTTTGCTATTATAGTTGGATCTTATGATGTTTCTCCCCCTCTACTCTCTTATAATGGATTGAGTTTTCCCTTTTAAGTTATCTTATCGAATTGAGTCTTTAAGGATTTGAGAACACTTGATGTATGTCTTGCATGTGCTTATCTGTGGTGACAATGGGATATTCACGTGATCTACTTGATGTATGTTTTGGTGATCAACTTGCGGGTTCCGTAACATTGTGAACTTATGCATAGGGGTTGGCACACGTTTCCGTCTTGACTCTCCGGTAGAAACTTTGGGGCACTCTTTGAAGTTCTTTGTGTTGGTTGAATAGATGAATCTGAGATTGTGTGATGCACATCGTATAATCATACCCACGGATACTCGAGGTGACATTGGAGTATCTAGGTGACATTAAGGTTTTGGTTGATTTGTGTCTTAAGGTGTTATTCTAGTACGAACTCTATGATAGATTGATCAGAAAGAATAACTTTGAGGTGGTTTCGTACCCTACCATAATCTCTTCGGTTGTTCTCCGCTATTAGTGACTTTGGAGTGACTCTTTGTTGCATGTTGAGGGATAGTTATATGATCCAATTATGTTATTATTGTTGAGAGAACTTGCACTAGCGAAAGTATGAACCCTAGGCCTTGTTTCAACGCATTGCAATACCGTTTGTGCTCACTTTTATCATTAGTTACCTTGCTGTTTTTATATTTTTAGATTACAAAAACATATATCTACCATCCATATTGCACTTGTATCACCATCTCTTCGCTGAACTAGTGCACCTATACAATTTACCATTGTATTGGGTGTGTTGGGGACACAAGATACTCTTTGTTATTTGGTTGCAAGGTTGTTTGAGAGAGACCATTTTCATCTACGCCTCCCACGGATTGATAAACCTTAGGTCATCCACTTGAGGGATATTTGCTACTGTCCTACAAACCTTTACACTTGGAGGCCCAACAACGTCTACAAGAAGAAAGTTGCGTAGTAGACATCACAACACTACAGGGAGGATACAAGCCAGAAGCTATTTGGATGACTGACCATATAAAACGAGCCAATTTGCATTGGAAGAATAAATGTTTTATTTTCTCCTCATGGTGACAAAAGACACATTGCGGGATCCCATGCCAATTCCTCTTAATAAGGTTACCTTTAGTAAGAATGACTCCACGAGGAAGATACCATGCAAAGATTTTATTCTTAAGAGGTATCTTCATCTTCCAGATCTTCTTGTTATTAACAACTGGCACATCATACTGGATTAACGCTCTATACATAGAATCCACTGAGAATTGTCCATTCCAATGGAGGTTTCATCAGAATACATCAGACCCATGTGACAATTGCACCGTGGACAACCGTTGGAGCAAGATGTTCCACGATTGGAGTCTGGATACAATTAAGTCTCTTCTGAACGTCACATTTGGCGAAAATGATTCCATTACCGTGGCGATAGTATCATCTTTGTGTCGCACAATATTGTATAGAGCCGGATATTGTTCCTGGAGTGTGGCATTTCCTAGCCACTTGTTCTCCCAGAATCTAATTTCCGAGCTGTCCTTAATCGAGAAGGATCCATAGCAGAAGAAATATTTCTTCGTAGCCATTAGACCCACCCAAAAGTGGGAATCCCCAGGCTTCCAATATACTTGGGATACCGCCTTGAAACCCACATATTTCCTCCTTAGGAGGGTTTTCCATACACCATCTTCTGTTAGTAATTTAAACAACCATTTGCCGAGGAGGGCCCTATCCTTAACCTCAAGGTCATGAATGCCCAACCCGCCTTGGTCTTTGGGACGGCAAACCACATTCTATTTAGCCAGTCAATATTTCTTTTTCTCGCTATCTCCTTGCCAAAAGAATCTTGACCGAAAGTAATCCAATCTATGTAAAACTCCTGTCGGTAACTGGAAGAAGGAAATCATATATAGTACCATATTGCTAAGTACTAAATTTATGAGGACCAATTTTCCACCCAGAGACAGCAGTTTACCTTTCCAAACCATGCTCAAGTAACATAACTATCTTAACAATAGGCGATAACTTTCCAGCCACGATCAACAAAGATATGTTGGATATGATGAGCTACAACCAAACCATGCCAATTATGGTCCGAAGCAGGTGCTCCCTATATTGTCAGATCAAAATGTCAAATGAAATTTTGCTGCCGTAGTGCCAGCACTTGCACACAAGTAAATCTACGTTAGGGACCACCAAATTTTGCAATCTTCTTTTTGTTTTGTGCTTCTTAGGGCACATCCAACGACCTCCTGCATGTGTTTGGACTGTGCGGTCTGGACGTGTTGTGTCATGTATGTAACGCGGGCCTGTATCAGTCCGCCAGTTGGCCCGGGCGCATTTCTCCTGTAAACCAAAGAAAAACGTGGGGGCTTCAGGCGTCCGGACCGCTGCCACACCCACTCCTGCCCGCCCTGGCCCACCAAAACAATCTCACCCGCCTCTCCCATGCTTTCCATTGAATGGTCGTGCCGCCTACCACACCGCATTCATGTTGGCTCAGAGCATGCAACGACCGACGTTGATGCCCGCGATTTGACCGAACCGGGGGGAGGGGCGCAGATGGACGAGACCTCTCGGGCGTCACCGCTTCAATGTGCATGCCACATCTCGAGAAACCAACTCCGCCCGTTGTGCTGAATTGAAGTGGGCTGACCGCCCCTTCGCCTGGCCTATATGATTGCACAGAGCCGCACTCCCTCCCCAAGCACCGTCTTCCTCACTCCCCTTCCCATCACCTCGCTGAGCCCTTCCTCCTTCCTGAGCCCAGCGGCGATGCCGAAGTTCTAGTTCTCCACGCCGGTGGAAGTTCCTCTTTAGGGGATCATGGCGCCGCCACCCTCGCTCTCTGAGACCATCTGCATCCACGGCAGCAGACTCCTTCGGCAGGGAGGAGATAGTCATCTCCTCCTCCGACGAGGAGGACCAGCCACAGTAGCGGCCCCATCTCCTCTCAGAGAAGGCTCTAACAGACGAAGAATTCGTCCATCAGATGAAGAGATCATGACGGATTTTTGGCTCCATCACAAGGGCCCGGTGCCACCATCGCCGGTGCGCGTGAAGGAGGAGCCACTGTCCCCACAGCGCATCCGCGTGAAGCGGGAGCCGGCGTCCCCACTCTGGCAGATGAAGGACGAGCCGACATCCCCGCCGCGCAACCGCGGCCTCGACATCAGCGGCCGCGTGAAGAAGAAGCCGACATTCCCCCAGTGCCTCCGTTGAGTGAAGGATGAGCCGGTGTCGCCCCCGCCGCACAGCCGCTACACGCGGATTGACGGGTTGTCATCGCCACCACGATGCCACCGCCACCCGATAAAGGAGGAGCCGTTGCCTGTGATTGCGAAGGCGCATGGCCGCATCCTCCACTACCTCGGAGGAGGCAGTTATGGCGGTGCTTCGGGCTTGAGGGCCATCATGTCCGAGGCGGAGCGTGCGGCGAGGTACGGTCAGCACGATGCCGGTCGCCGCTTCACGTTCATTAGAAGCGATGCAGCGCCGAAATGGGTCTGCAACAACCCTGACCTCACCGCAGCGTGGGCGATTGACTGCTCCGTCACCACCGCGGAGACGGCCACCAGGCCCCGCTGCCGCCTTGACAGCAAGCTCGCGAAGATCGGCGAGGAGTGGTCGCTTAGCGACTGCTCTGCCAACGCCGACAGGGGCAAGGCTGCCCACAGGGCTCCGCCGGCAGTGGCCAAGGCGGTCCTCCGCACCGCGCAACAAGAGACGGAGTGGCTCGTCCGCGAGTGGCAGGCAGCCACCGGACAAGGCTGTCGCAGCCCTCCGGCATCCTTGCGCCTCTAGAGGGATGACTACGACGACGATGACGACAGGACAGGGCGTCCACGCTTAGGAGGTGGTCATCTGATATATGGTTTAGTTTTTCTAATACTAGTTTTTAGTAAAATGATCGAAAAATCCTTCATTTATGTAAATTATATCTGAACTTGAATGAAACCCCCCAGGTTTGCACGAATTTCGTCCAGTTAGATTGAACCGTTCTTGAAATGTATATGGCCAACGTTGGATGGCGGCTCCGGCATCAGTGTCCACGGACAAATGTTGGAGCAAAAACAATTTTTTGACCGAAAATGCCGGAGCAAATTTACGGGTTAGCCTTGGACATGCCCTTATCTCTCGAAACTTTGAAAAACCAACATATTATAACAATGTTGTCATTCATATTCCGAGTTAATTGTTAGCCTGTTAAACTCCAGGCTGGTTTTGCTTCGGCAAAAAATGTTTGTTGACTTTTGCATTGCTCGTTTTGTGGAACCCTTGGACACAACATTTCGTCTTCGCAGCTGACCTAACATTGTTGATGTTTTGAACGGTCGTACCTGCCCTGCGCGCAGCTTCACGGCGTCCACAACTGCAGCCCAAACAACCAGAGTGCTATTTCCTGTCCCTCACCCAAACCTTGAGCAGATATAGACTCAGAAACACATAGATTGGATACAAGTGCAGACAAGTAGATGAACAAATGTTGAAAATCTGTACTCACACCCCACGCTGCCTTTTGCACCCTATAAGTAGCCAGCAGCCCCAGCTATCTCTCCCACACTCAAACTGCACTGCAAGAGCTAGCCGGTGCTGCACATGTCTAGGACTATGGCTCCGAAAAACTCAGCTGTATTCCTCCTTGGGCTTCTTCTCTCATGCGTAGCCATGAGTAGTGCGGCGAGAATCCTTGAGGAGGCCGTTCCATCCAAGGAGGAGCACCAGCCCGAGGGGCCACAAATTCCGAAGGTTGAGCTGCCACCGTTCCCGGAAGTGCATCTGCCACCTAAGCCCGAGCTTCCCAAGGTGAAGCTGCCGCCGGTCCCGGAGGTGCACCTGCCACCTAAGCCTGAGCTTCCCAAGGTGGAGCTGCCGCCGGTCCCTGAGGTGCACCTGCCACCTAAGCCCGAGCTTCCCAAGGTGGAGCTACCGCTGGTCCCGGAGGTTCACCTGCCACCCAAGCCGGAGCTGCCCAAGGTGGAGCTGCCAACGTTTCCGGAGGTTCACCTGCCACCCAAGCCGAAGCTGCCCAAGGTGGACCTGCCACCGAAGCCCGAGATGCCCGCTGTTCCCGTGTTCCACTTCCCAAAGACGGAGGCCAAGCCGCGAGAATTGCCTTCTCGATAATGTCGCCTCGTTCTACTTTGCTTGTACATGTACCCTAGTGTTGTGTTGGTCGACGGTCTGATTGTTTAGTCGTGGTCGACGATCATTGTGAGTGATATGTTTATATAAATATATATTGCTATATACTAGAAATATGTTTTGGTCTCACTGTCAACCTTTTATCATAAGATCACTTGAAAAGTATGCATGATTCCTTACTATACAGTTTTCAGCGCATGGTTTGTTTGCGCCTATCATTTTCCCATTAACAAAACGTAAAAGCCTATACGTTTTTTCTTCTACCTCAAGCCGTGCTACTCCTAGCTTTAATACCCGCTATTTATGGCTCACGCACTGTTATTTTTTTTAGAGAAAAGGCTCGACCAAGCCCGAGAAGGGCTTGGATCTAACCCGGCTTTGAATTAATAAAGCCATCAACCGGCCAGGATACAATTAACAGTATAAGCTAAACCGAAAAGAAGAACAGGGGATGCAACCCCAAACGGTAGGTACAAGGTAAGGAAGGTAAGCAATCGACTATGGAGCAAGAAGCAGAAGCAACAGCCACAAGGTCTCATCCATCTGTGCACCCGTAGCCGAGGAATCGCCGACGCCCCAAGCACGAAGCACAACACGAAGTTGCAGAAGGGCGAGGTCGCCACCGGAGACACGGCCGGAAGAGGAGCACCGCAACCACGGGACAGAATCAGAGCTCTCCAAGGCCAGCTGCCCTCACCACCAACACATCGCAGTGGTAGGACAGGGGACCACTATCCCCTCTCGCCCAGGCTCGAGGGCGCCGCACCGCCGGACTCACTGGAGCACTTGGGGAAGGAGTCAATAGAGCGGCCAACTAGTGCATGCATGATTGACATTGAGTGAACCAAGGCGGCAGGAATTTCAGTGTCAAGTGTCAATATGATGAGGGGTGTGTGGGACCTTTTTTTTACGAAAAACTAACGCCCACACGTGTGGCATCTTGCACATCGTCCACACGCCTCCATCACCACTAATTTTGCCACATATGAATAGATGACATCAACAGAAATCTTTTTGGTTTTCGGCTTAAAAATGTTTTATCTCCTAATTAAAAAATCAAATTAAAAATCCGTTTTCACCATTAAATCCGTCTCAACGAGATCTTCAAAACTAGACCCCATGTTGATATATTTTGACGAATTTTTTTGCCCAAAAGTTGGCATGCTGTTTACACTGTAGTTGCCATAGTGCTTAAACTAAAGTTGCCATGTGGCAATTTAATTTGTAGAGCATGGCAAATTTAGTTTTTTGATGATGGCAATTCCAGTACTTTGACCATGTTTTTTTTATGAACCATGGAAATTTTAAGTGCATGTATCATGGCAATTTTAGTTTATGGTTCATGGCAAGTCTAGTTTCTTAATTCCCCGTTTTATAATATGTCAAAGAATACTTTTAAATGTAGAAGAAAATAGCTGAAACATATCATGGCAACTTCGGTGTAAACATCATGGCAATTCATATGCAATACACATGGCAACTTTTAACCCCCAAAAATATTCGTTGAAATATATTGATATGGGATCTAGTTTCAAAGATCTCGTCGCGAGGAATTTAATGGTGAAAACGAATCTTCAATCGGATTTTTCATTTAAGAGATAAAACATTTTAAAAACTGAAAATCCAAAAAGATTCTCACATGCATGCATGCGGTGACGTGGCGCAGTCTGTGTGTTATAGGGCGTGTGGGCAGGTTTGGCTCCCACCGCACGTGTAGGCGTTATCCTTGTCCTTTTTTTTAACGTTAATCCGAATTGTGGTGTTTGGTTCGGTGGGAGAATATGTCCCAATTTTTTTTTATAGGATGAAACTAGGTTAGCAGTATTCAAAAGACAAATAATAATAGTACAGAAAACAACCATACCAACATTACCGAGTGCCTAACTATCCTGGATATTTAGTGAGACGCACACTGGCACGGTGAAGGCCCTATCTCCTATCCATCTCGCCCCCGCGTCGCCCCCCTCTAGGGCGGCTCGGGTGGAAACCCTAACCCCCGACGTCGGGCACGTCCATCCTCTTCCTCCCCTCCTCCGCCGCCGCTGGAGGAGGTCGCCGGGCGAAGCCCCGGGCAGCTGACGGCGGCGGCAGAGGCCCTCTTCCCTCCCGCGCCGGATCGGGTGAGGTGGGTCACCCATGGCGCCGGGGCATTTCTTCCCCGATCTGCGTCGCGGCGGGGCGCGCGGCTGTTCGTCTCAGGCAACGGCGCAAAGTGGCGGCGTGGTGCTGGGTGGAGGCGGCGGAGCTGCTAGGTTTCGAGGAAGATCTGGTGGCGCCAGCTGTCCGGTGGGCTCGCAGGGTCATGGCGGCCTTGCTCGCGGTGGCCGGCGGCTCGGCCTGTCGACGGCGGCTGGATCCCAGGGCGGCGGCCCTGGAAGGTGGCGGCAGGTGAAGCTCGGGCTTCCCGCGGCGACATGGCGTGGTGCAGTCCCTGTCCAAGGCGGATCTGCATCGGCGATCTCGTGGTTTTTGCTACGAATTGGTTCAGATCAGAGACGGTGACGAGCGCGGGGTCCATCTCGGTGGTTCTCGCGGTTTCGCGAGGCGGGGTGGGAGCCCTCCTCCCAGGCTCCAGTGGTGGCACACTCTGGCAGTGGCCGGTGCGCCAGGGCTCCTACGGTGGCACTGCTGTGTCAGTTGGTCGCCGGATCTAGGCGGCTAGATCTGGGGCTTTGAAGGCGGCCGAGACAGTGCACAGGTTGTCGGGTGGATTTCTTGGGACGGATCCGGGTGAAAACTTGGTCTTCGGTCGTTGGCCGGAGCCGGTGATGACGATGACCTTATCATCATTTCCTTCATGAAGGCATCATCGAGGTGAAGCTCCCAACCCCACCCAATACCTCCAGGGGAAACCCTAAATCAGTTGATCGGATGGCGGCGATAATCATGTGTCGTTACCCCCTTGGGGGCAGCATTCTTGGAGATGCACTCGGGCTCGAGGGACCAGCGGACGGCTTCTTCGGTGGAGCGGTGTTTCTTTCTACATATTCATGGCGGCGGTTCTTGGCGGCGTGGAGCAGTGGAGGTTCGGCGTCAGATGTGTGGCGATGGACATGCGCAGGAGGACGACATTGTCGGCGTCATGGTGGCGTCGATGGCAGAGAGGCCTGACAAGGTCGATGCGTGAGTATATGCTTTGAGGATGAATCGTTGGAAGACAGAGGTGACGGCCCTTTGCAGCATGTGCGTGTGGTATTCACTGAGAGTGTGCCGGACCGGAGTGTTACCCAGTCCCGCCTATGTGGCTTGGATGGGGCATCCGACTTCAGATGTTAGGCTTTCATGCAATGTCTATTTGGTATTTGGCCCGTACATCCGGCACCCCTTCATCAAGAGGATAGGATAGCGACAGGTGTCGTCTAGATGGTGGCCTCGGGCTTACTGTTGTATTACTTTGTAAGGTATTGTGAATAATAAATAAAATGGTTGCATGCATCATCCAGATGCAGAGGCCGGGGGTGCATCCTCTTTAAAAAAACACTAGCACGGTGAACACATCACTAGTTAAGCAACCAGGCTGGCAAATTAAGTACGGAGTAGGTTTGAAGCTGAAGTAACAATCATAATAGTGTTTTGGTCAGTCGCTCCCACCGTTGTACTCTCCCCTGCGTACTCCCTTTCACTACAGCAAACAGATAATTTGCCGTCTATGAATTACAGATGGCAAAGACCTAAATTCAGACGGTAAAGATTTTGCCGTCAGAAAGCAGACGGCAAAGATAAGTCGTCAAAGTATTTCTCTGCCGCCAGCTTTTCATCCGGAAGACGGCAAAGACTTTGCCGTCACCCAATCCCAGTACCAGACGGCAAACAGCCGAAACACAATCTTTGCCATCAGCCAATCTACTTTCCAGACGGCAAATATTTTTTAAAAAATATAAAAAATTCACAGGACCACTAAACATCAAAACAATTTCCGTGGCATTCTTTATAGGTCGTTTAACACAACAAATCTACCACAATCGGTTCTCAAGACACAATATATTTTTTGACGGTGAAAAACAATTCCATTGCATCCGCAAAAAAAAAAAAAGAAAAACAATTCCATTGACCATTGAGCTCAGCAACATCGCCGGCTTATCTAAAAAAAGCAACATCGCTAGCCCCCTCCGTCGGCAACCGCTCGGGAAGCACGGGCAGGGGATCGAAAGTGCTTTCTATCCTAGCAATAGCGCGTGCGTGGTGGGTGGGACCGGTTGCAGAGAACGTGCGTGGGGAGAGAGATGACGTGGGGGCGTGGGAGATAGATCAGGTAGCGTGTCGACCGGATGATGCCACCTCATCGATCCAGGAGATAGATCCGCGAGATGTGTTTCTTTCCTTTGCCGTATGCGTCGACTGTTACAGACGGCAAAGTATTTTTGCCGTCTGCGTTTTCAATTACACACAGCAAAGAAATGTCTTTGCCGTCTGTAATTGAAAATGCAGACGGCAAAGATACTTTGCCGTCTGTATTTGTCCTTGCAGACGGCAAAGTGACCTTTTTGCCGTTTGTATTTTTTTTCGCAAACGGCAAAGTATATTTTGCCGTTAGTTTTTTTTTTGCCGTCTTCTGATGACGGCAAACCATCTCTTTGCCGTCTGCCCAACAAAAAGCTGACGGCAAACTAGCTGTTTCCGTAGTGTTTCCCTCTTATCTTAATTTATGACATGAACTTAATAGTACTCTCGAGACAAATGGGCAACTACCAACTTCAGGGCCTGGGTGATCAGGGTGGACAAGTTTAGAGACCCAAAAATGTATTTCACTGTGTGCATCCTTCTTTTTTTTTTTGCCAAAAGCATCATTCATGTCTTGAGCGTATTGATGCCGAGATCAGTATAGCTCTTTTCGATATCAATAAATTTCGTTTATCGAGAAATTGAATCCCATCTAGAAAAACCGAAGGACCAAATGGTCACGCATTAGTCTTACATCACCGTTTGGGTGCCGCTAACCGTCGAGCTCGGATGTGGGAGGAGGGAGTAGGAAGAAAGGGGAGGAGTCGTCCTACCGGTGGCAGCAACAGTCAATGCAGATGTCCAAACTTCCTTGTGTTCATGTGCGATTTGATGGTCCCTTGGACAAGTTATTTCGTCTTAGCAGCTGGCCTAACAGCCAAGATAACTAGGCAGGTTCTCCCTTCACCCAAATCAGATTGTAAGCAGGCAGCCAGACTTAGACTATCAAACTAAAGAGCACACATAAACTGAGAACTGCAGGCGAGTAGGTGACCAACCATTTTGCAAAGTAGGGACTCGCATGACAAGCAAGCGTTTTTGAACTCTATAAATAGAAAGTAGCAGCTGTTGTCCCTCCCACATCAAAACCACATCACACGAGCTAGTACAATCACAGGCATCCATCAAAATGGCTTCAAGAAACACGGCTTTATTCCTCGTCGGGCTGCTCCTCTCGTGCATTGCCATGAGCAACGGAGCAAGAATCCTGGAGGAGAAGACGACTCCTTCCAAAGGCGAGGAGCACCTGCCGGAGCTGCCAGCGCTGCCCAAGGTCGAGCTGCCGCCGTTCCCGGAGGTGCATCTGCCACCTAAGCCTGAACTGCCCAAGGTAGAGCTGCCGTCTTTCCCTGAGGTGCACCTGCCACCCAAGCCCGAGCTCCCAACGTTCCCAGAGGTGCACCTTCCAGCCAAGCCGGAGCTGCCTAAGGTGGAGCTGCCACCAAAGCCAGAGATGCCCACCATCCCGGGGTTCCACTTCCCGAAGCCGGAGGCTAAGCCATGAAGAATGTCTTCAGTTGTCTTCTCTTTGCTTGTGGTCCTACATGTTCCAGTTACTCATGTTGTGTCTTCCGTGTGGTTGTTTAGATTTTTGGCGAGTCATTTGTGTGCGTATTGCATCTATTTAGATGGAACGCACATGTACAAAACAGATGGATGTTTACATCAATGTATTTCCCTTTTAACGAAAAACATTTGAAAAGTTTAGACTCTGCTCAACATGCACGATTCATTCTATCAACAATTTTCACCAGAAGATTGTTCGGGCTTGGCCGTCTAGGTGTGCTCCAATCTCGCAGGACTTGGACGTGCTAGCTACCTAGCCAGTCACTAATTTGTGGGCCGAGCGGGAGGTGGGGATCCATATCGGGATAATTTCTCTGGTCGGTTCCGGTCGGCCACGACGACGATGACGCCCGTGGGTGCCGATTTTCTTCTTGGAGACGTCGTTCGGACCCGCCATACCTCTTCCCACCTCACAGCTTCTCGGGTGAAACCCTAACCGCGGTGGGCGGCGACGACGTTCTAGGCGTTGTGTCCTTTCTGAAGGCGTCGCGTGAGAGCGTTGTGATGGTGGGCACTGTTTGGGTTCATTCGCAGGTGCAAATGGCGTGCCCCTGGAAGGGCACAACTATTCCGGGGGAAACCCTAGATCTGGGTTTCCCGAATCGGATGATGACGAAGACTGTGGTGCCGTTTTCCCTCCCGAGGGCATTGTTTTGGAGCAGAGGTTCACTGGAGGGGCCAACAGGTCGAGCGGTGTTGCATCTGCCGCATTGAAGATGGCGGGTCTCGACCGCGTGGAGCAATCGAGTCTAGGCGTTAGACGCGGTTTGATGGATGCGTGCAGGCTGGTGGCGTTGTCTAATGCCGTGGTGACGTCGGCGACAGATGGGCCTGACAAGGTCTATGCAACGATCCCACCTGAAGATGGGACGGTGGAAGATGACGGTGGCGGTTCTTAGAGCGTGCGCATGCGGTGCGCATTGTGGGACGCCTAGACCGGTTGATGCTCTCGGCTTGCCAGGCGGGCGGCTTATTGAGGCCACTAGATTAAGGTGTCCGTTGATACGGCTAGGACATATCTCTATACTTGTAGGTGTAGCGATTTTGTTCGCCTCTAAGGTTGCTTTGGGTTGATGTTTATATTTATTTAAAAATGGTTGCATGCATCATTTGATGCAGAGGCCGGGGATAATTCCCCTTTTTGAAAAAAATAGCAATAGAGAAAGCACGAATGCGAGCCTCTCCTCGCTGCCGCAATTTGCTATGGGTCTGTTCCTCCTGGCAGAAGGGGTACACGTCAAGATGGACACACCGCGGACCCGTTTCTTTTGCGAAGGATCTGGACCAAAACGCAAGTACCACATGGTTAAGTGGGCTGCGGTGTGCCGTCCCAAGGATCTGGGAGGGCTTGGGATCACAAACACCAGAATCCAGAACATTGCACTTATGTGCAAATGGATTTGGAAACTCTCGCAGGGAGCGACGGGTCTATGGGTTGACCTGCTGCGTGCCAAGTACTTCCCGAACGGGAATTTTTTCGAGGGCGTGGCGAGGGGATCTCCTTTCTGGAACGATCTCCAAGCGGTCCGGCCAGCCTTCGCTCAGGGAGCCAAGTTCTCCATTGGCAATGGACGCTCGGCTCGCTTCTGGCTAGATCACTGGGTGGGAGCCCAACCCCTCTGGGCCGATTTCCAGAACCTCTATACTCTGGCTATCAACCCGGAGATTACAGTTGCCACGGCTCTTGCCTCTTCCCCTCCGGCATTACATTTCCGGAGAGAGTTATCGCAAGTAGAACAAGCACACCTAACGGAATTGCTTGATACCATTGCGCCGGTTTCGCTGTCGTCGACGGAGGACACAGTCACCTGGGCCCTCACCCCGTCTGGCAAGTTTTCAGTCAAGTCTCTTTCCCGTAAGCTGTGCCAGGGCCCATCCTTCCAGATGCCAAATGGCTTGTGGAGCGCGCGCCTTCCCCTTAAGATTAAGGTGTTTTTCTGGCAACTGTTCCGTAATAGACTGCCCACTTCGGCTAACGTCGCCAAACGCAATGGGCCGTCGACCGGCCTGTGTGCGATATGTAACGTCCTGGAGGATGCGACCCATGTTTTCTTCCGTTGTCCACTGGCACGTTTTGCTTGGAGCACCGTTCGTGCAGCGGCCAACACCTCCTGGGATCCCCGGTCAGCGTCTGACCTCGCTACCATAGTAGACTCGATACATGGTGGCAACAACCGAGTGCTCTGGAGCTGTATCGGCGCCTTGACCTGGGCAGTCTGGCTCACTAGAAACAAACTAGCTATCGAGGGTATCTTCCCATCTCACCCTGCTAACATAATCTACAAATGCAACCTTCTTCTGCAGCAGTGGAGTCCGTTGGCGAAGCGCAAGGATGCTGAAAAACTGAAACATGCCCAAGATCGCCTCCGTCAGATCTACGTTTTGGCTAGGGAGCCATCTGCCACCTCTGCGCCGTGAAGTGGCCCTTTTGTCTTGCGAGCGAGCCTGCGTGCTCTATGCTCTGCCTCCGGGCCTGTATTTTGCATTGCTGCGTGCTTCTGTTGGCCTGGTCTAAACTTGTGTGCCTTCGCGTCGTCGTGGTCTGAGCCTCCGTGCTCCTGTTTGAAACATTTGTCTGAGCCTCCGTGCTCATGTTCGAGGTCCTAACTGTGTCTGTTACGCTGCCTATGTTGTGGGCTTTATTAAATTAAAGCCGGACGCTCCCAGCGTCTACGTTCTAAAAAAAAGAAAGAAATAGCTTTTCAATTCATATAATGATTCACGTTTGCACATTTTGGTGCTGATTTTCTTTTTTATCTCTCAGTTTTGCCTCTTGCGAGAACCGAGGAAGTATATTCATTGACTAATCTGTACAGTCCAAACAATATTGTTATCCAGCAATCATTTGACTAGTCCAGCTGTATGGTTCTGTTTCATAACTGCACAAAACTTATTTCCTTGCCATCTCCAAAAATTTTCGGAATTTTTGTAATCTCTTCACTGATTGTTAGTGGTGGTTTAGCAAACCTGGTAAACATAGAAAACACTATGTTCCTTGTTCGGATTAGCTCATATGTTTTTCTTCTAACAAAAAGGCTAGCCCCTATTATTCAGTTCTCTTCACATTCAAGCTGAATAGTTTCTTGTTTCATTTGATGCCATCATCGTTTGATGGGAATGTGATGTTGTAGCATCCATGAACAGCTTAAGATTCTATTAATCTCATTTATTTCCTCATTTGTTCAATTTTCTCAGATCATATTGTAAACGTACTATTAATGATTTGGTCCTGCTGCTGTGGCCTCTGGCTTCTGTGGACTCCCACAACGAGAAGGTATCCTTTTCTACTTAAGCATTGCGGATAATATACGTACTTGCTTGTCTTAATTATAATATACCCTTTGACAGAACATTTGGTCTTCACAGCTAACCTAACAGCTGTATGTGCTTGTACTGTCGTACCTACTACCCTGCACGCGGCATCACGGTGTCCTCAACTACAACCTAAACAGCCAAACGTTGAGCAGATATAGACTCCAAAACGAATTGCATACAAGTAGATGACCTAACCTGTTGCAAAGCTCCGGGCTCTTTGCGCATGCTGCCTTCTGTACCCTATAAGTAGCAAGTAGGAGCTGCTATCTCTCCCACACTCAAATCGCACTGCCCAGGCTAGCCAGTGCTGCAGCTGCACACGTCGAGCAATATGGTTTTGAAAAACTCCGCCGTTTTCCTCCTCAGTCTTCTTCTCTCATGCGTTGCCATGAGCGGGGCAGCGAGAATCCTAGAGGATACCGTTCCGTCCAAGGAGGAGCACCAGCCCGAGGTGCCATCACTTCCCAAGGTGGAGCTGCCACCGTTCCCAGAAGTGCACCTGCCACCTAAGCCTGAGCTGCCCAAGGTGGAGCTTCCGCCGGTCCCTGAGGTGCACCTGCCATCCAAGCCGGAGATGCCAGAGATGCCCAAGGTGGAGCTGCCGCCTGTCCCGGAGGTGCACATGCCACCCAAGCCGGAGTTGCCCAAGGTGGAGTTGCCAACGTTCCCAGAGGTGCATCTGTCATCCAAGCCGGAGATGCCCAAGGTGGAGTTGCCGCCGATGCCCAAGATGCCCACTGTTCCCGGGATCCACTTCTCGGAGCCGGAGGCCAAGCCATGAGAACCGCGCTTACCAACATTGTTATTTCGTTGTTCTTCGCTCGTACATTTACCTGTTGCTGTGTCGTGTCGATGATCTGATTGTTTAGTTGTGGTTTTCGGCGAGTGTTGTGAGTGATTTGCTTATATATTTGTATATATGAGAAATATGCTTTCACACCCTTTTGTCATAAGAGCAGTTCAAAAGTATGCATGCTTCTAAGTTTTCACCGTAAGCTTCGTTTGCACCTATCCATTTCCCATTGAAAAAACATAAAACTATATAAATAAATTTTTCTCTTCAACCTTAAGTCTCCTAGCTTTAATACCTGATATTAGGACGCATAAATTGTAATCAGTAAGTTTTTGTGAATGGTCTAAACACCAGTGATCAAGAGGGTGTTTCTAGGGTCTCACTAGAGAGGCCAACTAGTGCATGCATGACTACTATCGAGTGAACAGACGTGGCAGAGATCTGGGTGTCATGTATCAACATATATAGACAACGCTGATGAGGGGTGTCAGACAACTTTCGTTTTACTTTCATCGAACGTGTTCACTTGAGTGGACAAATACGTTCAAATTGTTCTATTGGATGAAACTGACATGTCGACAAATATTCAAAAGAAAAATAATAATACAACAAACAACCAAACCAACATTACGAGTGTCCAACCCTACAAAATATTGACTGAGACGCCAGGCGCCGTGAACACATCACAAGTTAAGCAATCGAGCAACCGAACTATAACCAGGGCTTGAAGCTCAGAAATAGTTATATGGATAAATAGGCAACGACCAACTTTAGGACCTCTAGGTGGCAGTGCGGACCAAACGTGCTTTGGATCAAATATTGAACTCAAATATTCGGACTTTCAAATTTGTTAATGGGCTTTTCATCTGGATGAGAATTAGAGAAGTCTCATCTAGATGAGAACTAGCTATACCCGTGCGGCGGCACGCCACACCCCATCGATAGATACGCGTGTGTATATGCTACTTGTCGTGGTACTTTCATCTTCGACAAAAAATACACAGCCTCACAATCAACTTACACTGTTAAATACAAAATTGAGGTAGTCATGTGAATGATTTAACTGAACAACAAAAATCAAAGCAAGAATTGCTGCTTTCACCAACCGTGCTCAGGCAAGGCCAAATAACCAACAAATTCAAGCCAGTTTGGGTTAACTTAGTGTGCTACAAAATCACGTAAGTCATACAGCTCAACAAACATATGCAGTATATTTTTAACACCATGGGGAAGAGTACCCAGACTACACAAAAGAAATCAGATGTGCAAGTATCTACCTTTTATGTGACTGTCCAGTTCAGTCGTATATATAGCACAAACCATTTTCCTTCTTGCTCGTCTTACAGGTGAGGAATCAACTGGTGAACTGCAGCTCAAGGGGCTGAGCCCTACGCCACCCTACTCCACGGCTACCACGAAGAGGATCGATGCCTGCAATCCTCCAATCCAAGGCCATGTCTCTCTGGGCGTACCTCTCAGGCTCCGGCTGCCGCCGGTGCAAGGACACGATCAACATCCAGGAGGACGTCGTGGGGAGAACTGCGATAGCCGTGGCACTCTGCCTGGATGGCCAGGGCATGGAAGAGGACGCCGGTGGCTGGGACGGCGCTGTCACAGCTCCAGGGCTCGACAGTGCTTCTATGACTTGAAGATAACCTGGCATACATATGAAAAGTTGCTAGCTTATCTTAATACAAACCCATGGACATTCACAAACCAAGTGAATTTGTTGTACCTTCTCTTATTGGACATCCGTAGGCCTGTATGTACTTGGAATAGCAAGTATAGTCTAGTGACTGGAAATATTTCATCGAAAGGATGCTAGGCAAAAGAAGCAGCAGTTAGATGTGACAGAATAAATAATTTACCGCTCCAAATCTTTACCAGAAGTTTAAGAGAAACATTAGAATTTAGGAATTCTAGAGAGTTTAAACATCAGCAGTGATTTGTTCTTGTTTGAATACCAATAAGAAAAATCAGTTACAAGTACTACTAATCCTTTCTTTAATCCAAAGGAAAAAAAAGGCTATCATCTATACATGCATTTATTTGTTCAGTGAACAGAAGCCGCAGACCCATTCAAATTCAAAATCATAGGCAACATAGCTCAGAGAAACAAAATACACACCATGAATGTCAAAAGGCTTGCTTGCTTGTCTATCCTAATGCTCTTCACACAGGCCATTATAATCAATATCAAACATAAACAGGAATCACAAATTAAGGAATGCCACCGGTCTGACTAAATTCCACAAATTGAACAACGGCTGCTTCGGCAAATTTCATAATGTCGACAGAGGATTGGCGGAACAACGGCTGCTCCGGCAAATCGTTCTGACATTACACCGAATACTTGGTCTGCGTTGGAGCAAGCGTCACACGGGGGTGGGCAGCTACGCCCAGAATGATGCTTGGGCCATGGCAAGCTCCTTCATGTGAACTCGACCTGCATGAGTAGTAGTAAGCCACCGGAAAAAGTGACAAAGGACTGGCGGGACAGACCGTGATCGCCGCTGCACTCGTTATCTGGCATATGGACATCCACCGGCTGAGACGGAGACGGTATGGACGACCAAAGAAAGGGGGTAGGGGCATGTGCATGAGACACCGGTGGAAGACACAGGGCGCCGGTGGCCGCACCGTCGCGTCCATGCCGAGACGCCGTTTCCACGCGACTAAATATTCAGAAAGAAACCAGCAATCCATGGTTCCCCATATCAGAAGAGGGGTAGGAGACGTTAGGGAGATCCCCGCTGCTGCATGCCGCAGCCACGCCGCAAGTCGCTCTCAGGGTCACCGCTGCACCTGCCGCCATCGCAACGCTAGCTCCGCGTAGACTTGCCCCGCCGCGCGCTGCGTGAGCCCCTCCATGGCCTCGTGCTTCCTTTCTTGGTGTCACGCTCACGCATGCCCTGCACTGGTTGTCGCCATCGCCGCGGCGCAGTCCGCTGCGAACCAAACCGCGCGCCGAGGGGACCTCGCCGACTGCCAGCACCACCTCGTCCGGCCCTGCTGGCTGAGGCCTCCCATAGCCGTCGCCGCCGCTCCCTGCTGGTGCGTGTGGGCGCTGCGTGATGGGTATGGGCGCTGAAGCGAGCTTGAGAGACGGGAGCAATTTATAGGGAGGTATGGCGGTGAAGCGGTGAATCGACGGTTGAGCGGTGGGCGGTGGAGGCCGAGAGCCCACCCGAGCCTTCGAGAGAAGCATCGACACGCGGAGGTAACCGAGAGGAGAAGAGAAAACCAATCCGCTAATCACTATCGACACAGATTGCTAAGTGCACCCAAGGCGTACCCAGCAATTTCCCCCGCTAATTAACGTGTCGGCTTCCCATTGGCCGAGTTTTCACTGCAAGAAAAACTCAAAAAAACTGTAAACAAGAATCCTAGCTGGTTTAGTATATTTAGAATTAGAGAAGTCTCATCTAACTCCTACACTATTTTTCCTGCCAAAAAAAACTCCTACACTAATTGATTAACCAAAGAAAAGAAAAAAATCTGATGAATCTCCACGTAAAATCCAACAATGTGGGAGTTAGATGAAACATAATTATTTTTCTCTAGACGAGATGTAGATTGAATTTTCACTACCTCGACTAATTGGATCACATGTAGGAAAAATATGATGACCAAACATTTACGCGCTAGTATTATAGCATAACCACTCAAGGCCCCGCTGATCATCAAGCTCGGGTGTCGGAGAAGAAAGAAAAGGGAAGAGTCTGGTTGGCAGCCGCAACACCATTGCTAATGTACTATTCCCTCCGTTTCACAATACATGTCTTTCATTTATCAAAATATAGATATATCTAGACATGTTTTAGTATATAGGTATATCCATTTTTAACAAATAGAAGTCAAGTATTTTGAAACGGAGGGAGTACTTGCTTGTGTTCTCTACAATCTGATGGTCTCTCCTTGACGCGTTTCGGTCGTCTTAGTAGCTGGCCTAATTAATGGTTGTTTATGATCCCTAGGTCATCATCCTCAACTGCAGCCGTACAACCCGAGAGAACAATCTCAGCCTCTATTCACCCAAATCCCAAGCAACTTTGACTAGAAGTTAAAGTGCACAGATCAACCTGGAAGTGCACACCAGTAGTTGACCAACCTTGTTGCAAAGCCTCACACTGTGTGCATTGTTGAACTCTATAAATAGAACGTGAGACATGCTATCTCTCCCACATCAAAACCGCACCACAAGAGCTAACTAGAAGCCTAGAACAACCATAGGCGTCCAGCAAAATGGCTTCGAGAAACACCGTTGTATTCCTCCTCGGACTGTTCCTCTCGTCCGTCACCATGAGCAGCGCGGTAAGAATGCTAGAGGAGGAGATGGCTCCGTCCAAAGGTGAGGAGCACCAGCCCGAGCTGCCAACGCTACCCAAGGTCGAGCTGCCGCCATTCCCGGAGGTGCACCTGCCACCTAAGCCTGAGCTGCCCAAGGTAGAGCTGCCGACGTTCCCGGAGGTGCACCTGCCACCCAAGCCCGAGCTCCCAACGTTCCCGGAGGTGCACCTTCCAGCCAAGCCTGAGCTGCCCAAGGTGGAGCTACCACCAAAGCCCGAGATGCCTACCATCCCCGAGTTCCACTTCCCTGAGCCAGAGTCTAAGCCATGAAGACTGTCTTCACTTGTCTTCTCTTTGTTCGCGCTCCTACATGTATCTGTTGGTCGTGTTGTGTCTTTGTGTGATTTCTGGCTTGTCTTTGTGTGATGTGAAGTGCTTATCTATGGCATCTATTCGTGGATGGGATGTACATGTACAAATGTATGTTTATGAAAAATGGAAATGTTGATCTCACGAATTTTCCTTTTCTCTTAAAAACATTAAAAATCTTAGATAATACTATTTATTATCAGTAGTTCTCGCCGACAGGTTGCTTTTCACTTCATATTCTTTCACCCACAAACCACCGCACACACTACTAAGTACTAACTCTAAGATGCAATATTTGCAGCGCATGCAATGCCCTTTGAGTTTGCTGTCGGCATGCTTAAATACCTTGCAAAGTAAGCAGGATTTTGGGACTATTCTGAAATTCCTAGCAATTATATAAACAACCTACATGGCCACAAAGGCCTCGGTCCTACCACAAACTCAATGATTGTGGACCACACTCCACCTATTGGTCGATGTATGAGCTAATATAAAGTGTGCGATATTCCAGAACAACACCTTAAATATGGAATCGTCATTGGCACGTCAATGTTGGATGGTCCAAGCAAATGCGAACAGGGGACAATCACCCCCGTAGCAAATTTCGAGCCAACACCTTTAGTAAGAAAATGGCATGCGGGTGTCGATGTTGCCTGGTCTAGACGATGGAGAATCATGGTTTTCACTAGGATGGTTTACAACCTGCATGTCAATCGCCATTGTCACCGTCGAGGCTACTAGCGTGCTCACATAGAATTAGTCGGCCAAAGAAGATTTTGCCGGAAGAGAAACGTCATCACGTTGTTCCTGGTCACCGTTTGTTCTATTCTCTCGTTGATGGTACACATGCGCACCTTCGTTATTATGGTAGCTAGCCGGCCTTTAGAACTAGATGTTGCTATGGTAGCATGACCATGCCCGCCTTTAGAACTGGATGCTTCACCATTCGTATTTTTATTTTTATTTCTACGAGTGCTTCACCAAATGTTAAGTACTACGTGCTACAATACACACATTTAAGTTTAACAGTTAGTGGTAATGGCACGAGGTTTAACAAACTGATTGGCCAGTAACCAAAAAGCAAGCAGTCACATTATTGACAATGACGTCAATGTGCTACCTCGACGAGGCCTTTCATGTAGTATTATGTGTGGGGTATTTTATGTGTATCACTAAGACAGGGTCGGCCCTGTGTTTCGGGAGGCCCTAGGCGAACTCGACGACATGGGCCCTCTAAGTCCTAAGACCATATATATATATATATATAAAGAGACCGTAAAAAAAATATAATCACCGTAAAAAATATTTTATGTTATGTAAAATTACAAACGTAAAAACATAGTATAAAATATACATAAACTCTGTCTTATGACCTATATTTTTATTTTCTTATACCAAATTTTACGTAGTGAATCAATAGGAATGTAACTATTTGAATTTAAAATGTAATTTAATTATGAAGTGATCGTAAGATTACCTCGGATGAAGAATAACTTATTCTGCACCCTGGGTGATGAATAGCATCACTATATATATATATATATATATATATATATATATATATATATATATATATATATATATATATATATATATATATATATGTATGTATGTATGTGTTTGCGTGATACATATATATAACTTCATTTTGCATAATACTAAAAGTAAACTTTCAACCACACATCTCTAGTTTGAAATTTGACTACAATAGTTGTTGGACAATGCAAAATAAAACAAACATGACATAATTACCTCAAATAGGAAACAAATTTATTTGCTCCTCCGTATACTTTCACAATCTTTATTGACCTTAACATCTGAATTTTCATGCTCGGGATTAGTTCCTTGTCTATGTTCTTCACTGACATCAACAATACTTGAAGATGTAAAATACTTTGTCAAAGAACCCTTCAGTGGTTGAATTTTCAGATGTATTTCTTTCTTTCTTTTTCTTTTTTCAGCATCCGACAAATGCTTCTTAGGCAACATGGCATGCTAATGTCCTAATATTACGAAGCAAAGAGCAGACAACGAATTAGAAATTTATAGACCGGATGGTCAGAACCCTAGACATGTACACAGAATGACAAGAAATTAGGATGGTTGAATACATACTATGAAAGATTGAATTAGAAAATTATACATCAAAAATTAAATACTTCATGGGATGAATCATGGATGAATAGTTTAATATACGTACTAAAGAAACTACTGAAATTAGGGATGGATGAATGGATCAGGAACATCCGAACATGGATATTGGGTACGGACCTGCGTTCGCATACATATGTATTGCCGTATTGCTGGAAGGCAGAGTTGTCGGATTACTGCGTGCCGCGCCGGCAACGAGCGGCTGAGGCACCGAACGTGGAACGACGGAGCGACGGGCTGATGAGACGACGAAGAAGAACCGACGAGCGACGAATGGAAAATGTCAGATTTTTTTATTTTTGAGAAGAAAGGAAAAGCCAGACACTCCGATTGATTTGTTTCACACGTACGCATGCATCGAGCGGCTGTGACTTGCGTGCGCGACGCTTCGCTACGCATTACCAGGCGATCTGATGGGCCGAGCCCATCTTGTTTTCTGTCATAATTTTTTTTGGGAGCAACTAGTTAACGAGCGCTCCTTCGGGAGCCTCGCAACGATCAGCTCCACTTGGCGCGCTCTCAGCCATTCGCCACGTGTCGCGCTCTGGACGCTCCCTCCAGATTTTGCTTTTTTATTTTTCTGCACGCGTTTTCGGCTTTTTAAACGGTTTTTTTCTCGGGTTTTTTTGACGTTTTGGTTTTTGCCCCGGTCTTCCTTAGCGTTTCGACCAAAAAAAATTTGAAAAAAAAAGTTTTTTGCGCGAAAAAAGCCTTTACTTTTTTTTTCTTTCATGAAAAGTCACATTTTTTCGCGAGAGGCACGGTTGTGCTTTAGGGAGAGTCACGGCCGTGCCTTTCGGAAACGAAAAAAAAACGCGTTTTCTGTTTTTTTTTCTTTCGCGAGAGTCACGGTTTTACTTTCGCGAGAGGCACGGTTGTGCTTTCGTGAGAGTCATGGCCGTGCCTCTCGGAAAGGGAAAAACAAAACGCGTTTTCTGTTTTTTTTTCTTTTGCGAGAGTCACGGTTTTGCTTCCGCGAGAGGCAGGGTTGTGCTTTTGCGAGAGTCACGGCCGTGCCTCTCGGAAAGGGAAAAAATACGCGTTTTCTTTTTTTTTCTTTCGCAAGAGTCACGGTTTTGCTTTTGCCAGAGGCACGGTTGTGCTTTCGCGAGAGTCACGGGCGTGCCTCTTTCGGAAAGGGAAAAAACGCGTTTTCTGTTTTTTTTTTCACGAGAGTCACGGTTTTGCTTCCACGAGAGGCACGGTTGTGATTTCGCGAGAGGCACGGGCGTGCCTCTTTCGGAAAGGGAAAACCGTGCTCCCGGTTTGGTTTTTTGTCCGTTTTTTTCGTGAAAAAAAAGTTCGTCAAAACCTATCAACATGGAATCTAGTTTTGAAGATCTCGACGCGAGGAATCCAATGGTGAAAACGGTTTGAAATTTGGACGCACGGTTTAAGAGATAAAACGTTTTGAATAAACGAATCTACAAAAAAAGGAAAACCTCCCAGGTTGCGACAAGTGGCGCGCTGCATGTGCGCCACTTGTCATGACATGGGAAGATGGAGTGTTCTTTGCAACGAGTACTTCTTAATTAGTGATTTCGCATAATTTTTTCCTTGTCTATTTTTTTGCTGGGCTATACTATATGTGCACTACATCATGGGCCCCCCTCCGGCCTGGCCGTCGCCCCTCTGCCCATGCCCCAGGGCCGGCCCTGCACTAAGAGATTTGTGACAGTTTTCGCTTAGTTTTTCGTCAATTAATTAAGCAATTCTCCTTTTCTCCTTAATGAATCGAAACATGGAAAAGAAACACTGTACGCGGTCACCTCTGGGAAATGCAACACGGCTGTTAATTTCCAGTGCATCGTTCTTAGCTCTATACTCACTCGTTTTGGGGCCAAAAAGGCCATGTTGGCACTTGCGTGCTCTTCCACGAGCTGCAGTTCCTTGCAGACGCCATTTCTTCTTAACAGTCGGCCTAATCACAACTACTGACCCTACCTGCTCCCTTGGACATGCACGTCGCCCGCGGCCGGTCCTTTCTCACCCATGGCATCGAACTGAAGCTAGAAAAGGCACACCGATCGTCTAACTAAACCGACTACGTGCAGATGACCAACCTTGTTCCAAATCGCAGGACTCTTTGCGCATGCTGCCTTCTGTACCCTATAAGTAGCAAAGAAGCAGCTGCTATCTCTCCCACACTCAAACCACACTGCTCACTGCCCAGGCTAGCTAGTGCTGCAGCTGCACACGTCGAGCAATATGGCTTTGAAAAACTCCGCCGTTTTCCTCCTCGGCCTTCTTCTCTCATGCGTTGCCATGAGCGGGGCAGCGAGAATCCTAGAGGATACCGTTCCGTCCAAGGAGGAGCACCAGCCCGAGGTGCCATCACTTCCCAAGGTGGAGCTGCCACCGTTCCCAGAAGTGCACCTGCCACCCAAGCCTGAGCTGCCCAAGGTGGAGCTGCCGCCTGTCCCGGAGGTGCACATGCCACCCAAGCCGGAGTTGCCCAAGATGGAGCTGCCAGCGTTCCCAGAGGTGCACCTGCCACCCAAGCCGGAGATGCCGAAGGTGGAGTTGCCGCCGATGCCAGAGATGCCCACTATTCCCGGGATCCACTTCTCGGAGCCGGAGGCCAAGCCATGAGAATAGCCCTTACCAACATTGTTATTTCGTTCTTCGTTGCTCGTACTTGTACCTGTTGTTGTGTTGTGTCGATGATCTGATTGCTTAGTTGTGGTTTTGAGCAATTGTTGTGAGTGATTTGCTTATATATTGGTGTATATACGAGAAATATGCTTTCACACCCTTTTGTCATATAAGAGCATTTCAAAAGTATGTGTGCTTCTATGTTTTCACCGTAAGCTTCGTTTGCACCTATCCATTTCCCCGTCAACAAAACATAAAAATATATAAATACATTTCTCTCTTCAACCTTAAGTCGTCCTAGCTTTAGTACCTGATATTAGGACCCATAAATTGTAGTCATTAAGTTTCGTCAACGGTCTGAACACTAGTGATCCAGAAGGTGTATATAGGGTCTCACCAGAGCGGCTAACCAGTGCATGCATGACTACTATCAAGCGAACTGACGTGGCAGAGATCTGGGTGTCATGTGTCAACATAGACAGACGCTGATGAGGGTGTCGGACAACTTTCATTTTACTTTCATCCGAGTGTGTTCATTCCAGTGGGCAAATACGTTCAAATTGTTCTATAGGATGAAACTGACATGTCGACAAATATTCAAAAGGCAAATAATAATGCAAGAAACAACCAAACCAACATTACGAGTGTCCAACTCTACAAAATATTGACTGAGACGCCAGGCGCCGTGAACACATCACTAGTTAAGCGATCGAGAAAGCAAACTATAACCAGGGTTTGAAGCTCAAAAATAGTTATAGGGACAAATAGGCAACGACCAACTTTAGGACCTCTAGGTAGCAGTGTGATCCACTTGCTTTGGATCAAATATTGAACTCAAATATTCTTATTTTCAGATTTGTTAATTCTCATCTGGATGAGAATTAGAGAAGTCCCAGCTAACTTCTACACTATATTTCCCGCAAAAAAAGAAGAAACTCCTACACTAATTGATTAACCAAACACAAAAATAATAATAAAAAAATCCCCATGAATCTTCATGTAAAATCCAACAATGTGGGAGTTAGATGAAATATAATTATTTTTCATCTAGACGAGATGTAGATTGAATTTTCACTACCTCGACTAATCGGATCACATGTAGGAAAAATATGATGACCGAACATTTACGTGCTAGTATTATAGCAAAACCACTCAGGGCCGCCGATCGTCAAGCTCGGATGAGGGAGTCTGGTTGGCAGCCGCAACGAGCATTGCTAATGTACTTGCTTGTGTTCTCTGCGATCTAATGGTCTCTCTTTGACAAAGCGGGGGGAAACCCTTTTACAGAAAGTCTCTCCTTGACAAGGCGTTTCGATCGTCTTAGTAGCTGGCCTAATTAACGATTGTTTATAATCGCTAGGTCATCATCCTCAACTGCAGCCGTATAGCCCGAGAGAACTATCTCAGCCTCTCTTCACCCAAATCCTAAGCAACTTTGACTAGAAGTTAAAGTGCAGAAATCAACCTGGAAGTGCACACCAGTAGTTGACCAACTTTGTTGCAAAGCCTCACACTGCGTGCATTGTTGAACTCTATAAATAGAACGTGAGACATGCTATCTCTCCCACATCAAAACCGCACCACGAGAGCTAGCTAGAAGCCTAGAACAACCACAGGCGTCCAGCAAAATGGCTTCGAGAAACACCGTTGTATTCCTCCTCGGACTGTTCCTCTTGTCCGTCGGCATGAGCAGCGCGGTAAGAATGCTAGAGGAGGAGATGGCTCCGTCCAAAGGCGAGGAGCACCAGCCCGAGCTGCCAACGCTGCCCAAGGTCGAGCTGCCGCCATTCCCGGAGGTGCACCTGCCACCTAAGCCTGAGCTGCCCAAGGTAGAGCTGCCGACGTTCCCGGAGGTGCACCTGCCACCCAAGCCCGAGCTCCCAACGTTCCCGGAGGTGCACCTTCCAGCCAAGCCTGAGCTGCCCAAGGTGGAGCTACCACCAAAGCCCGAGATGCCTACCATCCCCGAGTTCCACTTCCCTGAGCCAGAGGCTAAGCCATGAAGACTGTCTTCACTTGTCTTCTTTTTGTTGGCGCTCCTACATGTATCTGTTTGTCGTGTTTTGTCTTTGTGTGATTTCTGGTGAGTGTTTGTGTATGTGAAGTGCTTATCTATGGCGTCTATTCATGGATGAAATGTACATGTACAAATGTATGTTTGTGAAAAATAGAAGTGTTGATCTCATTTGTTTCCTTTTTTTCTTAAAAACATTTAAAAATGTTGGATCATATTATTTATTATCAATAATTCTCACCGACAGATTGCTTTTCACTTCATATTCTTTCACCCACAAACCATTGCATGCACTACTAACTCTAATATGTAATATTTGCAGCCAGAGGCGCAGGCAGTAGGGGGGCGAGCGGGGGCCAGACCCCCCCTATGGATCGGCCACACCCAACAAGTTCTAGCGTGGGCTAGTACTGATATTAGGCTTAATTACCAGCCAATAGGAACGCATATGGGCTAAAATCGTAGTGTCAAGCCCAAAACAATTTACAACAAGTCAACAAGGGCCAAGGACGTATGCACCCACACCGTCAACTATAGACTTAAAAAACGTCACATATAATCGATCAACGCGCACGCACGCATAATCACACATCGTGGGCCTGTGGCAACTTCCTAAACTCCACAGTTTCGGCGCTGACGCTACGCGCGACCTGGCGGCTAGGGTTTGCGCTCGATGGAGCACATGAACATCGTCGCCGGCCACTAGTCGCCGGACCGTCGCCGTGGCTTGCCGCGCATCAATCGAGTATGATTCTACCTGTATACGGTCATACGGAGTATATGGACCACGGTCAGATGGGCAGCACGCCCGCACCGCCACACCCAAATTCGCTAACTTCGTCATGTGAACCAGAATCAGAGGTATTATTGTGTATATATTAATAATATTGTAGCGTCATTTTGATTCAACAAACAAATTCATAAGTTGTCAGTAGTTAGTATATTTTGTCACTTGTTAGATCAGCTGCAGATTACATATTTTCTTTGTACTAATGTTAGAATTGCAGAGGTCATGGAGAGGAAGACACCACCGACAAGTAATTTTCAAGCCAATTGCTGTAAACTCTAACTCTACGGTTCAAGATGAAAATCCAACTGGGGAGATAGATGCCACATAGCAACCTACTGAATGTAAAAGGTAAAGCTTGTGTTTATCCAATGGTTGATAGATTATTGTGTTTTCAGTAATTAAACTTATCAAGACACGTGTGTGTTCGAGAAAATGGGTGACTGTATTCTTCTACATTGCATGGTTGTATACATTGGGAAGGAAATAGTTGCAAAATTTAATGTTAATGAGAATATTGATTTTGTTCGATTGGCTCTGTGTGTGTGGGGTGGGGGGCGTAGGCATACCTATACTTCAGGCTAGTAGAAATGCACGTATGCTATTTATTGAAATTTGTTAGGTTACTTGTTCGGTATAGCTACAGTATTTAATAATTGAAATATTTGTGCTATGTCTCATTTGTGTTTCAATAACTTCTTCGCCCCCCCCCCCCCCCCCCCCCCATGTTCAAATCCTGGCTCCGCCCTTGTTTGTAGCGCATGCAATGTCCTTTGAGTTTGCTGTTGGCATGATTAAATTCCTTGCAAAGTAAGCAGGATTTATGGACTATTCTGAAATTCCTAGCAATCATATAAACAACCTACATGGCCACAGTAGGCATACCTATACTTCAGGCTAGTAGAAATGCACGTATGCTATTTATTGAAATTTGTTAGGTTACTTGTTCGGTATAGCTACAGTATTTAATAATTGAAATATTTGTGCTATGTCTCATTTGTGTTTCAATAACTTCTTCACCCCCCCCCCCCCCCCCCCCTATGTTCAAATCCTGGCTCCGCCCCTGTTTGTAGCGCATGCAATGTCCTTTGAGTTTGCTGTTGGCATGATTAAATTCCTTGCAAAGTAAGCAGGATTTATGGACTATTCTGAAATTCCTAGCAATCATATAAACAACCTACATGGCCACAAAGGCCTCGGTCCTACCACAAACTCAATGACTGTGGACCACAATCCGCCAGTTGATTGATATCTCTACTATTAAAGGAGGATCGAATGTCGTGATGGTTCGACCTCTCCACCCGCCCGCCTCGTGCGATAGCTATCCCCATCTCGTGCGATCCCCGCAGAAAAAACTCAGCGAACGAATGAGCCGTTTCCATCAACCTCCGCCCCCACGATCAGGCCACCCACACAGCATGGCATGCAAAAAGCAACGATCAGGCACAAACGTCTCACGCCCCCGTCGGCACCCAACCTCCTTGCTCCTCCCGATCTCATCTATCTCCTGAAAAAAATCGCCACAGCCGTCCAGCCCGAAGCAGCCGCTCTCCCTCGTATTCCTCGCCGCCGTCCACTCCTAGAGCTTCCTCCTCCACCAAGCGCCCGCCCTCCCATGGTCGTGGCCCATCCTCCACTTTTCCTCACTGTACATCCCCGCACCGACGTACACGAAGCTCACGCAGGCCGCCATTTATCATGCTCACCACCATCCTCGCGCTCAAGCACAGGCCACACATAGATGATGGCGTTGGCCGCGTCGACGAGGTTGGGAGTCCCTCGACCCAACCCTTGCCCTCGCCTGCATTGACGGGCCCGCCCGTGACGGGACCGAGACCATGTCCATCTCGCCATGCCTCGTGATCCCCACGGCGGCGCCCAGCCCCGTGCTGCTGCCGCGGTCGCGCGGCCCGCCGGGAATGTAGGCTTTTCCCCGGCCGTGCGCACCGGCGCGCTCAGGTGAGGCTGCTCGCCCTCGCCGGGTTCCCCCGGCGCCCGCCTTCCGTCTACTCACCGTGCCGTCGGGTGATCTCTTTGTGCGTGTATGCAGGGGATACGCCGCTCTGCCGCAGCCGCTGGTCCGGCCATGCCGGAGCCGGGGGAGCGCCGTCGTGTGCAACGCGTCGGTGTAGCTCAGCCCGCCCACGATGCAGTGGGTCTCCGTCGCGGCCGCCGCGTGAGTGCCTCCCCTCATCTCCTTGGCGATACCTAAAAGTACCTTTTCCGGTGCAATTTGCTCCTACAGAAACGCATGAGCCCTATCCGGGCTCCGAATCTGTTCGTGCTTTTGCTTGCGAGAGCTGTAAATTGCGCAACTGCTGGTGTCAGATTGTAAGATGCGCGATCCTGTCATAGATTCTGCAATCTGTCGATGGTTACTCGTTCAGAACTCAGAGGGCATCATACAACAACTGTTAGATGGAGTTGGTTCTTGATTAAACATGAGCTGATATTTTCACAGCGAGTAAAAAAATAAACGCATCATGTCCACAGCTCTAGGAGGTAGGAGCAACATTAACACACTTCACAAGAACTAGATAGACAGTGTACTTGCAGTACCATATGCTGCGATGACGAATGCTGCTAGATATTCAGTCTGTTTACGCATGAACATGACACCTTGTGTTCAGTAGCATCACTCTGTATCACAGGAAAGTGCAATGCATGGTTTTCGTATTAAATGTTTGAATGTCATATAACTCGAAATGCAGAAATTTACTCAGCGTTTGGACCACTTGGTGACTTGCTTAGCTTGCTGCAGAATTGTAGTATTACTTTATGCTTCTGATCCATCATAAGTTACTATCGATCGCATTCATGTTACGATACTAACTTGTCAACACCAAGGTGGTAATCTTGCTTCAGATCTTGGATGAGTTACTGGAGCTATTCAGGCCATGACTCCAAATTGTAATTGCTTTCTTGAGGACCGGCAATCTTGAATAACTAAAAGTAGTAATAATTCTTTGAAAACTCAGCTCTTGCTATTCGCCATGTAGTTTCTTCCATTCTGTGACATATTTGGTTTTGTCATAAAATGTTGGACTATTATTTGAGCATTTTATTTATTACTCTTTTGCCTGTTGCAGAGTGCTCTTGCTTGCTAAAGGCACAGGCATACACAAATCTTTCCTCGTGCCATTGTTTGTTCTGCAAGCACCTAGCCCTGTAATCTCATGGATCAAGTACGGTTCTGCCACTTGGCCCAAAAGAACTATTACCTTTTCCTCTTTTCTTGCTATTTCTACTAGATGTTTATCCTTTTTGAGACAAGAATACTTACTTTTGGCGTACTTATCCTATGGTGTCTATTCCAAATTTTAGGAGTGAATATGGGCTGTGGACTGCTTTTCTTGCGCTTGCAGTGCGTTTGTTCTTACCCTTTCCAGGTAGAGTAACAACGAAGATCCATATGTCCTGCTTAAAATCAAGTATGATATTTGACAAGAGATGGAACAGATATATGTTACTTATGCACGTGTGTCTGTCTATTGCAGATGAGCTAGAGCTTCCACTGTCAATGATGCTGGCGGTCAGCATTGCTCCTTACCAGGTGATGAATGTGAGGTATGTAACATTCTCACCAGTTTGAAAGACATTGGCAGTACTGCTGCATATGTCTTTGATAATTCAACCACTTGGTCAATTGTCCGCTAGATGAAAAGTGTCTAAAAAGAAAGGAAATTAACTTGTAGAAGAACTTTTAAGCTGAGAATTCATTGCCTAGCTTAGCCAGTGCAACGTGAAAAAGGTATAAGAGGATCTAGCTTAATCCATGTGTATGGTAGCAGATCATATACTTTGCTTTTTTCAATTTTCTAAATTACAGTTTCACCCCTAGCCACATTTGCGGGTAAAACAATGTAGTTTGCGCAAGCAGCAGATCTAGAGAATCTTTTGTAGGGCGTGAGTTACTTGATAGACATCTAATAAAAAGAGGCATTTTCTTTCAGCTTGATACAGAATATACCAGTGCTATTGGGTGCTCTTTGGTACTACAATTGCCTCACCCACTCTACAAAACCTTGAGTGTATACGGTCTTTTGTTCTTCACTATTACATTATTAAGGCTGCTAATTTGTGCTATGTACAGATGAAAACACATAATGTGACATAATTGATTCATGTGACGATCCAGTGTTCCCTCTGCTCTTTTTGTGTGAACTCTAGCTAGAAAATTTAGCTGGGGTATTTTTTTGCCACTTATTATTTGTTACAAAGAGTTGGGTGTTTCTAGACACAAAATATTTTGTTTACTGGTTTGTACCAATGGGTTAGTTCCATCTCAGGTTAAATTAGTCAGTGTTGATAAAAAATGAAATTTGGCCATATAGGTTGATCGATCATTGATGGTACAGATGTGAAAAGCAACAATTTTATATCCCACTGTGTTGGACCCAAATACCTTCTGGAAAAAAATTATGAAGGGTGGGATACTAGACCGCCATGTAATTTCAGTTATATCTTTATAAAATAGGTGGAATTTTAGGTATGGTCTGCTATCCCCCCCCCCCCCCCCCCCCAACCCCCTCCCTAATTTGGTTCTATTTGTTTTTTAAGGTACCTATTTATTTTGAGTTTCTCTATATCAAACACAGAGGTTGAATGTATGGATGTTTTTTTTGACGGGAGGTTGAATGTATGGCTTAGCACTACATGTGGCTTGTTCTGCTCAAGTTATTTCAGATACATGCCTCAGTTAATCCTTTGCAGGATCTTGAGGAGCTCTTCTGTGTTGTAGTGCTTTGAAGGTGAAGCACGTTCCTTGGATTTTGCTCTGTTATTGTTGTAAGAAGTAGTATCTTTGTGCTTTTAGCATTGAGAATATTCAAGGAACTACCTACTACGACATCATTTTCTAGGAAATTAGGTCATAACAAGAGACGATGAATCCGTTATTTTCCTTGTTGTGGGTAGGGTCGAATTTTGAATGACCAAGCTTTTGTATGATTTTGATTGACCAAGCTTGCTTGCTGCTTGCTTGTCAGTCAGGCTATGTTGGTGGATTTTAGAGAGAACTTGTCTTCGAACAATACTATCCAGAAGCAGCAAGGGAAAGACAACCATTGCATTACTACACTTAGATAATTTTGACTTGTTAGCTACACCGTTTGGATGGTGCTACTTGTAGAAAATTATAGACAATCAACCCTTCAAAATTTACCGGACACATCATCCTGGAGTACAAGATATTTTTATAACTATGCCTACAGCTCATGATCTCTATGCCTAAATTTATTATTTGGTGGCATTGTGAGGATATTTTCCATGGTGACCAATATCCATTAAGCTATAAGAGATTTGATTGAGAACATGAGGATACATTTTCTCTTACACATAATGATAAAAATGTATGTCGACTATTTTATGGGCCGAGCGCTTTTGGCAGAGGGCTTATTAGAGCAAAGAGTTGACCGTGTGTTTGTAGTTGACGGGGAGACAACTGGCAAGGTTGGAACACCAACAATGATGATGAATGACGTGCAAATTTATTGTTCCGTGGCAACGTACGGGCACTAAGTTAGTACAAGGTAATATAAAGTGTGCAGTATTCGAAAACAACACCTTAAAAATGGAATCGTCATTGGCATGTCAATGTTGGATGGTCCACATAAGTGCCACACAGACGCCATGGCCTGCTTGATCCTAATTTTGTCTATGGTCGAGCCACATCCGGCCGGCTGCCACAAGCGATGCCCGTCGACCTGCAAATTCGCGGTTCCACGCACACCTAACACCTTAAAATGATGGAATCGTCATTGGCATGTTAAGTTTAGCAGTTAGTGGTAATGACATGAGGTTTAACAAACTGAATGGCTGGTAACCAAGAAGCAAGCAGTCACATTATTGACAATGACGTCAACGTGCTACCTTGCCGAGGCCTTTCATGTAGACCCCCTAAATACATCGAGGGTTAAGATTGTCCCATACCCCTTCATAATAGAGGGCAAGCGTGAGTCCTCGTATACGGATTACACAGACATGAATGGGCCGGCCCACTAAGCCATGGGTAAAAGCGAGGTAAAAATATAAGAAATAGGTGAACTCATGTGAACTCGAACTCCAGACCTCATACTTAAGCGCACGTGTTGCTAACCAATTCACCCACCACTCCTTGTGGAAATTTGTGGCGCCAAATAAATAAGAAAACACGACAGCATTCATACATAAGAAATATTTTCTAAAAAAAAAGGTTCAAACTTTTACTGAACAAAGCAGGAGCAATTTTGAAATGCCGTATATTTATTTTTATTTTCGTTTCTCCTATTTTTTTAATTTTTTATTTATTTTCTATTTTTTCAAAATTCACAAACTATTTTTAAATCTTGAACATTTTCTTAAATCTGTGAACTTTTCAAATTCGTGAATATTTTCTTAAATTCGTGAACTTTTTTCCAAACTATTTTGTCAAATTTGTGAACTTTTTTCAATTTAGTAATTTACCGAACTGTTTTGTCAACTTTTTTCAATTTAGTAATTTACGGAACTCTTTGCTCATGTCCGGATTGCTCCCAAGCCCACTTCTGACCACCCTAGCCCACACAAACCCCTCGTCGCACTCTTAGCCCGCGCCAGCTACCCGCATTCATGTCGATGTAGAGCATGTCACTCCACATTGAACACGACTCAGGACGGACGCGACCTCTCGCTGCCTCCGCCATTGAAGCAGTGTGTCGGTCGATGGCGCCGCCCGAGAGCGTCTCTGGTGTCCGCGCATGTTCAATGCCGGAGACGCGTTACTGGATGGGACGGACGGATATCTACCACGGCGGTTCTATTGCATGTTCGTCTGTATGCCGTCATTAAGCAGGCTCGCCGTCTGAAAGATGACGGGACGGGCGGATAACCGCCATGACCGCGAGCGGGAACGATCTATGGGACATTCTGTCACTGGAGATGAAGCACGCGGTGGCCGCCCTTGCCGTCGCGTGGCAGAGCCGCCATGCCAGGCGAAATGAGGCTGGCTTGCCGGCCAGTTCGGCCAAGGTCTTCGACGAGAGGACAACTCGACGATGGAGACGGGCTACGATGACATCGTCCCGGCTCCCGCGCCTCATGTGCACGTCGGCTTCACCATGGAGTACGCGCAGGCGCAGTACAACGCCGCCATGGCGGAGGTGCAGCCTGGGCCAGCGCCTTTGTCGGTGTTTCAATAGGCGTAGGAGGGACATCGATACAACCTGTTCCTCCTAGAGCAGCACCGGCTGGCGGAGGGCTAGATCTATGGCGAGTGTGCGGGCGAGAAGGCCGTGTCGGCCATAGTCGTGATGAACCCTAATTTCGTCGCAGAGCAGTGTGCTATCTATGATGTCGTCCGCGCTCAAACTACAGCTCGCCAGGAAATAAGGATGGCAGGATACAGCATAATTTTGTGCCCACGGGTAGTACCTATTTTAAAGTTGTGTTGTGAGATTATGAACCTATGTTAAAGTTGTCACCAATTATCATTTTGAATTGAGATAATTGTCATGTAGCCATCTATCAATTATTGAGTTGAGATCAATGTTTTTTCCTCAAATGTGCTATAGATGGATGTAAAATTGCGAATAATTGTATACTATTTGATCTACCCATTGGGTACCCAATGTGTATGGGTACCCATCGGGTATGGGTACAGGTAAAGTTTCGTACCCATGGGTATGGGTATGGGTAGATTTTTGTACCCATTAACTATACATGTATGGGTATGGTATTGCTCTACCCACCCCATACCCACCCATTGCCATCCTTATCAGGAAACGACCGCCGCTGAGGCGCAGCTCTGGGCGATCGCAAAGGAGAACAAGGTTAGTTGCATCTCCTACGTGTCGCCAATGGACCATCCGGCGGCCCGGTGGGACAACAACAGCCCGGTTAACTGAACAGTCCGAGTCAGCGTATATAATTGCCCAACAGGAGGCGCGGGTATCGCGCGCAACCAACTTCTCCCGGGTATAGTCCCACCTCGTCTGTGAGAGGAGATGACGCAAAGATTTCCAACGATATAAAAGGTGTTGTTGCTGCATTTGAATCACAACTACTAAAAACTATACCATACTGAATTTTCAGTTATCTATTTTAAATTACAATTTTTGGTTTTTGTTTGTCTAACCGAATTAAAAAATTAACCAGATGGTAAAAACCAATTTTCTGGTTTATACCGAACACCCACTCCTAGTTGCCGGTTTTTAAAATTTTAAAAAATCATAGTTTAAAGAAAAAGTCCACAAGTTTAAATAAGTTTATCGATATGATAGAAGTACATGAATGGAACAAAAAGTCCATGAAATTGAAAAAAAGTTTATCGATTTGAGAAAAGTACATAAATGTGTCAAAAAGTTCGGGAAATTGAAAAAAAATTGAGCACTTTTGTAGGATTTTGTTTTCAAATCGATGAACTTTTTCAGATTTCCAAATTTATTTTCCAAATTCGTAAACTTTTTTCCAAATCGATGAACTTTTTCAGTTTCATGAACTTTTTTATCCTTGGAGCTAGGGGTGGGCATAACAACCGACAAACCAAATACCGAACATAAAGAACTTTTTTTTTTGTGTTGGTGTTGGAAAATTTCTGCCACATGTTCGTGTCATAATATTTATTCCTGTACATAAAAATTATTTGCATTTTCAAAAAATTGTTCACTATTTCAAAAATTGTTCACTATTTCAAAAATTGTTCTTGTTTTCAAATTTGTTCCTTTTTTCATAAATGTTTGAGATTCCCAAAAAAATGTTCGCATTTCACAAATGTTTGACATTACAATATTTTGTTCAGGAACTTGAAATACTCGTGTTAAAAAAATATTTATTTATTTTCAAAAAGAAAATCATGTTTGGAATTTAAACAAGTTTAATCTGTTTGCGGCTGATGGTTCATATACACTGGGCTGCCTTTTTAGACACCAAATCTCTGCAATTATAGTGGCTAGCGACGCATTTTACTAGCAAGAGGTCCTTTTTAGAGAAAAAAAAAATCTCGCAAGAGGTCCGTTGTTCAATTGCCCGCACAGACTTGAGTTTTGGGAATTTCTGCTAACTGCCTTTTAAGTTTTGCTGCTCTCTTCTCTTTCTTTAATGATGGGATTGCAAACCTAATACAAGAACCTTGGTGCCGCGGTGGTTAGCAAAGTGCGCTTACTTCCACCAGGTATGGTGTTCGAATGCCAGCCCCAACGCACAATTTTTTCTATGTTGTTTCACCTTATTATGTGGTTCTACCACTTGCTACTGCAAACGGGCCGGCCCAGGTCAGCTGCCCTGTGCGAAAGGCGGGCTGTACATACAGCTCTGCCACGTACGGAGGTGTGTATACCGTATGACCCTTGTACGGTTTGTGAGGGGGGTCTACCGAAGCATGACTCTTATGTGTGGGGTATTTAATGTGTACCACTTAGAGATATGTGACAGTTTTCACTTAGTTTTCCGTTAATTAATTAAGCAATTCACCTTTTCTTAATGAAACGAAACATGGAAAAGAAACACTGTACGCGGTCACCTCTGGGAAATGCAACATGGCTGTTAAGTTCCAGTGCATCGTTCTTAGCTCTATACTCACTCGTTTTGTGGCCAAAGGTCATGTTGACATTTACGTCTTCTTCCACGAGCTGGAGTTCGGAGACGCCATTTCTTCTTAACAGTCGGCCTAATCACAACTACTGATCCTACCTGCTCCCTTGGACATGCACGTTGCCCGGCCGCTCCTTTCTCACCCATTGGCATCGAACTGAAGCCAGGAAAGGCACACCGATCGTCTAACCAAACCGACTACGTGCAGATGACCAACCTTGCTCCAAATCGCAGGACTCCCGGCAGAGGCACTACAAGCTTTCGCACCCTACAAATACCACGCGCGACGTACACCTGCTCAGTATCAGCATCACACATCTCCACGGCTAACCACACCGGCCTGTGGCTAGCTAGCTTAGCTGCACGTAACAAGAAATCCAGCATGGCCTCGAGGAACGCCGCACCCGTGTTCCTCCTCGCGCTGCTCCTGTCGTGGGTGGCCATGAGCAGCGCGGCGAGGAAGCTGCAGGAGCAGGAGACGGCTCCGCCCACGGAAGAAGAGCCGTCCGCGCCACACCTGACCGTGCCGGGGCTGCCAGACTACGAGCTGCCGCCGATGCCCAAGTTTGAGCTCCCGCCATTCCCAGAGATGCACCTGCCGCCGTTCCCGGGGACGCCGTGGAAGCCGGCGACGCGCACGCCCACCCTTACCGGGTTCTTCTTCCCACAGCCGGAGCCGGAGGCCAATCCATGAGGGCTTCTTCGTTGTACCGTGCACGTATGTAGCGTTGCTCGTGTGCTTGTTTATTTGTGGTATCAAACGAGAGTGTGCCGATTCGTACGGCCGACGTTATCCTGTGAGCTCCTGCGACTCGTGATCCTGTCTACGTCTATGTACGTATGTGCCTAGACGGGATGTACATGTGCATTATATATGTTTATACATCAGTAAGTATGTTTATAGCTTTACAAGGGTGGGGTGCGCTGACAGATAAATGTGTTGACAGAATTTCTTGTATATCCAGGATGAGTAATGCTCAAATGCAAAGCGACTGATGAGCAGCGATCGGACGTTCCGTTTTCTTAGCACATTTCGGCATTTTATTTTATTTTTTTATTGCTTTGCGGGGATTTCGACATTTTATTGATTAAGCAACATTAGAAAAGCCTTCCGGGATAGAATAAAAAATAAAATTTTACATAGCTCATACAAGAGCTTTAGCTAAAATATGTGCCGCCATTTTAGTTTATTTTTTGTGATTTCCTTTTTCAAAAAAGACAGTTTTCTTCAGCCTCTGCATCAGATCAATGATGCACAATCATGATTATTTAATCAAACATAGCAAATATTCATAGTGTTATACAAAAAGCATGATGTTAAGCAGGTGAACATTCGAGCCATCGCGAGATTATACATGACTCAATCACATAAATTATTACTGGATCACCATCGAAACCAAACAGATCATATATGGCTATATCCCATCGGTTGCACGAAAAAAGTACATGAACACCTAGACCTCTACGAGAAGCAGGGAGGATGTAGCGTGTATGAAACCATCCGATAGCTCTCAAAATGAACCACACTTTTTTTCGAGCTCAGGCATGCTAAAGACAAAATCATTACGATTCCATATTACCCAAAGTAAAGTACAGACGCCCCACATGGGATTGCCCCTTGAGCTTAGGATGGACACCACCCAACTAGTTCTCGAACATATTAGATATGCTGGTTGGAGGTGGTAGGTTGAAAGTGCGCCAAATTAAAAATGCAAATGGACATCACATGAACAAACCGATCCCCTAAACTTAACTCCCTATAGCTTATATTTGGCTCCATGCATTTCGTTGAACACTTGCAATGCAGCACACACACTAGTAGAAAAAGAGGCTTCCATACGCCCCCATTAGTCCCTAAAATAATCGAACCGCGACCAAAGGGGTCTTTAGTCGCGGTTCGGGAGGAGACCCGCGACCAACTATCTGGGCCCAGCGCGCTCGGTCGACAGCTGGCGGACGGGAGGGGCTTTAGTCCCGGTTGGCTTGGCCAACCGGGACTAAAGGTCCTCAGGCTGGCCCGAAGGCCTTTAGTCGCGGTTGGCCAGGCCAACCGGAACTAAAGGCCCATCCCTATATATAGGACTCAGCTCACTTCACTTAGCCACAATTGGTGCCACTTCTATTCACAATATTCAGAAGGGGGGTGGTGGGTTTGCTTTTGGTTCCTCCTATACACACAAGGTGTTCGATGAAATGCCCGAGAGCATGAAACAAACATGATATGAAGTGTCCGAGCCACACTTGAGCTTTCTCATTTATTTTTCCTCCGCGATCGCGGTTAGCAACTTGAACCTTTCATGTGTCATTGATAAAATATGCATGTGTGTAGTTCATTGTTTAATTTGTATTATTTCTAGCTAGTTAGTTTAACAAATGCATGATGGTTAATTATATACTTTATATAATAATAATGCAGATGAATCGGCAATGGATGTACGGTCCCCGACTCTCCGGCGAGTTCACTACGGGTTTGAAAGATTTCCTCGTAGTGGCAAATGTGAACAAGCAGCGAGGTTTTATTATCTGTCTATGTGCTGTCTGTAAGAATCAGAAGGGTTACTCCTCCTCAAGAGACGTTCACATGCACCTGCTTCGGCACGGTTTCATGCCAAGCTATAATTGTTGGACCAAGCATGGAGAAAGAGGGGTTAGAATGGAAGAAGATGAAGAAGGGGATGATATCGATGACAACTATCATGATCATTTCGGTGATACTTTCATGGAGGATGATGCTGAAGGTGGGGAAGGGTTAGGTGAAGGTGAAGAAGAGGCACATGATGAGCCCGCTGATGATCTTGGTCGGACCATTGCTGATGCACGGAGACGCTGCGAAACTGACAAGGAGAGGGAGAATTTGGATCGCATGTTAGAGGATCACAAAAAGTCGCTGTACCCAGGATGCGATAATAGTCTGAAAAAGCTGGGCTGCACACTGGATTTGCTAAAATGGAAGGCACGGGAAGGTGTAGCTGACTCATCATTTGAAAATTTGCTGAAAATGTTGAAGAATATGTTTCCGAAGAATAACGAGTTGCCCGCCAGTACGTACGAAGCAAAGAAGGTTGTCTGCCCTCTAGGTTTAGAGGTTCTGAAGATACATGCATGCATTAACGACTGCATCCTCTACCGCGGTGAATACGAGAATTTGAATGAATGCCCTGTATGCACTGCATTGCGTTATAAGATCAGAGGCGATGGCCCTGGTGACGATGTTGAGGGCGAGAAACCCAGGAAAGGGTTCCCGCCAAGGTGATGTGGTATGCTCCCATAATACCACGGTTGAAACGTCTGTTCAGGAACAAAAAGCATGCCAAGTCGTTGCGATGGCACAAAGAGGACCGTAAGTCCAACGGGGAGTTGAGACAACCCGCTGATGGAACGCAATGGAGAAAGATCGACAGAGTGTTCAAAGATTTTGCAGCTGACGCAAGGAACATAAGATTTGGTCTAAGTACTGATGGCATGAATCCTTTTGGCGAGCAGAGCTCCAGCCATAGCACCTGGCCCGTGACTCTATGCATCTACAACCTTCCTCCTTGGTTGTGCATGAAGCGGAAGTTCATTATGATGCCAGTGCTCATCCAAGGTCCAAAGCAACCCGGCAACGACATCGATGTGTACCTAAGGCCATTAGTTGATGAACTTTTACAGTTGTGGGGCAGACCTGGTGTACGTGTCTGGGATGAGCACAAAGAAGAGGAATTTGACCTACGAGCGTTGCTTTTTGTAACCATCAACGATTGGCCTGCTCTCAGTAACCTTTCGGGACAGACAAATAAGGGATACAATGCATGCACGCACTGCTTACATGAGACTAAAAGTGTACGTTTGGGTAATTGTAAGAAGAACGTGTACCTGGGTCATCGTCGATTTCTTCCCCGAAATCATAACGTAAGAAAGAAAGGCAAGCATTTCAACGGCAAGGCAGATCACCGGCCGAAGCCTGCGGAACGTACTGGTGCTGAGATATTTGATATGGTCAAGGATTTGAAAGTCATCTTTGGAAAGGGTCCTGGCGGACAATCAGTTCCGCGGGGAGTTGACGGGCACGCACCCATGTGGAAGAAATCTATATTTTGGGAGCTAGAATATTGGAAAGTCCTAGATGTCCGCTCTGCAATCGACGTGATGCATGTTACAAAGAATATTTGCGTGAACCTGCTAAGCTTCTTGGGCGTGTATGGGAAGACAAATGATACAAAGGAAGCACGGCAGGACCAGCAACTTTTGAAAGACCCAGATGACCGGCATCCGGAATGGTTTCAAGGTCGTGCCAGCTACGCTCTTACCAAAGAAGAGAAGGTCATTTTTTTGAATGCCTGAGCAGTATGAAGGTCCCGTCTGGCTTCTCGTCGAATATAAAGGGAATAATAAACATGGCGGACAAAAAGTTCCTAAACCTGAAGTCTCACGACTGCCACGTGATTATGACGCAATTGCTTCCGATTGCTTTGAGGGGGCTCCTACCGGAAAATGTTCGAGTAGCCATTGTGAAGCTATGTGCATTCCTCAATGCAATCTCTCAGAAGGTAATCAATCCAGAAGTTCTACCACGGTTACAGAACGATGTGGTCCAATGCCTTGTCAGTTTCGAGTTGGTGTTCCCACCATCCTTCTTCGATATTATGACGCACCTCCTGCTCCACCTAGTCGAAGAGATTTCCATTCTCGGTCCTGTATTTCTACACAATATGTTCCCCTTTGAGAGGTTCATGGGAGTATTAAAGAAATATGTTCGTAACCGTGCTAGGCCAGAAGGAAGCATCGTCAAGGGCTATGGAAATGAGGAGGTAATTGAGTTCTCTATTGACTATGTTCCTGACCTTAAGCCGATTGGTATTCCTCAATCGCGGCACGAGGGGAGACTAAGTGGAAAAGGCACGATCGGAAGGAAATCAACGATATGTATGGACGGTCATTCTATGACTGAAGCACACCACACAGTTCTGCAAAATTCCAGCTTGGTGACTCCGTACTTCGAGCAACACAAGAATATTTTACGCTCGGACAACCCGGGGAAGCCTGAATCCTGGATTAGAAAGGCCCACATGGAGACTTTCGGCAGTTGGTTGCGAAAACATTTAATGAATGACAATGATGTTGGAGATCAGCTGTACATGTTGGCCAAGACACCATCTTCGACTATAACGACTTTCCAAGGGTACGAGATAAATGGGAATACATTTTACACCATCGCCCAAGATAAAAAGAGCACCAACCAAAACAGTGGTGTCCGCTTTGATGCAGCAACCGAGAATGGGCAAAAGGTCACATATTATGGTTACATAGAGGAGATATGGGAACTTGACTATGGACCCTCCTTTAAGGTCCCTTTGTTCCGGTGCAAATGGTTCAAGCTAACAGGAGGTGGGGTAAAGGTGGACGAGCAATGCGGAATGACAATGGTGGATTTCAACAATCTTGGTTACCTTGACGAACCATTCGTCCTTGACAAAGATGTCGCTCAGGTTTTTTATTTGAAGGACATGAATAGAAAACCGAGGAAACGGAAAGATAAGAAACGATCAGTACATCATGCGATGATCCAAAGCGCCACATTGTTCTTTCAGGGAAAAGAAACATCGTGGGACTGGAGGACAAGTCAGGCATGTCAGAAGATTATAATATGTTTGGTGAAATTCCGCCCTTCAAAGTGAACACTGACCCAAGCATTAAGTTAAATGATGAGGATGCTCCATGGATACGGCACAATCGTAAGCAAGCAGGGACACAAGGGAAGAATTGATGTGTAATAATTTATTGTACCAAACTTTGTTGAATGGATCATGTGAATTAAAACGTACGATGGCGAATCCGGATGATTTGTATTTGGTCGATGAACTGAATGATGTATCAAACCTTTTGTCAAACCTTCAAGGGATCGAGGATGTAGAACAAAACAATCGGTATCGCCATCATACAGCCCTGCCGTGGCTACTGAGTGCATATATGCATACCAAATGCACGGCAGGACGTATGATGGCGAATCCAGATGATTTGTATTTGGTCGATGAACTGAATGATGTATCAAACCTTTTGTCAAACCTTCAAGGGATCGAGGATGTTGAACAAAACAATCGGTCTGAATTTTTTAAATGAATTAGTTTTATTTTTCTGGATTTTTGATATATTATTTGTATTTTTAAGATTTTAAAATGAATTAGTTTTATTTTTTTGAATTTTTTGATATATTATTCGTATTTTTAAGATTCTCAAATGAATTAGTTTTATTTTTTTGAATTTTTTGATATATTATTTCTATTTTTAAGATTTTAAAATGAATTAGTTTTATTTTTCTGAATTTTTTGATATATTATTTGTATTTTAAGATTTTAAAACGAATTAGTTTTATTTTTTTGAATTTTTTGATATATTATTTGTATTTTTAAGTTTTTCAAATGAATTAGTTTTATTTTTTTGAATTTTTTGATATATTATTTCTATTTTTAAGATTTTAAAATGAATTAGTTTTATTTTTCTGAATTTTTTGATATATTATTTGTATTTTTAAGATTTTAAAATGAATTAGTTTTATTTTTATGAATTTTTTGATATATTATTTGTATTTTTAAGATTTTAAAATGAAAAGTATTTGAAAAATGACCTTTAGTCGCGGTTCGTGACACGAACCGCGACTAAAGGCTCTTTCCGCGCGGGAACGAAAACGGCGCGAAAGAACCTTTAGTCGCGGGTCGCGATACCAACCGCGACTAAAGGTACCCCTTTAGTCCCGGTTGGGGACACCAACCGCGACTAAAGGGTACCTTTAGTCGCGGTTGGTGTTCCCAACCGGGACTAAAGGCTTGCCTTATATATTCTCCGCGGCCCTCGTCTTCTCCGCGCTAACCACCAAACGCATCCAGGACCTCGTCTTCTCCGCGGCGCCGCCCTCGTCTTCTCCGCGCCGCCCTCGTCTCCGGTAGGTGCCCGCCGCCGCCTGCCGTCCTCCTCGCGTGCCTAGAAGAAGAGGGGACCGCCGCCGTCGTCTTCTCGCCCGCCGCCGCCTGCCGTCCTCCTCGTCGCCGCATACTGGATGCGCGCCTTGCCAGCCTCACGCGCGTGCGGAAACGGCGCCGCCGTGCGTGCCCGTGCTGGTGGTCACCCGTCAGCGAGCGAGAGAAAGAGCAGAGAGGGAACTAAAAATGGAAAAGAAAAGGAAAGGAAAAAGGAAAAAGTTGATGAATTTTTGTTCTGGTCATAAAAGAAAAGGAAAAAGAAAATGGCATAACTAATTAAAAGAACATAATCCGATTTGACCTCGGGAGCCTGTCCACGGATCTGAACAAATCCACTATTGGTTTTACGTCAAGCAATACGTAGAGTAACTCCCAATATAGGAGTAAAAACAAGACGTAATAAAAAAGGATCGACGCGGAAAGTTCCGATTGAAATAGGATCTAAACAAGGAAGAGCACTTGCCAAAAGGAAAAACATCAATTTTCTGTTCTGGTCATAAAAGAAAAGGAAAAAGAAAATGGCATAACTAATTAAATAATTATCCAAAAATTATGTTTAATACCTCAAAATGTTCAGTGAAACATTTGGCACATGTTTTCAACCTTATACATGCAGTTTGACATCTAAAGTATTTCTGTTTTTGTTGTTTTCCAAAAATGGCTGAAATGAAAGCAAAAATTAATAGCTCTTAATCATTCAACCGTCGCTGCTCCTCCTCTATGTACCCTTAATCTTATTTTTTAATTCCTTTATACTTAATTAATTTTTACTACATGCAGGAGTGACATATGGCGGACGATAGAGCCGAGCCGCTTAGGGATCCGGAGGCTGAACGTTATTTAATGGGCATCATAAACAACGAGATTCCTTATGTGCCGGGCTCAGAATATGAGCAAGAAGAGGATGTAGTCTCTTCTTTTCTGAACCTTGACGGTGGAACAGACATTGTCGATGATCAAGAAGGTGAAGGAACGGACATTGTCGACGGAGGTCAACCGTCAACAAACGACGATCTCGAATTGCAAGTAGCAACCACCTCCGGCGAGGTATATATATACATTGAGCCTCTCGTGATACAAACTTACTGAAATGTGAATACATATGTATTAACGCGCGTGACTCTCTTTCTTTTTTTAGCCCTCGGCCGGATCGAGTACGACAAAGCGTGGCAAATCCAAGGCGATGAAAACAGGAGAAACATATACCATTGATTTTGTCAGTGAAACCGGCAAGCCCCTACAGCACACCTCAAAGTTTATCAACCAATGCGGAGTCGTTGTTAGAGACAACGTCCCGATCACCGTCCAGGAATGGAAGGAGCCAAAGAAGGCACGTCTTGGTTTCAGTTTTGTCGACAAGAGAACGAAAAAGGATTGCTGGAGAAAGCTTATGGAACATTTCATTCTACCTCCGGAATACAACAAAGTCGATGAATTCGGTAACGAGGTTCCGGGTGGACGTGAGAGGAGGAGGCTAGTTAAAGAGTTCGCTCTTCAGAAGATGGCCGAAGCATTCCGGAACTTCAAGAAAAATTTAACCCGTGACTATGTCAACAAGGGCAAGACTCCGGATTTCAATGGACAACATGAGAAACTGAAAGATGATTGGCCAGAATTTGTGAGGCAAAAGAAATCGGAGCATTTCAAGGAAATATCAAAAAAAATAAGGATAATGCGAGTAAGAAAAAGTACCATCATATTATGGGGCCAGGAGGATACCGCCTTTCGGAGCCTAAGTGGCAGAAGATGGAGGAGGACCTGAGGGTGCGAGGAATCCCTCTAGGTACAGAGGGATGGGACCCAAGGGCCAAGAGCTGGTGGTACGGGCATGGGGGATCGCTAGACCCGGAGACAGGGTGTGTGTTCACCGGAAGAAAAAGTTTGCTCCCACCCAAGCCCTTATTGACGCAATGACCCAAGCTCAAGAGGGCTTGATCAAGTTCAACAGAGAGAAAGACGCACTGACAACAGCCCTCGGGAATGATGAACACGGAGGACATGTACGAGGCAAAGGCAGAATTCCGTGGAAAGTAGGGTTTTCCCAGGACAATGACCCGTACTGTTACATAAGCCGTAAGAGAAAGACGGACCGGGATGCAGATCTTTTGGCGAAGTTTGCATCGGAACTCCATGAGTTGAAGCAGACCGTGCATGAACTAGTAAAAGAAAAATCGGCTGCAGGGCCGCATGAAGATCATGAAGCGGATCGCGGAAGCCAGCAGCGGAGAAGCAGCGTGGCTTCCACGGATGCCCCGCCTGGTGCTAATGCACCGACGATCGAGATTCGTGCACCGGAGCCTCACTACCCCGTGGATGATGTAAAGGAGATGAAAGAATGTGATTTGCATTATCCCGTGGGGAACGTTTCCACGAAGGTAGCTACCGGCAGTGCTTTACCCTGTACACCTGGAGCACTCCACCACAACAACCCCATTGCATATGGCTATGCTCGTGTCACGGTGGAAGACATAGTCCAAGAGTTTGAGGACCTGGAGATTGACAAAGCTACACCCGAAGGGGAGAGAAGACTTGGAGATGTCAAGCGCCAGATCATTCTATGGAAAAAGAAGTACATAGTGTTTCCAGGCGAGGCGCCAAGGCTAACAAGTCCACCCCCTCCGATGGTGGTGGTGGTGGTGGTGGTGGCGGCGGCGGTGGTGGTCGTGGTGGTTCACCTACACCTCCTTCACGCCATTCGACGCCATCCCCCGATCCACAACCTCCGGCGGGTAAGCAGCCGCCGCCCCCCAATCCTCCTCCGGCGGGTACGACGCCCCCCAATCCTCCTCCGGCAGGTACGACGCCCCCCAATCCACCTCCGGCGAAGAAGCAGAAGCAGGCGGACAGCAAGGAAACCCGCTCCTGGACTATTAACCCGGACCCTTATGTACCTAAGACCACAAGGGTACCGGAGCCATCACTGAAGCCTCTCCTCCCAAGGCCTTGGGAACTTAGTGAAGATGAAACCAAATTGGCCGCGTCTGCTCATTATGAGAAATGGAAGGCGGATACGAAGGCGATAAAAGAGCCTGAGCCCAAGCAAGTATTCACTGAGAAGCAAAAGAAGTGGGCTAAGGATTTTTTGACGACACCGTCCCAAGCCGAGCTGAATATGCCTGACGACTATGGACATGAACTTCGTAGGCAAGCAAAAATATTGAAGGAGGAGAAAGAAGAAAGTAAAAAAAGCGGGAAACAAGTTGACCAGCTCGGGATGCAGAATAAACAATCGATCCCCCCGCTCATAGTGAAAGCCGGTCCGGAAGAGGACCCCGAGATCATAGCAGCTGCGGCAGCACTTGGATTGACTGTAGCGAGTGCCATGAAACAAGCGTCCGAGATGGGTTTGACTCTTCGTGCCTCGTTAGGCCTTGAGGATGCGCCAGTATGTGAGATAGCATTACAATATGTGCGGAATGGGCCTCTCGTCGAGCCTGCGCGGGAAAAGAGTCTACCACCACAAATGCGAAATCTGCTACGTTGGTACAAGCATTTCATAACATGGGCCGACAAAGAATATGTTTATGCGGATGTTACAGAGGAGCATCACACCAAACGGTACTCTGTACAAGTTCATATGAGTGAATTGTTCCAGCTGTTCAATCTGCGCGAGCTCGACAAATCTATCCTGAGTTGCTACGTTCTGTAAGTGATTTATTTCTACCTCATCTCATTCTTCATTGCCTGCACTATATATATATATATATATATATATATATTGTCCTAACTATATTGTTGCGTACGCTATTATGCAGATTGAAGATTTGGGAATGCAAAATAAGAAACATCCATGATGTTGGGTTCATTGACCCACATATCGTTAATGGACATGTGTTTGAAAATCACCCCGAAGACGTGCAGAAAGACTTATACAAGTTTCTTAGAAAGCATCAACTCAAAAGTCATATTCTATTTCCTTGCCATTTTGGGTGAGTGTTTCTCTCTTGTGCCCATTCTCTTTTGTTTACTCCATGCATTGTATGTCTAATCGATGAGTTATGCATGACTGTGCATGTAACGTGTCCGCAGGTTCCACTGGATTCTGCTAAATATTGAACTTCACACCTCCAGAGTTCTAATCATGGACTCTATGGATTCGGATTCAAAGCGTTGGGCCGACATGAGAAAAATGCTGCAAAAGTAATTATTTTCAATCATTTGAGCTCTATATCGATCGGTCTCTTTCGTTCATTTCCTAATAACAAGTAACTAATAACTCCCTTGTTCATTTAATTTTCTTTGCCCTGTAGGGTTTGGAGACAGTTCTCAGAAGAAATTGTCGGTGAATTCAAACATGAGCTAGATTTCAGAAGGTTAGTTAATGTGGATAAGCAGCCACCGGGGACCAATCTATGTGGATACTATGTTTGTGAGAACATCCGGAGACACACCTCTGAGCGGAAGGCATCGGATAGCGTGCGGAAGGCGACGGATAACTTGCGGAGGAGGCCTTTAGTCCCGGTTAGTCACGAGAACCGAGACTAAAGGTCCTCCGCCCCGACGGACTCCTGGCGCCCACGTGGATGGGCCTTTAGTCGCGGTTCGTAAGAGGCGCGACTAAAGGGGGGAGGGCCTTTAGTCGCGCATATTTAGTCCCGGTTGCACAGCCGGGATTAATGGCCTTTGCGAACCGGGACTAAAGGCATATTTTCTACTAGTTACACAACACACATACAAGCAAGAAGGTGGCTCTTGATCGTGTGGCCTCGTGTCGCGGAGCTGACCGGCGGCAGGGCAACTGCGGCGGTGACGGGACCGGCTGCACCAATGCTCCCACTTACTAAAATGGCGAGCTTCTTTGGCAGCGCCAGCTCCTATATAATACCACCTCGCCATTGTCCAAGAACAAATCTTCAATGTCCGTGCCGTCCTCCGCAAACACAACAAAGAGGTGGAACACACTCCGGCGTCGCGCGATGTTGTCTGGACACGACGAAGTGGAGCTCCCCCCCCACCCCGGGAGCTGCTTCCGGTGAGGCGGTCGGGTGCAATCATGTGGGGCCGTTGGGAGGAGCGCCGTCATGGCTGGAGACGATGGAAAAGACGAAAAAAAATATCGTTGGAATTAGGAGGCGAGAGGTTGGCAGGGCTGCGGGGTGTCGTTGATGGCATGTGATGGCCATCGGATGCAAGGAGAGCGGCGCCGGAGTGGATGTGGTCGTGCATTGGTGAGAATGGAGGCAATTTTTTTATCATGCATGAATTGACGGATGAGTATATTTAAGGGTCACGGAGGCTGTGAGACCGTTATAAGGTACCGGTTTGAGAAGGAAAGCGTAATTTATCCTCCTCTAACCGATTATATGGGATCGGTTAGAGATGATGGGAACCCCTATGTTGGAAGATCTCCTCGGGACACGAAGTTTCTAATCCTAAACTCATATGCACACTGATAAACAGTAAAATCCAGAAATATAAGAACGTTTCTGACACTAGCATAGTATCAAAAACATTGTTATATTTTGGGACGGAGGAAGTATAAGATTTCAAAAAATTCTGAATTTGTTGTGATAAATATTGATGAATTTCTAACATGCATGCAAAATTTGGTGATGAAATGACATGCCTGGAGGTCTGGGCAAAAACAATAAAATAGATGGTCTAGAAACACCAAGTTTGGAGTATCAATAGTTTTTCTTAGATCTCCAGATTTCATCACGAAATTTTGCATGCGGGTCAAACATTCATCAATGTTTGTCAGAAAAAATACGAATTTTTTGAATTATTGTACTATTGCTTTGAATTTTCTATTATGTGAGCTCGGGATTAGAAGAGCACTTTCGTCCCCGTCGAGATTATAAGAAACCCCTTGCTAGGGATGGATATCGACATAAGCAACAGTGGATACGTCAAGAACAGTTCCCAGAGGAGAGAAAAGGGCACGTCCAGCCCAACTGTCGCTGCCGGTGAATCCGTGGGCTCCTCATCCGTTCGCTGATCCGGCAACGTGAGGACGGAGGAGCCCCGGATCTTCGCATCAGGCGTGTAGGTAGGTCTAGGATAGGTAGGTCTGGCGGCGTTGCATCCATGGAGTCGGCAGCGTCTTGAAGAATAAAGTTTCCCCAGGCCTGACTTCATCTTGGCAGCGTCTTTTCCGGTGGTGTTGAGTGGCTCGGGGATATGTGTGCTCGCCGTCAGCGAGTATAGTGTGTGGGCGGTGCTGTCTTTGGCGGTGACGACTGCGACACATCCAAGAACAATGCCCGGGCTCCAGTCCTGTCTTGACGGCGTCCATGGCAGCGTCGAGGAGCCGGTGGACTCGGCCTCCCGTCTATCTTTCTGGTCGACCGTTTCAGATGCTCGTCCGGTGGCTGGCGTTATGCGTGTTGTCATCGGTGGGCGACTGAAAATGGTGGTTCCAGATTTGGGCTTGTAGATTAAGGCGCCTGATCTGGACTTGGCCTCGACGACGTGAACGGCTGACGATGGCTCTGGGATTCGAGGAGAATGGGGATGATCCTTGGTCGACACGCCGCAGCGATAAAGGCTTCGCTGATGGCAAGTTTCTTCATCGACTCACAATGCCCTCATGGGCTGTGGTTCTCCTTCGAATCCAACGACATCAGCGGTGGCGACGGATATTGCAGAATTAACTAATGATTCCAATGTATTTTTTGGTTTTTCTGCATATTTCTGAGGACACTTGTTTGCCCTCTACCCTTCAGGTCGATTCCGCGTGTGTGCGTTGTATTCATCATACTATTTGTGATCAATGAAACAAGTGGTTATCCTAAAAAAATCAACATACTGATTGCCCGCAAAAAAACTGATTGGCGCGGTCACCAAACCTGATCTCCCGGCAGATTTCCAACCAAAGCCCGAGACACACATGCGCCAAAACCTCCCGAAACGCACCGGACCCAACCGCAAAATCAGGCAGATCACCAACCCAGAGGGCCTGACCGCTGCCCAGACCCTGAGAAACACACTTGTGAACAGAAAAGGCCACGCTCACGAACCGTCGTTCGCTTCGTCACGTCCTATAAGTACGATCGAGCACGCAGTGGAGAGCTAACATCACATCACAGAGATCAGCCCCCACACACACGCCAAGAAAGCGACCGTTCGAGCTCCACTCGGCATGGTTTCCTCCAAGAACGCCCGCTGCACCGCGTTTCTTTTCTTGGCCGTGCTGCTGCTCTCGTGCGCCGGCATGGGCCGCGCGGCACGGCGCCTGGAGGAGACAGCGCCTGAGGACAATTACCCGGGCGAGGCGCCGGAGTCGTCGCCTGAGGACGATTACCCCGCCGAGGCGCCGGAGCCGTCGCCGGAGCACGAGCTGCTGCCGCCGTTCCCGGGGTTCCCGTCGTTCCCGAAAGTCGAGCTGCCGCCCATGCCCGAGATGCCTACGATTCCCGGGTTCAGCTCCCCCGAGCCCGAGCCGGAGGCCGATAAGCCATGATCAAGGACGAGGGCCGTGACATGAACTCGGAATCGATCATTTCCGGAGACAGTGTGTGCCGTCCATGCTCCTTTTGTACGTACTTTTTTTTTGAGGATCTTGTATACGTACGTTGTGGCGTGCTGTTGTGCTCGTATGATCGTATGCCCTTCGACTGGACGGCAAGTGTGTATGTCTACATGTAGGATAAAAATCCTGTGATACAGTGTTCCGTTGTGTGTTGTACACTTTTGGATTTACACCCATTGAAATATGCAAGTCTCACACATGACATCGACTGACATGCAAACTATTTTTCAGGGACTACACCATGCCAACTTTGATGTACGCTATATATGGACAACCAAATAATAACAATCTCTACGGTTTTTTAAGAAATGTAACCGCATGAACCAGAAGATCAGATATTGAGCATGCTGCCTAAAACCCTCACATATTTACAAGCACAACTGAAAGCTGAATTGAGTCAGGGAGATAATATTCGTGGTTCTGTAATCATGCCGAGATTTCCATCTTGCGATTGAGATAAACATGACCAAGATGAAGCGATATACTATTGTACTAGCTGGTTAATAAATAGAGCTCAGTATTCGTGCCTTGCTGGTGACCGGTGAAAACTCACTTTAGATGCGTAACCAAGCAAATCGCTAGCGCTTGCACTTGTTGCAGTAATGGGTTAGCGCGGACACCTTGGATGCACATCGGTAGCAGAAGCTGTTTCCACACCTAAAATAAATTATCAAACAAGGGAGCCGCAAAATCATTTGACAATCGGATCGTAATTTCCATTTGTCAAGCATAGTAATGAGCCATCTGTCAGGAGTTCTAATCTGATCCGTACCTGCATTTGATGTAGTTGCATCCCTCCGATTTCTCCACATACATCCTGCACTTGGGGCACCGCTGCCACCTCTGCCGTCCGGCGAGCGTCCTCAGCAGGAGGTCCTCCCGGCCTCGCTCGTCCTGCCCGAGCTCCTGAAACTCCCTGCACCCGACGCCGGCGTGCCACGGAGCGGCGCACCGGGCGCAGAACAGCCTGTGGCAGTGCGGGCACTCGGCCTCCGCGATCGCCGCCGCACCGGCCTCGCCGTCGGCGAGAAGAGGCGCTGAGCATTCCCTGTATGGACAGTACACCGTTTTGGCGCCGAGCAAGGACTCGCACAGCAGGAAACCCCACTTGTCGAGCAGGTCCGAGGAGAGGATGCCGAAGCAGCTCTCCGGCTCGACGGCACCCTCCTTGCAGCCGGGGTCGGGGCATTTGACGCAGGCGACGTTCTCGCCCAGCTTAGCCGCGACGTACTGGACGACGCAGCTCGAGCAGAAGGCGTGGCCGCACGAGCCGACGCTTAACTTGAGGACGCCGGGCACCGTCTCCATGCAGATGGCGCAGTCGAAGAGCTCGCGGTCGCCGTCGCCATCTACCACCGACGCGTCATCACCGGTGAAGTTGGGGTCTATGGGCGATACGATGAACGTCTCTGGCCTGGGTACACGAGACTATATTGAGAATTGAGTTCGTTGTGTCGATCAAATACATCTCCGCTCCGTGCCTCAGTACGAACGAATCAACCGCAGGGGAGTAAATAAAATTTACCACACAACGAAAACGACCATCGTCATCGCCACGGCGAGGCCCCAGCAGCACCATGCCTTTGCTCGCCCGCTCAACCCCTTACTAATTGCAGGAGAAGGGCACACGGCGAGCGGGGCCACGTCGAGGACCGTCTTGCCCGGATTGGCCTCTTCGCCGACGCCGCTCCTTCGGTAGCACATCGCCGCCGCGCCGGCCGTGGCGGTGATGTTGCTGCCGGCAAAGACCACGCTCCGGTTCTCGGGCACGAGGCCTTTGAACGGCTGCTCCTCGGCGGAGAAGACGGCGAGGAGAAGAAGGACCGTGAAGGGGACGGCCCCGGCGAACGGCATTGCGCTTCTCCCACTCCGGCGCCGCGTGTGCCAGTCGTGTGCTTGGTTCGGTTGGATCTGCGTTCAGGTTCAGCTATATCCGCGTATCGCGCGCGTGCACGTATCCGCGTGAAACGGAACCCCTCGAAACTCGTCGCCGGTGGGGAATTATGATCCATCGATCGGGTCCTGTGCCATGCCAAGGAGGCAAAAGATCGACCGTCTCCATGTGGAATGAACGTGTCGTTTTTTTGTTTTTTTTAGAATAAAGGCCTTTAAATTTAACAAAAACATCAACCAGCCAGGATTACAACATCAACCCACTCACAGAAACAAGAAAAACGAAACAACTAAGAGATACATAGTGCTCTGCTGAAACAGCTAGCTAGCTTCATACAACCTACAAGCAAAAATGAAGAAAACTAAAGCCCAAAAGCAGCTTGAAGAGGATGAAGCCCTCCATCAATCACAGTCCACTGCTAAGTGACACTAGGAAGGCCTTGAGGAGACACAACTAGCAGATTGGAAGTAACACGTTGTCAGCTCCATGGGCTGCAGCCAAAACGGATTACGACCTCCTCCATCTCCGAAAGGGGCTCGCTGCCCCCTTGCCTGGCACGAGGCGCCGATCCGTCGGAAGATACAAATGCTCTCCCAAGAGCTAAGATGAGTAACCGGCACCGTTGCCACCGGGAAGACCAAACAGAGCACCGCCAACATGCAGCGCCGAGCTCAACATAGGGGAACCTAGGCACTGAAAGGGAACTGCACACGAGGAGAAACAAATAAACGGCAAGACTGTTGATGACAAAACTGCAATGGAGGAAGCCCATGGCGGAGCAGAGAGACGCCACCCAGTTCACAAGTAATAGCTCCGAGCTCACACCCCTCAAAATGGCCACGGCACCCACTGAAGGGGAACCCAATCCCCTGCAAATGGGCTCTGAATGCTGTCCGCCGAAGAGATGACCGTGAGGTACGACACAATAGGCGAACATAATAAGCAGCGCCCCCAAAACACCGCAGACTCCAACCAAGTAGCCGCCAAACGCCTACCAATGGAGCGGGCTCGCTATCGCCCCAAAACTCACCAAAGGGGGCACCTTCATGAAAGTGACGACACCACGGGCGTCGCTGCCGCCCAATCAAGAAGGATTTTGGCTTTCACCCGGTAACGAGCAGGGGAGCAAGGCAAAAAGGGGGAGGGAAGTACCATAACGGTGCCTACAAGCAGGGACGGCACCCGCGGGCGTCGCCGCCGTCATGGCCGGCTGAGTCGGCCTGGATTTCTCCGGGCACTACACCGCCCCCAACCCCAACTTCAAACACGGCGCCGGCAGCTTGGGATGACCGAAGACCGGATCTGAAAGAGGACCCGAGCATTGGAGGCGAATGCGTCAGATCCGGACGGGCGCCCCCACGGCCCCGCGTCCAGCATCCTCCACCCGCCGCCACATTGCCGCCCGCGCGGCCAAGGCAGCTGGCCAGCACCTGCGACCGCCGCTGGCTGAGGACGGCGTCGCGCCACCACCCGATTCCGCCGCCTCGGCTCCGGAGCCCCCCCCCCCCCCCCCCCCCCGCGACGGAGCAGGCAAATCCTCGCCGCCACCTCCCCCGCAGCCCCGCGGCGTGCCGGCGACCCCCTCCGGTGGCGACGAGGTAGAGGAGAAAGGGGAGGCTAGCGGCAGGCGAGGGTTGGCGCCGCCTGAGTCGCCCCTGCTGGAGCGAAGTGGGGGCCAAGGGTGAATGAACGTGTCATCATGGTGTGGCTTTCTCTATTGATCCCATGCACGTAGTTCTGTTACTAGGACAATTGATGATTTGTAGTACGGTAGTTCATGATTTTCTACCGTTCACATTAATGTGATTGTGTAAATAGATGTTTTTAAAATTCTGTTCGTGATTTACTTGGACGGTGATATTGCGCGAACGTTCTGTGTGGCAGAACATCAAATCGAGTGATTCATTTGCTAGTGGGGGAGGCCATCGATTGTTTGAGAGCGCCCCAGCGCGAACACCCTCGTATAGTCAAAGTACATGCCTTTTTGCTGTGACTAAATGAAAGAAAAATAATAAAGCTCATTTTAGCCCAGTTTTTACGATGACTAAAAAACCAATTATGGTTGTGACTAATAAAGCCCAGATTTTGCCGTGCTATAAAAAGTTGCAAATGTCTGAAAAAAAAATGAAAAGATGAATTTGTCATGATAGATATAGTGAAAAACAAGATACTACTGCATAATCCTAATGGTTCAAACCAAAAATAATGTCATGGTCTTCATAAGCAAAATTTGTCAACATGGTCAAAAAGTTTTTTTATGAAATAGCACTAAAGAAAAAGTTCATGGTAATCTGCATCTGTACATGGTTTCAAGAAAATATGGATTAAAATTGTATGGTATTTTCACTATATACATCAAAAGATCAAATAATGTGGACTAAAAAATGCCATCACGTGGCAAAACAAGAAAGCAAAATTTGCCATTTGTTGTTTAGTCGTAATTGCCATGTTTTTTAAAATAAATGTAAAATAGTCTACAGAGGCAAAAAAATGCCCATAAACGATGGAAAATGGAAAATTTGCCATGGATGGAAAGGTTTTTGCCATGACAAATAAAATAAATTTGCCATGCTCGACAAAAAGTAAATTTGCCATGTATGTAAAGTTTGGAAAGTTAACAAAAATGTAGGACAATTGATTCTATTTTAGAAAAATCTATGGGAGAAAAACCAGAGATGGTAGGAAAAATCAAAGAAGAGAAGGGAGAGGGGGGCGTATATAAGGAGGTTGAATGAAGAAGAGGTGAAATGGTAACCTTACATTCTTTGTATTTTTTAGTATAAAAATAATACAAAGAATGTGCATGTCAACATGAGAGGAAATTAAAATGAATCCATCAGAGCAGCGCAACGACATATGTATGGTGCCACCTGTTACGTAATCCCAGGTCCGCTAGCACCAGCGTTCCGACCCACATGCGTCAACCAGGCCGAACCGAAGAGCAACACCGACTTATGACAGGTCATGGGTCCTCTCCCCCAAAAGACTAATCTGTTAGGACGGGACACCCCGCCCTTATAAATCGTGTTATGTCTCCTCCCACAACCGATGTGGGACTAAACCCAACAATCTCCCCCTCACACATTGGTCATCCATGGGCCCGCTAACACCAGCGTTTTCAGCCCACCAACCATGACTAACCACCCGTGAGTTCACCGTGATTTATTCCGGGCACCTGGGCTATGATACCAATTGTTACGCAATCCAGGTCCGCTAGCATCAGCTTCCGACCCACATGCGTCAACCAGGCCCAGCCGGAGAGCAACACCGACTTATGACAGGCCTTGGGTCCTCTCCTCCCAAAAGACTAGCTTATTAGGAGGGGACACCCCGCCCGAATTGATCTATATGGCGGCTGCGCACAGATCAATTCGGTCGATCGGATCGATCCGGTGCTAGGTGCCCTATACGAGACGGACCAGGCTGAAGTGCACGCGCCGACGCGCGGCGTGCTTGTAGGCCCATGTCGCGGGATTTATTCCTGTGTGGGTAGGACGGCGCGTGTGGCTGACTCGTTCGATGGTGGCACCGAGCCGTACGGGGGCTGGAGCTGAATTACTTGTGTGTTTACGGAGGGCTCAGCCAGAAGCCGTGGCATCGTGAGGATATTGTTGAAAAAAAGAAGAGACCAAGTCCTCATGTACGACGCAAGGCAGCAGATGATTTTTGAGTGAAAAATCCATCAAGCGATATGCATCATTGGAATAGCAAAAGCTTTGGCAAAGCAAAAGCCAGCATTGGAATTGGTGCCAGGGAGCAATCACGTGAAGACCAAAGCAACTCTTTTCGATTTGCAGCAATACACACGTACTTGGGGATCACAGAAAGAAGCTTGGATAATTTTTCACAGGGTTAGTCATATGAAGAACCATGGTGCCAATGGGTATCAGGTTTAAGGTGGAAAAGTTCGCGAAACTGAAAACCTTAGGTTATGACAGACAAGGGTGAAAGATTTGTTGGCACAATAGGGATGTTTGAAGGTATTGCAGGAAGTCAGGCCAGCTAAGATGGAATTATCATGTGACGAATGGAAATTCGTGGAATGATTTGGGAGCCTCGGTCGGACTAGACAGTCTGACGGATCGACATAAGTCGGTTGGTACAGAAGATGGTGGTGAGATCCGCGACAACCATGATGCTGATGGTGACCGACTTCTGGGCGTGGAAACACGTGGCGCAGGCCTGAAGGCTTGTGTGGCTTCGATAAGACTATGGCGCGGGGTTGATTCAAGCCGGTGCGCACATGAGAGCTTGAATCGACGGGGCGCGAGGGTGGAATGATCATCTACCATAGAGTCATGTTGAAGGTGGAGCTGGAGTGTGGAGGACTTCACTCGGTGTTGATTGAGGGGCTACGACGTAAGTGCACAGAGAGTCGAAGCCTATTCAGCGGAAAAGCGAGGGACACATAATTCGGACGGGAGCCCAATGGTCTCATGGAAGCGTGAAACTCGTCATCGGTCGATGATGATCGGTGGTACTCTGCAGTGGGGGTTGAGTGGTGTGGGTTCGCGGCCCTTGAGACTCGACCGGGACAGCGGAGGCTCGACGCGGTAATAGTGGCGAGGTGTGTGGTTAGCTAGACGGGCCAGGGCTCTGGTGGTCATACATGTGATGAGACAACTACGAATTTGACCCAGAATGACTACAAGCAACGGTGAAATTCTTTCAAGTTTCAGACAGACGGTCAAGAAAGGAGCGGTGATGTTGAGTTCAGGTAACTCTTATGTGTGGCACCCAATATGTGAGCTGTTCACTTTCACGCAGGTCAGTGATCAGGGTGTGATGGCGTTGATGGATACTCTGGAAGTTGGGAACACAAACTAGAGTAAGAGAAACTTAATTTTGCTCGAGTGTTAACTGTGATCAAGAAAAGAAGGGACTACAAGTTGCAGGTGGAGTCATATGGAGTCTTTGGAGTAGCAGCGGTGCTCATGGGATAAGCTCAAGTCCAATGTACATGGAAGTTTGACGCATTGACAAATTCAGGGTGGTGAAGAATATTCACCAAGGTGGAGTTTGTTAGAGTTGTGTCGAATATGATGTACAAGGTAGGTTACAGTTGGACTTATAGTAGTATTGTGTTTAGATAGGATATGGAGTCGTGTCCTAATAGGACACTTGTATCCTAGGCCTCTCATATATAGTGGGGGTACACACACGATGTAACATATGCTAACATAATAGCACAGGAACGCAGGGGAAGCCGGCGGCTTGTGCCGGCGTCCAGGGCGACCGGGTGCGGTATTGTAGCGGTGTCACGGGAAGGAGCGCCCATAGTCAGGCCCCGGGATGTAGCCATATCGGTGAACCTAGCTCGTTATCAAATCTCGGTGTCGTGGCTCGTGTGATTGCTTGGTTCTCAGATGATCGACGTATGCCTCGGATTTATTCTAACACCACCCAATGTCGGCAAAGGGGTGCATGCCAAGTTTTAAATGAAAAAACATTATCAGCTGCACATTAGCCATGAAATAAGCCTTAATACCAGATGGTAAGGACCACTTACTTTTTTTATAATCCTAAAATCTACTCTCTCGCTTCGGGTATGTCAGAGCCATCTCACAAATCTGAGCAACCAAGGTACATACATAGTGATTGGAGGGAATGAATATCATGCTTACTTTTCTCTTAAAAAAATTGATCAGAAAATATTGTTGCTCCCTTCGTAATCTTCCACCTCTCCCTCCTCCTCCTTGCTAGGACGAGGTGAATGGGCGATCACTCAAGCGGGTCTCGTTCAAAGATTTCATCGTTGCGATGCTCGGTGAAAGATAGGGAACCAGCCAACTGTCATCCATGGTAGCCATGAAGGCGTCCCCTTGCACTGCTCTCCCACCGGCTCGCGTTGTCGTGCAACCCAACGCTATCAATGCCCCAAACCAAGACATCGGACCCTCTGTCTCTCACAACCACATCCTTCGTCTTGTCGATCACTATAGGTTGAACAAGAATGAGAGGTATTGAGCTTAGTACTATGTTGACATTTTGTTTAGAATTTCAGAGATGGAGCTCCTATTCACCGCATTAAATCATACCTTATGCCACCGCCACCTGAAGCTAATTTGTTTTGGCCGTGCCTACCATTTTTGTCTTCCCTCCTGCTACCATTGTCGCCACATGGTGCAGATCACCGGCTTGCCTGCTACCACCTGCCTAAGTATCGTTCCCTACCACTGACGACTAGTGTCGTTGCATCGCCACCTCTCCCCACTTCTCCGATGTAGTAATGTATTCCCTCTGTTCCAAAATATTTGTCGTGGTTTTAGTTTAAATTTAAACTAAAATCACGATAAGTATTTTGGAACGGAGGGAGTAGATGATCCCCATCGTGCGCACCATCAACCCGCACGTCAAGCCGCTTGTCACCGTCTCGTCTCCGTGGCCGACAAAACGCCATCTCATCTCATGATAGTCTAGATGGGACTTTTTTCTCGTAGCATAAAAGAAACTAGTTTAAGACAAAGTGAGAAATATATTACGAAAACTAACAATAATGTTCACGGCTCCGGCCCATACCCACCGTCCTGCCGTCGCAGCAGATATCTAGCTCATGTGTCTCCAAAATCCAAAAATGTGCACACATTCCATTTTCTTTTAGATGGTCCCACTACTAGAAAAAGGCTTACTAGTGGCGCATCAGTTTTGCCTACTAATGGCGCACTACTGGTGCGCCACTAGCATCACGCCACTAGTAATTTTTACTAATGGTGCACCGCTGGGTGATGCGTCATTAGTATGCCTCCCAGTGGGCATGTGCTTTGCCATACTAATGGCGCACTGGTGGGTGATGCGTCATTAGTATGCCAGGTGATGCGCCATTAGTAACCTTTGGCATACTAATGGCACACGTCTGGGTGATGCGCCATTAGTATGTATATTAAGGATTTTTTTTCTTTTCTGATATTTGCACAGATTACAAAATATATTATTGGATAGAATATAAACAGCACCACACAGCAACAGCAGATTCATCGAATACAATAGAAGATTAGTCTCCGAATACAATTCATCATATTAGTCTCCGAAATCAAAAGACCGAACAAAGATAGAACATTACAAGTCTCGAGACCGCGAGTAGCGAGTTTGTCGAAATTAATACCAATCCTAAGAAGTCCTACTAATCATCATCATACAACTTCTACTCGTTATTAATAACAAGTCATACGATCATCATCCTGATAGTCATCGAACCAACCCTACTTAATTGTTCTTAGCACATGATCATCAGTATTAGGCAGGACCTAAAATACCCTATTTAAGGTAAAATAGCATAAAACAATATAGACCCTGACTCTCCATTATGGAGAATGGAGATCATCCTGTCTCCAATTCTTGCGCGGCGCTTCCTTTTGCTTCCAAGAACCTCCTTATGACTGTCCATACATTTTTTCATTCTCTGATTAGCATGTCTCCACTTCTTCTAGAAATCCGGTATGGACAGTTGAGATTTGTAGGATGACCTGGATATAAGTTCAAAACTTGAAGGCTGCCATTCTGATACATCAAATGAGGCACACAATCCTCTGGGATTCTCTGTTGAAAAACATAGTAATAACTTCATAGTTAGCAATGATGTACTAGTTTTAGAAGTATGCAAAAGATGCACGGATGTCGTAATAGTAAAAAATCTTACCAGGGTATCTCCATGGTAGTTACCGTAGTTCAACACGTGCACTAGTGGCACATATTGACCATAATGTTGAGGAGTTTGATTGTAGATATTGTAATTCTCAAGATCAGTACAAAATCCGACCAGATGATTTTTCTCCTGATAAGTTAACACGGAGCCATCGGTGTAGTGGGTTTTGTCTACCATTTTCCGCACATTTTTTGAACAATCAAAATAAGCTGTCAATGGAAATAAGTTGTCAACTATTTTGAAATAAACAATATAGATTAGTTAATAATTAACTATGTTTGAGAAACTCACATAGCGGTAGAACTGGAGGCGTATCAACAAGGACCCAAATGTCCATATTGTCTTGGTCGATGCCAGGATCACCAAGATCCATGGTGACAAGCATACCCTCATCAAAACCATACATCTTGCAAAATGCTTCCCAATTTTTGCAACCAAAATGGGTTACGCTCTCAGCATTATACAGATTTACTTCAAAATCCACATCATGATGTGTCCTTAGGTGAATTTTCTTCGTTTCAAAAATTTCATGATCTTCAAAATCCATCCTCTCCAAGACATAGCGTCTTGCATGGCATGGGATAAACTATACTCGAATTGTAAAAGATGAAATTACACGTTGGAATAGTTGAAGTCATGCTTAATTATGAAAAAAACACTTGTCGTCGTTGCGTACCGTTTCAACTTCGAAGGTCTCCTCGAGCTTAATGCTGGAGCGCCGATCATCGTCCAGGTGAGGCCTGTCGCACAGACCTCGACCGTCGTGGCACCAGTCGCACTCCCCCGAGAGACTTTCGTCGTCCGATGACGACATTTCCTATGTTCATAATTCAAAACTACATCATCTCTGTTGGGTCCAATAAGATAATCCACAGTGTGGTGAAAACACGCCCATCCAAATAGAATATGTGGTATGGGCTTTTTTAGTAGGTCATCCTACCAGATTAGGGTTTATCGATGACGAGCAACTGACATTAGTAATAACTATGAGTAGATATCACACTTCTATATGAATAACACAAGAGGCAGTTGATCCTACTTAATTAAGTACTAAGATACCCCGGCCCATGCATTAGTCGGAAGTGCCCCATATGTCCTATTTTTAGCAAAGTCATGCTAAAATTCACGGAAAATTTCAGCATGACCTTTGCTGAAAATAGGACATATGGAGTACCCGAATTTGCCGGAACGGAAGTTAATCGACATTCCGGCAAACTCAAGGGCCTCTCGGGGTACCTGCAAAATCATCACGACACGATGGTCGCAGACAAAACCCAGCAAACTAGCAATTGATGGATCAACACGTAAAACATGTCCAATAAGAGCATATAATTCAACAACTCCACTGAAAATGAGAGCTGAAAGATGCAGGGAGCACAAACAGCTCAGAAAAAGGATGCAGGGAGCACAAAGAGCTACACTCTGAATCTTTTATCTATTTATACCTGTAAATTAGCACTCCGATGCTGGCCTTGACAAATGATCCCACTATGTTGTTTGCTGGAATCTGCAAAATGATCCCACTATGTTGACAAATGATCCCACTATGTTGTTATACTTGAGAACACTGTAACAAAATCAAAACCACAATAAACAGTGGTCAAATACAGAAGAAGGAACAATTTATTTATACTGTAAAAAAGGTTAGAGAGAAAAGTTAATGAGGATGAGTCACATAAACCAATTCAGATCACTCCCTCCCCAACACTGGCAATGCTCACTAGATCTTTATAAACCTGGGTACTTGTTTGGGATAAAAATAATAGAAGGGATTTCAGGAAGGAGTTCAAAACATATAACATTGGAGGGTTAGATTCAATTTAACCTCTTGTACCTCCTGTACATGTGTGAATTAAGGAGTAGCAAGCACAGGAACAGCAAAATTCAGAGATGACAGAAAATCAAGGCACAAATTACACAGAACCATGAAGCTAAAATATAACTATTTAAATGAAGGCACTGTTAGAAAAGACAACATAGTTCAGTAAAGTCATGAACATAAATACTGCAGAATTTAGAGACCACTTAGTACTGTAAATTCAGTTAGCAACAAGACAGAGAAATTGCACTTAGATTTCAAAGAAAAATATGACTACTCCACACTTTAAATCATCAACATTGACACTGTAATAACTGTATACTCCACACTGTAAATAGACAGAACATTTTTTTGCCACAACTTGAATCTGCAGATTATCACGAGGAGTGAAGCAATTTTGATTTACAAACATAGTTACTCCTACTACTTATCTGCGGTTTATCTGAGACTAATACAAAAAGAGAAGAGCAGCAGTTTTACTAGCTTGCATGAACAAGTGGAGCAAATTGCATCATGCTTGCTTATCACGAACATTGCATCATAGTTACTCCTACTACTTATCCGCCCCGACTACTTATCTGCGGTAACACCAACCGGGACTAAAGGAAATTTTATGATTTTTTTGATTTTTTTTTATTTTCAAATTTCTGAATTATTTTAACCTCTAATCTCTAATCATCACCCCTCATCACTGCTCAATTTATCCTCTAATCTCTAATCACCCCTCATCATTCCAAATCATCTAACTTCCCGAACGGTCACCCATCCTCCCACTCCCCCAGCCTGAGCACGCTTAACTTCCGGGTTCTATTCTCCGTCATTTCACTGTTTGAGTTTGAAACTATTGTTTAAAAAACAATAATTATTTAGTAACACTAATATTTTTTGAATAATTAGTTTGACCATTGTTTGACCATAGTTTAACCACAGTTTGACCAAAATTCAAAATAACTGAAATAATTATTTAATAACACTAATATTCTAGAATAATTAGTTTGACCAATGTTTGACCATTGTTTGACCACAGTTTGACCAGATTTGACCAAAATTCAAAATAACTGAAATAATTATTTAGTAACACTAATATTCTAGAATAATTAGTTTGACCACAGTTTGACCACATTTTGACCACATTTTTCCAAAAAAAATTGAAACTATATTTTTTTCTGTTACTAGTGGCACACCTAGCAAATGGAGCGCCACTAGTAAGTTTGAAATTTTTTCGATTTTTTCCACTCTAGATCTTAAAAGCCCCGTAACTTTTTTCTGTTAGGTTTTTGAGGATTTTTAAAATGTTTAACGGGGTTTTCCCCGTTAAATTCGGATGTAACTTTTCGAGTAGATGATTTTTCATATAAAAAACTTTTTCATCCGAGTTCGTATGCAAAAGTTATGCCCATTTTACAAATTCCAGAGAGATTTTGCAAATAAAGTCGAAATTCATATTTGTAAATTTTCCCAACAACTAGACCACATATCACATGGGAAACTTATTTTATTTTATTTTTTGACTTTTCCATCATTTTCTTTTGTTTTTTCTAAAACTGAAAAGGCGGTCCACGGGGCGGGGGGGGGGGGTAGAGTTTGAAAATGGGACCTTTAGTACCGGTTCGTGCCATGAACCGGTACTAATGCCTCAAAGCCCATTAGTACCGGTTGGTGGCACCAACCGGGACTAAAGGTCTAACCTTTAGTCCCGGTTGGTGCCACCAACCGGGACTAATGGGCATCGCACCCTTTAGTCCCGGTTCGTGGCACCAACCGGGACTAAAGGGCCCAGGTGAACCGGGACTAATGCCTTAGCCGCACGAACCGGGACGAATGCTCACATTAGTCCCGGTTCGTGACTGAACCAGGACTAATGTGAATACTGCACTGTGACCAAAGCCCTGTTTTCTACTAGTGTGCTCCTGGATGTTTTCGGGGTACATGGGTACATATAGGAGGAAGAAGTAGGTCGGTGGAGCAGCGAGGGGCCCATGAGGGTGGGGGGGCGCCCAGGGGGCAGGCGCGCCTCCCTGCCTCGTGGCCTCCTCGCTTCTTTCTTGACGTCCACTCCAAGTCCTCTGGATCACGTTTGTTCCAAAAATAACTCTCCCAAAGGTTTCATTTCGTTTGGACTCCGTTTGATATTCCTTTTCTGCGAAACACTGAAATAGGCAAAAAACAATTTGCACTGGGCCTTCGGTTAATAGGTTAGTCCCAAAAATAATATAAAAGTGCTTAGTAAAGCCCATTAAACATCCAAAATAGATAATATAATAGTATGGAACAATCAAAAATTATAGATACGTTGGGGACGTATCAATCATCCCCAAGCTTAATTCCTGCTCGTCCTCGAGTAGGTAAATGATAAAAACAGAATTTTTGATGTGGAATGCTACCTAGCATATTTCTCAATGTAATTTCCTTTATTGTGGCATGAATGTTCAGATCCAAAAGATTCAAGACAAAAATTTAATATTGACATGAAAATAATAATACTTCAAGCATACTAACAAAGCAATCATGTCTTCTCAAAATAACATGGCCAAAGAAAGTTATCCCTACAAAATCATATAGTCTGGCTATGCTCTATCTTCATCACACAAAGTATTTAATCATGGACAACCCCGATGACAAGCCAAGCAATTGTTTCATACTTTTGATGTTCTCAAACTTTTCAATCTTCACGCAATACATGAGCGTGAGCCATGGACATAGCACTATTGTTGGGGAACGTAGTAATTTCAAAAAAAAATCCTACGCACACGCAAGATCATGGTGATGCATAGCAACGAGAGGGGAGAGTGTTGTCCACGTACCCTCGTAGACCGAAAGCGGAAGCGTTAGCACAACGCGGTTGATGTAGTCGTACGTCTTCACGATCCGACCGATCAAGTACCGAACACACGGCACCTCCGAGTTCAGCACACGTTCAACCCGATGACGTCCCTCGAACTCTGATCCAGCCGAGTGTTGAGGGAGAGTTTCGTAAGCACGACAGCGTGGTGACGATGATGATGTTCTACCGACGCAGGGCTTCGCCTAAGCACCGCTACAGTATTATCGAGGTGGACTATGGTGGAGGGGGGCACCGCACACGGCTAAAAGATCAAACGATCAATTGTTGTGTCTCTAGGGTGCCCCCTGCCCCCGTCTATAAAGGAGCAAGGGGGGAGGTGTGGCCGGCCAGGAGGGGGCACGCCAGGAGGAGTCCTACTCCCACCGGGAGTAGGACTCCCTCCCTATTCCTTGTTGGATTAGGAGAAGAGGGGGAAAGAGGTGGAGGAGAAGAAGGAAAGGGGGGGCGCCGCCCCCCTCTCCTTGTCCTATTCGGACTGGGGGGTAGGGGCGCGCGGCCCTTGCCCTGGCCGCCTCTCCTCTTCTCCACTAAGGCCCACTATGGCCCATTAACCCCCGGGGGGTTCCGGTAACCCCTCCGGTACTCCGGTAAAATCCCGATTTCACCGGGAACACTTCCGATATCCAAATATAGGCTTCCAATATATCAATTTTCATGTCTCGACCATTTCGAGACTCCTCGTCATGTCCGTGATCACATCCGGGACTCCGAACAACCTTCGGTACATCAAAACATATAAACTCATAATATAACTGTCATCGAAACGTTAAGCGTGCGGACCTACGGGTTCAAGAACTATGTAGACATGACCGAGACACGTCTCCGGTCAATAACCAATAGCGGAACCTAGATGCTCATATTGGCTCCCACATATTCTACGAAGATCTTTATCGGTCAGACCGCATAACAACATACGTTGTTCCCTTTGTCATCGGTATGTTACTTGCCCGAGATTCGATCGTCGGTATCTCAATACCTAGTTCAATCTCGTTACCGGCAAGTCTCTTTACTCGTTCCGTAATACATCATCCCGCAACTAACTCATTAGTTGCAATGCTTGCAAGGCTTAAGTGATGTGCATTACCGAGTGGGCCCAGAGATACCTCTCCGACAATCGGAGTGACAAATCATAATCTCGAAATACGTCAACCCAACAAGTACCTTCGGAGACACCTGTAGAGCACCTTTATAATCACCCAGTTACGTTGTGACGTTTGGTAGCACACAAAGTGTTCCTCCGGTAAACGGGAGTTGCATAATCTCATAGTCATAGGAACATGTATAAGTCATGAAGAAAGCAATATCAACATACTAAACGATCGAGTGTTAAGCTAACGGAATGGGTCAAGTCATCACATCATTCACCTAATGACGTGATCCCGTTAATCAAATGACAACCCATGTCAATGGCCAGGAAACTTAACCATCTTTGATCAACGAGCTAGTCAAGTAGAGGCATACTAGTGACACTCTGTTTGTCTATGTATTCACACATGTATTATGTTTCCGGTTAATACAATTCTAGCATGAATAATAAACATTTATCATGATATAAGGAAATAAATAATAACTTTATTATTGCCTCTAGGGCATATTTCCTTCAACTATATGTGGAATAGAATGGTGGTTGTGAAGAAGACAAAATGGAGAAGATAGTTTCACATCAACTAGGCGTATCAACGGGCTATGGAGATGCCCATCAATAGATATCAATGTGAGTGAGTAGGGATTGCCATGCAACGTATGCACTAGAGCTATAAGTGTATGAAAGCTCAACAAAAGAAACTAAGTGGGTGTGCATCCAACTCGCTTGCTCACGAAGACCTAGGGCATTTTGAGGAAGCCCATCATTGGAATATACAAGCCAAGTTCTATAATGTAAAATTCCCACTAGTATATGAAAGTGACAACATAGGAGACTCTCAATCATGAAGATCATAGTGCTACTTTGAAGCACAAGTGTGGTAAAAGGATAGTAACATTGTCCCTTCTCTCTTTTTCTCTCATTTTTTTTTATTTTTTTATTTGGGCCTTTTTCTCTTCTTTTTTATGGCCTCTTTTTTTTTTCTTTTCTTTTCATCCGGAGTCTCATCCCGACTTGTGGGGGAATCATAGTCTCCATCATCCTTTCCTCACTTGGGACAATGCTCTAATAATGATGATCATCACACTTTTAATTACTTACAACTCAAAAATTACAACTCGATAATTAGAACAAAATATGACTCTATGTGAATGCCTCCGGCGGTGTACCGGGATATGCAATGAACCAAGAGTGGCATGTATGAAATAATTATGAACGGTGGCTTTGCCACAAATACGAGGTCCACTACATGATCATGCAAAGCAATATGACAATGACGAAACGTGTCATAATAAACGGAACGGTGGTAAGTTGCATGGCAATATATCTCGGAATGGCTATGGAAATGCCATAATAGGTTGGTATGGTGGCTGTTTTGAGGAAGGTATATGGTGGGTGTATGATACCGGTGAAATGTGCGCGGTATTAGAGAGGCTAGCAATGGTGGAAGGGTGAGAGTGCGTATAATCCATGGACTCAACATTAGTCATAAAGAACTCATATACTTATTGCAAAAATCTATTAGTTATCAAAACAAAGTACTACGTGCATGCTTCTAGGGAGATAGATTGGTAGGAAAAGACCATCGCTCGTCCCCGACCGCCACTCATAAGGAAGACAATCAATAAATAAATCATGCTCCGACTTCATCACATAACGGTTCACCATACGTGCATGCTACGGGAATCACAAACTTTAGAACAAGTATTTCTCAAATTCACAACTACTCAACTAGCATGACTCTAATATCACCATCTTCATATCTCAAAACAATTATCAAGTATCAAACTTCTCATAGTATTCAATGCACTTTATATGATAGTTTTTGTTATACCCATCTTGGATGTTCATCATATTAGGACTAATTTTATAGCCAAAGCAAACTACCATGCTGTTCTAAAAGATTCTCAAAATAATATAAGTGAAGCATGAGAGATCAATAATTTCTATAAAATAAAACCACCACCGTGCTCTAAAATATATAAGTGAAGCACTAGAGCAAGATTATCTAGCTCACAAGATATAAGTGAAGCACATAGAGTATTCTAATAAATTCCGATTCATGTGTGTCTCTCCCAAAAGGTGTGTACAGCAAGGATGATTGTGGTAAACTAAAAAACAAATACTCAAATCATACAAGACGCTCCAAGCAAAACACATATCATGTGGTGAATAAAAATATAGCCTCAAGTAAAGTTACCGATGGATGAAGACGAAAGAGGGGATGCCTTCCGGGGCATCCCCAAGCTCAGGCTTTTGGTTGTCCTTTAATTTTATCTTGGGGTGCCTTGGGGATCCCCAAGCTTAGGCTTTTGCCACTCCTTATTCCATAATCCATCAAATCTTTACCCAAAACTTGAAAACTTCACAACACAAAACTCAACAGAAAATCTTATGAGCTCCGTTAGTATAAGAAAACAAATCACCACCATAAGGTACTGTAATGAAATCATTCTTTATTTATATTGGTGTTAAACCTACTGTATTCCAACTTCTGTATGGTTCATACCCTCCGATACTAGCCATAGATTCATCAAAATAAGCAAACAACACACGAAAAACAGAATCTGTCAAAAACAGAACAGTCTGTCGTAATCTGTATCAAACGTATACTTCTGGAACTCCAAAAATTCTGAAATAAATTGCTGGACGTGAGGAATTTTTCTATTAATCAACTTCAAGAATAATCAAATCAATAGCACTCTCCAGTAAAAACTTGTAGCTAATCTCGTGAGCGCTAAAGTTTCTGTTTTTTACAGCAAGATCATAAAGACTTCACCCAAGTCTTCCCAAAGGTTCTACTTGGCACAAACACTAACTAAAACACAAAACCACATCTAAACAGAGTCTAGATAAATTATTTATTGAATAACAACAAGGAAAAATATTGGGTTGTCTTCCAACAAGCGCTTTTCTTTAAAGCCTTTTAGCTAGGCATTGATAATTTTAATGATGCTCACATGAAAGACAAGAATTGAAGCACAAAGAGAGCATCATAAAACATGTGACAAACACACTTAATTCTAACATACTTCCTATGCATAGGTATTTTATAAGCAAACAAATTATCAAGACAAGTAAATACTAGCATATGCAAGGAAGAAGTGAGAAACAATAGCAATCTCAACATAACGAGAGGTAATTCAGTAACTTGAAAATTTCTCCAACCATATTTTCCTCTCTCATAATAATTACATGTGGGATCATATTCAAATTCAACAATATAGCTATCATATAAAATTTTCTCTACATGATCCACATGCATGCGAAGTTGACACTCTTCCAAAATAGTGGGATTATCATTAACGAAAGTCATGACCTCTCCAAACCCACTTTCAATATTATTGGAAACACTATTACAATCTCATATTCATCATGGGGCTTAAATAAATTTTCAATATCATAAGAAGAATCACCCCAATCATGATCATTGCAACAAGTAGTATACATAGCAAAACTATCATCCCCAGGCTTAGGATTTTGCATATTATTAGCACAATTGTCATCAAGAGAATTTATAGTAATATTATTGCAATCATGCTTTTCATCGAAGGAACTACCAAGTATGGGCGCAGTAGCAACGATCTCATGTTTAACATAAGAAACTATAGCAAATTCATCTTCTTAAATATTGGCATCATGGCCACAAAAATAGCAAGCATCATGTTCATCAAGGGATATTTCAACCAAATCATCGGAATCATCATTATCTATAGATTCATGCATATCATTATTTTCTTCCAAAGCAATGGTCATTCTCTCAATAAATTCTTTGACATAGACATTATGATCATAGTTTTCATAGCAATATTTAAGTATGTCAAAATTTTCAGATTCGTAGAGAGTAGTGTCATACTTTTCAATCAAAGAAGCAACTTCATAAGCACCCTTAAAAGCAACAAATTCTTTAATTTGTTCAATATCATAGTAACTATAAACACCCTTTCCATAAGAATATAAGATTTCATTTTCATTAAACTCACATAGGTAGGGAAGGTGTTTTTTAGGGTTCTTAGAGCAACAAGTAAAATCATGAATTTCACAAAGATTCCAAGCATAACACAACAATCTGTTTATTTGATCCCATAAGAGTCTCCCTTTTTCAGACAAACGGTGACGCAAAAAATGAGCATGCTCATCTAAAGATTTCCCATCAACTAGCCTACTTGGGGTTTCAGCACGAGCGCAGAAGGATCGAAGATGATCCAAGTAGAACACTTTAAGTGGATCCATATCAATAGATTTTTAGCAAGCAAAGATGCAAGCAAATAGAAGGCACATGGTAACACAAGCAAACAATAGATCTGGCGAGAAAAAGGCAAGCGAAAAAGAAGGCGAATAAAACGGCAATGGTGAAGTGGGGGAGAGGAAAATGAGAGGCAAATGGCAAATAATGTAATGCGAGGGATAAGAGTTGTGATGGGTACTTGGTATGTCTTGACTTGACTTGGCAACTGCGCCAGAGATGGCTAGATGCTGGGAGATCAAATCTTGACTTGATTTGGCGTAAGCCTCCCCGGCAACGGCGCCAGAAATCCTTCTTGCTGCCTCTTGAGCTTGCGTTGGTTTTTCCCTTGAAGAGGAAAGGGTGATGCAGCAAAGTAGCGTAAGTATTTCCCTCAGTTTTTGAGAACCAAGGTATCAATCCAGTAGGTGGTTACACACAAGTCGCCTTATACCTGCACAAACAAATAAGAACCTTGCAACGAACGCGATAAAGGGGTTGTCAATCCCTTCACGGCCACTTAAAAAAGTGAGATTTGATAGAGATAATAAGATAAATATTTTTGGTATTTTTATGATAAAGACTGAAAGTAAAGAATGCAAAGTAAAAATAGATTGGAAACTTATATGATGGAAAATAGACCCGGGGGCCATAGGTTTCACTAGTGGCTTCTCTCAAGATAGCATAAGTATTACGGTGGGTGAACAAATTACCTCGAGCAATTGATTATGAGAATATCTAGGCATGATCATGTATATAGGCATCATGTCCGCGACAAGTAGACCGAAACGATTCTACATCTACTACTATTACTCCACACATCGACCGCTATCCAGCATGCATCTAGAGTATTAAGTTCATAAGAACGGAGTAACGCATTAGGCAAGATGACATGATGTAGAGGGATAAACTCAAGCAATAGATATAAACCCCATCTTTTTATCCTCGATGGCAACAATACAATACGTGCCTTGCTGCCCTTGTTGTCACTGGGAAAGGACACCGCAAGATTGAACCCAAAGCTAAGCACTTCTCCCATTGCAAGAAAGGTCAGTCTAGTAGGCCAAACCAAACTGATAATTCGAAGAGACTTGCAAAGATAACCAATCATACATAAAAGAATTCAGAGAAGATTCAAATATTGTTCATAGATAATCTTGATCATAAACCCACAATTCATCGGATCTCGACAAACACACCGCAAAGAGAATTACATCGAATAGATCTCCAAGAGAATCGAGGAGAAATTTGTATTGAGATCCAAAGAGAGAGAAGAAGCCACCTAGCTAATAACTATGGACCCGAAGGTCTGTGATAAACTACTCACACATCATCGGAGAGGCTATGGTGTTGATGTAGAAGCCCTCCATGATCGATTCCCCTCCGGCGGAGCGCCTGAAAAGGCCCCAAGATGGGATCTCACGGGTACAGAAGGTTGCGGCGGTGGAAATAGGGTTTCGTGGTGCTCCTGGATGTTTTCGGGGTACATGGGTATATATAGGAGGAAGAAGTAGGTCGGTGGAGCTGCGAGGGGCCCACGAGGGTGGGGGCGCGCCCAGGGGGCAGGCGCGCTTCCCTTCCTCGTGGCCTCCTCGCTTCTTTCTTGACGTCCACTCCAAGTCCTCTGGATCACGTTTGTTCCAAAAATAACTCTCCCGAAGGTTTCATTCCGTTTGGACTCCGTTTGATATTCTTTTTCTGTGAAACACTGAAATAGGCAAAAAACAGCAATTTGCACTAGGCCTTTGGTTAATAGGTTAGTCCCAAAAATAATATAAAAGTGTTTAGTAAAGCCCATTAAACATCCAAAACAGATAAAATAATAGCATGGAACAATCAAAATTTATAGATACGTTGGAGACGTATCAGTGCCATACCTCATGTGCACGTCCTCAGAAAAACAACATATGGGCCACGTCATCCGCGTGTGTAGAGCAGATTTGGCACTGTCCTGAGTTAGAAATATGTCTGTTTGCAAGAACACAGCAGCATGGGATCGCATTATGAAGGCATCGCCATAACAAAATCTTTACCTTGGCTGGTACCTTCAGGTTCCAAAATCGCTTCCAGACAGGATGTACTGACGATCCACTAATTCCTGAGGGGTTACCATTACCTGCCGCATGGTATTCCTCCCATTGCCTGTAGTAAGCAGACCGAACACTGAAAATTCCAGATTTCGTCAGATGCCATGCAATAAAATCTTCAGTCTCATGTTGAAATATAGGAATTTGTAAAATTCTTTCAGTGTCAATGTGCCTGAAGTTATCTCGAATAAGTATTTCATCCCACTCTCCTATTATAGGGTTGATGAGTTCGTTCACCTTCATCAATACACAGTTACCTCATACAGTAACTATCTTCCTAGATGAACTGTTTGGGATCCAGCAGTCATCCCAAATATTGATTTTATTACCATCTCCAACTCTCCATATACAACCCTTCTTAAAGGTTTGTATCCCTGCCCAAATACTTTGCCATGCATAAGATGAACCCTTTTTCAGCTCAAATTCAATAAATCACCAGATAGATAATATTTTGATCTCAAAACCTTGGTGCAAAGAGAGTCATAATTATCAATTAGCCGCCAACATTGCTTACCTAGCATGGCCAAGTTAAAACTTTGAATATCTCTGAAGCCCATTCCTCCTCTCTCCTTAGGAATACGCATCTTCCACCATGCAAACCAATGCATTTTCCGTTCATTCTTGCCATCTCCTCACCAGTAATGCGAAATAGCATCAGTGATCCCCTTACAATTTTTTTCGGGAATTTGAATACCCCCATCGCATAGGTAGGGATGGCTTGAGCCACCGCCTTTATCAATGCCTCTTTCCCACCATAGGATAAAGTTCTTTCTTTCCATCCATTTATAAGTTTCTGAATTCTTTCAATAAGGTGCTTAAAACAGTCAACCCCAATCATAGAGGGGATCCCTAGGTATTTGTCAGACAAAGATTCGGCCGTTATATCCAATATTTGGCAGATTTCAACTTTGTCTTCTACCTTACTACTCGGACTGAAATATATAAATGATTTGGCAGAACTTACCAATTGTCCTGAAGCAGTACAATATTCATCCAAAACTCTTTTCAGGGCAGTAGCATTCATAGTGTCTGCTTTTATTAGGATCAATGAATCGTCAGCAAAGAGTAGATGAGAGATGAATGGTGAGTCACGACAAACCTGAACCCCTTTCAGATTTCCAACTTCCTCCTCGTGAGCAATTAATGCAGATAAACCTTCAGCGCACAAGAGAAAGAGGTAAGGGGACAGGGGGTCCCCGACCCCTTGTAGGGTGGAAAGGATCGGTCTCGCTTGAGTTGAATCTCACCTTATATTGGATGGATATTACACATGCCATGATCAACTGAACCCAACGGTTGTCAAACCCCAGCTTCTTCCGTATGGCTTCCAAGAACACCCATTCGACACGGTCGTATGCTTTATGCATATCAAGTTTGACAGCGCAACAACCAGTTTTCCCCTTCTTCTTTTTCCTCAAAGTATGTAAACATTCATAGGCCACAATTACATTATGAGTGATTATACGACCTGGGACAAACGCACTTTGCGTTTCACTAATAATATCTGGAAGGAACACCTTGAGCCTTGCAGCTAACATTTTTGCAATCACTTTGTAGACCACATTACAAAGGCTAATGGGCTTAAATTGAGCGATCTTTTCAGGAGTCTCCATTTTAGGAATAAGGACTATGGTAGTGGTATTCCATCCTTCTGGAATTACTTTGCTATTTACTGCTTCAAGAACCTCTTTCACTAACTCATCACCCAGCAAATGCCAAAATTTCTTACAAAATATGGTGTGCAGGCCGTCCGGGCCAGGGGCTTTCATGTCTCCGATGCTAAATGGCGCCCTTTTAACCCCCTCTTCTGTGTACGGGGCTAGAAGTGCCTCGTTCATGTATTGAGTAACTTTTGGTTTCACTTTATCAAGTACCTCTTGGTTCGGTTCATGTACTTCTGCTGCAAACAGATTCTAAAAATAATTGTCAATCAGTTCTTTTATAGCTTCCTTATCCTCCTTCCAGTTCCCATACTCATCCATTAAGCGACGAATGAAATTACGTTTTTTCCTAGCCGAGGCAAAGTTGTTGAAGAAGTTGGAGTTTTGGTCCCCATTTTTGAGCCAGTTCGCTCTAGCTCGTTGTACCCAGTATATTTCCTCCTTCTCAATTGCCTCTTCTATTTCTATAAGCAAACATCACTGCCGATCTGCCGACTCGTCAATGAGTGGCCCCAATCGCAATTGTTCAAGCTCCTCCTTCAGCATCTTAATCCGGTGTTGTGGTGATTTCAGCACTGTACAGTCCCATTCATGAAGCTTCGTATGAACCATTGAAGTACGTTCAGCAAGGGTAGCCATAGTCGGCGTTCGCTCCCAGGCTTCTATGACGCGGGTCATCACCTCCTCTTCCTTTAGCCAGCGTGCCTCGAACTGCTCACGCATTGCATGCTGCTGGTCTTCATTCCCATCTCCTTCTGTTTCCAAAACAACCGGCCTATGGTCTGACTTTATATGTGGTGCATTTGTCATAATTTCTCCTGGGAACAGACCATGGAATCCACCATTACACACAGCCCTGTCCAGTCGTTCTCTCAGACAACGACGTCTCCAAGTGAACTGGTTGCCTTTAAACCCTATGTCTTGAAGCTCACAATCCACTAGTGCATCTTGAAATTGTTGCATCATCCTAACTTGCCCTGGAGCACCACCCTCCTTCTCATGTGAGTAAAGTATTTCGTTAAATTCTCCCATCACGACCCATGGGAGGGAAGATTAAAGATACAGGTTCCTCAAATAGTCCCATGAAAGATGTTTATCCTCCCACCGCTGTTCGCCATAGAACCCGGTTAGCCTCCATTCTTCTTCAGGTGACTTACCCACTTTAACATCAATAATTTTTTTCGTTTTTGCCAGAACTTCTATCACACAAGAATTGCGCCAAAACATTAGAAGGCCACCACTGGCCCCAACACTTTCCTCCACCTCAACATGATCCATTTTCAGTTTCCTCATTAGTTTCTCTGCCCTTACTGTATTCAGATGTGTTTCGGACAGAAAAAAACACATCAGGCCACCACTTCTTCTGGACGTCCAGAAGAGCTCTCTCTGCCTCAGCACTGGCCATACCGCGGCATTTCCAACATAGTATTTTCATTGCTCCCGGCGATCACCCTCTAGGGGAGTCGCCGATATACTTGACATATCTTGAGCAGAGTTGCTCTCATTCGACCTCAGTCTCTTTGGGTCATGGATTTTCTCTGGTGTACTCAGTAAGGTTTTGTCCACCTGATTAGCAGCAATATTCTCTATTAGATGTACCTTGTCATTCACAAATCCTGCCGGTGGAACCTGCGAGGGACCCACTAGGCGTGTAACCACCGTGCCATCTTGTGCTATCACGCGTTTCCTTGCAGAAGGTACAATAGCTCTGTCATTGAGATCGGTTCCCTTCAGACAATTCTCGTCATTTATGTCCATGTCAAGACTCTCCTGGGGGTTAGGATCTCCAGGTTTACCTCTCCCAATACCAGAACCTCCACCTCTTTCTCCTTCTCCACCTCTTGGCATTCTTCTCCCTATTTATCCTCTTCTGGTTGGATTATCAAAATTAACCAACAGCCACTCCCCCCACTCACATTCTTCCGGTCTGTGTGTACCATCTCCACATTCAGTCACAACATGGCCAACCAGACCGCAAAGGTCGCAAAAATCCGGCAGTTTCTCGTACTCCACAGGATGCTTCTTCGACTCCTTCAGAGTCAATGGGACAAAGCGAACTAAAGGCGTATTTAGCTTGATGAAAAGCCTAGCCCGTAGGTATTTCGTAGGATTCAGGCGGCCTTCATTAACAATAACCTTAATCGGGGGGATTCCAGCCTTCTTCGCTATCTTTGTTGCAAGCTCCGTCTTCTTCTTCAGCCCCTCTGGGATACCCATAATACGCGGCCAGACAGGGATCCGATCTAGTTTATATTCCTTCACGTTAGTGAGTCCATCATATTCCTCAATAACCACAGCTGCTCTACGGAATTCCCAAGGACCTCCGTTCATCACGCGAGTCCAGTCTCCCAGACACATAAACTAGGTGAGAAATAGGTTTGGCTCCAAGGTTTTGAAAGTAACACCTTGAGCAGACGACCATGCATTGCTTATTGCTTTGAACAGGGCTACATGGCTAAAGGATTTGGTAGTATGAACCCTAAAGATCCCAATCCATCTTGTTTCTTCTATCAGGCCTTCGATCTCACCCGACAGATCCAACTCTTCCTCCTCCTCACCATGCAGATTGAGGCCCTCAAACCGATCTTCCAAAATCTCCTCGACGTGCTGGTTCGCATCAGCATCACCGCCGCCTGACGCCGCGCCCGACAGAGCCGTTCTTACCGATTGGTCTGCCATGTTGCTCTTCCAAACAACGCCCCACCCCACCGTGCGAGCCCTCAAGGAATCAGGGTATAGGGAAATTGACGTGGAAAGTCACCGGTGATCGGTGATTTTTCGGTGAACTCTGACGTTGCCGCCAGAGAAAGTAGGGAACCATAGGACCGCCTAGGGGAAATTTTTTTGACGGCTATAATTTTACATGGATCTTAATGTAAGATCTCACGGATATAAACATCGACAGTCGATTAAGACTTAGCAAGAATATAAAAAAAATGTTTTTTCTCAACAACAGGAAAACCAATAATAATCTCGACGCACGTCATTGCGTGTTAACAAAAAAAATCTTGGCGATCACGATGCACGGACAGGCCGGCACTCTCCTCCTGGCTCCTGGGAGTGAGTAGAACTAGCTCGTCAACAAAACGTGAAACGTACCAGTCCCGCAGTCTGAAGCAACCAACGGCGTGACCTCGCACATTCTAAAAAACGTGATTCCGCAGGAATTCCTCTTGCAGTAATAAATCCATCGAAATCAGGTTAAGTACCCGGAAAACGATGGAAATCAACCGACTGATTTCAGCGCGTCGTAAGCCGCCTCGTTTTCGTGACACGTGTCCCCTCACACGCTCTCCCCCTACCTCCGCATAACCACTCATCCCTGGCATCCTTATCCTTTCCCGTCCCCCGACCCGGCCTCCATACTCGACCCCACCTCACCCCCCGCCCTCGCCATCGACGACGCGCCTCCTCTACTGTAGCGGCGACCCGAGATCCGCCCTTCCCCGACGACCATGCCGGTGGCGCAGGCGGGAGGGCAACTCGTGCCCGCGGACAGCGCCTCGTCCCGCAGGAACCGCCGCCGCCAGAAGAAGTCCTCCAACGCCAACGCCGCGGCCGCGGCTGCCCCCGTGGTCGCTGTTCCGGCGCCGGTGCCGCCCACGCCGATGCAACGCCTCTTCGACACCAGCCACGAGGTCTTCGCCGGCTCCGCCACCGGCTTCGTCCCCCCGCCCGACGTCGTCGCCCGCCTCGCCGCAATCCTCAGTGAGCATCCCCTCTAGCGCCGTCATGCTACGTGGGGGTCACCGGTGCTGCTATGGTGGAGCTGCAATGCAACACCGGTGGCGGAGCTGCAACGCTGCGTGCATGGACCTCAAGTCAACGGCGGCGTGGCAGAGCTGCGATGCAGCGCGTGTACTGCTGCGATGGAGCATGGACAGACGGCTGCCGGTGCTGTGATGGAGCAGCTCCCTTGCTGCTATGGAGCATCGCCGGACCACCGGCGCTGCGATGAAGCAGCTCCCTTGCTGCTATGAGCATCGCCGGACCACCGGCGCTGCGATGAAGCAGCTCCCTTGCTGCTATGGAGCATCGCCGACGCGCCGCAGCTGCGATGCAGCGGGCGGTGCTGCAATGGAGCTGCACCGGCAGCTGCAATGGAGCTTCACCGGCAACGCCTGGAGCTGTGATGCAGCGGGCGGTGCTGCAATGGAGCTTCACCAGCGACCTGAGATATGCGATGGAGCTTCACCTGCGACCTGACTCTCGGTGCTGCAGTGCAGAGCGCTTGCCGGCAGAGTCGGGTGCTACTATGGAGTGCCGCTGCACGGTGTTGAAGCTGCAGTGAAGCCTCGTCCATGGTCGTCGGCCGGCGAGGGATGCGGCGCTGCTTTTCCCACGACGACACACTTTCGTTTGCTCCCGTCGTCGCTGCATTGAGAGGAGGGGACGACCCCGCGAGATGATGTTGACCAAATCCAACGGGTGGCGAGAGTCGGATCTGATGGCCCAGGACCCGACGGATTTCTTAGAGAAATCAGTCGGTTGACGCCTAGCAGCGGCCTAAGTACCCGCCTCTTGACGCTTGGAACGTCTGAGGTCATTTTTTTTCCTCTTCTTTTTTGACCGGACGACAGGTTAATTTCGTGTCCAGATTGTGTGACACTGACCCATACGCGCCCGGCGGTTTTATCCGGGCAGGCAACGTCGCAGTAGTGCCCGATTCTGCAACGTCATACGGGACGAGTACGAAAACGTAACACGAATTAAGTGCCAGGAAGAAACGCAGCGCAGTTACGCAGGCGATCGATCTTGGGTGTAACGCATCGCCACGCCATCGGCTCCGTCCGATGAGCGCCCCCTATAAAATGTTGTACCCTCGCCTTTGTTTCTCTTCACCCCACACCGTTCTTGACTAGTCCGGTGAAGCCAGCCATGGCTTCCAAGATCGCCAGCATGTCCTCCTCCCTTGTGGCGCTCCTCCTTGGCGTGCTGCTGCTCTCGCGCGGCGGCATCAGCAACGCGGCGCGGCACCTGGAGGAGGCGGAGGTGCCGCCTGATCTCCCGGCACCTCTGCCCAGGCCGGACGTGCTGCCGCCGCTGCCCAGACCCGACGTGCTGCCAAAGCCGGAGCTGCCGCCGCTGCCCATACCCGACGGGCTGCCCAGGCCGGAGCTGCCGCCGTTGCCCATACCGGACGTGTTGCCAAAGCTGCCGTTGCCGGAGCTGCCGCCGTTGCCTACGCCTGACGTGCTGCCGGTGCCGGAGCTGCCGCCGCTGCCCAAACCTGACGTGGAACCAGCGCCAGAGTTGCCACCATTGCCCAAGGGTGAGGAGCGACCGAAGACGGAGCTGCCCCCGCTGCCAACGGGTGAGATCGCACCAGAACCGGCTCTGCCGCCTCTTCCTACAGGCGACCTTCCGCCCAAAGGGCTACCCAAGATAGACGAGCCGACGAAGACGGAGTTGCCTCCACTCCCGACCGGTGACCTTCCGCCGAAGCCAGAGGTCGAGCTGCCACCCAAGACAGAGGAGCCACCGAAGCCGGAGCTGCCACCCAAGACAGAGGAGCCACCGAAGCCGGAGCTGCCTCCACTCACTACCGGTGAGCTTGCACCGGAGCCGGCGCAGCCGCCACTGCCCAAGCCCGCGGAGCCAAAACCATGATCACTCAACCACGAAGGATTCCATGCATGGTGCATGATATATTTTGAGTCCTCTGTCCATGACGAGCTAGCGTAGCCTGCCTGCCATCCACGATTTGTTTCTACGTCCCTGTTGAGTTGTTGAGAATGTTTGAGATCGTATCCATACATATATAATACTCCCTCAGTCCCATAATGTAAGACGTTGTAAAACGTTTTTTGATTCTAGTCTAGTGTCAAAAAATGTCTGACATTATGAGACGGAGGGAGTATACTAATTAAACCGTCATCACGTGTAAGATCGATTCACCGGATGTTTATTTCAAGTCGGTCTTAAAATTGTCAAGTTAATTATTGGAAAACCGAGCGAAAACTATCACATCATTCCCGGAAAAACAGGGCAATCAAGACGACCTCGCGACCCACAATGCACGCACGCCGTCGAGATTGCAAACGGGTGTCATCGTCATACACCACCGCAAGGGAAACTCAGACCCCATCATTTACGACCATCGATGTAGCCTTATCCACAAACGACGTGCACGATGTGCCTAGGCCAGCCAATGCCAAACAGCCAGCCGCGCAGCTCCGACTCTGTCGACGAGCATCACAGGAGAAAAGCTCTGGGCTTGCACCGATCCAGCACCGAAACCGACCACCCAACTCGTGTCATTATCACCGCATGGGACCCTGCACAGCAGATCCGACTTGAGGAAGACAAAGTGAAGCCCGGCGACCCCTTGAGCACGCCATATGAAGCCGGCTACCAAAACACAACTACAAACTAGCTCTGCCCAAAGTCGCCAGCATTACCTCACAAGAAGCAGAGTAAACATCCACATCGTTGGACGAACACTTATAGACCGCGATGTCGTGCACATCTAACCCGTCGAAAGCACAACCGGGGCCAAGGACTCCAAAACGGATCCTTGAAGAGGGAATACGGCCACTAAAAAGGGCAAAAATCTATAAGTGTGCAAACGAGCTCGAAACTGGATGAAACTTGGAACGGTGTCTTCATAGGACCCTTGTAGGGTGTGGTAAAAATTTAAGAGTGTTACGGCAGAAAACTTTACGCATTTCTTGTATAATTCGAACACTCTCCGGCGAAGTGTCAACGTTTCACACAGAAACCTTGACATGCCACACACAAATTCAACTTCAAACTTTTTACATGATTAAATACACACCATTATAAGCCCCATGCTCAAATCTAGTCACTTTTTGAGTCGGTTTGCTATTTTTGAAGCATCAACTGATTTTCCGGCCATTAAAAAGGACAAAAAAGCTCTGAGCGTGCAAACGAGGTTGAAACTAGATGAAATTTGGCATGGTGTCTTCATAGAACCCTTGTAGGTGTGATAAAAATTTGAGAGCGTTTATGCAAAAAATTGACTCACTTCATGTACAAATTGACCACACTTCGGCAAAGTGTCAGCGTTATGAACGAAAAAGCGTCGTCTGCCACACATGAATCAATTTTTATTCCGATTCCAACTTCAAATTGTTTCCAATGATTAATATACACCATTGGAATTCTCATGCTCAAATTTGGCCACTTTTTGAGTTGGTTTGTTGTTTCGGAAGCATTAACTGATTTTTCAGCCACTGGAGAGGGCAAAAAGCTCTGAGCGTGCAAACAAGCTTGAAGCTGGATGAAAGTTTACATGATCTCTTGATAGGACCCCTGTAGGGTGTGACAAAAATTTGAGAGCATTAAGGCAAAAAAATTGATGTACTTGGTGTATAAATCGAACACTCCTCCACGAAGTGTGCGCGCTCCGAATGAAAACCACCACCTGCCACATACAAATCAATTTTTATTCATGATTTCAACTTCAAAAAATTTCCATGTTTAATACACACCATTTGAAAGCCCCATACTCAAATTCGAGACTATTCTGTGTTTAGTAAATATATTTTTTTCAAGGATTTTTTGAGCTTAAGATATGTGTGGCGGGCGGCTAATAATGCCCGCCATTGCAAACTTTTGGAAATTAAGAAAAAATTGAGCGAAAAGTTAGCCGCCGCCCCCGCGTCGCCGCGACGGGCGACTCGGGGGAAAACCTAGCCGCCGCCCAGAGGTCCCCCACTCCGCCGCCTCCCACCGCATCACCGCCACAAGAGGGCCGCCGGCGAAGCCGTGCCGCCCGGGGATGGTGGCGGCGGGGCGGTCTCGGCCCTGGTGCGCGCCGCGGCGCCCCTCCTCCCAGATCTGTTCTGCGCGACGCGAGCTGCCTCTCTTCCTGCTGCTGCTTTGTCCCCTGCTCGTCCGGCTCGGCGACGCGGCCATGGCCCGCGCTTGCTCCTCCCTTGCCCGTCCCTTGGCCTCCTGGTGCAGGTCTCCCTCTTGCTGTTGCTGGTTGGGTTCAGGCGCTGGGGTGGATGCGAAGGCGCTTCGGCAAGGATGGCCGAGACTGGCCCTGCCTTGGTGTAGGCCGATCTCCGACGGCGTCGTCCTCCGAGCTGCGGTGACGGCTTAGGCAAGATGTTCCTGTGGTCATGGTGGTTTTCTCGGCGTGTGCTTGAGGCCCGTGGCGGATTCTCCGTCGGCGCTGCTCCGGTCCCGGCGGCCCTGGACCTGCGTCCTCCAGCATCCACGGCTCGCCGGAGTCTCTGCCGGCGCAGCTTTGCCCCCGGCGTTTTGGTTGTTGCGTCCCCTCCAGCTCCTTTGCATGTCGGTGTTTCGGCGCCTCAATCCCCGGCAGCTCGGAGCTGCGTTCTCCGGCTCCAGCTTGTCGACGTTGCCGGTAGCCTCCCCCCTCCACGTCGGCTCTCTGCTCCGCTGTCCCGCCCTGACCACATTGGCGCCTCATCCTTGAGCCAGATCCAAAGCTCGCGTTTTTGTCGATGCCCTGTGCCATCCTATGACAGCAGATGCAGCCCCACTCCTCCTAGGGTGGCGGCCTTGACTAGTGGCCTGACTTCATCATCTTCGAATCCTGCTTTGGCGACAAATGGGATTGCTCGGACTTAGGCCGGGGCGAAATCCCTGCTCGGCTTGCCGATGCTGGCAGCGGCGGCACTCGCGGGTGTCGTGTCCCTTCTTGGAGGCGTTTCCATGGCCTTTATCCGAGCCCCTATTTGAGCAACGAGGAAATCTCAGGTCCGGTTCTTCGGATCAGATGGCGGCGACGTCACGACGTCGTTCCCCTTCTTGAAGGCGCCATCATGCTTGCTCTAGGCATCCCCAATATTTGGCTTTTGAAATGCTGGATGTCGCACTAGTTTGGCTTGGCTCCCTAGTTCTTGGCTTTGTGGGTTAGGCAGTGTTTTTCTCTTTTTGGGCTGAGCATCCCTTGTCTCTGCTCTGGGTGCCATGTTCACGTCTTCTTGCGTTCGTGTCATGTGTTGTATCCTCCTCTCATTCTGCTTATTTCTATCAATAAAATGATACGCAAGCTTTGTGTATTCGAGAAAAAAGGAAAAAATGAGCGCGGGTTGCCGACTATTATTGTGGCGGGCATGTTGTTTGGTCTGCCTCGACGAATTTGTAGCAGGCACTTATTCTCTGCCCGCCTTTGCTAATTTATTTTATCCCATGGGTAAATTTGTAAAATATATGAATGGCGGTGGTATTTTTCGGCCGCCAGTGTTGTTCAGATAGCAGTCCGGTAATCTTTTTGCCCGTTACTGAGACATTTTAAAAATAGATGTGGCGGGTGTCTAATCTCACCCACCACTAAATTGAGCCCACCTAAAAGCTTTTCTGCAGTGCCTAGAACTATTGTCTCTCCTTCCACTACCGTTGTCGTAATAATGCGTAGCTCATTGACCTACCCACAATCACTGACCTAATAGTCGCCTCCCGGCATCAGAGACTAACGTCGTTGCATCGTTTCCCTACCCCTCGAACCCCCTATTCTCCCGTGTAGGTGATCCTCTTCGCACCCGCGCCATCTGTTGGGGAACGTTGCATGGGAAACAAAAATTTCCTACGTTCACCAAGATCAATCTAGGAGATGCACATCTACGAGAGGAGATATTGGATCTACATACCATTGTGGATCGCTAAGCAGAAGCGTTAGGAAACGCGGTTGATGTAGTCGAACGTCTTCGCGATCCAATCACGATCCGTCCACGAACTCCCGATCAAGTGCCGAACGGACGACACATCCGAGTTTAGCACACGTGCGGCTCGGCGGCGTCTTGTCCTTCTTGATCCAGCAAGTGAGAGAGAGGGAGTAGATGAGATCGGGACCAACACGACTATATGGTGGTGGTGGTGGCAGCGAAATTCCGGCAGGGCTTCGCCAAGCGCGTACCGGTGAAACGTGGGAGGAGTTGGGAGAGGTAACGGGCAAGGGTCGAAGGGTGGCTGCCCCCAATGCCTCCCCACCTTTATATAGGTGTGGAGGGGGCTGGTGGCTTGCCCTCTAACTCTAAGGCCCTAGGGTCGTTGGCCAAAGGGGAGGAAGGAAATCACACCTTTTCTTCCCCACCGATCGCTATCCCCTCCTTTTTAGGGATCCTGATCTTATCCCCTTGGGATATGCTAATATTCCTTTTAAGGGAGGATATTGATGCACCTAGACTAGGGTTGTGGGGACTTTCCCCACTACCCACGTTCATGTGGGTCCCTGCTACCTCTTGAGTATGCGTTGGTTTTCCCTTGAAGAGGAAAGGGTGATGCAGCAATGTAGCGTAAGTATTTCCCTCAGTTTTGAGAACCAAGGTATCAATCCAGTAGGAGACAACGCACAAGTCACCTAGTACCTGCACAAACAATCAAGAACCTTGCAACCAACGCGATAAAGGAGTTGTCAATCCCTTCACGGTCACTCGCAAAAGTGAGATCTAATAAAGATAGTAAAGAAAATATTTTTGGTATTTTTGTTGTATAGATTGGAAAGTAAAGATTGCAAAATAGTAAAGAGATGTGATGTAAATAAAAGAGATGCAATATAATAAGAAAGAGACCCGGGGGCCATAGGTTTCACTAGTGGCTTCTCTCAAGATAGCATGTATTACGGTGGGTGAACAAATTACTGCCGAGCAATTCATAGAAAAGCGCATAGTTATGAAGATATCTAAGGCAATGATCATGAATATAGGCATCACGTCCGTGTCAAGTAGATCGAAACGATTCTGCATCTACTACTATTACTCCACACATCGACCGCTATCCAGCATGCATCTAGAGTATTAAGTTCACAAGAACAGAGTAACGCATTAAGCAAGATGACATGATGTAGAGGGATAAACTCAAGCAATATGATATAAACCCCATCTTTTTATCCTCGATGGCAACAATACAATACGTCCTTTGCTGCCCCTACTGTCACTGGGAAAGGACACCGCAAGATTGAACCCAAAGCTAAGCACCTCTCCCATTGCAAGAAAGATATATCTAGTAGGCCAAACTAAACCGATAATTCAAAGAGACTTGCAAAGATATCTAATCATGCATATAAGAAGTCAGAGAAGAACCAAATAATATTCATAGATAATCTTGTTCATAAATCCACAATTCATCGGATCTCGGCAAACACACCGAAAAGAGTATTACATCGAATAGATCTCCAAGAACATCGAGGAGAACTTTGTATTGAGAATCAAAGAAAGAGAAGAAGCCATCTAGCTAATAACTATGCACACAAAGGTCTGTGGTAAACTACTCACGCTTCATCGGAGAGGCAATGGTGTTGATGTAGAAGCCCTCCGTGATCGATTCCCCCTCCGGCAGATCGCCGAAAAAGGCCCTAAGATGGGATCTCACGGGTACAGAAGGTTGCGGCGGTGGAAAAGTGGTTTTGTGGCTCTCTGTGATTGATCTAGGGTATAAGAGTATATATAGGCGAAAGAAGTACGTCGGTGGAGCTACGAGGGGCCCACGAGGGTGGGGGTGCGCCTACGCCCCCTGGGCGCGCCCTCCTGCCTCGTGGCTGCCTTGTGGCCGCCTCGTAGAGTTCCAGACTTCAACTCCAAGTCTTCTGGATTGCTTTCGGTCCAAGAAAGATCATCGCAAAGGTTTCATTCCGTTTGGACTCTGTTTGGTATTCTTTTTGTGCGAAACTCTAAAATAGGCAAAAAAAATGGAAACTGGCACTAGGCCTCCGGTTAATAGGATAGTCCCAAAAATAATATAAAAGAGCATAGTAAAGCCCATTAAACATCCAAAACAGATAATATAATAGCATGGAACAATAAAAAATTATAGATACGTTGGAGACGTATGAAGCATCCCCAAGCTTAATTCCTGCTCGTCCTCGGTTAGGTAAATGATAAAAACAGAATTTTTGATGTGGAATGCTACCTAACATAATTATCAATGTAATTTTCTTTATTGTGGCATGAATGTTCAGATCTGAAAGATTCAAAACAAAAGTTTAATATTGACATAAAAGTAATAATACTTCAAGCATACTAATAAAGCAATCATGTCTTCTCAAAATAACATGGCCAAAGAAAGCTATCCCTACAAAATCATATAGTCTGGCTATGCTCTATCTTCATCACACAAAGTATTTAAGTCATGCACGACCCCGATGACAAGCCAAGCAATTGTTTCATACTTTTGATGTTCTCAAACTTTTTCAATCTTCACGCAATACATGAGCGTGAGCCATGGACATAGCACTATAGGTAGAATAGGATGGTTGTTGTGGAGAAGACAAAAAGGAGAAGATAGTCTTACATCAACTAGGCGTATCAACGGGCCATGGAGATGCCCATCAACAGATATTAGTGTGAGTGAGTAGGGATTGCCATGCAACAGATGCACTAGAGCTATAAGTGTATGAAAGCTCAAAATGAAACTAAGTGGGTGTGCATCCAACTCGCTTGCTCACGAAGACCTAGGGCATTTTGAGGAAGCCCATCATTGGAATATACAAGCCAAGTTCTATAATTAAAGATTCCCACTAGTATATGAAAGTGACAACATAGGAGACTCTCTATCATGAAGATCATGGTGCTACTTTGAAGCACAAGTGTGAAAAAAGGATAGTAGCATTGCCCCTTCTCTCTTCTTCTCTCATTTTTTTTATTTGGGCCTTTCTCCTTTTTTATGGCCTTTTTTTATTTTTGTCTGGAGTCTCATCCCGACTTGTGGGGGAATCATAGTCTCCATCATCCTTTCCTCACTGGGACAATGCTCTAATAATGAAGATCATCACACTTTTATTTACTTACAACTCAAAAATTACAACTCAATACTTAGAACAAAATATGACTCTATGTGAATGCCTCCGGCGGTGTACCGGGATGTGCAATGAATCAAGAGTGACATGTATGAAAAATTTATGAAGGTGGCTTTTCCACAAATATGATGTCAACTACATGATCATGCAAAGCAATATGACAATGATGAAGCGTGTCATAATAAACGGAACGGTGGAAAGTTGCATGGCAATATATCTCGGAATGGCTATGGAAATGCCATAATAGCTAGGTATGGTGGCTGTTTTAAGAAAGGTAAATGGTGGGTTTATGGTACCGGCGAAAGTTGCGCGGTACTAGAGAGGCTAGCAACAATGGAAGGGTGAGAGTGCGTATAATCCATGGACTCAACATTAGTCATAAAGAACTCACATACTTATTGCAAAAATCTATTAGTTATCGAAACGAAGTACTACGCGCATGTTCCTAGGGGGATAGATTGGTAGGAAAAGACCATCGATCGTCCCCGGCCGCCACTCATAAGGAAGACAATCAAAAAATAAATCATGCTCCAACTTCATCACATAACGGTTCACCATACGTGCATGCTACGGGAATCACAAACTTTAACACAAGTATCTCGCAAATTCACAACTACTCAACTAGCATAACTCTAATATCACCATCTTCATATCTCAAAAATATCATAAGGAATCAAACTTCTCATAGTATTCAATGCACTTTATATGAAAGTTTCTATTATACCCATCTTGGATGCCCATCATATTAGGACTAATTTTATAGCCAAAGCAAATTACCATGCTGTTCTAAAAGACTCTCAAAATAATATAAGTGAAGTATGAGAGATCAATAATTTCTATAAAATAAAACCACCACAGTGCTCTAAAAAGGTATAAGTGAAGCACTAGAGCAAAATTATCTAGCTCAAAAGATATAAGTGAAGCACATAGAGTATTCTACTAAATTCCGATTCATGCGTGTCTCTCCCAAAAGGTGTGTACAGCAAGGATGGTTGTGGTAAACTAAAAAGCAAAGACTCAAATCATACAAGACGCTCCAAGCAAAACACATATCATGTGGTGAATAAAAATATAGCCTCAAGTAAAGTTACCGATAGACGAAGACGAAAGAGGGGATGCCTTCCGGGGCTTCCCCAAGCTTAGGCTTTTGGTTGTCCTTGAATTTTACCTTGGGGTGCCTTGGGCATCCCCAAGCTTAGGCTCTTACCACTCTTTATTCCAAAATCCATCAAATCTTTACCCAAAAACTTGAAAACTTCACAACACAAAACTTCAACAGAAAATCTCATGAGCTCCGTTAGTATAAGAAAATAAACCACCACTTTAAGGTACTGTAATGAACTCATTCTTTATTTATATTGGTGTTAAACCTAATGTATTCCAACTTCTCTATGGTTCATACCCCCGATACTACTCATAAACATCAAATAAGCAAACAACACACGAAAAACAGAATATGTCAAAACAGAACAGTCTGTAGTAATCTGACTTGTTCGAATACTTCTGGAACTCCAAAAATTCTGAAATAAATTGGTGGATGTGAGGAATTTGTCTATTAATCATCTGAAAAAATAGTCAACCTAAAAGCACTCTCCAGTAAAATATGGCAACTAATTTCGTGAGCGCTAAAGTTTCTGTTTTTTACAGCAAGATCGCAAAGACTTCACCCATGTCTTCCCAGAGGTTCTACTTGACACAAACACTAATTAAAACATAAAACCACATCTAAACAGAGGCTAGATGAATTATTTATTACTAAATAGGAACAAAAAGCAAAGAACAAAAAAAATTGGGTTGCCTCCCAACAAGCGCTATCGTTTAACGCCCCTAGCTAGGCATTGATAATTTCGATGATGCTCACATGAAAGACGAGAATTGAAGCACAAAGAGAGCATCATATAGCATATGAAAAACACATCTAAGTCTAACATACTTCCTATGCATAGGCATCTTATAGGCAAATAAATTATCAAGACAAGCAAAAACTAGCATATGCAAGAAAGAAGTCAGAAACAATAACAATCTCAACATAACGAGAGGTAATTTAGTAGCATGAACTTTTCTACAACCGTATTTTCCTCTCTCATAATAATTACATGTGGGATCATATTCAAATTCAACAATATAGCTCTGACATAAAATTTTCTCTACATGATCCACATGCACGCAAAGTTGACACTCTTCCAAAATAGTGGGAATATCGTTAACTGAAGTCATGACCTCTCCAAACCCACTTTTATCAAAAACTTCATAAGATTGAACATTCTCCAAATATGTGGGATCTAAAGTTGACACTCTTCCAAACCCACTTTCAATATTATTGCAAACATTATTATCAATCTCATATTCATCATGAGGCTTAAATAATTTTTCAAGATCACAAGAAGAATCACCCCAATCATGATCATTGCAACAAGTAGTGGACATAGCAAAACTAGCATCCCCAAGCTTAGGGTTTTGCATATTATTAGCACAATTGGCATTAACAGAATTTATAATAATATCATTGCGATCATGCTTTTCATTCAAGGAGCTATCGTGAATCACTTCATAAATTTCTTCTTTCAACACTTCATCACAATTTTCAGATTCATGAATTTCAAGCAAAACCTCATAAAGATAATCTAGTGCACTCAACTCACTAGCAATTGGTTCTTCATAATTGTATCTTTAAAAAGATTAGCAAGGGGATGAGGATCCATAACAATAGATTTTCAGCAAGCGAAGATGCAAGCATATAGAAGGCACATGGCAACACAAGCAAACAAAAGATCTAACGAGAAAAAGGTGAACAGAAAAGAGGGGCAAAGGTTTTAGAAAATCATTTTAGAAGTGGGGGAGAGGAAAATGTGAGGCGAATGGCAAATAATTTAATGCGAGGGAGAAGAGTTTATGATGGGTACTTGGTATGTCTTGACTTCGCGTAGGTCTCCCCGGCAACGGCGCCAGAACTCCTTCTTGCTACCTCTTGAGCATGCGTTGGTTTTCCCTTGAAGAGGAAAGGGTGATGCAGCAAAGTAGCGTAAGTATTTCCCTTAGTTTTGAGAACCAAGGTATCAATCCAGTAGGAGACAACGCACAAGTCACCTAGTACCTGCACAAACAATCAAGAACCTTGCAACCAACGCGATAAAGGGGCTGTCAATCCCTTCACGGTCACTCGCAAAAGTTAGATCTAATAAAGATAGTAAAGTAAATATTTTTGGTATTTTTGTTGTATAGATTGGAAAGTAAAGATTGCAAAATAGTAAGCGAGATGCAATGTAAATAAAAGAGATGCAATATAATAAGAAAGAGACCCGGGGGCCATAGGTTTCACGAGTGGATTCTCTCAAGATAGCATGTATTACGGTGGGTGAACAAATTACTGCCGAGCAATTGATAGAAAAGCGCATAGTTATGAAGATATCTAAGGCGATGATCATGAATATAGGCATCACGTCCATGTCAAGTAGATCGAAACGATTCTGCATCTACTACTATTACTCCACACATCAACCGCTATCCAGCATGCATCTAGAGTATTAAGTTCATAAGAACAGAGTAACGCATTAAGCAAGATGACATGATGTAGAGGGATAAACTCAAGCAATATGATATAAACCCCGTTTATCCTCAATGGAAACAATACAATATGTGCCTTGCTGCCCCTACTGTCACTGGGAAAGGACACAACAAGATTGAACCCAAAGCTAAGCACTTCTCCCATTGCAAGAAAAATCAATCTAGTAGGCCAAACTAAACCGATAATTCGAAGAGACTTGCAAAGATATCAAATCATGCATATAAGAATTCAGAGAAGAACCAAATAATATTCATAGATAATCTTGTTCATAAATCCACAATTCATCGGATCTCGGCAAACACACCGCAAAAGAGTATTACATAGAATTGATCTCCAAGAACATCAAGGAGAACTTTGTATTGAGAATCAATGAGAGATAAGAAGCCATCTAGCTAATAACTATGGACCCGAAGGTCTGTGGTAAACTACTCACGCTTCATCGGAGAGGCAATGGTGTTGATGTAGAAGCCCTCCGTGATCAATTCCCCCTCCGGCAGATCGCCGGAAAAGGCCCCAAGATGGGATCTCACGGGTACAGAAGGTTGCGGCGGTGGAAAAGTGGTTTTGTGGCTCTCTGTGATCGATCTAGGGTATAAGAGTATATATAGGCGAAAGAAGTACGTCGGTGGAGCTATGAGGGGCCCGCGAGGGTCGGGGCGCGCCCTCCTGCCTCGTGGCCGCCTCGTAGAGTTCCAGACTTCAACTCCAAGTCTTCTGGATTGCTTTCGGTCCAAGAAAGATCATCGCGAAGGTTTCATTCCGTTTGGACTCCGTTTGGTATTCCTTTTCTGTGAAACTCTAAAATAGGCAAAAAAACAGAAACTGGCACTGGGCCTCTGGTTAATAGGTTAGTCCCAAAAATAATATAAAAGAGCATATTAAATCCCATTAAACATCCAAAATAGATAATATAATAGCATGGAACAATCAAAAATTATAGATACGTTTGAGATGTATCCGTCCCCCATGTAGGTGGGCCCCACTCCGGAACCTTGTAGAACCGTCCCGGTACAATACCGAAAAAACTCAAACTTTTTCCGGAACCCCGATAACAACTTTCCATATATGAATCTTTAACTTTGGACTATTCCGGAGCTCCTCGTGATGTCCCATCCGGGACTCCAAACAACCTTCGGACTTTCCACTATTAATATCTCAATACTACCCTAGCGCTACCAAACGTTAAGCGTACGACCCTACAGTTTCGAGAATCATGTAGACATGACCGAGACTCCTCTTCGGTCAATAACCAATAGCGGGACCTGGATGCCCATACTGATTCCTACATATTCCAGAAAGATCTTTATGGGTTGAACCAAGATGTCAAGGATTCAGTTAATCCCGTATACAATTCCCTTAGTCCGGCGATATGTTACTTGCCCGAGATTCGATCGTTAGTATCTCCATACCTAGTTCAATCTCGTTACCGGCAAGTCTCTTTACTCATTCCGTAATACAAGATCCCGTGCCCAACTCTTTAGTCACATTTCTTGCAAGCTCCTTGTGATGTTGTATTACCGAGTGTGCCCTGGGATACCTCTCCATCACACGGAGTGACAAATCCTAGTCTTGATCTGCGCCAACTCAACAGACACCCTCGCAGATACCTGTAGAGCATCTTTATAGTCACCCAGTTGTTGGGGAACGCTGCATGATAATCCCCAAGTGCAGGGAATCATCGTAGCAATTCCCAATGGTGGAAGTGATAAGTATGGAGTGTCGAACCCACAAGGAGCTAAAGGTAAGATCAATATTCTCTCAAGTCCTATCTGCCACTGATACGACTCTACGTACGCCGAACGTTTGCTTCCAACTAGAAACGAGAAATAAAACTACGTTGTGGGTATGAAGAGGATAACTTTGCATGATATCGGAGAGATAAAACATAAAAGTAGGTGCTGTTATCATAAAGTTAGAATATATTACTAAATATTATAAATAGCGAGTGTGGAATAATGATGGGTCGGTGTGCGGAATTATCCTAGGCAATTGTTAACAAGATCGGTAATCACTATTGCAATTTCATATGAGGGAGAGGCATAAGCTAACATGCTTTCTATTCTTGGATCATATGCACTTATGATTGGAACTCTAGCAAGCATCCGCAACTACTAAAGATCATTAAGGTAAAACCCAACCATAGCATTAAAGCATCAAGTCCCCTTTATCCCATACGAACAACCCCCTTACTCGGTTTATGCTTCTGTCACTCAAGCAACCCACTATAAGCGAATCATAAACGTATTGCAACACCCTACAGCGGGAATCCCTCACGCTTGCGCGACACGGAGGGCACAATAGGACAGTGCTACCTCTTGAGCACTGCGTTGGTTTTCCCTTGAAGAGGAAAGGGTGATGCAGCAAAGTAGCGTAAGTATTTCCCTCAGTTTTTGAGAACCAAGGTATCAATCCAGTAGGAGGCTACGCGCGAGTTCACCGCACCTACACAAAACAAATAAAACCTCGCAACCAACGCGATAAGGGGTTGTCAATCCCTACACGGTCACTTACGAGAGTGAGATCTGATAGATATGATAGGATAATATTTTTGGTATTTTTGTGATAAAGATGCAAAGTAAAAAGCAAAGGCAACAACAAAGTGTTGTAAGATTAATATGATGAAGATAGACCTGGGGGCCATAGGTTTCACTAGTGGCTTCTCTCAAGAGCATAAGTATTTTACGGTGGGTGAACGAATTACTGTTGAGCAATTGACAGAATTGAGCATAGTTATGACAATATATAGGTATGATCATGTATATAGGCATCACATCCGAGACAAGTAGACCGACTCCTGCCTGCATCTACTACTATTACTCCACTCATCAACCGCTATCCAGCACGCATCTAGAGTATTAAGTTCATGAAAACAGAGTAACGCCTTAAGCAAGATGACATGATGTAGAGGGATAAATTCATGCAATATGATAAATACCCCATCTTGTTATCCTCGATGGAAACAATACAATACGTGCCTTGCTGCCCCTACTGTCACTTGGAAAGGACACCGCAAGATTGAACCCAAAGCTAAGCACTTCTCCCATTGCAAGAAAAAACCAATCTAGTAGGCCAAACCAAACTGATAATTCAAAGAGACTTGCAAAGATAACCAATCATACATAAAAGAATTCAGAGAAGATTCAAATATTGTTCATAGATAATCTTGATCATAAACCCACAATTCATCGGTCTCAACAAACACACCGCAAAAAGAAGATTACATCGAATAGATCTCCACAAGAGAGGGGGAGAACATTGTATTGAGATCCAAATAGAGAGAAGAAGCCATCTAGCTAATAACTATGGACCCGAAGGTCTGAGGTAAACTACTCACACTTCATCGGAGGGGCTATGGTGTTGATGTAGAAGCCCTGCGTGATGGATGCCCCCTCCGGCGGAGCTCCGGAACAGGCCCCAAGATGGGATCTCGTGGGTACAGAAGGTTGCAGCGGTGGAATTCGGTTTTTGGCTCCTGTTCTGATCGTTTGGGGGTACGTATGTATATATAGGAGGAAGAAGTACGTCGGTGGAGCATCATGGGGCCCACGAGGGTGGAGGGCGCGCCCTGGGGGGTGGGCGCACCCCCTACCTCGTGGCCTCGTGGAAGCTTCTCTTACATAGGGTCCAAGTCTCCTGGATCATGTTTATTCCAAAAATCACGCTCCCGAAGGTTTCATTCCGTTTGGACTCCGTTTGATATTCTTTTTCCGCGAAACTCTGAAATAGGCAAAAAACAGCAATTCTGGGCTGGGCCTCCGGTTAATAGGTTAGTCCCAAAAATAATATAAAAGTGGATAATAAAGCCCAGTATTGTCCAAAACAGTAGATAATATAGCATGGAGCAATCAAAAATTATAGATACGTTGGAGACGTATCAAGCATCCCCAAGCTTAATTCCTGCTCGTCCTCGAGTAGGTAAATGATAAGAATGGAATTTTTGATGCGGAGTGCTACTTGGCATAATTTCAATGTAATTTTTCTTAATTGTGGTATGAATATTCAGATCCGAAAGATTCAAGATAAAAGTTCATATTGACATAAAAAATAATAATACTTCAAGCATACTAACTAAGCAATTATGTCTTCTCAAAATAACATGGCCAAAGAAAGTTCATCCCTACAAGATCATATAGTTTAGTCATGCTCCATTTTCGTCACACAAGAATGCTCTCATCATGCACAACCCCGATGACAAGCCAAGCAATTGTTTCATACTTTAGTAATCTCAAACCTATAAACTTTCACGCAATATATGAGCGTGAGCCATGGAAATAGAACTATGGGTGGAATAGAGTATAATGACGAGGGTTATGTGGAGAAGACAAAAAGGAGAAAGTCTCACATCAACCAGGCTAATCAATGAGCTATGGAGATGCCCATCGATTGATGTTAATGCAAGGAGTAGGGATTGCCATGCAACGGATGCACTAGAGCTATAAATGTATGAAAGCTCAACAAAAGAAACTAAGTGGGTGTGCATCCAACTTGCTTGCTCACGAAGACCTAGGGCACTTGAGGAGGCCCATTGTTGGAATATACAAGCCAAGTTCTATAATGAAAAATTCCCACTAGTATATGAAAGTGACAAAACAAAAGACTCTCTATCATGAAGATTATGGTGCTACTTTGAAGCACAAGTGTGGAAAAAAGGATAGTAGCATTGCCCCTTTTTATTTCTTTTTTGGGCCTTCTTTTTTTATTTGGCCTTTCTCTTCTTCTTCTTTTATTGGGACAATGCTCTATTAAATGATGATCATCACACTTCTATCTATTTACAACTCAATGATTACAACTCGATACTAGAACAAAGTATGACTCTATACGAATGCCTCGGGCGGTGTACCGGGATATGCAATGAATCAAGAGTGACATGTATGAAAGAATTATGAACGGTGGCTTTGCCACAAATACTATGTCAACTACATGATCATGCTAAGCAATATGACAATGATGAATGTGTCATGACAAACGGAATGGTGGAAAGTTGCATGGCAATATATCTCGGAATGGCTATGGAAATGCCATAATAGGTAGGTATGGTGGATGTTTTGTACCGAAGAGGCTAGCAATGATGGAAGGGTGAGAGTGCGTATAATCCATGGACTCAACATTAGTCATAAAGAACTCACATACTTATTGCAAAAATCTGCAAGTCATCAAAAACCAAGCACTACGCGCATGCTCCTAGGGGGATAGATTGGTAGGAAAAGACCATCGCTCGTCTCCGACCGCCACTCATAAGGAGGACAATCAAAGAATACCTCATTACATAACGTTTACCATACGTGCATGCTACGGGACTTGCAAACTTCAACACAAGCATTTCTCAAATTCACGACTACTCAACTAGCACGACTTTAATATTATTACCTCCATATCTCAAAACAATCATCAAGCATCAAACTTCTCTTAGTATTCGACACACTCATAAGAAAGTTTTTACCATTCTTGAATACCTAGCATATTAGGATTATTTAAGCAAATTACCATGCTATTTAAGACTCTCAAAATAAACTAAGTGAAGAATTAGAGATCAATAGTTTCTATAAAACAAATCCACCACCGTGCTCTAAAAGATATAAGTGAAGTACTAGAGCAAAACTATATAACTCAAAAAATATAAGTGAATCACATAGAGTATTCTAACAAACTCCAAATCATGTATGGCTCTCTCAAAAGGTGTGTACAGCAAGGATGATTGTGGCAAACTAGAAAGCGAAGACTCAAATCATACAAGACGCTCCAAGCAAAACACATATCATGTGGTGAATAAAAATGTAGGTCCATGTAAAATAACCGATGGAAGTAGACGAAAGAGGGGATGCCTTCCGGGGCATCCCCAAGCTTTGGCTTTTTGGTGTCCTTAGATTATCTTGGGGGTGCCATGGGCATCCCCAAGCTTGGGCTCTTGCCACTCCTTGTTCCATAATCCATCAAAAATCTTTCACCCAAAACTTGAAAACTTCACAACACAAAACTGAACAGAAATCTCGTGAGCTCCGTTAGAGAAACAAAACAAAACACCACTTCAAGGTACTGTAATGAACTCATTCTTTATTTATATTGGTGTTAAACCTACTGTATTCCAACTTCTCTATGGTTTATAAACTATTTTACTAGCCATAGATTCATCAAAATAAGCAAACAACACACGGAAAACAGAATCTGTCAAAAACAGAACAGTCTGTAGTAATCTGTAACTAACGCAAACTTCTGGTACTCCAAAATATCAGCCAAAATCGGAAGACCTAGGCAATTTGTTTATTGATCAGCAGCAATTGGAATCAGTATTTTATCACGCTCTGGTGATTTTTAACAATTGTTTTTGTGAACAGAAACTTTCTGGAAATTACTGCAAGGTCAAATAACTATCATCCAAGAAGATCCTATAGGTTTAACTTGGCACAAACACTAATTAAAACATAAAAACACATCTAACCAGAGGCTAGATCAAAGATTTATTCCTAAACAGAAGCAAAAGAAAAAAACAAAAAAAATTGGGTTGCCTCCCAACAAGCGCTATCGTTTAACGCCCCTAGCTAGGCATAAAAGCATGGATAGATCTAGGTATTTCCATCTTTGGTAGGCAATCCATAAGTGGCTCTCATGATAGATTCATATGGCAATTTTATTTTCTTCCTAGGGAATTGTTCCATGCCTTTCTTTAATGGAAATTGGAATCTAATATTCCCTTCCTTCATATCAATAATTGCACCAATCGTTCTAAGGAAAGGTCTACCAAGAATAATAGGACATGAAGGATTGCAATCTATAAAAAGGACGATAAAATCTACGGGCACATAATTCCTATTTGCAACAATAATAACATCATTAATTCTTCCCATAGGTTTCTTAATAGTGGAATCCGCAAGGTGCAAGTTTAGAGAGCAATCATCAAAATCACGGAAATCTAGCAAATCGCACAAAGTTTTGGGAATAGTGGAAACACTAGCACCCAAATCACATAAAGCATAGAACTCATGATCCTTAATCTTAATTTTAATAGTTGGTTCCGACTCATCATAAAGTTTTCTAGGGATAGAAACTTCCAACTCAAGCTTTTCTTCATAAGATTGCATCAAGGCATCAACGATATGTTTAGTAAACGCTTTATTTTGACTATAAGCATGAGGAGAATTTAGCACGGATTGCAACAAGGAAATACAATCAATCAAAGAGAAATTTTCATAATTAAATTCCTTGAAATCCAAAATAGTGGGTTTAGCAACATCTAGGGTTTTGATTTCTTCATTCCCACTTTTATCAAATTTAGCATCAAGATCTAAAAACTCTGAATTCTTGGAACGCCTTCTAGGTAAAGGTGGATCATATTCAGTCCCATCATTATAAAGATTCATATTGCAAAACAAAGATTTAATAGGGGACACATCAATAACTTTTAGATCTTCATCTTTATTTTCATAGAAATTTGAAGAACACCCTTTCATAAAGCAATCTTTCTTAGCACGCATCCTAGCGCTTCTTTCTTTGCACTCATCAATGGAAATTCTCATGGCTTTGAGAGACTCATTGATATCATGTTTAGGAGGAATAGATCTAAGCTTTAAAGAATCAACATCAAGAGAAATTCTATCAATGTTCCTAGCCAATTCATCAACTTTAAGCAATTTCTCTTCAAGCAAAGCATTGAAATTCTTTTGCGAATTCATAAACTCTTTAACACTAGTCTCAAATTCAGAGGGCATCTTATTAAAATTTCCATAAGAATTGTTGTAGGAATTACCATAATTATTAGAGGAATTACTAGGATAAAGCCTAGGATTAAATTTTCCTCTATACGCGTTGTTACCAAAATTATTCCTACCAACAAAATTCACATCCATAGATTCATTATTATTCTCAATCAAAGTAGACAAAGGTATAACATTAGGATCAGAAGAAACACTCTTACTAGCAAATAATTTCATAAGTTCATCCATCTTTCCACTCAAAACGTTGATTTCTTCTATCGCGTGCACTTTTTTATTAGTAGATCTTTCAGTGTGCCATTGAGAATAATTGACCATAATATTATCTAGGAGTTTAGTAGCTTCTCCTAAGGTGGTTTCGATAAGAGTGCCTCCCGCGGCCGAATCTAAAAGATTTCTAGAAGCAAAATTCAATCCGGCATAAATTTTTTGTATAATCATCCACAAATTCAAACCATGAGTAGGGCAATTACGTATCATTAATTTCATCCTATCCCAAGCTTGTGCAACATGTTCATGATCAAGTTGCTTAAAATTCATAATATCGTTTCTAAGAGAGATGATCTTAGCAGGAGGAAAATACTTAGAGATAAAAGCATCTTTGCACTTGTTCCAAGAATCAATACTATTTTTAGGCAAAGACGAAAACCAAGTTTTAGCACGATCTCTAAGCGAAAAAGGAAATAGCTTCAATTTAACAATATCATTATCAACATCTTTCTTCTTTTTCATATCACACAAATCAACGAAGCTATTTAGATGAGTGGCGGCATCTTCACTAGGAAGGCCGGCGAATTGATCTTTCATGACAAGATTCAACAAAGCAGCATTGATTTCACAAGATTCAGTATCGGTAAGAGGAGCAATCGGAGTGCTAAGGAAATCATTATTGTTGGTATTGGTAAAGTCACATAATTTGGTATTATTTTGAGCCGTCGTGACAAACAAGCAATCCAACACACGAGCAAACAAAAAGCAAGCGAAAAAGAGGCGAACGAAAAAGAGAGGGCGAATAAAACGGCAAGGGTGAAGTGGGGGAGAGGAAAACGAGAGGCGAATGGCAAATAATGTAATGTGGGAGATAAGGGTTTGTGATGGGTACTTGGTATGTTGACTTTTGCGTAGACCTCCAAGGCAACGGCGCCAGAAATCCTTCTTGCTACCTCTTGAGCACTGCGTTGGTTTTCCCTTGAAGAGGAAAGGGTGATGCAGCAAAGTAGCGTAAGTATTTCCCTCAGTTTTTGAGAACCAAGGTATCAATCCAGTAGGAGGCTACGCGCGAGTCCACCGCTCCTACACAAAACAAATAAAACCTCGCAACCAACGCGATAAGGGGTTGTCAATCCCTACACGGTCACTTACGAGAGTGAGATCTGATAGATATGATAGGATAATATTTTTGGTATTTTTGTGATAAAGATGCAAAGTAAAATAAAAGCAAAGTAAAAAAGCAAAGGCAACAACAAAGTGTTGTAAGATTAATATGATGAAGATAGACCCGGGGGCCATAGGTTTCACTAGTGGCTTCTCTCAAGAGCATAAGTATTTTATGGTGGGTGAACGAATTACTGTTGAGCAATTGACAGAATTGAGCATAGTTATGAGAATATCTAGGTATGATCATGTATATAGGCATCACGTCTGAGACAAGTAGACCGACTCCTGCCTGCATCTAGTACTATTACTCCACTCATCGACCGCTATCCAGCATGCATCTAGAGTATTAAGTTCATGAAAACAGAGTAACGCCTTAAGAAAGATGACATGATGTAGAGGGATAAATTCTTGCAATATGATTAAAAAAACCATCTTGTAATCCTCGATGGCAACAATACAATACGTGCCTTGCTGCCCCTACTGTCACTGGGAAAGGACACCGCAAGATTGAACAAAAGCTAAGCACTTCCCCCATTGCAAGAAAAACCAATCTAGTAGGCCAAATCAAACTGATAATTCGAAGAGACTTGCAAAGATAACCAATCATACATAAAAGAATTCAGAGAAGATTCAAATATTGTTCATAGATAATCTTGATCATAAACCCACAATTCATCGGTCTCAACAAATACGCCGCAAAAATAAGATTACATCGAATACATCTCCACAAGAGAGGGGGAGAACATTGTATTGAGATCCAAAAAGAGAGAAGAAGCCATCTAGCTAATAACTATGGACCCGAAGGTCTGAGGTAAACTACTCACACTTCATCGGAGGGGCTATGGTGTTGATGTAGAAGCCCTCCGTGATGGATGCCCCCACCGGCGGAGCTCCGGAACAGGCCCCAAGATGGGATCTCGTGGGTACAGAAGGTTGCGGTGGTGGAATTAGGTTTTTGGCTCTTGTTCTGATCGTTTGGGGGTATGTAGGTATATATAGGAGGAAGAAGTACGTCGGTGGAGCAACATGGGGCCCACGAGGGTGGAGGGCGCGCCCTGGGAGGGTGGGCGCGCCCCCTACCTCGTGGCCTCGTGGAAGCTTCTCTTACGTGGGGTCCAAGTCTCCTGGATCATGTTTGTTCCAAAAATCACGCTCCCGATGGTTTCATTCCGTTTGGACTCCGTTTGATATTCTTTTTCTGCGAAACTCTGAAATAGGCAAAAAAACAGCAATTCTGGGCTGGGCCTCCGGTTAATCGGTTAGTCCCAGAAATAATATAAAAGTGGATAATAAAGCCCAATATTGTCCAAAATAGTAGATAATATAGCATGGAGCAATAAAAAATTATAGATACGTTGGAGACGTATCAGACAGCACCAAAATAAAACATACAACTCATACCAATCTATATCATCAATCAACCCTAAGACAAAGGATATCTACTCAAAACATCATAGGATGGCAACACATCATTGGATCATAATATGTGGAATAAAGCACCATGTTCAAGTAGGGATTATAACGGGGTGCGGGAGAGTGGACTGCTTAAAATAGATGGGGATGGTGATGATGATGGTGATGGTGATGAAGACGATCACCGCGCTGATGATTCCCCTCCCGATGACACTCCGGCGCCACCGAGAGAGAGGAGGAGAGGTTCTCCCCCTTGTGCTTCCTCCTCCATGGCCTCCCCCCTAGATGGGGAGAGGTTCTCCCTCTGGTCCTTGGCCTTCATGGCGATGATGGCCCCTCCGGGATCCTCCTTCATGGCCTCCGGTGATGATGGCCCCCTCCGGCAGGGTGCCAGAGAGGGCCTAGATTGATTTCTCGTGGCTACAGAGGCTTGCGGCGGTGGAACTTCCAATCTAGGTTAATTTATGGAGGTTTCTGTATTTAGAGGAGAAGTTGGTGTCAAGAACAAGTCAGGGGGCCCTCGGGGAGTCCACGAGGCAGGGGTGCGCCCCAGGGGGGTGGGCGCGCCCCCCACCCTCGTGGGGCCCACGAGACTCCACTCCGGTAGATTCTTGTTCCAGTGTTTTCATATTTTCCAGAAAAATTATCCGTTGATTTTCATCGCATTCCGAGAACTTTTATTTCTGCACAAAAGCAACACCCCGGTAGTTCTGCTGAAAACAGCGTCAGTCCGGGTTAGTTCTAATCAAGTCATACCAAAATCATATAAAACTATTGTAAACATGGCATGAATACTTCATAAATTATAGATACGTTGGAGACGTATCAGCATCCCCAAGCTTAATTCCTACTCGTCCTCGAGTAGGTAAATGATAAAAGAAATAATTTATGAAGTGTGAATGCTAGCAAGTGCATAAGTTTGATCATTGGTAATTCAAATCACTTTTTCTAGCATGATTATATATCATAACAGTAGCTCAACTCATTAAACTTCTCATGATCAAGTAACAAGCTATTCACATGTTAAAGTTTAGACCATAAACTTTCTTGAAAACTAAAAAACGGTGCTCTTAGTCATCAAACAATTGCAATTCATCTTATTTTCAGGAAGGGTCTATGTTAGAGCTTTGATTCAGCAAACTCCACATACTCAACTATCATTTAATCTTTCACAATTGCTAACACTCACGTGATATTTATGGGTTCAAAGTTTTAATCGGACACAGAGAAAGATAGGGGCTTATAGTTTCGCCTCCCAACCTTTTACCTCAAGGGTAATGTCAACAATAATAGTTTATGAAAACCTACATCCAAGTGGATATATATATCCGGATCGCTCCAACACAAAGTGCTTGCCAAAGGAAAAATGTAAAAAGGAAAGGTGAAAATCACCATAACTCTTGTATAAGGTTAGAAGGTAAAAGTAAAAGATAGGCCCTTTGCAGAGGGAAGCAGAGGTTGTCATGCGCTTTTAAGGTTGGATGCACAAAATCTTAATGCAAAAGAAAGTCACTTTATATTGCCTCTTGTGATAGAGACCTTTATTATGCAGTCCGTCGCTTTTATTTCTTCCCTATCACAAGTTCGTATAAAGCTTATTTTCTTCGCACTAATAGATCATACATATTTAGAGAGCAATTTTTATTGCATGCACCGATGACAACTTACTTGAAGGATCTTACTCAATCCATAGGTAGGTATGGTGGACTCTCATGGAAAAACTAGTTTAAGGGATATTCGGAAGCACAAGTAGTATCTCTACTTGGTGCAAAGAATTTGGCTAGCATGAGGGGGAAAGGTAAGCTCTGCATGTTGGATGATCCATGGCAATATACTTTATTTCGGATATAAGAAAACATAACCCATTACGTTGTCTTCCTTGTCCAACATCAACCTTTTAGCATGTCATATTTCAATGAGTGCTCGCAATTACAAAAGATGCCCAAGATAGTATATTTATATGTGAAATCTCTCTTCCTTCAATATTCTTTCATGAATTGTTCAAGTGACCAATTCTGCGTTTGCTAACCTTCAATAAGTTTACTACCTATACTTATTATGTGTGAAGTCATTACTCCCCATGTTATAAGCATATGAAACTTATATAAATTCAGATTTATGATATTCTATTCATTCAACTATTTACTCATAGGATATACGTGAAGCACGTGAGTAAATGACAAACTACTCCAAAAGACATAAGTGGAGGACACTGAGTAGTCAAATAATTAACTAGCCATGGGAGGATTCTTTTTCATTAAAGATTTCAGATCCAGTTATTTTATTCAAACAGCAAGTAAAATTGAAAATACACTCCAAGCAAAACACATATCATGTGACGAATAAAAATATAGCTCCGAGTAAGGTATACCGATAGTTTTGAAGACGAAAGAGGGGATACCTTCCGGGGCATCCCCAAGCTTAGGCGCTTGAGTCTTCCTTGAATATTACCTTGGGGTGCCTTGGGCATCCCCAAGCTTAGGGACTTTCCACTCCTTATTCTCCTCATATCGATATCTCACCCAAAGCTTGAAAACTTCAATCACACAAAACTTAACGGAACTTCGTGAGATAGGTTAGTATGATAAAGAGTAAACCATTCACTTTTGTACCGTCAAAGACAAGGTTCATAATTGTTCTCACACAATTCCTACTGTACCATATCATTTCTACAATTTATATTTTGAAATATAAGTCATAGAAACTAGAAAACAATCAAACTATGCAATGAAAACAGAATCTGTCAGAAACAGAACAGTCTGTAATGATTTGAACAGAAACCATACTTCTGCTACTCCAAAAATTATGAAACAAATTGGTGGACGTGAGTAATTTGTCTATTAATCCTCTGCAAAAAGAATCAACTCAAAAGCACTCTTGTGTAAAAAATGACAGCTAATATCGTGAGCGCAAAGTTTCTGTTTTTTACAGCAAGATCACATTAACTTTCACCCAAGTCTTCCCAAAGGTCTTACTTGGCACTTTATTGAAACAAAAGCTATAGAACATGATTAATACAGTAGCTTAATCATGTAAACACACAAAAACAGTAAGGGTAAATATTGGGTTGTCTCCCAACAAGCGCTTTTCTTTAATGCCTTTTAGCTAGGCATGATGATTTCAATGATGCTCTCATAAAAGATAAGAATTGAAACATAAAGAGAGCATCATGAAGAATATGACTAGCACATTTAAATATAACCCACTTCCTATGCCTAGGGATTTTGTGAGCACACAATTTATAGGAACAAGAATCAACTAGCATAGGAAAGCAAAACAAGTATAACTTCAAAACTTTAAGCACATAGAGAGGAAACTTGGTATTATTGCTACTCCTACAAGCATATATTCCTCCCTCATAATAATTTTCAGTAGAATCATGAATGAATTCAACAATATAACCATCACATAAAGAATTATTTTCATGATCTACAAGCATAGAAATTTTTCTACTCTCCTCATAAGCAAAATTCTTCTCATTCGGAATAGTGGGATCACTAATTCCTAAAGTTGACACTTTTCCACACCCGCTTTAGATGATAGTATTATTCATACTACAAAAGATATAAGTGAAGTTCATGGAGCATTCTACAATTAATATAGACTAACCAATATCCAAGCTCAAAATATGTAAGTGAAGCACACGAAGCATTCTATAAAACCATACTCAAAAGATTTAAGTGAAGCACAAAGAGCAATTCTATAAGATCATACTTAAAAGATATAAGTGAAGCACATGAAGTATTCTATAAATCAATGAAGGGCTATCTCATGCTAGCATGGTTCTTAAAGGAAAAACAAAAACACAAAGGACACAAATCATGTGAACAAAACAAAAACCGAGGTATACCGATATTTGTTGAAGAAGAAAGATGGGATGCCAACCGGGGCATCCCCAAGCTTAGATGCTTGAGTATCCTTTGAAATATTTACTTGGGGTGCCTTGGGAATCCCCAAGCTTCAACTCTTGCCTCTCTTTATTCTTCTCATATTGATAGATCCTCGATCTTCGAACACTTCATCCACACAAAACTTTAACAAAAACTTTGTGAGATCCGTTAGTGTAATAAAGCAAACTACCGCTTTAAGGTACTGTAATGAACTCATTATTTATTTATATTGGTGTTAAACCTACAGTATTCCAACTTATCTATGGTTCATACCCCCCGATACTAGCCATAGGTTCATCAAAATAAGCAAACAGCACGCGAAAAACAGAATCTGTCAAAAACAGGACAGTCTGTAGTAATCTGGAAGTTTAGTAAACTTATGTAACTCCAAAAATTATGAAATAAATTTGAAAATTTTAAAAATTTGTACAGAAGTAATGTGCAAAAAGTTTTAGACCCATTTGAGCTTCCAGTAAAAAAATGTAAAATCATGCGCTACAGCCAAAGTTTCTGTTTTTGTTCTGCACATAGTAAACAAGCAATCTAATCATCCTAAAACCAAAGCTTGGCACATTATTTTTATAATACAATGGATATACACAAGGGGATAATTATTTACAGAGAAAATTCCATGAAAAATTCTACATTTTTTCCGTGAGCATGAACACAAGTGCTCAAGGTCGACCCTCACTTCTTCAATGCATAACTTTCCAATCACTTCTCTTTTTGAAAAACTTTTTAGGCATGAAAGGCAAGTAAATTTTTTTGTATTTTCATTCTTTAAAATTTTTTTGTATGTTTCACCCACAACTAAACAGAAACAAAAGGAAAAACAAAATCTACTTAGTGGAGAAATCAAACAAGCACACACGAGAATATCAACCCCACGCTATTGCTCCCCGACAACGGCGCCAGAAAAGAGCTTGATAACCCCCAAGTGCAGGGAATCATCGTAGCAATTCCCAATGGTGGAAGTGATAAGTATGGAGTGTCGAACCAACAAGGAGCTAAAGGTAAGATCAATATTCTCTCAAGTCCTATCCGCCACTGATACGACTCTATGTATGCCAAACGTTTGCTTCCAACTAGAAACGAGAAATAAAACTACGTTGTGGGTATGAAGAGGATAACTTTGCATGATATCGGAGAGCTAAAACATAAAAATAGGTGCTGTTATCATAAAGTTAGAATATATTACTAAATATTATAAATAGGGAGTGTGGAATAATGATGGGTCGGTGTGCGGAATTATCCTAGGCAATTGTTAACAAGATCGGTAATCACTATTGCAATTTCATATGAGGGAGAGGCATAAGCTAACATACTTTCTCTTCTTGGATCATATGCACTTATGATTTGAACTCTAGCAAGCATCCGCAACTACTAAAGATCATTAAGGTAAAACCCAACCATAGCATTAAAGCATCAAGTCCCCTTTATCCCATACGCAACAACCCCCTTACTCGGGTTTATGCTTCTGTCACTCAAGCAACCCACTATAAGAGAATCATAAATGTATTGCAACACCCTACAGCGGGAATCCCTCACGCTTGCGCGACACGGAGGGCACAATAGGACAGCACAAAAAACATACAACTCATACCAATCTATATCATCAATCAACCCTAAGACAAAGGATATCTACTCAAAACATCATAGGATGGCAACACATCATTGAATCATAATATGTGGCATAAAGCACCATGTTCAGGGATTACAACGGGGTGCGGGAGAGTGGACCGCGTAAAATAGATGAGGTGGTGATGATGATGGTGATGTTGATGAAGACAATCACCGCGACGATGATTCCCCTCCCGATGGCACTCCGGCGCCACCGAGAGAGAGGAGGAGAGGTTCTCCCCCTTGTGCTTCCTCCTCCATGGCCTCCCCCCTAGATGGGGAGAGGTTCTCCCTCTGGTCCTTGGCCTTCATGGCGATGATGGCCCCTCCGGGATCCTCCTTCATGGCCTCCGGTGATGATGGTCCCCTCCGGCAGGGTGGCAGAGAGGGCCTAGATTGATTTCGCGTGGCTACAGAGGCTTGCGGCGGCGGAACTTCCGATCTAGGTTAATTTCTGGAGGTTTCTGTATTTATAGGAGAGGTTTGCATCGAGAACAAGTTAGGGGGGCCCTCGGGGAGTCCACGAGGCAGGGGGGCGCGCCCGCAGGGGGGTGGGCGCGCCCCCCACCCTCGTGGGGCCCACGGGACTCCCCTCCGATAGATTTTTGTTCTAGTATTTTTCATATTTTCTAGAAAAATTCTCCGTTGATTTTCATCGCATTCCGAGAACTTTTATTTCTGCACAAAAACAACACCACGGTAGTTCTGCTGAAAACAGCGTCAGTCCAGGTTAGTTCTAATCAAATCATACCAAAATCATATAAAACTATTGTAAACATGGCATGAATACTTCTTAAATTATAGATACGTTGGAGACGTATCATTGCATGGAAAACAAAAAAAATTCCACGCACACTCAAGATCTATCCATGGAGATGCATAGCTACGAGAGGGGAGAGTATGTCTACATACCCTCATAAACCGTAAAGCAGAAGCGTTTATCAGTGTGGTTGATGTAGTCAAACACCTTCGCGAGTCAACCACTCAAGTACCAAACATACGACACCTCCACGCTCAGCACACATTCAGCTCGATGACGTCCTCGCCTTCTTGATCCAGCAAGACGGGCGAAGTAGTAGATGAGTTCCGGCAGCACGACGGTGTGACGACGGTGGTGATGCAACTATATACACAGAGCTTCGCCGAGCACTACGAAAATATGATCGAGGACGAACTAGAGGGAGAGGGGAGCCGTACACGGCTTGGGGATCATGGTGTGTGTGGCCCCTCTCCCTCCACACACACACTATATATATAGGTGGGGGAGGAGGAGAGGCAGCCTAGGGTTCCCCCAAGGGGTCGGCGGCCACCTTGGGCCTTGCCCTAGCCCCCCTTGTCTTCTTAGGCACGTGGGAGAAGGCAGGGGAGGGTGGCGCCCCCCTCTTTCCTTTCTCCCATGAGGAGGGGAAGGCAGGAGGGGCTAGCCCTCCCCCTTTCCATCCCTAGGGCCGGCGGCCAGGGAGAGGGCGCGCCAGCCCCTTGTGGGCTGGTGTGTGCCTCCCCTTGGTCCATTAGGCCCATATACTTCCCGTAGGTCTCCCGGAACCCGTTCCGGTGTCCCGACGAATACCCGGTACATCCCGAAACCTTTCCGGTGACCAAATGGCATCGTCCTATATATCAATCTTTACCTCTAGACCATTCTGGAGCTCCTCATCATGTTCATGATCTCATCCGGGAGTCAGAACAACATTCGGTCGTCAACTCACATAACTCATACAATACTATATCGTCAACGAACGTTAAGCGTGCGGACCCTATGGGTTCGTGAATGATGTACACATGACCGAGACATCTGTCCGGTGAATAACCAATAGCAGAACATGGACGCCCATATTGGTTCCTACATATTCAACGAAGATCTTTATCGGTCGAACCTTTATGACAACATATCTAATTCCCTTTGTCTGTCGGTATGTTACTTGCCCGTGATTCGATCATTGGTATCTTCATACCTAGTTCAATCTCGTTACCGACAAGTCTCTTTACTCGTTCCGTAATACATCATCTCATAACTAACTCCTTAGTCACTTTGCTTCCAAGCTTCTTGTGATGTGTATTACCGAGGGGGCCCAGAGCTCCAATACATGGAGTGACAAATCCCAATCTCGATCCATGCCAACTCAACAGACACCTTCGGAGATACCTGTAGAGCATCTTTATGATCACCCAGTTACGTTGTGACTTTTGATAGCACACAAAGTATTCCTCCAATATCCGGTAGTTGCATGATCTCATAGCCGAAGGAATATGTATTTGACATTAAGAAAGCAGTAGCATTAAATTGAACGATCATATGCTAAGCTAATGGATGGGTCTTGTCCATCACATCATTCTCCTAATGACGTGATCCCGTTATCAAGTGAGAACACAGGTCCATGGTTAGGAAACCTTAACCATCTTTGATAAACGAGCTAGTCTAGTAGAGGCTTACTAGGGACACGGTATTTGTTTATGTATCCACACATGTATTTAAGTTTCCAATCAATACAATTATAGCATGAACAATAACCCTTTATCCTGAACAAGGAAATATAATAATAACAACTTTATTATTGCCTCTAGGGCATATTTCCATCAGTCTCCCACTTGCACTAGAGTCAATAATCTAGATTACATAGTAATGATTCTAACGCCCATGGAGTCTTGGTGCTGATCATGTTTTGCTCGTGAGAGAGGCTTAGTCACACTACAAACAAAATACACTTCAGTGATGATACGTGTTTGTCATAGTAGGTCGCGTTTTTTATCATGCATGTACATCCATGACAAATTTATGACAGAATCAAGATAGTCATACCTGTGCTGTCGTAGAAGTGTTCCATGACATTACCAAAATTATCATCACGGAAGTGTCCACTTCCACGACGATAAATCGCGCGCCACAGAAGTGCTTTCGTCAAGGGTGACCGACACGTGGCATCCACCGTAACGGAACACCGTTAAGCTATCGGGTCCAATTTTGGATCCGATAACCCGTTAACAGCCCCGACCAATGGGGATTTTCCACGTGTAAAATCATCATTGGCTGGAGGAAACACGTGTTGGCTCACCGTTGGGACAGATGTCATCCACTCATTGGACACAAAGCGCCTATGATACGTCGACACGTGGCACGGCCCAACAGAGGCCCATTCCTGTGAAAAGGCCGACCCGTTTTACTTGGTCAAAAGGTGGCGGGCCGGCCCACGGCAAGCCTGTTAACGTCCTGTTTGCATATAGCCCATTTACAGCCCGCTAACCCAGGGCCCGTTTACGGCCTAACCGAATTAGGCCCAGTAGCGTCATCTGGGCCGTCCAATATAATTCCAGCCCGTTTTAACTTCCGGCCCATGTATGGCCCATGACGTCTTTCGGCCCATATGAGGCCCTTATTACTCTCGGCCCATTAACAGCCGTGGTAAAACTGGCCCGTAATGAATAGTGTATCACTTTATACCCATTAAAGGCCCGTGGTGAAACTGGCCCGTAATGAACGGTGTATCACTTTATACCCATTAACGGCCCATTATTCCGTTGGGCCGTTTCCAGCCCATGTTATCTTTCGGCCTTCTCGGGGCCCATTTATTCTTGGGCTCATTTCCACATTCGTTTACTTACTGCCCGTTACTGTCATTTTCTGCTTGTGGGCCAAATTCAGCTCGTGGTTACAGTCGGCCCCTTTGTGGCCCGTTAATACGTTGGGCCGTTTTCATAGCGTCATCAAAATACGGCCGATTAACAACGGCCCGTTATGGTCGGCCCATGAACGGACGATTTCAACTCTAGCCCATTTTACGGCCATAATGTGGGCTATTATTGGCCCATGTTTAGCCAACCGATCATAAGCCCGTAGAAGGCCCATTGATGATACGGCCCATAGAAGGCCCATTGTGTCTACGGCCCGTATAAGGCCCATGTTTCTACGCCACGTAGAAGGCCCATTGTTTCTACGACCCTTAGAAGGCCCATTGTTTCTACGGCCCGTAGGAGGCCCATGTTAACTACAGTCGGTGGGCATCAAAGTTCGCCACCAGTGCAAATATAGGGAACACCCTACACTATACAAAACTGGCTTGCTGTTTTCTTCAGCCGGTGGCTGCACGTTAAGAAAAAAATTTGTATCGCACCAAAACAAATTACAACTATAAAACAAAAGGAAGGTTGGCATGAAAGTTAACTGTCCAGCAGATAAATGCACCACCAGAAGTTCAGAAGCTCAGTTCATTTGACCTGACTGTTACGTTTTCATGCTGTATTGTCCGATGGAGCACCATAACCTTTGCCTTCAGTTATCCTAGACTTCTGAACAACATAGCAAATGTCTGATAGTCTGGTTTCAAAACCATGCATATCTTGACAACATCGAACAATGTCTCTCCTTGTTTCACAAAGGGTCTCTGTTAGGGAATGGACTTGTGTCTGGAGCGCAGATACAACATTGTTTTGAGCTTGCATATCTTGATCATGAGGCAGTTTGGATGAGATTGCCTTAACAACCAACCCAGTATTATGCAGGAACGTGCTTTTCGCACTGTTAGTGGACAGGTACTGACCCACTGCAGCAAGAGCTGACATTGCGGTTATAGTTGTCTCGCCACCTTCAGAAGGTGGCGGTTCCACCATTTTTTCCATAGCTCGCTGAAAAGTTGTGGTTTTACATTAGTAGTACCAGAACAGAAGATATTAAGGAGGCAGCAAAACCAAACAAAATAGCTTTGGTCTATATACAGAACTTATTCTGGTGAAGCCATGTAAAATAATAGTTGTATTTTATTGCAAAGTACATAATAAACCAGGTTTCAAACATATGACCATGTACCATCGCTAATGTATTGTCTATTTCTTCACATTGTATTGAGGGCTAAGGATAAAGAGACGAAGTTTATAATACGGTAAGCATAGTATGACATCATTCATATCACAAAACAACTGAGAACAGACAAACAAGCAATTGTAACATTGTGTGGGCAAGTCCTGCACGGAACTAGATTACAGGTCAAGATCAAAGGAACATCACTCGTCTCTTTTAAACCTTGTAAGGTGCAATGATACGCACAATTGTGTATAAAATTGAAAAGAGTAATAGACATTGGTTGCAAACCATGCAGTTCAAGACACAAGTCAGAGTAAGTAGTAGTTAAAAGGCATGAGGATTAAGGACTTACAACAGCGGCTTTGACTGGTGTAGTCATGCCCTTCTTCTTGCTGGTGTGACAGTCCTTGAAGATTTCCACATCATTTGGTTCAGGTACCTTTTGGTCCTTGCGGGCTTTCCTCTGCATTTGGAACAAGTCAATATAGATCCGATAATATGGTACAACGAAAAGAGTAAAACAACAGCTAATTACAAGAGCCTCGCAGTGTACAATATAGCTACGAGATCCTGTCGTCTGTTGGAATTTCACTTTCGTACAGTTGGCCTTGTTCTTTGAACAGTTCACCTACAAGAAGATAGATTTGTGTGGCACATGCGTAAATAGGACTTCAACATGTTATCTGATGACATATATATAATGTACCTGATACTTCGGATCGGACCAGTGTTTAACGAGGCCTCTCCAGTCTTCATCAGATATACTTTCCACTTGAGATGTTTGGGCAAGTTCACTGTTAGCCTTGCCTTCAAAGTGAGTTTTCCTCAAGTTATACCGATACTGTCACACAGCAGACTTGAAAACATGGGTGCAAGCTTGTCTGGTTGCATCATCTTGGCTATCCAACTTGAACCTCATCTGTTGAAAATTATGGGAGTCTTATTATCAGCAACGTAGGAAGTATTAGACAGAGCAAGACGATATTACTAGTTTCCATACATAACCATACTTATAGATAAATGGTCGAGGAAGGTGTTGAACTGGGTGTCGTCTTTGTCATTCCTGTACTGAATCCATGTTGGGAGGATACGTACATGACACCTATCAGCAACCGCTGCCTCTGATACTAACTTGGCTGACTCTGTAGCATCACGTGGCCTTTTTAAACTGCCTCAAAACGGATCTCCATTCTTCCTCCTCTAGATTTAGTTAACCTATCGAGCATTATCCCTGATGTTTGTTTCCTCTTGCGCCTAGGTGCTAGTCCAACAACAAACATAGGAAGTGTTAGTGTACATCAAACTGTGAGACTACATATAAAGAAGCATGCAACTGTAACTTGACTCCAGCAACTACCTTCTTGCTGTTGAAGCTCACAAAGTTCATCTGATCTTGCCAACTCATCTTGTGTCAAGAGTGCTTCGGAAGTAGTGTCAGGTGGTGATACGTCTCCAACGTATCTATAATTTTTTATTGTTCCATGCTATATTATATTCTGTTTTGGACATTATTGGGCTTTATTATACACTTTTATATTATTTTTGGGACTAAACTATTAACCGGAGGCCCAACCCAAAATTGTTGTTTTTTGCCTATTTCAGAGTTTCGCAGAAAAAGAATATCAAACAGAGTCCAAACGGAATGAAATCTTCGGGAACGTGATTTTCAGAACGAACGTGATCCAGAGGACTTGGACCCTACGTCAAGACATCAACCAGGAAGGCACGAGGTAGGGGCGCGCCTACCCCCCCCCCCCAGGGCGCGCCCTCCACCCTCGTGGGCCCCCATTGCTCCACCGACGTACTTCTTCCTCCTATATATACCTACGTACCCCCAAACTACCAGATACGGAGCCAAAACCCTAATTCCACCGCCACAACCTTCTGTACCCATGAGATCCCATCTTGGGGCCTATTCCGGAGCTCCGCCGGAGGGGGCATCGATCGCGGAGGGCTTCTACATCAACACCATAGCCTCTCCGATGAAGTGTGAGTAGTTTACCTCAGACCTTCGGGTCCATAGTTATTAGCTAGATGGCTTCTTCTCTCTTTTTGGATCTCAATACAATGTTCTCCCCCTCTCTTGTGGAGATCTATTCGATGTAATCTTCTTTTGCGGTGTGTTTGTTGCCGATGAATTGTGGGTTTTATGATCAAGTTTATCTATGAACAATATTTGAATCTTCTCTGAATTCTTTTATGTATGATTGGTTATCTTTGCAAGTCTCTTCGAATTATCAGTTTGGTTTGGCCTACTAGATTGATCTTTCTTGCAATGGGAGAAGTGCTTAGCTTTGGGTTCAATCTTGCGGTGTCCTTTCCCAGTGACAGTAGGGGCAGCAAGGCACGTATTGTATTGTTGCCATCGAGGATAACAAGATGGGGTTTATATCATATTGCATGAGTCTATCCCTCTACATCATGTCATCTTGCTTAAAGCGTTACTCTGTTCTTATGAAGTTAATACTCTAGATGCATGCTGGATAGCGGTCGATGTGTGGAGTAATAGTAGTAGATGCAGGCAGGAGTCGGTCTACTTGTCTCGGACGTGATGCCTATATACATGATCATACCTAGATATTCTCATAACTATGCTCAATTCTGCCAATTGCTCAACAGTAATTTCTTCACCCACCGTAATACTTATGCTCTTGAGAGAAGCCACTAGTGAAACCTATGGCCCCCGGATCTATTTTCCATCATATTTAATCTCCCGACAACAAGCTATTTCTGATGCCGTTTTTACTTTGTTTACTTTACTTTGCATCTTTATCATAAAAATATCAAAAATATTATCTTATCATATCTATCAGATCTCACTCTCGTAAGTGACCGTGAAGGGATTGACAACCCCTTTATTACGTTGGTTGCGAGGATTTATTTGTTTGTGTAGGTGCGAGGGACTTGCGCGTGGCCTCCTACTGGATTGATACCTTGGTTCTCAAATACTGAGGGAAATACTTACGCTACTTTGCTGCATCACCCTTTCCTCTTCAATGGAAAACCAACGCAGTGCTCAAGAGGTAGCAAGAAGGATTTCTGGCGCCGTTGCCGGGGAGTCTACACAAAAGTCAACATACCAAGTACCCATCACAAACCCTTATCTCCCGCATTACATTATTTGCCATTTGCCTCTCGTTTTCCTCTCCCCCACTTCACCCTTGCCATTTTATTCGGCCTCTCTTTTCTCTTTTCCTCTTTTTACCCGTCTCCTGTTTGCTCGTGTGTTGGATTGCTTGCTTGTCACAATGGCTCAAGATAATACTAAATTGTGTGACTTCACCAATACCAACAACAATGATTTCCTTAGCACTCTGATTGCTCCTCTTACCGATACTGAATCTCGTGAAATCAATGCTGCTTTGTTGAATCTTGTCATGAAAGATCAATTCGTCGGCCTTCCTAGTGAAGATGCCGCTACCCATCTAAATAGCTTCGTTGATTTGTGTGATATGCAAAAGAATAAAGATGTGGATAATGATATTGTTAAACTGAAGATATTTCCCTTTTCGCTTAGAGATCCTGCTAAAGCTTGGTTTTCATCTTTGCCTAAAAATAGTATTGATTCTTGGAATAAGTGCAAAGATGCTTTTATCTCTAAATATTTTCCTCCCGCTAAGATCATCTCTCTTAGAAACGATATTATGAATTTTAAGCAACTTGATCATGAACATGTTGCACAAGCTTGGGAGAGGATGGAATTAATGATACGTAATTGCCCTACACATGGTTTGAATTTATGGGTGATTATACAAAAAAATTATGCCGGATTGAATTTTGCTTCCAGAAATCTTTTCGACTCGGCCGCGGGAGGCACTTTTATGGAAATCACTTTAGGAGAAGCTACTAAACTCCTAGATAATATTAAGGTTAATTATTCTCAATGGCACACTGAAAGATCTTCTAGTAAAAAGGTGCATGCGATAGAAAAAATTAATGTTTTGAGTGAAAAGATGGATGAACTTATGAAATTATTTGCTACTAAGAGTGTTTCTTCTGATCCTAATGATATGCCTTTGTTTACTTTGATTGAGAATAATAATGAATCTATGATGTAAATTTTGTTGGTAGGAATAATTTTGGTAACAACGCGTATAGAGGAAAATTTAATCCTAGGCCTTATCCTAGTAATTACTCTAATAATTATGGTAATTCCTACAACAATTCTTATGGGAACTTTAATAAGATGCCCTCTGAATTTGAGACTAGTGTTAAGGAGTTTATGAATTCGCAAAAGAATTTCAATGCTTTGCTCGAAGAAAAATTGCTTAAAGTTGATGAATTGGCTAGGAACGTTCATAGAATTTCTCTTGATGTTGATTCTTTGAAACTTAGATCTATTCCAGTTAAGCATGATATCGATGAGTCTCTCAAAGCCATGAGAATTTCCATTGATGAATGCAAAGAAAGAACCGCTAGGATGCGTGCTAAGAAAGATTGGTTTGTAAAAGCGTGTTCTTCTAGTTCCTATGAAAATAAAGATGAAGATCTAAAAGTTATTGATGTGTCCCCTATTAAATGTTTGTTTAGCAATATGAATCTTGATAATGATGGGACTGAATATGATCCACCTCTACCTAGAAGGCGTTCCAAAAATTCGGAGTTTTAAGACCTTGATGCTAAAATTGGTAAAAGTGGGATTGAAGAGATCAAAACTCTAGATATTAATGAACCCACTATTTTGGATTTCAAGGAATTTAATTATGATAATTCCTCTTTGATAGATTGTATTTCCTTGTTGCAATCCGTGCTGAATTATCCTCGTGCTTATAGTGAAAATATAGCTTTTACTAAACATATCGTTGATGCTTTGATGCAATCTTATGAAGAAAAACTTGAGTTGGAAGTTTCCATCCCTGGAAAACCCTATGATGAGTGGGAACCTACTATTAAAATTAAAATTAAAGATCATGAATGCTATGCTTTGTGTGATTTGGGTGCTAGTGTTTCCACGATTCCAAAGACTTTGTGCGATTTGTTAGGTTTCCGTATTTTGATGATTGCTCTTTAAACTTGCACCTTGCGGATTCCACCATTAAGAAACCTATGGGAAGAATTAATGATGTTCTTATTGTTGCAAATAGGAACTATGTGCCCGTAGATTTTATTGTTCTTGATATCGATTGCAATCCTTCATGTCCTATTATTCTTGGTAGACCTTTCCTTAGAACGATCGGTCCAATTATTGATATGAAGGAAGGAAATATTAGGTTCCACTTTCCGTTAAGGAAAGTCATGGAACACTTTCCTAGAAAGAAAATAAAATTACCATATGAATCTATCATGAGAGCCACTTATGGATTGCCTACCAAAGATGGCAATACCTAGATCTATCCTTGACTCTTTGCCTAGCTAGGGGCGTTAAACGATAGCGCTTGTTGGGAGGCAACCCAATTTTTTTTTAGTTTTTTGCTTTTTGCTTATGTTTAGGAATAAATATTTGATCTATCCTCTGGTTAGACTTGTTTTTATGTTTTAATTAGTGTTTGTGCCAAGTTAAACTTATAGGATCTTCTTGGATGATAGTTATTTGATCTTGCTGTAAATTCCAGAAACTTTCTGTTCACGAAAATAATTGTTAAAAATCACCTGAACGTGATAAAATATTGATTCCAATTGCTGCTGATCAATAAACAAATTGTCTAGGTCTTCCTATTTTGTCTGAATTTTTGGAGTTCCAGAATTTTGCGTTAGTTACAGATTACTACAGACTGTTCTGTTTTTGACAGATTCTGTTTTTCGTGTGTTGTTTGCTTATTTTGATGAATCTATGGCTAGTAAAATAGTTTATAAACCATAGAGAAGTTGGAATACAGTAGGTTTAACACCAATATAAATAAATAATGAGTTCATTACAGTACCTTGAAGTGGTGTTTTATTTTATTTTGCTAACGGAGCTCACGAGATTTTCTGTTAAGTTTTGTGTTGTGAAGTTTTCAAGTTTTGGGTGAAAGATTTGATGGATTATGGAACAAGGAGTGGCAAGAGCCTAAGCTTGGGGATGACCATGGCACCCCAAGATAATCTAAGGACACCAAAAAGCCAAAGCTTGGGGATGCCCCAGAAGGCATCCCCTCTTTCGTCTACTTCCATCGGTAACTTACTTGGAGCTATATTTTTATTCACCACATGATATGTGTTTTGCTTGGAGCGTCTTGTTTTATTTGAGTCTTTGATTTTTACTTTACCACAATCATCCTTTTTGTACACACCTTTTGAGAGAGACACACATGATTCGGAAATTATTAAAATACTCTATGTGCTTCACTTATATCTTTTGAGCTATATAGTTTGCTCTAGTACTTCACTTATATCTTTTAGAGCACGGTGGTAACTTTTGTTTTATAGAAACTATTATTCTCTCATGCTTCACTTAGATTATTTTGAGAGTCTTAAATAGCATGGTAATTTGCTTAATCCTAATATGCTAGGTTTTCAAGACTAGTAAAAACTTTCTTATGAGTGCGTTGAATACTAAGAGAAGTTTGATGCTTGATGATTGTTTTGAGCCATGGAGGTAGTGATATCAAAGTGGTGCTAGTTGAGTAGTTGTGAATTTGAGAAATACTTGTGTTGAAGTTTGCAAGTCCCGTAGCATGCACGTATGGTAAACGTTATGTAACAAATTTGAAACATGAGGTGTTCTTTGATTGTCCTCCTTATGAGTGGCGGTCGGGGACGAGCGATGGTCTTTTCCTACCAATCTATCCCCCTAGGAGCATGCGCGTAGTGCTTGGTTTTTGATGACTTGTAGATTTTTGCAATAAGTATGTGAGTTCTTTATGACTAATGTTGAGTCCATGGATTATACGCACTCTCCCCTTTCCATCATTGCTAGCCTCTTCGGTACCGTGCATTGCCCTTTCTCATATTGAGAGTTGGTGCAAACTTCGCCGGTGCATCCAAACCCCGTGATATGATACGCTCTTTCACACATAAAACTCCTTATATCTTCCTCAAAACAGCCACCATACCTACCTATTATGGCATTTCCATAGCCATTCTGAGATATATTGTCATATTGCTTTGCATAATCATGTAGTTGACATAGTATTTGTGGCAAAGCCACCATTCATAATTCTTTCATACATGTCACTCTTGGTTCATTGCATATCCCGGTACACCGCTGGAGGCATTCATATAGAGTCATACTTTGTTCTAGTATCGAGTTGTAATCATTGAGTAAATAAATAGAAGTGTGATGATCATCATTTTCTAGAGCATTGTCCCAAGTGAGGAAAAAAAGGGGGAGAAAGGCCATAAAAAAAGAAGGCCCAAAAAAAGGGAGAAAAAGAGAGAAGGGACAATGTTACTACCCTTTTTACCACACTTGTGCTTCAAAGTAGCACCATAATCTTCATGATAGAGAGTCCTTTGTTTTGTCACTTTCATATACTAGTGGGAACTTTTCATTATAGAACTTGGCTTGTATATTCCAACAATGGGCTTCCTCAAATGCCCTAAGTCTTCGTGAGCAAGCAAGTTGGATGCACACCCACTTAGTTTCTTTTGTTGAGCTTTCATATATTTATAGCTCTAGTGCATCCGTTGTATGGCAATCCCTACTCCTTGCATTAACATCAATCGATGGGCATCTCCATAGCTCATTGATTAGCCTCGTTGATGTGAGACTTTCTCCTTTTTTGTCTTCTCCACATAACCCCCATCATTATATTCTATTCCACCCATAGTGCTATATCCATGGCTCACGCTCATGTATTGCGTGAAGGTTGAAAAAGTTTGAGATTACTAAAGTATGAAACAATTGCTCGGCTTGTCATCGGGGTTGTGCATGATGAGAGATTCTTGTGCGACAAAAATGGAGCATGACTAAACTATATGATTTTGTAGGGATGAACTTTCTTTGGCCATGTTATTTTGAGAGGACATAATTGCTTAGTTAGTATGCTTGAAGTATTATTATTTTTATGTCAATATTGAACTTTTATCTTGAATCTTTCGGATCTGAATATTCATACCACAATTAAGAAGAATTACATTGAAATTATGCCAAGTAGCATTCCACATCAAAAAAATCTGTTTTTATCATTTAACTACTCGAGGACGAGCAGGAATTAAGCTTGGGGATGCTTGATACGTCTCCAACGTATCTATAATTTTTTATTGTTCCATGCTATATTATATTCTGTTTTGGACATTATTGGGCTTTATTATACACTTTTATATTATTTTTGGGACTAACCTATTAACCGGAGGCCCAGCCCAGAATTGTTGTTTTTTTGCCTATTTCAGAGTTTCGCAGAAAAAGAATATCAAACGGAGTCCAAACGGAATGAAACCTTCGGGAACGTGATTTTCGGAACGAACGTGATCCAGAGGACTTGGACCCTACGTCAAGACATCAACCAGGAAGGCAGGAGGTAGGGGGCGCGCCTACCCCCCAGGGCGCGCCCTCCACCCTCGTGGGCCCCATGTTGCTCCACCGACGTACTTCTTCCTCCTATATATACCTACGTGCCCCCAAACTACCAGATACGGAGCCAAAAACCTAATTCCACCGCCGCAACCTTCTGTACCCGTGAGATCCCATCTTGGGGTCTGTTCCGAAGCTCCGCCGGAGGGGGCATCGATCACGGAGGGCTTCTACATCAACACCATAGCCTCTCCGATGAAGTGTGAGTAGTTTACCTCAGACCTTCGGGTCCATAGTTATTAACTAGATGGCTTCTTCTCTCTTTTTGGATCTCAATACAATGTTCTCCCCCTGTCTTGTGGAGATCTATTCGATGTAATCTTCTTTTGCGGTGTGTTTGTTGAGACCGATGAATTGTGGGTTTATGATCAAGTTTATCTATGAACAATATTTGAATCTTCTCTGAATTCTTTTATGTATGATTGGTTATCTTTGCAAGTCTCTTCGAATTATTAGTTTGGTTTGGCCTACTAGATTGATCTTTCTTGCAATGGGAGAAGTGCTTAGCTTTGGGTTCAATCTTGCGGTGTCCTTTCCCAGTGACAGTAGGGGCAGCAAGGCACGTATTGTATTGTTGCCATCGAGGATAACAAGATGGGGTTTATATCATATTGCATGAGTTTATCCCTCTACATTATGTCATCTTGCTTAAAGCGTTACTCTGTTCTTATGAACTTAATACTCTAGATGCATGCTGGATAGCGGTCGATGTGTGGAGTAATAGTAGTAGATGCAGGCAGCAGTCGGTCTACTTGTCTCGGACGTGATGCCTATATACATGATCATACCTAGATATTCTCATAACTATGCTCAATTCCGTCAATTGTTCAATAGTAATTTGTTCACCCACTGTAATACTTATGCTCTTGAGAGAAGCCACTAGTGAAACCAATGGCCCCCAGGTCTATTTTCCATCATATTTAATCTCCCGACAACAAGCTATTTCTGACGCCGTTTTTACTTTGTTTACTTTACTTTGCATATTTATCATAAAAATACCAAAAATATTATCTTATCATATCTATCAGATCTCACTCTGGGAAGTGACCGTGAAGGGATTGACAACCCCTTTATTGCGTTGGTTGCGAGGATTTATTTGTTTGTGTAGGTGCGAGGGACTTGCGCGTGGCCTCCTACTGGATTGATACCTTGGTTCTCAAAAACTGAGGGAAATACTTATGCTACTTTGCTGCATCACCCTTTCCTCTTCAAGGGAAAACCAACGCAGTGCTCAAGAGGTAGCAGGTGGCAAGGGAGCTTGGGAACGTGCTGCTAGCTGAGTTGAAGAACGAGTAAATCGTGCAGCTGGTGGTACTGTGGAAGGTGTTGCAACAACTAGGTTTATCTCTGCTTGTTTGGTGGCAGCTATTTGTTTCTGTTTGGCTTGTTCTGCAGCTCGTGTAGCATGGGATACCCTGTTGGTACAATTTTCCGCTGGACTTTGACCTTCTATTGCACCATCAATACCAGCAGAATCTGCAGGATTGTTGCGCTTCCCTTTCCCTGTCGTTTTGTCTTGCTTCCTCTTTCTCTGTGCCATGTTAGGTCAAGCCGACAAGAAAAACGAATAACAATTTAGTTCTTCAGAACAAATGTACTTTGATGTAAGAACGTGGTGTGATAGACAGATATTGTATGTTCTAGAAACAGGAACACGTGTCTTAGTCACAAGTATAATGTGTAAAGTAAGCAGATGCAATTCAACAAAATTGGAAGCAATACAAGCTAGACATCATACATAACATGCAACCACATATAACAGTGCCAAGTTAGAGGGAGCACCATTGATGGTGCACTAGGGGAGACGTGCTCATCACCAACACATGTACGTTGAGTGTCTATGCATGTGTTATCTTGGAAATCATCTTGGGGGGGTGGAGGAGTAGAATCTGTAGAGGCCCTCCATTTGGAAGGAGCACCTTCATCCGTTGCCTTGCTAACTTCCTTCCGCTTTATTGATTTTGAATTGTCAAGTAAAACCGACAAGAAAAAGCAATAAAATTCACTCTTCAGAACTCATTCGTGCATGATACTGACAATCACTACTTTGTTGTAAGGCAAACACATGATTCCAGGATGGAATAATACGAAAAACAGGACGACATGGCATATTCACAACTATTTGTGTAAACTAAGCAGAAACCATTTCACCAAATAAGAAGCAATGCAAGCTAGACACCACGTGAAAGATGCAACCAATATGACTCTGCCAAGTTAAAAGTGTCCCATCATAAATGGCATTTCAACAAATTAGAAGCAGCACATGCTATAAATCATATCAAAGATGCAACTAATATCACACTGCATATACTGAAGGTGTCTCGTCGTATTGATTTATGCGGGATACAAAAAAACAATAGTTTTATGTGAGGACATGCTTAATAGACAGATGTACTATGTACTAAATACAGGAAGGCATGTCACATTAAGAGGTATAATGTATAAGCTAAGCAGAATAGCACATGCAGTTTAACCAGACTGGAAGAATTACAATCTAGACACCATATGCAACATGCAACCACATATCACGCTGCCAAGTTAGAGCAAGCACCTGCGATGCTAGAGTAGGGGAAATGCGGTAATCAACTACAGAGCTACGTTCACTATCTTCATCTAGCCTTGTTGTTTCTTGAGAATCATGTCGGGAGGCTGACGCTGCATTCTTTAAATGAGGAGTAATCCACTTGCCTGACTGCCTCATCATAAGTGATTGATGAGGGATACACAAGAACATTAGTTTGATGTAAGAACATGGTTAATACACAGATGTACTAGTATGTACCAAAAACAGAAAGGCATGTCATATTCAAAGGTATAATGTGTAAGCTAAGCAGATGCAATTTAACCAAATTGGAAGCAATACAAGCTAGACATCCGGCTGGAGTGGTGAGCATGATCATCTAGGACCTGAGAGCCCGGTGGGAGGCGGGCTGCTTCGCCACCATCGCGGCTTTTTAGTTGGCTTCCAGGTGATGCCTCTCTTTGCTGGGCTTGTCACTGGCTCGGCCAGTGCCCTGACTAGCTATTTGTCTTCTGGTGCTCACGGGATGGTGGTTCATGTAAAAAATATATTTCCTTATCTTAATAAAGACCGACTTCGGCCTTTTGAATACAAGCTAGACACCATACGCAACATGCAACCACATATGACACCGCGAAGTTAAAGAAAGCACCTGGGATGGTGGTTCATGGCGAGCGAGATCATCAACTCCAGAGCTACTTTTACCGTCTCCATCTACTGACACTGCACCCTTTATAACGCTGAAACGTGTCTTGCCTAAGCCCGAAGAAATCTGGAGCTGCTTCTCTCTTTTATTTTGTGCTTCTATCAACTGATTGGCAGAGTCTGAAATACCCATGCATAAAAAAACAATAGTGAGAGTATGGGTGAAGTGTGTGCAGAACTAAAGCACTGTAAAAGTAGCAGATAGCAGCGGGCTGAAAAATAAATGACAAGAGACATATGATAGCTCTACAACATTGCCTGGCAAACAAAATTAGGGCATGTTTGGTTCCAATAAGTCACCTGACTTATAAGTCAAGTGACTTAAAACCAGTGACTTATAAGTCACGTCTGTTTGGTTGTCACCTGACTTATAAGTCACCTGACCACACCTTCTCACTTTATTTTTTTATGTAAAGGTGATGGGACCCATGCAAAAGGGGGTGACTTATAAGTTTTAAGTTGGGGTGGAGCAACTTATGACTTATAAGTTGGGGTGACTTATAAGTAAGGTCTGTTTGGCAAAAATAAGTCACTTTTTTCACTTTTCGACTTATAAGTTGGTGACTTATTTGGAACCAAACAGGCCCTTAGATTCTACTCCATATGATTTTGTAATATATGAGCACATGGATGGCTGGGAAATGCAGGTACTCCTCCAGCACACCACCACATGTGGTCATGTCAAGATAACAGTCGACTGAAAATAAATAGGTCAGTCGATTTTTTTAATGAACCGTCTGATCTATAAGGAACGGGCAGATGGCCTTCGTCTACCTCCCGCCAGTCACTGTTGACAATCTTTCTCGAACCGCCAGCGACCACCGCCCAGACCCCTGCCTCCGCCGCCCACCCTTCCCTCGACCTCACACCACCGCCGTGCTTGGCAGCGCCCCAGGCCATCCCTTTAATCCCGGCCGACCTCCAGATCGGGCGCCAGTAGCTCTAGGCCCCACACGCCCCTAAGATAAACACTGAGGCGCTGCTTCCCCGACGTAATAGGCGGACTAGCGCCTGTTGCGCTGGGGAATGCTTCCGTTAATTGGGAATCAACTGACCAGGAATTGAAATTCAGGGGGGCGATGGACCTCTAGCTAAGGTGAAATAGTATATGAGGAGAAACCTTGTGCATCGTGAGTTACTAGGAACATCTAGTATCAAGAAGAAGCGGTCAACTAGTGTCTTCTGTGGGATGAATACCGTGCAAGCAGACACGTAAGATTTGCACGAATAAGGGAAGAGGAGTACCATTTTCGGTTGCCGGTGTGGTCCCCTCCACATGTCGCGCCGATCTTCTTCTTTTTACCGGGGAAACCAATGTTCTGGAGGGTGCATGCTTGGACGAACCCATGGCCAAATTGTTGAATGTGTTGCTGTGGCCGTATGTCGGCGGAGGGGAAGCAGATCCGAGGCGGCGAAGGACGGCGTAGCAGGAACAGCTCTGGTGCGGTAGAGGGTGGCGAAGTTGGAGCGGCAGTGGTGAGGCGCAGGACGGCGTGGTTGAACTGGCTCGGGTACGGACGGCTCGGCCTCGGCTTCAACTACTAGCCGTGGAGGGCATTGCGGTTGAGGTTGCGATGGACGACGACGTCGGGGTATCGGCTCTGGCGTGATGGAGGAGGGCGGCGGTTGATGGGTGGAATGGGGTGGCGGACGGAGGATGCCGGGGTTTCGCGGCTGGTGGAGAGGTAGTTTTTGCGCCCACGGAGTACGAATGGGGAATCAGACGGGTGGGCCGGGGGGAGGGGGGAGAACCATGTTTCGGTCTGGGATGCGCTTGTTTTTGGCTTTTTTGAACAGAAGATGGGACGTGCTTGTTTGAAATTTGGGGAAAGTACAAACTTTGCCCCCCTCTTAAATTTCGGACCTACTGCGGGTTGGGGGTAGGATGGTAATCCTAGGTGTCCCAAATAGTGGGCGGGAGCGATTTCGGCCGCGCGCATGTGTGCTTAGGCGGCCATTCTATATGAATGTTTTTCGGAGGCGGTTGCGTGGCGTCTAGATGAAGCTACAAACCTACCCCGGTTTAGACCTTTGGACGTCGGGCCGGTCGGTTTCACGGGTCGGAGTTATTAGAAAAGTAATTTCCTTGTACTACCAAACATTGGTCTCACGCGGTTTCGGGCGAGTAGAGGCTCTTTTGGCGCTTCGTTCTTAATTTTGAAACACAAGCATTCACGTTTAGAGTACTCTTGAACTTTGAGGATTGACCTAAATAGACAACGTTAAATTTGACCTTGTATGTTTGAAAACCTCATTAAATTATCCGCTTCTTTTTGAAATTTTGACACTTGAAAATCCTATAACTACGATTATTTTGGAATGGAGGAGCTAAATTAGAATCTATTTTGTACACGACTACATATGCTATTATGTACAAAATCAGAGCAAAGATTGGTGCCCCCATAATTTAGGTATGATTTACAAATGCCATGATATCAAATTCAAATAATTGAATGGACTTCATGTTGAATTCGATTTTTTAAAACCACCTTAAGTTGAATTCAAATGTATGCTAGTTCATAGGTAGCTATTTATAATGTTCATTGTGTAACTTTCGTATGTATAATGTGCTTTACACACACAACATGAACTATACTCACGTTAATATTCGATTGCTAAAGTGATGCATTGTCTGGAGTTCAAAATACTAACTATGTGGATCAATTGTGTCGAATAATAACATAGACATGCTCAAATTCGATAGAATCTAGATGTCTGATGGATCAATGACCGTTCCTTACGCGAATTGCAAATATCATGATCCCATCCTAATATTTGGATACAATTTATATCGTTAATCAATGTGTACAGCAGTCTTGTACATGTAGTTTCAGTCTGCATTGGTGGTCTCTCACACATGCTCACACACTCTCTCCCGAGGTGTCTTTCTCGCACACATGCTCTCGATATAACCCTCCCTCCCTCTCGTAACCATTTACGACTGTTTTCACTAACCTTTATCACAAGCACTCTTCCTCTCGCAAGCATACACACGCACAATCCCCATCGACCCTTTCTATATACATAGACCTGCCTACGTGTCTCCTGTACACACATTATCTTTAGGCCTGTCTCTCACGCATTGTCTCACACTTCTCTTCCTAATCGACGAGTTTGATTCTAGCAGAGCATTCTGTAGGATGCCCCTTAAAGTTAGATTGGATGACTAGTAATATCAGAGATAAAGGGGTTACCTTAGTCCGAGAACCTAGGGTTACAAATCCTAGCCGGCTTTGTCAGTGGACATAGAGTCCTTCACAATTATGCTATCTTTGTCTTGTGACTAGTCATCCATGGGTCTCCCTAAATGCGTCACGGGCCGACCAATGTGACGCAGGACGGAACCGAACGAAGGGCCTCACCTCGACCCACCGGACCTCACGCGGTGACACACCCTCTGCCCCCATGTCTCGTTATCTTCTCACACCCACACATACCAACACAGACACGACACACACAAAATATACTCCTGGTGCCTCTATCCACTCCCCCCTTGCATATACACACTCAAGGGAATCTCTCGCCGTGACGTCATATTCGTCTCTCTCTCTCTAGACCACTCTCATTTCTCGTGCTATCTCTCCCACGCCCCCCCTATCGGCCCCTCTATCCATGCCTCTCTCGAATACGTAATACACACACATACCTCTCTAGGCCCTGCCAAATGCATCAATTACACATTCACACATGTTACATCACGTAACCCATTGATCTAAAATGCCCTCTCTTCACGTTTATTTCGCATACAACATTCCTTTTGAATAAAATGTGGCCAAAAAAATATTTTAGAATTTCTACATATATACAACATTACAAAGTTATATGGAGGAGTATGAACGCTTGCATTGCATGGTGCCCACAATGATATTTATTCCGCACTGTGAATTTGTATATTTTTATACTATATATAAAGTTAGTCATAATAAAGAGAAACGAAGAGCGTCTCTCTCTCCATCGCATACCCCCCTCTACGCCCCTTTCACGTACGCACACAAACTATCTCCAGGTCCTCTAAAAGTAAGCCCCCAGCACATTCACACATGTTTCATCTTTCTCTCGCGATATATACAGTGATGATCATTGTATTTGAAGCGAAAGCACGATACGTACATTGGACTTCAGAATCCACTCATTATGGTCACCATTTACGTTTTGTGGTTATTATACAGTCACGGGCTCACTGTACAACTCTGTATTTTCTCAAGACATGACTAGTTGACCAGTTAAACGCTCCACATGGCACCTCTAGTGTTGCATCACATTATCTCACTACCATCGGGCCCATCTGTCGGCTTGTATCTACTCTACATCTACACTCTTATAAAATACTAGCAAGATGCCCATGCGTTGCACGGAACATCAAGATGTATTTGTATGAGTAGTTTATCTTCTGGGAGAAAAGGATGAACAAGGGAAGGCCTTATTTGCAAGTGTGGAGAGGGGTGTGGGTATCTTTTTGCAAAATTGCCATAGTTTCCTTCCTATCCGTCAGATATAGATCGGACGGCCTATATTGCAGGATGGCAGGCACACGATCATCACCGAATGTGCTTTTTATAAGAGTAGGGATAAAATACACTCTTATACAAAACAGAGTTGGTGATGATGGTGTGCCTGCCATCCTGCAATATAGGCCGTCCGATTTATATCTGACGGATAGGAAAGAAACTATGACAATTTTGCCTAAGATGTACCCACACACCTCTCCACATTTGCAAATAAGGCCTTCCCTCGTTCATCCTTTTCTCTCACAAGATAAATTAGTCATACAGATGCATCTTGATGTTACATGCAACGCACGGGCATCTTGCTAGTAAGAATGAAAACAAACGACAAAAAAATATTGGACGGTTGTTCGAAGTCATGACCGCGGGCACAGCTGACAAGGTGGCCTTGTATTGGTATGCTGAGACGTCTGTTTTAACACACATGAGCTGGTGTGGTGATTATACACACACGCACGCATGCACACGAACTGCATGCACGCAACACTCACACGAACACATGCACCCACGCACGCCCGCAACACTCACATGTACACACGCAGCCACACTCACACGCACACACGCACGCATGCATGCACACACCAGTACACCACACGACCAACACACACTCTCACGCTCAAGTGCTCAACCTACACGTGCATGCGCACACATCAGGCCCTGACAGACACATACACAACCAGGTGATTCCCGCGCACGGGGTGGAGTCTTGTCGCGCCTGCGTAAATATGTGTTTATCTGACCTTTTCCCTATGCGAACTGACAGGTGGGATCCACAAGGAACATGGTCAATTTAACTAGTCAACATGGTGCCACGCAGACTATTTGGCCGGTCAACAGAGTGCAATCCGATGCTGAACCGTGAGCAAGTGACCGTATAATCACCGCAAAACGTGTATAGTGACCGTAATCAGCTTATTCTGAAGTTCGGTGAACGTATTACGCTTTTCTCTCTGTAGGCCCTCCAAAACTAGATCTCTACCCGTTCTCGCATGTTACATCTAACAACTATGCAATACAGCACTACTACACTCTAACACAATAAATCATATGTGTTTTTAGTTTTACTAGATATCATATTGTTACTTAATTATTCAGTTTGCATACATTAAAATTGCCTTTGAAATGTATGGCCAGTATCATATACCGCGCGGGAAAAATCCCGCCCTTTCCTGTTTAATCGGGTTTGTATCGATGGATCGTGCGAAACAGCAAAACTATAGTACTATATACAGTACAAGTGACAGTTCACTGGGCCGTCGTGTCGTGTACTCCTCCGTCGTAAGAGTGGAGCGCTCGCTTTCATAAATCTTCTAGTCCCTTTCGCCGACATGTGGGGCATCAAGCTACTGGGTCCACGTGCCATACCGGAATACAGTGCAGAGCAGCCGGGGTGAAGCACCCAGTCATGGCGCCGGCGTAGTAATGAGCAATGAGGCGTCAAATCACAAAGCTGCACCTTTCCCGCAGTTAAGTTGGAGGGACGAAGTAATAATGCTAAAAAAAGAAGTTGGAGGGACGAAGCAACCATCATTTCACTCGTTGCTGAATCCGCTTCTCCCTCATCTTCTTCAAGTTAACCACGTGTTGCTTCTGCCGTTGTTCTGCCTCATCTGAGAAGCGGATCGGCTTGGTAAAGCACTGACACGTGGGACCGCATGTTAGAAAACCGCCAGGACAACGTCCTCTAAAAATAAGAAACCTCCCCCGCCATCCGCACGGCAAAATCTCCTCCTTTTTACTAATATTGATTCTATAATTTTTTAGATCAATATAAGTGAGATTTGTATAGATAGCACATAGGAGCAAAACCAAGTGGTACGGTTAAGGGCATCCACAATGTGTAGCCAAATTTGAAAATAGCTTTTGGCATCGTGGGAACCATTGTGGACGGTGTTGCCAAAGCCAAAAGAATGGAACCGAAGCTCCCTGATTGATTGATTGAAGGAATAGAAAAATGCAACATCTCTCCTCTTTCTCCCGTGCATGGACGCATGTACAGTATAGAGGACAGAGTCTACTCCCCTGTCCCCTCTATCACAAATCACAAAGCAGTGAGGCGTCAAATCACAAAGCACGGACGAAGCAACCATCATTTCACTCTTCGCTGACTCCGCTTCTCCATTGTCTTCTTTGAGAAACCATATCACCGCACTAAGCTAGACGGATGACGCTATTGTTGTATGAGTAGTACTAGTACATTTACGCGTCCTTTGGTTCAACAGACTTCCTGGATGCAAATAAGGCGGTTGTCTCGGCTTGCAGGCGGCACTTGCGAACGACTTACCGTGGTCTCCCTCAATGGTGTTCTCCGTCGAACGCACTACACCAAACCACAACGTTCGAGATATCGTCGACGTCACCGCAATGGGGAAGGAAGTCAAATATAGTTACTACCTCCATTTTTTTGTACACAAGGCCAATATATCAAAATTACAATTTGCAAAAGGCCACTAACACTAATCGAGGCAAAATTGATGGGATTTGCCTCGTACTAGCAACCAAGGACATTAATATCCCCTGCATGCATGCGGAAGTGAGAAGGTTGGTTTGCATGGCGCTGCATTAATCAAGCGATGAGGAGTGAGATGGTTAGCTCTTTGGGCTTTGGAGAAAAAAATACGCATTAATTGACACGTGAAACGAGGATTTGTATCGATTAATCCCGCGAAGGAAAACCCCGCCTTTCTTTTTTAACACTAGTACTCCTAGTACGTAGTACTACGTACTTATCCTGTTTGGGTCTAGGCCTTGCATTGCCATACTTCGCCACACATTTTTGCCAAGCTTGCCTAAAGTTTTCAAAATGAAAAGGAGGTACACTTGCGCACGGCTGTCGCGGTCGCACCGCACCCTCACACAGTCGCTCCTGCACGCCGCGGTCGCACCGCACCCTCACATGCACAGTCGCTCCTGCACGCCGCAAACCCAACCAAGGGAACGCACCCTCACTGACACGTGCTGTCGCATGTGAACAAACCAAACTCAGCCATCCTACCGCTGACACATAATTTTCGTTCATAGAGTATGTCACTACTAGGAAAACAGCTCACCAGATACAGGTACGCCCTTATTGGCCACATTACTAATGGCGCACCTGGTGTGTGGTGCGCCATTACTAGTTTTGAAAAAAAAAAGATAAAAAAATTATTAGCAGTGTCCCCTGGTGCGCCACTACTAACATTTACACATCACACGTCTGAGTCTTTACAAAAAATGCACCCCCCCCCCCCGTGGACCGCCTTTTCAGTTTCAAAAAAATGATAGAAATGTCAAAAAAATAAAAGAAAATAAGATTCCCATGTGATATGTGGTCTAGTTGTTAGCAAAATTTAGAAACATGAATTTTCGACTTTTTTGCAAAATCTCTCGAGAATTTGTAAAATGGGCATAACTTTTGCATACGAACTCCGATGAAAAAGTTTTTTTATATGAAAAATCATCTACTCGAAAAGTTATATCTGAATTCAACTGGGGGAACCCGTTGAAGATTTTTAGAATCCTCAAAAACCTAACAGAAAAAAGTTACGGGGCTTTCAAGATCTGGAGAGGCAAAAAATTCAGAAAAAATCAAACTCAGTAATGGCGCACCTGCCCATGGTGCGCCATTACTATCTTCCCGCCTTCAAAATTCAAACTATATAAAAAAATCTGGTAATGGCGCACCTGCCCAAGGTGCGCCATTACTATCTTCCCGCCTTCAAAATTCAAAATAAATCAAAAAAATAAAATAAAGTTAGTAATGGCGCACCTGCCCACGGTGCGCCATTACTATGCCGTATATATGGCTGGGCGGGATCCTCTTATCCTTACCTCTTCATTTTTCTCCTCCACTCCACCTCTCCTCCACTCCATCTCCTCCTCTCCTCCACTCCATCTCCCCTCCTCTCCTCCACTCCACCTCTCCTCCACTCCATCTCCTCCTCTCCTCCACTCCATCTCCCCTCCTCTCCTCCACCATACTCCCCTCCTCCTCTCCGGCGACCTCCTCCTCTCCGGCGACCTCCTCCTCTCTCCTCTCCTCCCCTCCCCTCATGGTTTCTCCTCCCTCCTATCCGGTGAGCTCCTCCTCCCTCCTCTCCGGTGATCTCCTCCTCCCTCCTCTCCAGTGATCTCCTCCTCCCTCCTCTCCGGTGAGCTCCTCCTCCCTCCTCTCCTCCCCTCCCCTCACGGTTTCTCCTCCCTCCTCTCCGGCGACCTCCTCCTCCTCTCCGGCGATGTAGGCGAGCTCCTCTCCGGTGACCTCCTCCTCCTCCCTCCTCTCCTCCTCACAGTCTCTCCTCGGCCCTCCTCTCCGGCGAACTCCTCTCCGGCAAAAGAACGTACAAGAACCAAAAATGAGAACAAAATTTGAAAAAATATCGTGCAAAAAACAAGCAAAAAAAGGGCAAAAAAAGTGCGATCCAGATCCAAATTCAAAATTCAAAAATAGCAATGGCGCACGGTGGGGGTTAGACGGTGCGCCACTACTATTTTCCCGCCTTCAAAATTCAGAAAAAAATCAAAAAGTTTCAAAAAAAGTTACCAGTGGTGCACCTGTAGCAATAGTAATGGCGCACTACAAGGTGCGCCACTGTTACCTGCAATACTAATGGCGCACCAGAGGTGCGCCATTAGTATTTGTTACTAGTGGCGTGGTAATAGTGGCGCACCTATAATGCGCCATTAATAGCCAAAATAGGTGCGCCACTAACAGCCTTTTTTTCTAGTAGTGTGTTTATCCAACCGCATGTTGGGGAGTATCCGTACGGCCCGTGCGGTGGTCTGTTGGGGAAGAAGAAGAGGTGAGGAAGAAGGGTTAGGAGACGTAGGATATTCATCCAACCGCCTAAAATGGTAGACTGACCCAAGTCAGGCGACTTGCATAACAATATATGTTTTCACACAGCAAAAGATACATAAAAACAACAACATAAAGAAAAACTATCACTGCTCGCAGAACGAGACGGCCTCATCGTCTTTGGCTGCCGGGGCGAACCAGCCGTAGCTGCCGACGTGTGTCTCCGCACCGTGGTTGTCCTCGGCCTCCAGCTACTCGTTCACGCGGAGCGTGCGGGCGCTTTGCACGGACGAGAGCACCGCCCGGTTCAAGTCGAGAACGTTCGGTTCCGCCTGCAGGAGGGCCTCGATGGCAGCGGCATCCGCGCGCTCCGCGTCGAGTCGAGCCTCCGCTGCCCGGTTCAAGTCCAGGACGTCCGGTTCCGCCTGCAGGAGGGCCTTGATGAGAGCGGCATCCGCGCGCTCCGCGTCGAGTTGAGCCTCTGCCGCCCGGTTCAAGTCCAGGACATTCGGTTCCGCCTGCAGGAGGGCCTCGATGGCAGCGGCATCCGCACACTCCGCCTCAAGTTGAGCCTCCACCGCCCGGTTCACATCCACGACATCCGGTTCCGCCTACAGGAGAGCCTCGATGGCAGCGGCATGCGCGCGCTCCGCGTCGAGTTGAGCCTCTGCCTCCCGGTCCTCCTTTAGTATCACCAGGTTGAACCGCTGGTCCGCCTGCACCATGGGGGACTCGGACGCCGGCACGAAGTCGACGTCCATCGTCTCATACCCATCGAGGGCCTTCTGCGCCACGACCTCCGCCATGAACATTGGATCGGCTTCCTCCTCCTCGTAGCTTGGCTCCAGAGAACTCGGGGATTGGCCCGCCGCAAAGCGAGCTTGGGAATGGAGGTCTCTGGCGCCGACCGCCGCCGTGATTTCTGCGTGGCGCTCCGGCGTCAGCATCTCGTAGTAGGTGATCTTGCAGCGCACCATGGCTTTCCGGCGAACTAGGGGATGCTTGATGCGGGCTAGGGGATCAAAAGGTGGGGGAAGGGGCTGGAGATTAGGTGTGGTTTTAGGGCAGTGGCTGGCGTAGGCCGACCAGCGAAGGTTCTGGTGTGAATAGTGGTTCCGGTGACGACCGGTCAATCGATTTTGACTGTACATCGCTCTTGTCGCCTTCGTGTTGCAGCCCGGCATGCTGGACCCTCCACGTCGCTCACCGAATGGAACGCGCTTCGTCTTGCGTTTTCGCTCGCTTGTGGGATCGCAATTGAGAGCAAACCGACGTCCCTCCCCCTCCCCCGCCCGCGTCATTTTATGCGGAGTAAATAAAAACAGAGGGAGTATACTACGGGTGAGGATCCCCTGATGTGGCCGAACCCATTGAGTAATTGACATGCAGGGCCTAGCAAGCATGGGGTCCACCAGTAAGTGACCGAAAGGGAGGGTAAGGCAGGGATACGTATGTGAAAGGAGCTTCCAATGATATAATTTTCACATTATACATCTCATGTACTATTAATCTTGTCAATAGTCAAATGCGGTTTTGAAAAACGCATTAGAGCATGGTTAATAATATAGCCAGTCGATGGCTATAAGGAACTGCCATGTCATCTATAGCCATCATCTATTATATGCACTCATACAGTAGTGTGGGCTATAAGGTTGGCTATTTCCCGCAAAAAAATTTATAAGGTTGGCTATTGTATTAGTACTTTTTTCCATCTCCTCTCCATCTCTTTCTTCATATTTATTGTACGTATTTAACTAGGAATGCGTATATAGCTAGGCTCTTGCATGAGAGCTCGCTCCCCTTACTTTTTCACATCTCTCTCCTCCACATAGGCCCTATATAAATGGAAGGAGGGAGTACAACTATGAGCACTACATACTCTAGTACAGATGTTGTCAGTACTCCACTAGTACTATTGGACAGGGAGCTTAAAAAAAGTTACTATTGGACTGGCTATACGTGGCGAAATCCTAGTAGGAAGAGCATGCCCGAGAACAAGCACATTCACGTGGTTGAAAACAAATTGGAAACCATCTCGAGTACAAATCTAGGAGTACGTACGAGTCTAACAATATTGATTGGGCGTTGTTGAATGTTGATACTTTTTTTATCAAAGTAGAGATACTTGACTACACATAAAACTTATATGTAAACTAGAAAGGATAGGAGGGAGTATATTGTATGTTCAAAAACGAAACGAACGTTGAATACCCTTTATATATGATTTGCGGATGCTATGATCACCGGTTCAAAATTTTGAATCCGCCTTAGGTATCACACATGCCCCCACTCGTTCTCTCTCGATTTCATCTCGGGGTCCGGAGATTGATTGAAAGAGGACTAGGGTGGGTACAATACATTCGTTTCGCTTATGAACATACAATATACTCCCTCTGATCCACACAGACCCCCCCTGCGGGTCATTTCTATCATAGAAATAGACCAAACCTTTATCTCCTTGCACGACATGCAATTGATCTCTGAACATCAATCGATCTCGTCAACATGTGTCGGGGCATGCATGAACCGAATGGGATGCCAAAACTAAGACGCGAAGCGACACGTAGTGGAGGCAAAGTGAAACTTCAAACGAACCGTTTCTTTGTATGCATGTCGGACAAATTACAAATAAACATTGGAAATACAAGCATGGTCTAGGCCCACATGCGAATGATACTCGGCAGAATGTTCAAATGAGGCATGTGGGAGGATGGACTCGACCGGAGGGCGACATGATCGATGGAGAAGAGGGTTGGAGATGAATGAGAAATAAGCAAACGCCACATGATTATACTTGACCGGCTCAAATAAACAATAAGTTGTCTCGCTTGGCCTACATAGTGAAAGGCCTAATGCGCAACGCGGAGCACTGACGCTCGAATATGGCCGGGAAAACAGGGAAATCGACATGTGGGGCACACCTGTCGGGATGACGTAGCGCAAACTAGTCTAATGGAGGAGCTGGCCCACGACCTCCTAGCTCGCCACCGGCAACCGTTCATGTGGGTCGTGGGGGCCAACAACGTGGCGCAGCTCCAGCACCACCTCTGGACACGGCGACCGCGGTGAGCGACACGCTCATCGTCGCTAGACACGGTCGGTTTCAGTGTGCCGAGGGTGGCATTAGTGCTGTGGCACGACCAACAGCTAGTATGTTTGGTTTGTGCCCAAGGTTGCCCCATCAAAGCATTGGGTAGCCAAAATTTTGGTTGAGGTTTTGGTTGCCCATGATTTGGCCGACATCGGCAAGAAAAATGAACTAGAGTTGGCTAGAGTTCATTGGCATGCCAAAAAAATGGCAACCATCCATTTTTGGGTCATGACCAAAACCTCAAAAAAAATGGCAACCATCAAACAAAGACCAATCTTTGGGTCATGACCAAAATTTAGGTAAGGTGCACTTTGGCCACAATCCAAACACACCCCAACACCCGGCTCGTCGAGGATGCACGAGGCGCCGGGACGCGTCCGCGGAGTGGTGTAGCGTGGCCAACTGCATCCTCGGGACCTGAGACGATGCCGGGTCGTCTTGCTTTTTCAATGACATGCGTCGATCGCATGTGAGCAAAGGGCATCTCCAACGTTGCCACGACCGCAGCTGACTACCCTGGCACAACAAAAACCCTCGTCCCTCGCGCCGTCGCGCGGTGCGTTCCCAGCCGGCGCCAGCTGCCCGCATTCATGTCGTCCATCCGTATGCCGTCGTTAAGAGGCTCGGTGCCCGAGGAACAAACTCCGGCGAGTTAATGACGCACTAGGACGCTTGGCCTCACCGGAATGCGCTACTTAAAGCGGCTGGAGGAAATATGCCCTAGAGGCAATAATAAAGTTATTATTTATTTCCTTATATCATGATAAATGTTTATTATTCATGCTAGAATTGTATTAACCGGAAACTTAGTACATGTGTGAATACATAGACAAACATAGTGTCACTAGTATGCCTCTACTTGAGTAGCTCGTTAATCAAAGATGGTTGAGTTTCCTAGCCATGGACATGAGTTATCATTTGATTAACGAGTCACATCATTAGGAGAATGATGTGATTGACTTGACCCATTCCGTTAGCTTAACACTTGATCGTTTAGTATGTTGCTATTGCTTTCTTCATGACTTATACATGTTCCTATGACTATGAGATTATGCAACTCCCGTTTACCGGAGGAACATTTTGTGTGCTACAAAACGTCACAACGTAACTGGGTGATTATAAAGGTGCTCTACAGGTGTTTCCAAAGGTACTTGTTGGGTTGGCGTATTTCGAGATTAGGATTTGTCACTCCGATTGTCGGAGAGGTATCTCTGGGCCCACTCGGTAATACACATCACTATAAGCCTTGCAAGCATTGTAACTAATGAGTTAGTTGCAGGATGATGTATTACGGAACGAGTAAAGAGACTTGCCGGTAACGAGCTTGAACTAGGTATTGAGATACCGACGATCGAATCTCGGGCAAGTAACATACCGATGACAAAGGGAACGACGTATGTTGTTATGCGGTTTGACCGATAAAGATCTTCGTAGAATATGTAGGAGCCAATATGAGCATCCAGGTTCCGCTATTGGTTATTGACCGGAGATATGTCTCGGTCATGTCTACATAGTTCTCGAACCCGTAGGATCCGCACGCTTAAAGTTTCGGTGATGATTTGTATTATGAGTTTATGTGATTTGATGTACCTAAGGTAGTTCGGAGTCCCGAATGAGATCGGGGACATGACGAGGAATCTCGAAATGGTCAAGACGTAAAGATTGATATATTGGATGACTATATTCGGACATCAGAAAGGTTCCGAGTGATTCGGGTATTTTCAGAGTACCGGGGAGTTACGGGAATTCACCGGGAGAAGTATTGGGCCTTATTGGGCCATACGGGAATAGAGGAGAGAGGCCAAAAGGAAGGAGGCGCCCCCCCCTCTGGTCCGAATTGGACAAGGGGTGCGGCCCCCTTTTCCTTCTCCCTCTCCCCCTCTTTCCTTCTCTCCTACTCCGGAAAGGAAAGGGGAATCCTACTAGGACTTGGGAGTCCTAGTAGGACTCCCCACACTTGGCGCGCCCCCTCTAGGGCCGGCCTCTCCCTTGCTCCTTTATATACGGGGGCAGGAGGGCATCCCATAGACACAACAATTGATCTCTTGATCTCTTAGCCGTGTGCGGTGCCGCCCTCCACCATAATCCACCTCGATCATATCGTAGCGGTGGTTAGGTGAAGCCCTGCGTCGATAGCATCATCATCACCGTCATCATGCCGTCATGCTAACGGAACTCTCCCTCGAAGCTCTGTTGGATCGGAGTTCGTGGGACGTCATCGAGCTGAACGTGTGCTGAACTCGGAGGTGCCGTGCGTTCGGTACTTGGATCGGTCGGATTGTGAAGACGTACGACTACATCAACCGCGTTGTGCTAACGCTTCCGCTATCGGTCTACGACGGTACGTGGACAACTCTCCTCTCTCGTTGCTATGCATCACCATGATCCTGTGTGTGCGTAGGAAAATTTTGAAATTACTACATTCCCCAACAGTGGTATCCGAGCCTGGTTTTATGCGTAGATGTTATATGCACGAGTAGAACACAAGTGAGTTGTGGGCGATACAAGTCATACTGCTTACCAGCATGTCATACTTTGGTTCGGCGGTATTGTTGAATGAAGCGGCCCGGACCGACATTACGCGTACGCTTACGCGAGACTGGTTCTACCGACATGCTTTGCACATAGGTGGCTGGCGGGTGTCAGTTTCTCTAACTTTAGTTGAACCGAGTGTGGCTACGCCCGGTCCTTGAGAAGGTTAAAACAACACTAACTTGACGAACTATCATTGTGGTTTTGATGCGTAGGTAAGAACGGTTCTTGCTCAGCCCGTAGCAGCCACGTAAAACTTGCAACAACAAAGTAGAGGACGTCTAACTTGTTTTTGCAGGGCATGTTGTGATGTGATATGGTCAAGACATGATGCTATATTTTATTGTATGAGATGATCATGTTTTGTAACCGAGTTATCGGCAACTGGCAGGAGCCATATGGTTGTCGCTTTATTGTATGCAATGCAATCGCCCTGTAATGCTGTACTTTATCACTAAGCGGTAGCGATAGTCGTAGAAGCATAAGTTGGCGAGACGACAATGATGCTACGATGGAGATCAAGGTGTCGCGCCGATGACGATGGTGATCATGATGGTGCTTCGGAGATGGAGATCACAAGCACAAGATGATGATGGCCATATCATATCACTTATATTGATTGCATGTGATGTTTATCTTTTATGCATCTTATTTTGCTTTGATTGACGGTGGCATTATAAGATGATCTCTCACTAAATTATCAAGGTACAAGTGTTCTCCCTGAGTATGCACCGTTGCGAAAGTTCTTCGTGCTGAGACACCACGTGATGATCGGGTGTGATAGGCTCTACGTTCAAATACAACAGGTGCAAAACAGTTGCACACGCGGAATACTCAGGTTAAACTTGACGAGCCTAGCATATGCAGATATGGCCTCGGAACACTGAGACCGAAAGGTCGAGCGTGAATCATATAGTAGATATGATCAACATAGTGATGTTCACCATTGAAACTACTCCATCTCACGTGATGATCGGACATGGTTTAGTTGATATGGATCACGTGATCACTTAGAGGATTAGAGGGATGTCTATCTAAGTGGGAGTTCTTTAAGTAATATGATTAATTGAACTTTAATTTATCATGAACTTAGTCCTGGTAGTATTAGCATATCTATGTTGTAGATCAATAGCTCGCGTTTAGCTCCCCTGTTTTATTTTTGATATCTTACTAGAGAAAACTAAGTTGAAAGATGTTAGTAGCAATGATGCGGATTGGCTCCGTGATCTGAGGATTATCCTCATTGCTGCATAGAAGAATTATGTCCTTGATGCACCGCTAGGTGACAGACCTATTGCAGGAGCAGATGCAGACGTTATGAACGTTTGACAAAGCTCGGTATGATAACTATTTGATAGTTTAGTGCACCATGCTTTATGGCTTAGAACCGGGAGTTCAAAAATGTTTTGAACGCCATGGATCATATAAGATGTTCCAAGAGTTGAAATTGGTATTTCATACTCATGCCCGTGTCGAGAGGTATGAGACCTCTGACATTACTTTGCCTACAAGATGGAGGAGAATTGCTCAGCTAGTGAGCATGTGCTCAGAATGTCTGAGTACTACAATCACTTGAATCAAGTGGGAGTTAATCTTCCAGATAAGATAGTGATTGACAGAGTTCTCTAGTCACTATCACCAAGTTGCTAGAACTTCGTGATGAACTATGGTATGCAAGGGATAACGGAAACGATTCCCAAGCTCTTCGTGATGCTGAAATCAACGAAGGTAGAAATCAAGAAAAGCATCAAGTGTTGATGGCTAACAAGACCACTAGTTTCAAGAAAAGGGCAAAGGGAAGAAGGGGAACTTCAAGAAGAACGGCAAGCAAGTTGCTGCTCAAGTGAAGAAGCCCAAATCTGGACCTAAGCCTGAGACTAAGTGCTTCTACTGCAAAGCGACTGGTCACTGGAAGCAGAACTACCCCAAGTATTTGGCGGATAAGAAGGATGGCAAAGTGAACAAAGGTATATTTGATATACATGTTATTGATGTGTACTTTACTAGTGTTTATAGCAACTCCGCAGTATTTGATACTAGTTCAGTTGCTAAGAGTAGTAACTCGAAACGGGAATTGCAGAAGGAACAGAAACTAGTTAAGGGTGAAGTGACGATGTGTGTTGGAAGCAGTTCCAAGATTCATATGATCATCATCGAACACTCCCTATACTTTCGGGATTAGTGTTGAACCTAAATAAATGTTATTTGGTGTTTGTGTTGAGCATGAATATGATTTGATCATGTTTATTGCAATACGGTTATTCATTTAAATTAGAGAATAATTGTTGTTCTATTTACATCAATAAAACCTTCTATGGTCATACACCCAATGAAAATGGTTTGTTGGATCTCGATTGTAGTGATACACATATTCATAATATTGAAGCCAAAAGATGCAAAGTTAATAATGATAGTGCAACTTATTTGTGGCACTGCCGTTTAGGTCATATTGGAGTAAAGCGCATGAAGAAACTCCATGCTGATAGGCTTTTGGAATCACTTGATTATGAATCACTTGATGCTTGCGAACCATGCCTCATGGGCAGGATGACTAAGACTCCGTTCTCCGGAACAATGGAGCGAGCAACTGACTTATTGGAAATAATACATACTGATGTATGCGGTCCGATGAGTGTTGAGGCTCGCGGCGGGTATCGTTATTTTCTGACCTTCATAGATGATTTGAGCATATATGGGTATATCTACTTGATGAAACATAAGTCTGAAACATTTGAAAAGTTCAAAGAATTTCAGAGTGAAGTGGAAAATCATCGTGACAAGAAAATAAAGTTTCTACGATCTGATCGCGGAGACAAATATTTGAGTTACAAGTTTGGTCTTCAATTCAAACAATGTGGAATAGTTTCACAAATTCGTGCCACCTGGAACACCACAGCATAATGGTGTGTCCGAACGTCATAACCGTACTTTATTGGATATAGTGCAATTTATGATGTTTCTTACCGATTTACCACTATAGTTTTTGGGGTTATGCATTAAAGACAACTGCATTCACATTAAAGGACACCATCTAAATCCGTTGAGACGACACCGTATGAACTGTGGTTTGGCAAGAAACCAAAGTTTTCGTTTCTTAAAGTTTGGGGTTGCGATGCTTATAAGAAAGAGTTTATCCTGATAAGCTCAAACCCAAATCGGAGAAATGTGTCTTCATAGGATACCCAAAGGAGACAGTTGGGTACACCTTCTATCACAGATCCAAAGGCAAGATATTCGTTGCTAAGAATGGATCCTTTCTAGAGAAGGAGTTTCTCTCGAAAGAAGTGAGTGGGAGGAAAGTTGAACTTGATGAGGTAACTGTACCTGCTCCCTTATTGGAAAGTAGTTCATCATAGAAATCTGTTCCTGTGACTACTACACCAACTAGTGAGGAAGCTAATGATGATGATCATGTAACTTCAGATCAAGTTACTACTGAACCTCGTAGGTAAACCAGAGTGAGATCCGAACCAGAGTCGTACGGTAATCCTGTTCTGGAGGTCATGTTACTTGACCATGATGAACCTACGAACTATGAGGAAGCGATGATGAGCCCAGATTCCGCAAAATGGCTTGAGGCCATGAAATCTGAGATGGGATCCATGTATGAGAACAAAGTATGGACTTTGGTTGACTTGCCCGATGATCGGCAAGCCACAGAAAATAAATGGATCTTCAAAAGGAAGACGGACGCTGATAGTAGTGTTACTATCTACAAAGCTAGACTTGTTGAAAAAGGTTTGGCAAAGTTCAAGGTGTTGACTACAATGAGAGTTTCTCACTCGTATCTATGCTTAAGTGTGTCCGAATCATGTTAGCAATTGCCGCATTTTATGAAATCTGGCAAATGGATAAACAAAACTGCATTCCTTAATGGATTTATTAAAGAAGAGTTGTATATGATGCAACCAAAAGGTTTTGTCAATCCTAAAGGTGCTAACAAAATATGCAAGCTCCAGCGATCCATCTATGGACTGGTGCAAGCATCTCGGAGTTGGAATATACGCTTTGATAAGTTGATCAAAGCATATAGTTTTATACAGACTTGTGGTGAAGCCTGTATTTATAAGAAAGTGAGTGGGAGCACTACAGCATTTCTGATAAGTATATGTGAATGACATATTGTTGATCGAAAATAATGTAGAATTATTCTGCAAAGCATAAAGGAGTGTTTGAAAGGAGTTTTTCAAAGAAAGACCTCGGTGAAGCTGCTTACATATTGAGCATCAAGATCTATAGAGATAGATCAAGACGCTTGATAAGTTTTTTCAATGAGTACATACCTTGACAAGATTTGGAAGTAGTTCAAAATGGAACAGTCAAAGAAAGAGTTCTTGCCTGTGTTACAAGGTGTGAAATTGAGTAAGACTCAAAACCCGACCACGGCAGAAGATAGAAAGATAATGAAAGTCATTCCCTATGCCTCAGCCATAGGTTCTATAAAGTATGCCATGCTGTGTACCAGATCTATTGTATACCCTACACTGATTTTGGCAAGGGAGTACAATAGTGATCTAGGAGTAGATCACTGGACAGCGGTCAAAATTATCCTTAGTGGAATAAGGATATGTTTCTCGATTATGGAAGTGACAAAAAAAGGTTCGTCGTAAAGGGTTACGTCGATGTAAGTTTTGACACTGATCCAGATAACTCTAAGTCTCAATCTGGATACATATTGAAAGTGGGAGCAATTAGCTAGAGTAGCTCCGTGCAGAGCATTGTTGACATAGAAATTTGCAAAATACATACGGATCTGAATGTGGCAGACCCGTTGACTAAACTTCTCTCACAAGCAAAACATGATCACACTTTAGTACTCTTTGGGTGTTAATCACATAGCGATGTGAACTAGATTATTTACTCTAGTAAAACCTTTGGGTGTTGGTCACATGACGATGTGAACTATGGGTGTTAATCACATGGTGATGTGAACTATTGGTGTTAAATCACATGGTGATGTGAACTAGATTATTGACTCTAGTGCCAGTGGGAGACTGAAGGAAATATGCCCTAGAGGCAATAATAAAGTTATTATTTATTTCCTTATATCATGATAAATGTTTATTATTCATGCTAGAATTGTATTAACCGGAAACTTAGTACATGTGTGAATACATAGACAAACATAGTGTCACTAGTATGCCTCTACTTGACTAGCTCGTTACTCAAAGATGGTTGAGTTTCCTAGCCATGGACATGAGTTGTCATTTGATTAACGGGATCACATCATTAGGAGAATGATGTGATTGACTTCACCCATTCCGTTAGCTTAGCACTTGATCGTTTAGTATGTTGCTATTGCTTTCTTCATGACTTATACATGTTCCTATGACTATGAGATTATGCAACTCCCGTTTACCGGAGGAACACTTTGTGTGCTACCAAACGTCACAACGTAACTGGGTGATTATAAAGGTGCTCTACAGGTGTCTCCAAAGGTACTTGTTGGGTTGGCGTATTTCGAGATTAGGATTTGTCACTCCGATTGTCGGAGAGGTATCTCTGGGCCCACTCGGTAATACACATCACTATAAGCCTTGCAAGCATTGTAACTAATGAGTTAGTTGCAGGATGATGTATTATGGAACGAGTAAAGAGACTTGCCGGTAACGAGCTTGAACTAGGTATTGAGATACCGACGATCGAATCTCGGGCAAGTAACATACCGATGACAAAGGGAACGACGTATGTTGTTATGCGGTTTGACCGATAAAGATCTTCGTAGAATATGTAGGAGCCAATATGAGCATCCAGGTTCCGCTATTGGTTATTGACCGGAGACATGTCTCGGTCATGTCTACATAGTTCTCGAACCCGTAGGGTCTGTACGCTTAAAGTTTCGGTGACGATTTGTATTATGAGTTTATGTGATTTGATGTACCGAAGGTAGTTCGGAGTCCCGGATGAGATCGGGGACATGACGAGGAGTCTCGAAATGGTCGAGACGTAAAGATTGATATATTGGACGACTATATTCGGACATCGGAAAGGTTCCGAGTGATTCGGGTATTTTTGGAGTACCGGGGAGTTACGGGAATTCACCGGGAGAAGTATTGGGCCTTATTGGGCCATACGGGAATAGAGGAGAGAGGCCAAAAGGAAGGAGGCGCGCGCCCCCCCTCTGGTCCGAATTGGACAAGGGGTGCAGCCCCCTTTTCCTTCTCCCTCTCCCCCTCTTTCCTTCTCTCCTATTCCGGAAAGGAAAGGGGAATCCTACTAGGACTCCCCACACTTGGAGCGCCCCTCTAGGGCTGGCCTCTCCCTTGCTCCTTTATATACGGGGGCAAGGGGCACCCCTTAGACACAACAATTGATCTCTTGATCTCTAGCCGTGTGCGGTGCCCCCTCCACCATAATCCACCTCGATCATATCATAGCGGTGCTTAGGCGAAGCCCTGCGTCGGTAGCATCATCATCACCGTCATCACGCCGTCGTGCTGACGGAACTCTGCTGGATCGGAATTCGTGGGACGTCATCGAGCTGAACGTGTGCTGAACTCGGAGGTGCCGTGCGTTCGGTACTTGGATCGGTCGGATCGTGAAGACGTACGACTACATCAACCGCGTTGTGCTAACGCTTCCGCTGTCGGTCTACGAGGGTACGTGGACACACTCTCCCCTCTCGTTGATATGCATCACCATGATCCTGTGTGTGCGTAGGAAAATTTTGAAATTACTACGTTCCCCAACAGCGGCAACGCCCAGCTAACCTCCACACCATAGCGCATCGTCCTCCTACCTGGCACCACATCCGCCATGACCGCAAGCGCGAACGCTCTGCGGGAGAGCTTGTGTTCGGGGATGGAGCTCGAGGTCGCCGCCCTCGCTCAAGTCGCCGCACAAGCGGTGGCCACGCTGGCGGCCGATGATGGGAGCACCGTCAGCCACACGTCCTACTTGCCGCCGTCCAACGTACGGCACCGCCGAGGTCGGGGACTCCTCCGAGGATGAGTAGGGCATGGGAGGCGGTAGGGCATGGTGTGCCAACTGGCCGGCGTCTCCCGTGTTCTACTTTTCCTCACCGGAGACTGCACCTTCACTTCACGGGTCTTGAACCCCGCCCCCGTACATGGAGATTACAGATGGAGGACATCGGTCGCCGCCGTAGAATAGGTTTAGGGTCAGGTTTCTTTTATTTTTCTGTCCTATAAAAGTTCGAAATGTAATGAAAATCTGCCGTGTTTGCATTAATCTCGGCCGGTGTATATGAACTTTCACAATAATATAGTATATTGTAGGAGTACTAGCAAGATGCCCGTGCTTGCACGGAAGATCAAGATCTTGTGGGAGAAAAGGATGAACGAGGGAAGGCCTTATCTGCAAATGCACATTCACGCATTTCACATTTTTCTACATCTATGGGAACCTACGAAAGGGTTAACCCGTATCTTCCTAGTCCTTGTTGCCAGCCCTACTCGACTTTACTCGACTATTTAGAAAAAGCTACTGCTTGAAGTACCGGTTTGCTTCTACGTCTACGGTTGAACTTGAAGGCCTCGGATTCCGAAACCTTTAGAGCTTGCACGGTGAAGAACAAGTACGTACTTCATACAAAGAAATGGTAGTCGGACTCCTCTGGTTTTCTCCACGGTAGGAGTAAGCATAATCCTAAAGCCGGCTTGCCTCTCTCTTTCCTCCCCTGATTTTCATGGTGGTGGGCCCCTCCCTCCCCCCAATCTACAATCAACAGCTCACACGTTTCACATTATGTTAATGACGTAACTGGGACTACGTAGGTGTAGCATTACTCGTCCTAAACACCCAACTAAGCCAACCTCCCAGCATATCGCGCGGGAAAAGACCCGGCCGCGCCGTTTTAGTCGGGATTACCGGATTACTAGTAGTAGTATCGATGGATCGCGCAAAGCAACAAGTTTTTTTTTGAGGGGGCGAAGCACCTAGTTTAAAAGGAAAAAAGGCGGTACACTCACAGCACCCCTGTCGTGGTCGCATTGCACCCCCACACGTTCGGTCCTGCACACGGCTCAAGCAAACGGAACGCGCTTCGGCTTACCTCTTCACTAACACGTGGGACTGCACTTGGAGAAACCGACCATGCGCCAAACTCTCCCCGCCCACCCCGCGAAAATCCTCCCCCCACCCAAAATTTCCCCCCAAATCCTAGATTCAACCGCCCTTCGGCCAACTAGCCAATAATATTCCCCAAACCCCCCTCCCCCCGTCCCCCTCCACTCCATTCGCTCCGCCAAAGCCGCCCTCCCCGCCACGCCGATACGTCAGCGCCGCGGTTCGTTGAGGGGACGCACGGCGATGCTCTCGCTCCCACAGTACGTTCTCATAGACTGCCGTCCTCTAGCCGCGCCACCACCGCTGGCGACGTTCTTGTGGAGGCGCACGGCGGTCAGCGCCGCCACCGCTGGCGATGTTCGTGTGGAGACGCACGGCGGTCAGCTTCTCCCACGGTACGCGCATTCTAGACTAAGGCCCCGTGCATGTCGGTGTAGCGCTGAATGTTAGTTGATAGACGCTGTTAATCTCACTGTTTGCCGAAGTAGTTTACAGTCAATATGCTCTGCTTAAGAAGCTTCCTTGCCCTGTTCTGCACTCAATCTGCTTAGCTGAGATGGCATGCCAAGGCCGATTAGTTGCTAAAATATCCTGCCATATATTTATTGTGACGTAGATTGCCATGGTCTAGTAGCCAATCTGTTAGGTGAAATAGCTCTACACCATTTTGTACTCGATCTTTGTTGCTGCGATGACCTTCGATAGTTTGATGGCTGTGTGCTCGGCCTCATTGACTGCTAAAACAGCCTGCCATAATTTAGCACTCAAATCTGTTTGCTGAATTAGCTTTACATATATTTCGTTACTTAGATCTGCTCGTCCAAATATCTTGCCATAGCTTTAGACATCGACCTAGGTATTTTCTTCTGGACTTCATAAAAAAGCATATATGTTTTTCCTGTAATATCTAGTAGAAGAACTAATTTGTATGTCTAACAGATGGACAAGACTTGGATAACTTCTGCTCGAAGATTCTCCGCTGCATATGTCGAGGGGGTTGAAAACTTCATGAACTTTATCAGAGCTGAGTACGGTGGTCCGAAATCAGATGTGCTCTGCCCGTGTAGCAGTTGTATGAATTCAGTTACAAGACCCCAGTCAACTGTGCAAAATCATCTACACTTGTATGGGATGTCAGTCACATATACTAGGTGGGTTCATCATGGTGAAGCTGTGAACGTCAATGTTATTGACTACGTGGAAGCAGCAGATCACCACTGCCTGATGCTCAGGTGGAAGAGGAGGAGGAGGTGGTGGTGGCGGAGCCAGTGAGTTTGACCAACATTGAAACAATGCTACGAAATGCTCGTGCATTCCGTGAACTTTCACCTGCAGAAGAAAAATGGTGGGCCCGCATGTTGGAACAATGCAACATGGCTGTCACCCCAGGAAATAAGCTGTCAGTATTCTCAGCTATGGTCACCTTTCTTCAGGTGAAGACATCTGAGCGGATGACCAACAAATCATTCGATGCGATGTTGGCTGCTTTCCGCAAAGCTTTCCCAGATGCGTCTGAGCTGCCACACACCTACAGTAAAATGAAGAATTTCCTTCATGCAGTTGGAATTGGATATGATATGATCCATGTTTGTAAGAATAATTGTGTTCTGTTCCAGAAGGATTATGCCAACTTAAGTGAATGCCCGAAATGCAAATCATCATGATGGAAAGATGGCGATGCTGTGAAGAGGATTCCTCATAATGTTCTGAGACATTTTCCAATTACACCAAGATTGCAGAGGTTGTTTCATGATGCTGAAACAAGAGAGGATGTGGCATTCTAGGAACCAGGATTTTAGAGATCAGAATGTAATGAGCCATCCATCACATGGTAGTGAGTGGAAAAGCTTCAATCAGAAACACGAAATGTTTGCTGCTGACCCGAGAAACATTAGACTTGGCTTAGCTTCAAATGGATTTAACCCATTTGGCCACCAGAGCGCCACATATAGCATGTGCCCAATGCTTGTTATCCCTTACAACATGCCTCCAAATGTCTGCACCAAAGAATCAAACTACATGATGGCCTTGCTCATCCCAGGTCCAAAAAGTCCTGGAAAGGATTTTGATTTGTTCATGGAGCCTCTTATGGAGGAACTTCAACAGCTATGGAGGGGTGTTCTCACTCGAGACCTATATAGCAGCCCACCAGCTGATTTCTTTCTGCGTGCTGTTATAATTTGGTGCATCCATGATTATCCGGCTTTGGGCACTATGTCAGGGCGAACGACACATGGTTACAATGCATGTGTTCGCTGTGACAGGAATCCGCTGTCATATGAATACTTAGCAAGATCTGTTACATTGGACACCGACGTTTCCTTGCCAAAGACAAGCCACATCCTAGAAAATACCGAAGACATGTGTTCAATGCAAAGCATGAAAACCGTGATGCGCCAAAGAGGCTCACCGCCGATGAGTTGCAAGTGGAATTAGAGAAGGTCAGGCATATTACACCAGGAAACCATCCTGATAATGGTAGCGGGAAAAGGAAGCGTGGCAGGGAAGAAGAGAGATTATTGTTTACCCGCAGGTCCACTTTGTGGGACTTGGAGTATTGGAAAGATTTGGATCTACGGCATAATCTTGATGTGAGGCACATCGAGAAAAATATATGTGACAGCATTATCGGCACACTTCTTAATATTGAAGGTAAGATGAAAGATACCTTAAAATCTAGGATTGATTTGACACACCTGGGTATCAGAAAGGATTTGCAGGTGCAATATGAAGGTAAACCACGGGATATGGCACCAGCTGTGTACGTCTTGGACAAGGTAAAAAGAAAAGAATTCTGCAAGGTCCTGTCACGTGTGAGATTCCCACATGGATTTGCCTCCAACCCTGAAAGGAGAGTCAGTGCAGATGGAGACACAGTACAAGGGTTAAAAACTCATGACTGCCACGTCCTACTTCAAAGGGTTTTACCTGTTATCCTTAGAGGATTGGGCCGCCCTGACTTATACAGAGCAGTTGCAGAGTTGGGACAATTCTTCAGGGAACTCTGCAGTAGAAATATCAGGATAGATGCTTTGGAGCGTCTTAGAGACAAGATACCAACTATCCTATGCGACCTTGAGAAGATATATCCTCCAGCCTTCTTTGATGTGATGGTGCATTTGGCTGTTCATCTACCTATGAGGCACTACTTAGAGGTCCAGTACAGTATGGATGGATGTAACCTATTGAAAGGCAGCTAGGCACTTTCAAGGGCTATGTTAGGAACAGAGCTCCCGAGGGTTCCATTGCAGAGGCCTACATTGCTACAGAAGCGTTGACATTCTGCTCAAAATACATTGAAACAGCTGATCAGCTTAGCAAAGACGTGGATGAAGACAATCCAGGGCTCAATGTTTTCGATTATTCTGTTCGAGTTACAGGGAAGAGTCGACAAGGGGACAAACCTAAAGATTTGGACAAAATGGTTTGGTATGTGTTGAATAACTGTCCTGAGATACTACCTTATATCAAGTAAGTGCTAAGTACTGCAGCTTATACATCGTAATCTACTAAACTTGCAGCACATTCTTATATATTTAGATGTTTGACGCGATCACTATGTTGTGCAGCATCTACAAAAAGGAGTTACTGCTGCAAAATCCAAGAAACATTGACAAACTCGTTATGGCAGGATTTGCGAAATGGTTCAAGAGCCATGTAAGCTTTTGAATTGCACTGTCAGTTTTTTTAATATATTGAGTACATAAGATGATCAGCTTGTCTATTTTCTAACCATAGGTTAAGAAGATGCGGGAGGATGGGCAGGCAGTTGATGATGCCCTTTACTCACTAGCAATGGGTCCTAATACTCGGGTAAGACATTATGAATCTTGCGTTGTTGGAGATGTGCGCTACAACACCTTGCACGAGACGAAGGCAGGAAGACACAAAACAGTGCCACCATGAGCACGGATACGTATGACAAAGAGACAACTGAAATGTATGCTAACATAACAGACATTGTTCAGATGCAGTATATCTCCAGTTTTGAGGATCATCGGTGTATGGTTCTGTTGTGCTGTCGTTGGTATAACCTGTTTTCCAGGATCACAAAACCCATAGCTGATGATTATTTCAAATCCATCAAGGTCAAGGCGGCGTACCAGACCAACGAGCCTTTTATTTTGGCAAATCAAGCAACACAGATATTTTTCTTGGAAGACACATTTGCACGTAGCGATGACTGGAGAGTAGTGCAAAGGTTTGAGCAGAGGAATTCGTTTAATGAAGTTGCACAACAAGATGATGCTTACACTTCTCCTGATGTACAAGATAACACAGATGTTCCTAATATCTTTGAGAACCATCACGTCAATGACACCGGCGAAAAGATTGCCTGTCGTGTTGTGGACATACAAGAGTTGATCAAGAAGAAGCCAACGTTCGAGGATGTTGAGGACGAAGAAGAAGATGACACCATGGGGAATTACGATTCAGACTGATACACATGGCGAAGATGTTGACGCTGCTACTGCAGATGATGATTACATTGCTTTTGTCGTATTTGCCTGTCAGAAGATGTTTTTATCTACTATGTGAAATTGTGTTTGCTATGACAACTGAAACCTGATGAACATGTTGTTTAGTATTTTCCTGTGAGAACGTTACTTGTTATGTATGCTGATTTGTGTTTGGTGATTGTATGACTAAAATATGATGACATTGTTGTTTAGTTGTACTCATATTTGGCTGTGAAACTTGAATATGATGACATAGTTTACTGTTGGACTGCAATTTGCTCGACGTCTTCGAATGAGAACAAAGCTGACCCGACAGGTCCTCTGCTAGTTTACTTATTTATTATCAAAAGGGCCTCTGCTATTTATTTATTTATGAGCCAAAAGGGGATACCCCCTGATTTCCGTTAATAGAAATCATTAGATGTTCAGAACACTACACCCAGCCTGCTACACAGGTTTCATTCATTACTAGTTTCAGCAAAGTGCTCATGTCATAGCCACTGAATACATCACGAGTGCTACATACACTGCAAATAAAGAGACAATCATCCTACAGAGCACATCAATTTTGCCCATTATCTTCACAAGCTCTTTCATTTCCTCATTGCTGTCAAGGCCGTTCATCAGCTGTTGCTTGGCCATGATCAGAGGAACTGCATCTTTAACCTTCTGCTCTGCATCTTCCTCTTCTGCCGTTCCTTCAATTACTTGTCCAACACCCCAACCTGCTGGTATTGGGATTCCTCGGCTAACCAAATAATCAGCGCAGTTGCACTCCCCCACATCAGCAACTTCCCAGAAATACAAATCACATGAATCTTCCCTTTTCTGCACGAATCAAATTGAAAGATCATCAACCAAACTATTAAAAAAATCAGCAACTGAAAGCAGCAGAACAACACTTAAACATATTATTACCCCATGATTCGGGCATTTGTAGAAGACTCGGCCAGAGTTGAGGATTGTGGTTGAGACGCGACGGGTGACTCTGCGTGATTTGCAGCAGTGGCACCACACCAACGGCAACGGGTTGCGATGAGCAACCGGCTGCGGAGCGCGTGCCGGCGGGGGTGTGATGAGACCCACAGGCGATGGTATGGGTGGTGACTTGGCGCATATTTGGTTGTTGCCTGCTGAAGAGCAGGTGGACGAGCAGCCAGCGGACATGGTTGCCGCGGCCAGAGCTTCTGATGCTAGGCAGAGTAAGTAGAGAAGAGGAGAAGCGAACGTTAGATATGTCAGTTTCATTACTTGCAGAGTAGCATAGCACCATATATAGTCATAGTCTAGGTTTGCATTCGAACCAGCTATACGAGCACGTCTCTCTTTTTTCTAAAACTCAGCAACGTCTCTTTACTGGTACACTAGCTTGTTTTGTACGCCTTCTCAAGTCTTTGATTCCTCCACCTGACATCTGGGACCCATCGGAAGGGTCTCTGTATTTCACGAAAAAAATATGCCCCCCGCTGACAGGTCGGACCCACTAGCTATCTTCGCACGCAAGGAAGTGTCTCCTTATTATGCACAAAAAATGAATATTCCCCCTGCCAGCTGGAACCCAGCATCATGGGAGGCTGACTTGTGGGCCTACCAAGTTGACGGGGATGGAGGGCTTTGTCAACTTAGTCAATATGAATGATTCTAGCTCCAGTTACTGTACGATGTTCATCCAATGGCAGTAGTGCTTCTTCAACCTCTGGTCTTCTTGCTCCAGCCGCCCAAACCAGCGCCGGTCGTGCCCTGTGCTCCTGCCTCCCGTGGCCGGCTGTGATGCCGCGGAGGCCTCACCGCCCCCTACTACTCCCACCGCTCACCAGGCCATCCCTCTACTCACCCACACCCCTGTTATTCTGCGGCGACGGCAGCCTCACACCGCAGCCGAACCAGTGAACCCTCGTACTCCTCTCCGCGTGGGCATCCACTGCCGCGTCTTCCCCGGCTCCGTGTCGTCCCCTTCCTAGGCCTCGCCGTCGTCCACCGCCTTGGTACTCTCGGTGCGGCATGGTCAATGTGGTCAACGACCGACTTCTATCGGAAGAGTAATGTACGTGGAGAGGCTGACAGCTGGGTCCACGGCCACAGCTCAGTTTTTTTGCTATTTACCAAGTAAGTCGCTTTGTCAGGCCTGTTGGGCTGCAAATCTTTCAAGATGAGGAGAGCTTCATTCGGCTGGCCGAGAAAATGGCCTACCAGTAATGAGAAATGGGATGTACATTTTTAAAACACATCAAACCGGCAATTAGTTTCAAATTTCTTTTTTTCATTTCAAGATTTTGAATTGCATTAATTTTTATGCGTGGACAATTTGTTGGATTTTATATTGATATACATTTATTTTTAAAATCAGTTTGAATGTGACTCCAAATTTCGGGATTAAAAATAGTTCGGACCGCACCGAAATATGCAAAATTTCATATAATTTTTTAACCGTGGCCACAATATGGGCTGTAATGCCAACAAAAAGAATATGGGCTTCAAAAAAACCTTAAGAATTAGCAAATGGGCTGTAAATTATTAGAAATAATGGTAGATGGGTTGTATGCTGTTTTCCACAGATTTGAGGCTTTCCTAAAAAAAATAGGTTGACGCACAAGCAGTGATTATTGGATGTCCATCCAATGGCCGTCGTGCTTCTTCAATCTCTGCTCTTCCTGCTCCAGCCGCTCAAACAAGCGCCAGCGGGACTGCCTGCTCCCTCCTCCCCGCGGCCGGCTGTGCTGCCGCGTAGGCCTCACCGCCCTACCGTACTCCCATCGCTGGCCTAGCCATCCCTCTACTCACCCACACCTGCTGTTATTCTCCGGCGACGGCAGACGAACTAGTAAACCCTCGTACAGTCGTAATCCCCTCCGCGTGGGAAACAATTGAGGAGTCTTCCCTGCCTCCGTGTCGTTCCCTTCCTAGGTCTCGCCGTCGTCCACCGCCCTGATGCTCTCGGCGCGGCATGGTCAACGTGGTCAAGGAACGACTTCCATCGGAAGAGTACTGTACGTGGAGAGGCTGACAGCTGGGTCCACGGCAGCCGCAAGGAAGTGCCTCCTTATTACGCGGAAAATGATTATTCCTCCACCTGACAGCAGGGACCCACCGGACGGGCCACCGTATTTGGCGAAAAAACGTTTCCCCCCTGATTGCTGGGACCCACCAGACGGGCCAACGTGTTTCGTGAAAAAAAGTTCCCCCCGCTGTCAGCTCGGACCCACCGGAGGTGCCTCCTTATTACGCACAAAAAATGAATACTCACCCTGCTAGTTGGGACCCACCTTGGTGGGAGGCTGACTTGTGGGCCTACTAAGTTGACGGGGACGGAGTGCTTTGTCAACTTAGTCAATATGAACGATTCTAGCTCCAGTGACCGTACGATGTCCATCCAACGGCTGTAGTGCTTCTTCAACCTCTGGTCTTCTTGCTCCAGCCGCCCAAAGCAGGGCCGGTCATGCCGCACTCTCCTGCCTCCCGTGGCCGGCTGTGCTGCCGCGGAGGCCTCACCGCCCCCTACTATTCCCACCGCTGGCCAGGCCCTGCGGCGACGACAACCTCACACCGCAGCCGAACAAGTGAACCCTCGTACTCCTCTCCGCGCGGGCTTCCACTGCCGCGTCTTCCCCGGCTCCGCGTCGTCCCCTTCCTAGGCCTCGTCGTCGTCCACCGCCCTGGTGCTCTCGGCACGGTGTGGTCAACGTGGTCAAGGAACGGCTTCCATCGGACGTGGACTGTACGTGGAGAGGCTGACAGCTGGGTCCACGGCCGCAGCAACGAAGTGCCTCCTTATTACGCGCAAAATAATTATTCCTTCACCTGACAGCAGGGACCCACCGGACGGGCCACCGTATTTCATGAAAAAATGTTTCCCCCTGACTGCTGGGACCCACCAGCTACATCTTCGCACGCAAGGAAGTGCCTGACAGGCGGGACCCACCTGGTCGAAGCGTACGTAGCGTTGTCATTCTGGTCGCGAACGTGTACGTACATACTGGTTGATGTAGAGGTGCGCACGTGTCGTAGTAGAGGCGCGCACGTAGCATGTACACGTACGTACAGCGGCCAGTGTGCAAGAAAGAAAATACGCCCACGTACGTACATACGGGCAGGGTCTCGAACGCCTACTCGCGCATACGTACGGCCAGGGCTCGTGTACATGGCTGGGTCGGAATGGAGAAACAGCGTCATCGTCGTGTTCATGGGGAGCCAACCGGCTGGGTCGGAACGGAATGCGTCGTCGTGTTCATCGGGAGGGCTTGGACGGAACAGTCGATGGAAACGAGGCCTGGCGTACCGCAGAACGGAGGAAACGGCCTTGTGTTCGACCGGCCACGTTCAAAACGGGATCCTGTTCATCGGGAGGGGTCTGGCGTACCGCAAAATGGAGGAAACGTACCTCCTACGGTCGAAACGGGGGTCCTGTTGATCGGGAGGGGTGTGGCGTACCGTAAAACGGAGGAAACGGACTTGTGTTGGAGCGCTACGGTCGAAACGGGGATCCTGTTCATCGGGAGGGGTGTGGCGTACCGCAAAACGGGACTCCACGGGATACTGTTCATCTCCACGGTCGACCCCCTCCAGCCTCCACGGGCTACTGTTCATCCACCGTCGACCTCCTCCAGCCTCCACCTGCGACTGTTTATCCACGGGCTCCTGTTCATCCAGCCTCCACCGCGCGCTACTCCACCGGCTACTGTTCAACTAGCCCTCTCCATGGGCTCCTGTTCAATCACCCCTCCACGGGCTACTGTTCATCCAGCCCTCCACCGTCTACTGTTCATCCTGCCCTCCACGGGGTCCTGTTCATCCAGCCCCAACCGGCTCGATCGATCGGGGTCCTGTTCATCCAGAGGCAACACCACGGGGTCCTGTTCATCCACCCCCACCGGGAACTGTTCATCCAAACCCCCCCAGCAACGCTCACTGTTCATCCAGAGGCAGTATCAATCGGCTTCAGTTAGCAGCACTAGCGAAGGAATCGCTCGATCGGGTTCAGTTAATAGCCATCGATCGATCGCTCGGGTTCAGTAACGCGTAGCCTGCAGTGCAATCGCTCGGGTTCAGTTAGATCCCAACGCCTCGCACCCACGCGCGTGCGTGTACGAGAGAAACGCGCATCGCTCGGCCCTGACCACCCACCGTAACTGGGAACACCCCGATATTTTCCTCGCCCTCGCTTCTACCATGGTTTTTTCCGTCATGGACGGCCCAAAGAATGTCATGCAGCTGCGTCTCCGGCCCGCCCAGGACGAAAAGCTCATTTTCTGTCATGATTTTTTGTCATAGAAGTAGGACCCCACCACATCTATGATCATACCGTGTTTTGTCACAATTATCGTCATAGAAGTGTCATAAGTATGACAGAAAAAAAATTGTTCGGCCCAAAATGTCACGGATGTCTTTTTTTGTAGTGTCAACGGGTCTGCAACATTCAGATCCGTATGTATCTTGCAAATCTCTATGTCCCCTTCCGACACTTGATGACGGATGGAATTGAAGCGTCTCTTGATGTGCATGGTCTTCTTGTGAAATCTGGATTCCTTTGCCAAGGCAATTGCATGAGTATTGTCACAAAAAAATTTCATTGGACCCAATTCACTAGGTATGACACCTAGATCAGATATGAACTCCTTCATCCAGACTCCTTCATTTACTGCTTCCGAAGCAGCTATGTATTCCGCTTCACACGTAGATCCCGCCACGACGCTCTGTTTGGAACTGCACCAACTGACAGGTCCACCATTCAATATAAATACATATCCGATTTGTGACTTAGAGTCATCCGGATCAGTGTCGAAGCTAGCATCGACGTAACCATTTACGACGAGCTCTTTGTCACCTCCATAAATGAGAAACATATCCTTGGTCCTTTTCAGGTACTTCAAGATGTTCTTGACCCCTGTCCAGTGATCCACTCCTGGATTACTTTGGTACCTCCCTGCCAAACTTATGGCAAGGCACACATCAGGTCTGGTACACAGCATAACATACATAATAGAACCTATGGCTGAGGAATAGGGAATGCCTTCCATTTTCTCTCTATCTTCTTCTGTGGTCGGACTTTGAGTCTGACTCAATTTCACACCTTGCAACATAGGCAAGAACCCTTTCTTTGACTTGTCCATTTTGAACTTCTTCAAAACTTTGTCAAGGCATGTGCTTTGTGAAAGTCCTATTAAGCGTCTCGATCTATTCCTATAGATCTTGATGCCCGATATATAAGCAGCTTCACCGAGGCCTTTAATTGAAAAATTCTTATTCAAGTATCCTTTTATGCTATCTGATAATCCCCAAGTGCAAAGAATCATCGTAGCAATTTTCAAAGGTGGAAGTGGTAAGTATGAAGTGTCGAACCCACAAGGAGCTAAATGTAAGATCAATATTCTCTCAAGTCCTATCTGCCACTGATACGACTCTACGTACATCGAACGTTTGCTTCCAACTAAAAACAAGAAATTAAAGTATCGAGTCCTCTTTACTTGCATACGCAAACAACCCCCTTACTCGGGTGTAAGGTTTTGTCACTCTAGCAACCCACTATAAGCGAATCATGAACATATTGCAAACCCTACATCGGGAATTCTTCACATGTGTGCGGCACAGAAGGCGCCATAGGACATCACCAAAATAAAACATACAACTCAAACCAATCTAGATCATCAATCAACCCAAAAAAACAAAAAAAAATCTACTGAAAACATCATAGGATGGCAACACATCATTGGATCATTGATTTGAGCAACCCCTCTCCGAGTGATTTGAGTTTAAGATCCACCGAGAGAAAAATCAAGAGCCCAAACTTAGACAGTGGTTTAGCATCACAGTAGCATGACTGAGAGTTCTTGTACCTATTACTCTTGAGAGATGCGCACTCTCTAGACGGATAGGTTTCGGCTTCGAGTGTTGAAGAGTTGTTGTCTTCACCAAGCCAGATCTTCAGCAACCAAAAGTCATTATGGTTCGCGAAGATCGACCGAAGGTTTGGAGATTGCCGACAAGGATCTACCATGAGTAAAATCAACCTGAGTCTGATCAGCTCTGCGTTGAAGGAGAATAGGGTGAAGAGAGTTTATCTTCCGTGTTAAGTCACAGACCCTCCAACCAGACGTAGTCCTTTGGCAGAAGGGTGAACTGCTCTACCAAATCAATCTGTCGCCATCAAGCACCACTGGTTCTAATTTCTCTACTGCTTTTCCTTCAGCAATTTATCTTCGTGCTTTGTGCCAATAGTTTGTTCGATCATTTCATTCTGTTTCTTATCTGCTTGTGCCTAGGATTCTCCTGTGGAATCTTTGCATAGCTTTTCTATTAGTACGTACTATGTTGTGTCTCATTCTATTACATATGTTTGCATGTTGCATTACTCTCATCGTAGTTAAACATGTGATTCATCAAACTCATACTATTGTCAATGCTTTCATCGATGAATATGCTTCTGACGAAGAAGACTAATTAAGTTTATTTCCTTTGGTACTACTTCCGCTGCTGTGAGTGGGATAAGTTTCAAAGCTTTTGAAAGAAAATTTGAATCTCCCATTCACCCCCCCCCCCTTCTGGTCGATATACTCTCGGTCCTAACAACGGCCGTGACTTTGGCGAAAGCAAAATCGTGCCTCTCGCGAAAGCTAATGCATAACTCTCGTGAAAGAAAAAAAAAAGAAAACGTGTTTTTTTCGCAAAAATTTTTTGATCCAAAAACTAAAGAAGACCGGTGGAAAACCGAAACATAAAAAAACCGAAAAAATGTTTAAAAAGCCGAAAGCGCGTGCGAATTTTTTTTCCGAAGGAAACGCCCAGAGCGCGACACGTGGCGGGCGACTGAGAGCACTCCAGGTGGTGCCGATCGTTGTGAGGCTCCCAAAGAAGCGCTTATTAACTAGTTGCTCCCACGTTTTTCTCAAAAAATAAATTACTAATAATCTCGACGTACGTTTCATAGTGCGTGTTGGTCGACCGATTTCGTGTCGCTCGATCAACCTCATGGAGTAGAACTAGTTCGTCAGTATAAAGCGTGAACCGTACTAGGCAAGTAGCTAGTCTTATAAGCAACCAATGGCATGACCTTGCAGCCTCTATTCATTTTTATTTTTATATCTAGGAAATGACCTTGCACCTTCTAAAAAACCGTGAGTCTGCAGAAACTTCTGTCGCAATAAATCCATGGAAAGAAAGTTAAGTGCCGACCTTTTGACGCTTGTAACGTCAGGTCATTTTGTCTCTCCTTTTTTGACAGGACGATAGGCAATCCCCGCGTGCAGATAACGTGCCACTAACCATCTGGGTAGGCAACGTCGCAGTAGTGTATAACCGGAGCAACCGATCCGGTCGATCGGCCCGGCTGGCCCGATTCTCCAACGTCACACGGGGCGAGTACGAAACGTACCACGGATTAAGTGCCAGGAAGAAACGCAACGCAGGTGATCCGTCTTCTCTGCCAACTAACGTACTGAACTTGAGTGCAACGCATTACGAATTTACGATCGGCTCCGTACGATGAGCGAACGCCTCCTATAAATGCCTCGCCCTCGCCTTCGTTTCTCTTCACCCCAGCAAGGAGAACGCGCACCCTTCCTCTTCTTGATTAGCTCAGCGATCGGAGCCAGCCATGGCCTCCGGGATCGCCAGCATGTCCTCCTCTCTTGCGGTGCTCCTCCTCGCCGTGCTGCTGCTCTCCCGCAGCGGCGTCGGCAACGCGGCGCGGCACCTGGAGGAGGCGGCGTACCCACCGGTGCCGCCTGTTCTCCCGGCACCTCTGCCCAAGCCGGACGTGACGCCGTCGTTGCCCGCACCGGAGGTGTTGCCGAAACCGGGGCTGCCACCGCTGCCCACACCTGAGGAGCAGCCCAAGCCGGAGCTGTCGCCTTTGCCCGCACCGGACGTGTTGCCAGAGCCGCCGTTGCCCGCACCCGACGTGCTGCCCAAGCCGGAACTGCCCACACCTGACGAGCAGCCCAAGCCGGAGCTGCCGCCGTTGCCCAAACCGGAGGTCCCGCCGACGGTGCCGGAGGTGCCCAAACCTGACGTGGAACCGAAGCCGGAGCTGCCACCCGTGCCCAAGGGTGAGGAGCCGCCGAAGACGGACCTGCCGCCGCTGCCAACAGGTGAGATCCCACCAAAGCCGGTTCTGCCGCCTTTTCCTACAGGCGAGCTTCCGCCCAAGCCGGAGCCCGAGCTGCTGCCCAAGACAGACGAGCCACCGAAGCCAGAGCTGCCACCACTCCCCACCGGCGAGATTCCACCGAAGCCGGAGGTCGAGCTGCCACCCAAGACAGAGGAGCCCCCGAAGCCGGAGCTGCCGCCACTTCCGACTGATGACCTTCCATCGAAGCCGGACGTCGAGCTGCCACCGAAGCCAGACCTGCCGCCACTCCCTACCGGTGAGCTTCCACCGAAGCCGGCGCAGCCGCCACTGCCGTATCCTGCGGAGCCAAAACCATGATCACTCTCAACCACCGACGAATCCATGCATGGTCCATGATATGTTTGAGTCCTGTGTCCATTTATGACGAGCTACCGTGGCATGCCTGACATCCGTGATTTGTTTGTACTACGTACCTGCTGAGCTATTGGGAGTGTTTGAGATTGTATTTAATAAAGTGGATTTCGTGTGTGTGTATAGTCGGTCGTCTCTCAGATTGTCATGCCTTTAGTTAAACCGCCATCACGTGTAAAACCGTCATGCCTTTACTACAAACATGCTCCCTCCTTTCCAAAATAGATGACCCAAGTTGAGTCATCTATTTCAGAACGGAGGGAGTACTTATGTAATAGTTGTTGCAAACTGAGCACCAGATGGCTAGGTCTCTTGCGATCAAACCTGCAGATGCAGGTTCAAGTTCTAGACTTGATATATGCAATCATATATTGTGAATTTATTTCAGGCTTTTCGACGATATTCATTCAATGGTATGGCATGCCCATCAACCATGAACCATCTACGACGACTTCGTCAATATCAAGATCTATCGGCTCAGGGCTCCTTGATTCGAAGGATTTTCATATGAATTTTGGAAGTTTAGAATCCTTAAGAAGTTTCTCTACGTTGAATGTTTGATCCATAGGATTATATCCTATAGATTTTTTTCTAAAGGTACTGCTTCACATTGGATCCTTTTCTTTTTTCTATGATGCAATCATACAAATCAAAATCCAGTAGAATTGAGATGGGCATGACATCCTAATCCTATGTTTTTTCTATTCCTGCGCTTTTAGAATCCTGCAAATTAAAGATGCCCTCGGTCTTTTAAAATGCTTATAGTGATAGCGTGTGTGTGTGAATGTCTGCATTATTGTGATTCTAAAAAAAACTATAACAATTGTCTCCCAAAGCCTAAACAGTTGCAGTTACCAAGTTTAGAAACCCAAATTATTATTTTCCTCGCAGAAAAAAGAAAGGGCGACGCTACGCGTCCGCCGGCGGATTATTTCGAAAGATCCACCACCTTAACAGCTGTTTGATCCGGCGCATCCATCGGCCCGGCTCTTTCCTCATAATTGCAACAAAGGCAGTGTTGCGAAACCGTTTGCACATATCTCGTGTTGCGGAAACTTTTGCAACAAAGATTTTGTTGTAGATTTTTTTCACATTAACTTTTTTGAAACACGTGTGTCGTTGCGGATGGACTTCTGCAACACAGATGATGCTGCAGAATTTTTTTTCTCATCTTAATGTTTATGTAACATGGACGTTGTTGCGGGATGACTTCTGCAATCCAGATGATGTAGAAAAATGGCAGAGGCTCGCGTCCAGTGACGTAGGTCTTGGGCGGCTGATAGAGGCTGCACGACGCCCAATTAAACTTGTATCTGACGGCTGCGCGTGTGGCGCAACTACAGTCGTGATCACTCGGGTGATTCTAATCGTTGTTCCTCTTGCAACAAGGCCTTTGTTGTAAAACGTTCTATTCTCTAATTTTCTGCAACAGAACCCTTGTTGTAAAACTTTTTCTTCTCTAATCTCATGCAGCAAGACCCTTATTGTAAAACCTTTTCTTCTCTAATCTCATGCAGCACGACCCATGCTGCACAACCTCTTCTTCCCTATTTTTCTGCAATAAGACCCTTGTTGCAAAAATTGCAACAACATCTCCGCCGCACCTAATTTTCTGCAACAAGGTGCATGTTGCAAAAATTGCAACACATCTACAGCTGCGTTGCGCACTCGCGCAGTCATCGTTCGCTGCCACCGTTGCCACCATTTTGCAACAACGATGTTGTTGCAAGAAAAGATGAGGGAGAGAGACATGCGTGGTCAAGCAGCACACGTGTCAAACAAGGGAGGTGACGGACGCCCCGTGCTACATCTGGCGGCTGATTAGAATCATTTCCCAAAAAGAAAACCCGAATTATTTCGAAAATTTTGGGTTTTCTTCTCTCGGCACCCGGATAGCCCGAAGCATGAACAGACCAGCGATCAGCTTCTTTTTTTTTCAAAAAAAGCATCACCTTTGTTTTTCCCAAATGTTAACGCCACACGTGTGGCACGAAGCAACATGGCCCAAACGCCCCCATTAGAGCAACTCCAACGGGCTGACCCAAACGGACGGCGCTTTCGTCCGCTTTTTTGTCCGTTTGGGTCGGCTGCCCGCCCGGCATCCGCCCTGTTTTTCATATGGGTCGGCAGCGCGCCCAACGCGACGACCCATATGTGCAGGCGTGGCCGGCTGGCTGCCCAATTTTGCATTGCATTCAACATATTGTGAAAGAAAATTTAACAAACAAAATAGTCCGCCCAAATAAATAGTATAGTTTTACAGGCCAAATAAAAATAAAAATATTTCACATAGTTTTGCAAACGAATAAAAGAAGATACATCTATTGGTTGCCAACATGAGTCCACATATGCTCAACCAAATCATTTTGTAGTTGCACGTGAGTTTCCCAATCACGCATGTCTTCATGAAACTGAGTGAACTGCTCAAATGTTGCCGCTACTCCATGCTCAGGCACAACATTCTCACCCTGAAACTAAAAGCCTTGATCGTACAGACGTTCCGGGCGCTCGTCTTCTACGATCATATTGTGCATGATCACACAAGCAGTCATCACCTCCCATAGTTTCTGCGTGCTCCAAGTATTAGCAGGATACCGAACGATGCCCCATCGAGATTGCAAAACACCAAAGGCACGCTCGACATCCTTTCTAGCACTCTCTTGCTCTTGGGCAAATCTTTTCCTTTTCTCTCCAACAGGGTTGGGTATTGTCTTTACAATAGTGGTCCACTGAGGATAGATACCGTCACCCAAATAGTACCCTTTGTCGTAGTTGTGGCCGTTGACAGTAAAGTTCACCGGTGGGCTGTTGCCTTCGGCAAGCCTAGCAAACACCGGCGAGCGCTGAAGCACGTTGATATCATTGTGTGATCCAGCCATGCCAAAGAAAGAGTGCCAGATCCAGAGATCTTGAGACGCCACGGCCTCTAGTATGACAGTGCAAGCCCTGACATGTCCCTTATACTGCCCTTGCCCAGCAGAAGGGCAGTTCTTCCACTCCCAGTGCATGCAGTCTATGCTGCCAAGCATCCCCGGGAAGCCCCTGCTAGCATTCATCGCCAACAAACGGGCTGTATCTGCAGCTGTCGGCTCTCTCAAGTACTCAGGGCCAAACACAGCAATCACAGCCTTGCAGAACTTATACAGGGACTCTAGGCATGTAGACTCGCTCATACGGACGTACTCGTCAATGAGATCATCGGGCACTCCGTATGCAAGCATTCAGATGGCGGCAGTGCATTTCTGATAAGAGGAGAAACCAATCTTGCCGACGGCATCCTCTTTGCACTCGAAGTAGTCATCATAGCCGACCACTCCCTCTCTAATACGGTTGAAATCATGCCTACTCATACGGAACCGGCGGCGGAATTTGTGATGTTTGAACAACGGGTTTGTTGTATCAAAGTAGTCCTTCCAGAGAAGGAAATGCCCACTCTCTCGGTTACGATTCAACGCCGGAAGGTGGCCCGGAATGGAGCCACGGAACAACGGCCGCTGGTTGTTGATGTGGTGATGGACCAACACGGCAGCCAATATCTCCTCCTCGTCGTCGGAAGACGAATCGTCGGAGTCGCAAATGAAATTGTGGAAAAAGAACTCGTCGGCGGAGTCCATTTTCGTACCTTGGCAAACTGTCGAACAACTTGCGGGCGTCGAAGAAGGAGACGGCCGGCGAGGGAAGACGCGGTGCGCACAGACCAGCTAGCTGCCCTGCCGGCGTCTGACGAGTGTGACGGCGTCCGACGAGCGTGCCAGTCGTATGCGGCGGGGGCGGCGGGGGCGGCGACTTGGTCGCGGGCGGCTGTGCGGTGGGGGAAGCAGCGGCGGGAACCAGTTTGCTCCCCGGCGGCAAAACGGCGGCGGCGGGCAACTGGGGGCAGGGGCGGCGTTGCTGGGCGGATGTGGAGGCGGCGGCAGCTGGAAGAGTCGCCGCAAAATTGGACGGCGGCGTCGGTGACGGAGGAGGCGGGGGCGAGGGTTGCTTGTTGGCCGGGGGGAGGAAGGCCAATGTGCCATAGACCAGCGGGCCCGGGGACAGGAGTAGGCGACCGCGCGCGCGTCAGTCCCGTGTCCGCGCCGACGCAAATCAGGCTAAAAAATGGGCCGGGAATGGGTCGCCCGCGGACGAAAAACGGACGCGCGTCCGTTTGGGTCGGCGCGTTGGGCCGCCTTTTCTGTCCGCGCCGACCCAAACGGACGACCGCGGATGAAATGGGTCGCCCCATTGAAGTTGCTCTTACCATTCATTTTGCCACGTCAAAACAGATTACATCAGCGGGAATCTTTTTGGTTTTCGGCTTAAAAATATTTTATCTCCTAATTAAAAATCCAATTAAAAATCCATTTTCACCATTAAATCCGCCTCGACGAGATCTTCAAAACTAGATCTCATGTTGATATGTTTCGACGAATTTTTTTATCAAAAGTTGCCATGATGTTTACATTGTGGTTGCCGTAGTGTTTATATTAAAGTTGCCATGTGGCAATTTTAGTTTATAGATCATGGCATTTCCATTACTTTGACCATGAAAATTATTTTTTTATAAGCCATGGCAATTTGAAGTGCATGTATCATGGCAATTTTAGTTTATGATTCATGGCAAGTCTAGTTTCTTAATTCTCCGTTTTATATGATGTCAAAATTTACGTTTGTATGTAGAAAAAAAATAACTGAGCATATCATGGCAACTTCAGTGTAAACACCATGGCAATTCATGTGCAATAGACATGACAACTTTTAACCGTAAAAAAATGGTCCAAACATATTGATATGAGATCTAGTTTTAAAGATCTCGTCGCGATGGATTTAATGGTGAAAACGGATCTTCAATCGGATTTTTTATTTAAGAGATAAAACGTTTTAAAAACTCAAAATCTAAAAAGATTCTCACATGCATTCATGCGATGACGTGGCAATCTGTTCGCTTTAGAGACGAGTGGTGCGTCTCCCTTCCTATCACACGTGTGGTAGTTATCGACGTCCTTGTTTTTTTCGAGAAAGAAAAAACATCAGCTCTGCCCAGCAGCCCATAGTCTCTTTGGTTTTAGCCCAGCCCACCAGAGTAAAACACTCCCTTCCCCTCTGTTCCCCATCCCTACGGTACGTACCCTAGCCGCCAGCAGTCGCGCGCTCCCCGCGCTCCCTGCTCCCCGTCCCCCGCTCGAGGCATCGCCGTCCGTCGTCCACGGCCAGAGCAAGCGCCCTCCACCTCTGCCCTTTCACGCCAGAGCCAGGTTTCTTCTAGAACCCACGTCGAGGTTCGAGCGAGATGGGGTTGAGGGACAAGAAGAGGAACCAGAGGCGTGTGCTCTCGCGGCGCTCCGCCGGCCCCCGGACCGGCGAGGGCAAGGATTTCCTGGTGCGTGCTTTGCTCCCCTTCGAACCAAATCAAACCCCAACAGAGAGAAAACACACACGCACGCATCCTTTTGGTCGCTGTCCCTGACGCCGTGTTGTGAATTGTGATTGGCGCAGCCGCTGGAGGGGAAAGAGCAGAGGATCCGGGAGAAGCAGCAGCCCGAGGAGCCGGAGAACACGGCCACCGTCCTGTACATCGGCCACATCCCCCACGGCTTCTACGAGGACCAGATGCAAGGTCTGTCTCTCTCAGCAGAGCTCAGAGAAGCGCAGGGGGTGCGATGGGTCTGGTTCTGATACAGTCTTTGTTGGTTTGGTTGATTTTTGCAGGTTTCTTTCAGCAGTTTGGGGCTGTTAAGAGGGTCAGGATTGCCCGGAACCGCAAGGTATCGTATGCTGCGTTACGAGGTATCTGATGATCTGTGTGCTGTTTTCTGCGAGCATCTAACTTGCTGTTTGGTGGTATGTGTAGACAGGAAAGTCCAAGCATTATGGTTTCATTGAGTTTGAGAACCCTGAGGTAAGCACGTGCGTTGGGATATATCAGATTATCAGGGCACACTGTATGTTTGTTGCCTGCTTACAGATTCCTGGCATGTTCTTGGTATATCAGGTGGCGAAGATTGTAGCTGATGAGATGAATAACTACCTCTTGTTTGAGCACACTCTGCAAATTGCGCCTGTCCCACTGGAGAAAGTTCATGCCAAATTGTAATCACCATGACTGTGCTGCTTAATTCTGTTTATTTTTGCTTTTTGATAACAGAAACATAGCCTTCATCTTCTGTTTAGGAGTACACATTAATCACCACTAAATGAGGTCAATATATTCTTGGGCAAATGCTGTCTACTTTGTGTTTCTCTGTCATGGAATACTGTTTACCGTGACATACCCTCCGAACAGGCTACATACATTTACTTGATATTACCTAGGCTATTTCTTCCACTGCATTGCACAGCTAGTAATGATGCAAGCTCATTGGGGTAACATAGATTGGTGTTGATACTTTCTGATTGCTTTATGCAAACTGTAAGTCATGTTAGAAATATATATCAGTAGGCATAGTAAGTGATATGTGAATGTCAAAACTAAATTATGAAGTCAAGGATTTGTGACAGTAATATGAATTGGTATATATACCACTGCATTGATAAGTGCATAACTGAAGCATTGATGGCAATCTCTTGCAACTTTGCAAGAATTTGCAAGCGTCTTGTGTTAGATTTCATTTGTGTGCCTGTATTTATTATTGAATCCTTGGTTCTTTTTGTGTACTTAATACGGTGGTTGCAGCAACTCTTCTACAGCACTCGAGTTTTGTTTCCCTGTACTTTCGTAACATATAGCTGTACATAGTTGCTGTTTCTTGCGTTTTGATTAAAATGAGAACATAATTCTTACTATCTACAATGTCCATATCTTGTATCGCTTCTAGATGGAAAGGTGTGCGGAAGGGATTTGTACCAGTTGACCGGGTAGCAATTGAACGGAATAAGCTTAGTAAGGTAATTGCTAACGACAACTGGAACGCAAAAGTTTAACGCTGTAGATTAATATTAGCTGTTGTGTTACCAGGATAAAACAGTAGAAGAGCATAAGAGGATGCTTGAAGGAATTGTAAAGCGGGATGAGAATCGTCGCAAAAGAATCAAGGCTGCTGGCATCGATTATGAGTGTCCACCCCTTGTAAGTAACACTTTGATGCTGTTCATTGATTTACTAAATCTATCTTAATCAGATCTGAAATAGCTCAGCAATTCGCCACAGAATTGAAATGGTATTAGGAAAATTTCAACTTCTTTTTTCATCTTTGGCAGAAGGCATGCATTTGTAGTTTTCTAGAAGCCAATTTTGCCATGTGTTACTGTGTAGGTCCTTGATAATTAGAGTACTGCTTGTTTATTCTTATCTACATTTGCTTGCTGAAATAATTTATGTATTAGCACCATTGTTCGTCCCAGACTTTGCTTAATCATATTATGAGCTGTGCTTCAATTGTTCTTAACGGATAAACAGTTGATATTGATCACTAGTACATTAGCTTCTGTTTTCTAGCTTTTTTTTTTCTGCTTCTATTGTGTGTGAGGTAATAACAAAATATTTGCCTGCTTGCTAATGCTTTCTTGGCTATACAGATTGGGAGCGTTCAGCCTTCAGCTAAGAAGATCAAGTTTGATGAGGATTAGCTATACATAATGCAGATGGATATCCAGTGGGAGTGACGGGACTGCTGAGTTAAACATGGCTGGTCTATTTTTGGTGAGGATGAGATGGCGGTTTCGTACATCTGTTTTGCATCATGTCTTCAGTGGATGTTGTATTAGGTAAGTGACTGATGTATGTTGGTGAAGAAGCATGAATATGTGGTGGAAAATGAATGACTTTCTTCCTTACCTGCCTCACTATAGATATTTTACATCCTTCATCTGTCAATGCAGACGCACCGTAAAATTAATGCTGATTCATGCCATCGCTGTTACCTCATAGTATTGATGATATATAGAAGTTTGACTTAAAAAAGTACACCATATAATTTGGAATGGGGAGAGTAGTTATTTTATATACACAATGTTTTAAATATGGATATCGGTAGTTCTATCATCTCTGTCTCTACCTAATAATAATAAAGCATGGAGGGTTCGTCCGTCGCCCTTTTTTGCAAAAAAGTCCTTTTGTTGAAATCAATCCGCAGTCCATCTTTAAGTCATGCCTAACCATTTTAAAATTTTCTCAAAAAACCCCCTGACGTTTCAGGTAATCAACCCGCCATCCATATTTAAGTCATACGAATCGTTTTTTGTGTTTTAACAGAAAACCCCCTGACCTTTCGGTTAATCAATCCGCAATTTATCTAAAACAAAATTATCCATATCTTTTAAACCGTAACTCCGATTTGAACATATTATATATGAAATTTGATTAGAAAAATGTGTAGAATCTAAATATGCTGTTACTTTTAGCTGTTAAATATTTCTAAACTATTAATTTGGGTGCAAACTTAATCCATAGTGCACGGTCCGTTTTTTCTTTCGCACTGGCGGCGATCCAAATTGCAAATAAACACACATTAAAACCAGATTGAGAGGGAAAAAATATTGATAACCACGCATGCACAACTCTGGAAAACCTGGCAGGAAAAAATAACATTTTTCTCATCTTATTCTGAGCGATTATGTGCGTGCGAGCACGCGCGCGTGCTTGCGTGTGTGTGTGTGTGAGAGAGAGAGAGAGACGCCTTAGGACTGACCACATTCAAATGCGTTTTTGTTGTGTGAGCATTGAGACCATCGCCGGGAACACAAATGTGATGCCATTTTAAATAAAGAACGTCTACCTATCAGGGTCTCGAGTCGTGGTTATTGGCTTAAGAGTGTTTTTTTGATCCCGTTGCAACGCACGGGCTCTTTTGCTACTCATTAAAAATGCTTAATCATGAAATATTTTCATGCGAAACTAATTATGTTAATTTTTTTTTAACATAATAGTCGGTTTATATGTCGATAGTCAAAGTTAGAGAAGTATGGTTGCACATTTTTAGAACATTAATTGATAGATATGTAAAATTTACCACATGTCTTACTCCTTAGCAGTGGCGTAGAGGAAAAGTAAATCACATACGCATAGAAAGTAGAAAAAGAAATCAGGTTATTGTCCGTGTAAGAATAATTACAACTTTTTATGGTAATTACAGCAAAATCAGCAAATTATTGCCTCTTTGTCTACAGTGGATGCGTCCACCTGCAAGCCTACATTTCTATTTCCTCCGTTCCTAAATATAAGTCTTTTTAGCGGTTTTACTATAGACCACATACAAAGCAAAATGAGTGAACCTATACTTTAAAAGGCGTCTATATACATCCGAATGTATTAGAATCTCTAAAAAGACTTATATTTAGGAACGGAGGGAGTATCTCTCGTGAAATTGTAACTCCCCAAACCACCTCCCAAAACTTAACTCCTTCAATCATAAATTTTTAGGACAGTCGGTCCCCTAAAAACTACTCCCCAAACCTTAATTTTGCACAACTTTCAGCATTCAAACATGATATGAACTTAACAAATTGATTAAATATCACAATAGTGCACAATTAAACATCACATAACTAAACATGGTGGAACTAACATAAGCTAAACTTGATTAATTTTAATTACATCTTAGCTAACCTAATTTAAGCTAATCGCCAGAGGGGGAGATGGCAATGGGCTCCTTCCCCTTGTCGGAGCCTGATGCCCGTCGTCATGCGTGCCCTTTGGCGTGGCCTCATCGGCGAAGGGGTTTGAACCACCGGCATTGAGATATGTCTTGAACTCTGCTCAATCCCGTTGCTTGGTCGCACACGTGGCTGGGATGGCGATGACAGTCGCATGGCTTTGGAAGAGGCCTCGATCGCGAGGTGCTCCTCGAGGACCTCGGAATCAGTCTACATGGCGGGGAGGGGGGGGGGGGGGGCATAACCTCGTCTCCTCATGAGGCCATTTACGCCTCGTCGACTATGTGCTCATCGAGCACCTCCTCCTCCATGTTGAGTTCCCGCTCGTCCTCGTCCCATGGTTCGAGATCCATGGAGTAGGGCGTCGTCAAGGTGAAAGGAGTGCGTCAGCGACTGGAGAACCGCAATTGTGCGCAGAGGACGATGAGGATGCGGGATACAACCCCACACACCACCATGGAACCGTCGCCGGCACAGTGACTTTGCAGTGACCATCACACGAAACGGTAAGAAATATAAAATATAAGCCTGTTTTATAGCATGAGTAATTAATCGTTATTGTTACATAGAACTAGGTCACTGGGGGAGGAGCCCAGTGGGCAAGGTGTGGCGGCCGCCACACCTTGATTCGGCACCATTTTTTTTTATATAAGCATACACTTTTTCTTCATGAGAATACCTAAGCATATACTGCTTGTTTGTTTTAGATCACACTAGATCGATTCACCCAAGCAAAGCTAGACGGAAGCACACAAGTTAGATCAGAAGCAGATAAGCAGGCAACTTGATTGATGTGCTGCATAGCACATGCACATCTCACCCTGTAGACGTACGTGAACCAGCTCGCTTCAGCTGCACCCCTTAAAGCATCTACAACCGGACCTTTCAAACCCGCCTCATACGCTCGGGCAAACCGTTCGGTCACTGCTCGATCACGATTTTTTGACCCAGGCGGGCTTCTCAAACAACCCTCAAACGTTCGGGCTAACCGGCACCCCCCATATCCAACCCAAATATGAGGCAGATATGGGACGCCCGGGCACTCCCGCCATGTCGGACCCGACAACCCGACCCTACCCCAAATTGCACCAAATCCACCCCGAAGACCATGCCAGATCCATTTGCTATCTCCTCTCTTCTTCCTCCTCCGCGCCGTCCGTCTCGCGCTCCCACGCCGCGCCCGCTCCGCAGCCGTTCTCAGGCTCTCCGCCGCCAGCTCCGGAAGAGCGCTCCCGTCCTTGCCGCGGGGGACGTCGTCACCGGCCTGGACACCACCGTGGTACGTCCGGCAACTTCCGGCTCCTTAAGATGACAGTTCGCCACACCTTAATTTTTTTTCGTCCTCCGCCTTTGAACTAGGTAATTGCATGTGTGTTGCACCGAGAGCATAATTTGCACTCCCTCCATTCCACAATGTAGTGCGCCCGCGCTTTACGAGATCCAAGTTTGACCATAAATTTAACCATCGAAACTGACTGCGGCGGGAGCAAAAATTATACCAATGTATTATGGAGTACTAAAGAGCGAGTTGTCCAGCTAGGGAAAATTTGCATAGTCTTTGTCTGTGTGTTTCATCTGTGTTTTTTCTTTTAGTATGTACTGCACACGACTGTGATATATGCTGTCCCTAATTTCCAGACCGGGTTACGTGGAGCCCCAATCAACCACAACCACCGCAAATGCAAGAAAAAAGCTCAGAAGCGTCCAGGCTCCACATCAACAATAACCAACATGCTTCCATTTTCAGCATCTCAAAATAAGCGCACGGGGGTGTTTCCCGACCACAGCCCCTGAAATTTACTTGCATCAGCCGTTCGCCGGTGAATGGTGACCTAACACCTGCCGTACCACGACGACCATGCGCCAGTGGCCTGACATGGCGGTACGGCGACGGACGCTCCTACGCGAACGCGTGCGGGCGCAATCCGTCAACTCTGACTGATATATGGCGTCTTCAGGAGATCAGCCGGATCGACCTAGATAGTTGCCGCTGAGCTGCCGAACCGACCAATTTCCGAATCATCCCCAAAACAGTTGCGTTCAGGCTCGCTGTGTAGCCATATCTTTGTTCAGGTTAGAGATTGAAATGTATCACCGACCATATCTGGTACACTCACGTCTCAATATTCCAAACTAAGTTAACCACACATAACTAGACACAAAACAGAAGTAAGTAAACAACCACCGGTTCGTCAAAAAATAAACGAACAGCCGAAATGCAGGTGATCTGCCAGCTAACCCACCAAAAGTTTCAGTCAGGCTACTACTGTCTACTGAAAGTTACATGCATGTGCATGTCTACCCCCATGCAGCGATTTTTCCGTTTTGATTTTGGAGTTTTTTTTTTCCGTTTTGATTTTGGAGTGCTATAAATAAGGGCCTTCTCCTATCTCCAAGACATCACAGCAACAAGTTGCCTCTCTCTGATCGATACACATAGACAAGAACACCATGCCGCACAAGAACACCATGGCCTCCCTTGTCTTCCTCATGGCGCTGCTGCTCTCATGCAGCTCCATGACCAGCGCAGCACGGCACCTAGAGGAGGCCTTGCCCAAGGAGTATCCACCACATCCGATCGTCCCGGAGCTGCCAAAGCCCCAACTCCCGCCGCACCCTGCCGTGCCCGAGCTGCCGGAGCCTGAGCCACCGCACCCTCTCGTGCCCGAACTGCCACACCCCATGGTGCCAGAGGTGCCAAAGCATGAACTGCCACCGCACCCTCTCGTGCCCGAAGTGCCACACCCCATGGTGCCAGAGGTGCCAAAGCATGAACTACCACCGCACCCTGCTGTGCCCGAGCTCCCGAAGCCTAAAGTGCCGCATCCGGCTGTGCCCGAGGTGGCAAAGGAGCCTGAAGTGCCACACCCAATCGTACCAGAGGTGCCAAATAAGCATGAACAGCCGCACCCCATGGTGCCCGAGGTGCCAAAGCATGAACTGCCGCCGCACCCTGTTATGCCCGAGCTCCCCAAGCCTGAACTGCCGCATCCGGTTGCCGAGGTGCCAAAGGAGCACGAACTGCCGCACCCCATCGTGCCAGAGGTGCCAAAGGAGCACGAGCTGCCGCACCCTGCCATACCAGAGTTGCCGAAGACTGAAATGCCACACCATGCCGTGCCAGAGGTGCCAAAGGAGCCCCATGTGCCGCACCCTGAGGTGCCAGAGGTGCTGAAGGAGCCCGAGTTACCGCACCCTGCTGTGCCAGAGGTCCCGAAGCATGAAATGCCGCCGTTCCCCAAGGCCGAGCTGCCCCCGAAGCCCGAACTTCATTTTCTGGAGCCAGAGGCCAAGCCATGATCGGACTAGCTACATCCGCACAGTGCCCGTCATCTAAGTATCATTGTGTGTGCATGCGTGCGTGCGTGCATGTGTGTGTGTGTGTGTGTGTTTGTGTGTGTGTGTGTGTGTGTGTGTGTGTGTGTGTGTGTTGTACATGTCGTTAGACCCCGCACTCTAGTTCTTGATGAGAGCGTTATGTCTGAGTAGTATTGCATGGTGTAGGTGCTCAATCTGTTCTTTTTATGTATATGCACCATGTATATGATATGCACATGAATTAATATGTTTGTGTTTGGAGTTTTTATATTGCAGTTGTGTTTGGATTTACTTATGTAGTACACCACTAAAGAATTCTTATGTTTTTGCTATGTTATGCGCATCAAACAATAAAATTGCTTTTTTTTTGTAGTGGCAGAGAAGGCCCAAGAATGCATGTTTGATCGGAAGCATGTATAATATAAAATAACGAAGGCTCTAACCAAAAGCTAGCACTGGTTCATTACAAAAAATATATTTCTAGGGGTTTCTTACATATAAGAGAAATGAAATAGCGTTAGCATGTGTTGCTGGCATAGCCTACTTTTTCTAAACCATCGTTAAATCTTAAACAAACTACCCGCTTCATGTCACAAATAAGTGATGCTTTGGACATTAATTGATAGTCCAGAACGACGTTGAAAGCTTGGCTGTTTGTGTGACCGGACTCTTCTCCAAAGTTTGGCTGGATGGTTATGTGCAGTTCTGGGCGAAAGCTTGGTTTTCGACAGGGGTCAATGCTAGTGATGACGGCGTTATTTTCCTCATTGAAGGCGTTTTCCAAACATTCTGCTCACATTGGTGCTGGTGATCTAGCTTGGCCAATGCGTAGCAGTGTTGTTTACCTTTTTAGGTTTCGCCCTAGTTTCCTCAATAAATCAGGTCATTCCGTAATTTTTTGCCTTTGAAACCGACAGAGCACCTGCTTAGCTAGTAAAAGTAAAATAAAATAATTATATTTTCAAAATAAGTTTCAACAAATCTATCTAAAATGATATCAACAGTCAAAGTTTTAACAACCTTTTAGACATACGTCCAATATAGTACTATGGGTGATTTTATTTCTCAAATAAGTTTTTTCGTGGATATTTTTTTATGGGAACATTTTTTCCCAGAAGTTCATGCCAAAACTGGAAGGGGGGCGTCAATTTTGCTATACAGAGTAAATTGTTTTTTTTCTAGCCAAAGTTCTTGAGTTTTATAGCTCATGATTCATGCCAAGTGGTTTTGTGCGAGAAATATTGGATGGAAATCAAGTTTTATTTTCATTCAAGGAACAAACGAATGAGAATTTTTATTTTGCGGGCAATAGATTTTTTATAACCTATCTTATATCCACATATCTTTATAACCATTGTCGCAACAACTAAAAAAGTGTGCAACGTTATATCGTTATGCCAACATAATAAAAATAAAAAATCTCCATTTAAGGTACTTAGAGCAACTCCAACGGGCCGACCCAAACGGACGGCGCTTTTGTCCGCTTTTTGTCAGTTTGGGTCGGCCGCCCACCCGGCGTCCGCCCTCTTTTAAATTTGGGTCGGCAGTGCGCCCAACGCGCCGACCCATTTCATGACCGCGCGCGCTTTAGATCATGCCAGCGGCCATGTCGCCGCCTTGGTTTTGGCGCTCCAGCGCGCGGGAAAGGTTCGCGCGCACGGGGGAAAATCGGCCTAGCACGCGCTGGTTTTGGCGCTCCATCAAGTGAACGGGGTTGATGGAGTCGTACTTGTCGTGATCCAAATCACCGATGACCGAGCGCCGAACGGACGGCACCTCCGCGTTCAACACACGTACGGTTGGGGAAGACGTCTCCTCCTTCTTGATCCAGCAAGGGGAGGGAGAGGTTGATGGAGATCCAGCAGCACGACGGCGTGGTGGTGGAAGCAGCGGGGATCTCGGCAGGGCTTCGCCAAGCTCAGCGAGAGGGAGAGGTGTCACGGGAGGGAGAGGGAGGCGCCAGGGGCTTTGGGTGCTGCTCCCATGCGCCTCCCCACTATATATAGGGGTGGAGGGGGCTGGTTTCTTGCCCTCCAAGTCCATTGGGGCGTTGGCAAAGGTGGGGGAAAGAAATCCCATCATTTCCCTTCCCACCGATTGTTATCCCCTTTTTTAGGGATCTTGATCTTATCCCTTCGGGATATGATCTTATTCCTTCTAAGGTGGGATCTTGTTGCGCCTTGACCAGGGGTGTGGGGCCTTGCCCCCACTACCCACGTTCATGTGGGTCCCCCCATGCAGGTGGGCCCCACTTCGGAACCTTCTAGAACCTTCCCGGTACAATACCGAAAAATCCCGAACATTTTCCGGTGGCCAAAATAGGACTTCCCATATATAAATCTTTACCTCCGGACCATTCCGGAACTCCTCGTGACGTCCGGGATCTCATCCGGGACTCCGAACAACTTTCGGTTAACCGCATACTAATATGTCTACAACTCTAGCGTCATCGAACCTTAAGTGTGTAGACCCTACGGTTCGGGAGACATGCAGACATGACCGTGACGACTCTCCGGTCAATAACCAACAGCGGGATCTGGATACCCATGTTGGCTCCCACATGTTCCACGATGATCTCGTCGGATGAACCACGATGTCGAGGATTCAATCAATCCCGTATACAATTCCCTTTGTCAATCGGTACGTTACTTGCCCGAGATTCGATCGTCGGTATCCCAATACCTTGTTCAATCTCGTTATCGGCAAGTCACTTTACTCGTACCGTAATGCATGATCCCGTGACCAAACACTTGGTCACATTGAGCTCATTATGATGATGCATTACCGAGTGGGCCCAGAGATACCTCTCCGTCATACGGAGTGACAAATCCCAGTCTCGATTCGTGCCAACCCAACAGACACTTTCGTAGATACCCGTAGTGCACCTTTATAGCCACCCAGTTACGTTGTGACGTTTGGCACACCCAAAGCACTCCTATGATATCCGGGAGTTGCGCAATCTCATGGTCTAAGGAAATGATACTTGACATTTGAAAAAGCTCTAGCAAACGAACTACACGATCTTGTGCTATGCTTAGGATTGGGTCTTGTCCATCACATCATTCTCCTAATGATGTGATCCCGTTATCAATGACATCCAATGTCCATAGTCAGGAAACCATGACTATCTATTGATCAACGAGCTAGTCAACTAGAGGCTCACTAGGGACATGTTGTGGTCTATGTATTCACACATGTATTACGATTTCCGGATAACACAATTATAGCATGAACAATAGACAATTATCATGAACAAGGAAATATAATACTAACCATTTTATTATTGCCTCTAGGGCATATTTCCAACACCGCGCGCATGACGCGGCGGCGTGGCGCCTCCTGAGGCCTCATCGGGAGATGAATTTTCCCGACGTGTCGAGCCAGCGGGCGCAGGATCTCGCGGCTCTCCCACGGCTTTTCACCGACGAGAATCGTCGTGTCCACCGGAGGCGGCAGCGTCGCCTCGCCATCGCCGAGATGGACATGGAAGCCATGGTGGTGTGGCGCGAACGCTTCCCGCAGGACATCGTCGATGAGCGCCAGTTCTACAAGCAAAGGAGGACGGAGAGAGAGGCGAGGAGGACGGAGCGAGCCGCCTATCGGGAGGACAAGCGTGCGCGAAAGCAGGCCGCTCAATTGAAACTGAAGCTACGAGAAATGTCGGGGTGGGACTTCGAGGACGAGCGGTATGCTGACGCCTACATTCAGATGTCGGAGGAGGACAATACTGAGTCGGAGTCGGAAAGCGACGAGTAGTTGATCTTTTTTTATCTGCGTACGCTAGAACTATCTATGTATCCTTTTTCTATCGAAAAAATGGCCGGCGGCGTCGGCGACGAAGCAGGCGGGTGAGGGTGTGCTGTTGGATGTGGAGAGACCAATGTGCCACCGACCAGCGGGCCCGTGGAGGAGAGAGGGCGAGCACGCGCGCGTCCGTCTTGTGTCCGCGCCGACGCATATCCGGCTCAAAAATGGATCGGGAATGGGTCGGCAGGCGGACGAAAGCGGACGCGCGTCCGTTTGGATCGACGCGTTGGGCCGGCTTTTTGTTCGCGCCGACCCAAACGGACGGCAGCGGAGGAAATGGGTCACCCCATTGGAGTTGCTCTTACAAAATATATATCTTCACCCATTTGATTAACGAAAATGTTCTAACTGGGATCTAACCAACAAGATGTGCTATTGAAGTTAGTGACTGTAACTTCCAATATTATTTATTTTTCATAAATTGTAAGTTGTAATATACTTTTTTATGCGAGAAATATTCTTGTTGTTGTACGTGGAGTAAAAGCGGCCCCCAAAGTAATGTACACCAAAACGAGGAGTTAATAATGCATAGTCCTTTTGTTAAGAGGATGCTTGATACGTTTTAGTTTCATGACTAAAAGTAGTGGGACTAAAATTTATTAGCCTCATCCATGCTTGGATTCAAATACTAAAAGACTAAAATCAAGTTAGCGTACTTTTCCAAATGCGACGTGCATCCTTGGTATCAAGTATTATTATTACTACTCGTTTCGTCCAGGTTTATTAGTACCCAACGTGGATTGTCAAATTTTAAGCATATATTTGGCTAGCAAAAATATGAGTAATGTGTCAGAAAAATTTATATTATTTGATTTGTATTCAAAAGTAGTCTACAATGGTACTATTTTGCAACGTATAACTCAGATTTATAGTCAAAAATTGATCCAGGAAGCCTAGTAAATCCGGACTATTCAAAAGTGCTGTCAAGTCTGCTCTGAGAAAAGTTTGCCCGGCCATCGCCGGCCGGCGGTGGCGGCACCTACGGGCGTCGTTTCCCTTCTTGAAGGCGCCGTCGTGGAGTTTCTTCGACATGCTTCATTCCCGGATCTGGTTCTTCGGGCGAAAGCCTAGAGCCATCCGGGTCGGGCAACGACGATGGTGGCGAGCAGAGCCGGGTCGTGGCTTGTCCTTCTGATGTCGAAGGTCCGGTGCACCAATGGGTGTGCCTATACTGGTTCCTGGCTGTGACAGAGAAGTCGGAGCTGCGGGCGGTGGGGCCACTGCGGCAACGATGACTCCATGAAGGCGGTTTTCAGTGGACGGTGCTCTCCGGATGTTGCGCTGGACTAGGTCGATGCGAGTCTTGCAACTTTATCCTATGAAACTTGTCAGCAAAACCGAAGCTATCATGTCATCGATGCTTCGGTCGACTGTTTGGCGTTTGTGGCCAGGTTGTCCGCGGGTGCCCCATGTGGGGTTTGTAATCTTGGTTTTCGCCCGGTTTTCCTCTAATTAACCGGAAAACTCTCTTCTTCTTAATCAGTGAAAATGACAAATCTTTTGTCTCGTTTAAAAAAAGTAAATCCAGACTATGAAGTAGCTGGTACCTGAATTTTTTTTGGTATGTGTGTGTGGCTTTGGTACCTGAAGAGTTAGATAGGTTAAGTTGCTTGAAGAATGATCACGCCAGCATAAGAAATGGAAGGCGTAATGGAACGGTCATTTTCAACTCGATTCGGAGCTAGCTAGCGAAGTCAAATATACTTCATGCACTACTTTGTATCTCAGCAGCTTGTCCTTGACATGCAAGTCTGCTCATGTGATTTAGAAAGAAAAAAAAAAGGCCTGCTGATTTGGTGTATTTCCCAACTAATATACCCGGAAGTCGTTTTCTGCTCAACTTGCAACCGAGCAGTGGACTTGCCGACAGACACATCCCACATGATAGATTGCATGCGATCTCTAATTACATGACGTAGAGCTAGCCCTAATCAAACACAGCCGCCACTGTACTAACCCATTGTCCCCCGCGGCTCTCGTGTCACCCCTCACGGGCGACACGAGAGCAACCTAACCCTTGCCTCGCCTCCCCCCTCCCTCCCCCCTTCCCCGCCCCGCCGCCACCCGAGGCGCTCGCCGGCGCGGCTGCCGGTGAGGTGGCAGCGAGGCTCTGCTGCTCTGCGCTGCAGGGGGCGTTGGATCTCAGGGTGGCGGCCCTGATTGGCGAGGGCGGCGTCGATCTCGTCCGGCGGATGGCGCCGCCGGTGCTGGCCGTCCCCACTGGCCGTGTGCGCGGCGGTGGGGCGGTGGAGGCTCGTCGTTGCTGCGGGCTGCGCCGCTGGCCTCGGCTGGCTTGCTTCCCTGCCTCCTCTCCTCTGCTGTGGTCCTCCCTCGCCGATCTGGGCGCTGCTCCTCCGGGCTGCCAGATCTGGCACATGAGGGTGGGTGGTGGCCTTCCTAGAACGGGGGAAACCCCTGGTCGACCTCCCGTCGACCCCGATGACGGCGGCGCTCCGGTGTCGATCACCCTCCTGAGGGCGTGTCGGGCTTCTTCGTCACCTCCTTCCTCCTCTCCCACGATCCCGGGCGAAAGCCTTGGCCTTGCTGGCCGAACGGCGGTGGCGCTGTGGCGTCTCGGTCCTCCTTGGAGGCGTCGTTCAAGGGAGGGTGAGGTTGTGGTCTCGCGGCAGGTGCTTGGTGGCGGCGGCGTTGCTCTGCTCTTCGGGATGGCGGCTATGGTGGTGTCGAGGTGGCCCCCCTGCAATCCTTCAGCGACTCTTCATCTTGTTTGGCTCTGGACAACCGGTCGGTGGACGGCGTCCGCGTGTTGTGGCACGGTTCGGACGTAGGGCCGATTGGATCTCCCCTCCGGCAAGGCTCGGGGTGGCCAGATCTGGAGCCATGCTTTTCTTCACGCAGCCCGGGTCCTCTCGGCCTTCACTTGTGCAGTGTACTGATTGCAGTTGCTCCGCTGTTCTAGCTTGCGTAGAGTTCTCCGGCAGCTTGATCCTGTTTTCACTGTGGTGGTGCCCTGCTCGCCATTGCTCTGCTTAGCTCTGTAATGTGTGTGCACGCCGCCTTTTATCTTTCAGTTTTCTTCAAGCTTTCGCCTTTGTATCAGCACTGTTGTATCCTAGCCGGTTGATGGCTTCATTAATTTGAAGTCGGGCTTTACGCCTTTTCTCTAAAATGCGACGACAACAAACAACATGCTTCCATTTCCACCATATCGAAATCAAAACAAGCGCACGGCCGGGGTTATTTTTCCTGACCACACCCACTGAAATTAACATGCCTCAGCTATCCGTTCGCTGGCGAGTGGTGACCCAACACCTGCCGTACCACGACGACCGTGCGCCAGTGACCTGACACGGCGGTACGGCGACGGACGCTCCTACGCGAACGCGTGACCGAGCCAATCCGTCAACTCTGACTGATGTATGGCGTCTTCAGGAGATCAGCCAGATCGACCAGATAGGTGCAGCTGAGCTGCCGAACCGACTGACCAATTACCGAATCATCCAAGAAACACTTTCTTTAAGGAGCCAGCAACGCTGGATAGATTATATTGATAAGCAGGCAGATGCAAAACAAATTTACAGGTCGACCAAGATTTTTTTTTTTTTTGAGAATCACCGGAGGAGTAGTCCCTCCATCGAAATATATTGCTCAAAGTGGCCATAATGCCAGGAGAGTGGTCCAGTTTATAAGAAAAACCGGATTGAAAACCTTAATAAATTGACCCCGTTTATGAGGAAAACCGAGCCGAAAAGTAGACAAGTAACAAGTGTTACAAGGAAAGGAGAGGAGCAAGACGCCCAACATAAGGCAAGACCTAGCTAGCATACTAACAGGACCAAGTAGATGAGGGGTGCGTAGACTCTACAAACAGCCTAACGCACCGCACCAGCGTGCATATCAAACCCCACGGAACAACAGAGGAGCATCCACAATCAACGAGTGCCAAAGCTTAACACGAACCTTGTGCCAAAGCTTAACACGAACCTTGACTGAGCGCTCCGCCACGGAAGTTCAGGACGATTAGCAAGTCGGGGAGGCGTCATTGCGTCATCATTCAAGACGAGACCAAGAGCCCGAGGCTCGCCTCAACAGAACAGGGTCATGAGCATGCATAGAAGCAGGCCGGAGACCACACGTAGGACAGCCGAAGAGAAACACATGAAGAAGAACACACCACCATCGGTCTTGAGCAGGCCCCAGCTCCACCAGCACGCGGGCCACCCTCAACCACACGCAACAACAGAAGACGTCGTTTGGGTCTCCAAGATGACGCCTCCGAGGAGGTAGTGTTGCCGAGGACACAACACCGCCATCTGATCCGGCATTGCCTGATCTTAGGTTTTCACCCGGAGACCACAAAGCAAAAGTTGTAGGTGCTGGAGCTCCACAACGACACCTCCTGCAAGGAAAACAGCGTCCATAGACGTCGTTGCCGCCGGCATCGACATAGTCGACGTAGGGTTCTCACCTGGAGTTTGAACACATCCCTACAACAAGACGGCACCTGACCACCACCACCATCGAACCCTTCGAGAGACGAAGAAGCACGACAAGCTGCCGGAGCCAACCGCGCCCTGCGGAGACCACCGACACCAAACGTCAGCACTAGGCGCCAGATCCATCAACGGCCGACCGAACGCAGGCCCCCGAACGCAACGCAAGCCGCCATGCCCTGTCGTGCACCATGCCGGCAAGGAGCAGAGGAGCACTGCCCGAGGCCAGGAACCATCATGGTCCAGGCTGGAGCCATACATCAGGTGCGGCGGCACGCCCCACGCGCGCCACCGCACACCCGTCGAAGACCAGAACCGAAGCGCCCGCGACGCCAACAGAAGGCAGTGAGATCAAGACCTGTTGCAGCAGCACCGCCACCACCTCCCACCACCACCACCACCACCTCCACCAGCAGCACTCACCACCACCCTCCTCTGCCCAAGCCGGACAACCACGAGCCGATCCAACCGGATCCAGCCAGTCCAGCGGAACGCACCACCAGCAACCATCTAGATCAGCGGGGCCACACGAAGGACGTTGCCGCGCGCGCCCAGGATAGACCACCAGAGCATGGGAGGCCGGCACTGCGCCCCCAGCGTCGTCACCTCGCGCAGGGCGACCCAGATCCGCCCCCAGCGCCCACGACGGGCCTGCCTGCACCGCAAGACGCGGCCACAGGAGCCAGCCGGCACACGGGCCACCGCGACGGGAGGCAGCAGCCCCGGATCCGACGCCGGACGCCCACCCGAGCCACCGCGACGAGAGTCAGCCGCCTCAGATGTGCGTGAACCCAGCCGCGAGAGCCCCGCCGCCACCATCCCAGGGGCACGCGCGGCTTAGCCCGCGTCCCCTCCGGCAGCGGCGAAGCAGAGGAGGGGTGGGGGGAGGTGCCGGCGGCGGCGCGGTAGGGCTTGCCCCCGAGTCGCCAGAGGAGACGACGCGGGGGGGGGGGGGGGGGGGGGGGGGGGGAGGAGGAGGGGGGGAGCAATCTGTTTCAGGTCGGCCAAGATGGCCAAGGAGTAAAAAGGAGAAGAGCTAAAGAGAAATGAGAAACAAAAAACGTATCACCATCCAAGACACACTTGCCTACTTGCCTTCAGGTTCGCTGTAGCACAGGATATTCGATGCGTAGGCTAGGCCGGTAGGTAGCATGCATGCACTGATATGAGTACATTTAAACAAGCAATTAAAGCTCGAAATGTATCACCGACCATATCATGTCATCACTCATGTCTCCTCAATATTCCAAACTAATTTAACTACACATAACTAGAGATGGATAGGCAGAGGAAGTGAGTAAACAACCACCGAGATGCAGGTGACCTACCAGGCCACCAAGGCACCGAAGTTCAGCCAGACCACTACTGGTGTCCACCGCAAACATGCATGCATGTATACCCGCCCCGCTGCATGTAGGGTGTAGCATTTCTGGCTATAAATACCAGCCTTCTTCTATCTTCCAGCCATCACACCAACTCCAAGAACCAGAGGCACACACGTACGGCCTCAACCATGCTGTGCAAGAACACCATGGCCTCCCTTGTCTTCCTTGTGGCGCTGTTGCTCTCATGCAGCTCCATGAGCAGTGCAACACGGCACCTAGAGGAGGCTGTGCCCAAGGAGTATCCAGGACCGGCCCACAGATGTTCGGGGCCCTGGGGCAAGACAACAATTAGGGGCCCTCTAGACACACAAAAGCTTCAAGTATTTTATATTTCATTGTCTAAAAAAAAAGTATTTTGTATTTCACAAGGAGATAAAATATGTTTGGTACATAACATAGATTGAAAAACAGCAGGAAATCCCTAGAAGAACTACTAGGATTGAAAATTTTGGCAATTGATCCTTTTTTTTGGCTTTATGATCCTACTTGACATTATTCCTGTTTATTTATGTACTCTTTTCTCCCTTTTGTCACTATCGGATAAATACTTTCTCATTTCATGAACAAGTTGCATAAAACTATCTAATACAGGGAATAAAAACACCTGGATATTGATTGTTACAAATGTAGGTGGCTTGATCCGTAGACCACGACAGTCACCATGAAAAAATGACGGCCTCGTGAACTGAATAAATCCCCCTCCCCTTCTCTTAATCTCCTGATGACTCTCTGGCACACAAATTCAATGAAGACCAAACGAAGACCTGAACAGATGTGGCGGATGAGTACCGGAGAGCAGAGCTATTCAAGGATGAATCTTCGAATTGAGAAACGGGACTAAGGAAATGTAGAAAACGCACCATCTTTCAGACGTCTAGTTGATGGGAATGATCAGAACACCGAGAAACGAAGGTGAGCCGATTGCGGAACAAATTTGCGCCGGCTGTTCCCATTAATTGCTGACCACGACCTTGGAATAAGAGAGGAAGTAAGCGACGACGCTGTTCTTGGAGATTGGATCTAGGATTGGGGAAGGAGAGGAGTCGCAGAGGAACGATAAAGTTTGGGACAATACAGTAGCGATGCGAACTCCATCGTGAGAGAATCTCAGTGGGCTTTAACTTCGGCCTTTTTTCTTTCTGACGAATTTGCGGGGCCTAGGACGGAATACACTTAATGGCGTGGGTCGGGGCCCCTACCTCCTGGGGCCCAGGGCGGGCGCCCCGTTTGCCCGGCCTATGGGCCGGGCCTGGGAGTATCAACCACATCTGATCGTCCCGGAGCTGCCAAAGCCCCAACTCCCGCCGCACCCTGCCATGCCTGAGCTGCCCAAGCCTGAACTACCGCATCCTCTTGCACCCGAAGTGCCACACCCCGTGGTGCCTGAGACACCAAAGGAGACTGAAGTGCCACACCCCGCGGTGCCGGAGGTGCCAAAGCACGAGTTGCCACCACACCCTGCTGAGCTCCCCAAGCCTGAACTGCAGCATCCGGCTGTGCCGGAGACGCCAAAGGAGCCTGAAGTGCCACACCCCAAGGTGCCGGAGGTGCCGAACACTACACCACAACACTCGATTGGGGGCAGTTAACTGCCGGGAGAAAAACATGTCTAAGGGCAAAGAATCTGCCGGGACATCAGTTACTGCCGCTAAAAGCACATTAGGGCAGGACAACTGCCGGGAGAACTAAAGCAACGCCGGCGCGAAAACTGCCGGTACACTTTACGGCCCAAACTCTGCCGAGAGAACTAAATCTCGGCCCATGATCTGCCGGAGACCGTCTTCGGCGCGAGACCGAATATAGTATCGGCCCTAAGCGCGCGTAGCGAGGAAAAAAAGCACGCGACTGGGCGAAAATTTTGGCACGAAAGATATATACGCGTCGGCCCTACCTCTACCAGACCGCAACGCCCGCCGACCCTCCTCCACCCCAACAACCACCGCACTGCCGCCGACCACTGCCTCATCGCCCCACTCCAGAGCTGCGCGGCCGAGCACCTGATTGACGCAGAGCACCACCGTCGTCGCCGAGCTACAACACCGGCGGCTACCATCCTCCATGGAATGCCTTCCTTGCCACCAACCTACTCGTGCGCTTCCTCCCCGAGCAGGCCTCCCCGCAAGATTCACCGACCACCAAGCAGCGGGTCCGCCTCGTCCTTCACACGCCCCCGAAGCAGTAGACCGTCGACCCTCCTCTCCTACGAGCAGCTCTGCCTCCTCAACATCATTTCCCTGGACATCGTTGCCTCTTTGACAGGTGAGATTTCGTTTCAATTTTGTTGCCTTTTTTGTTCTGAATGTGCAGCTACGCATTGTGTAGAAGTGTAATAATGTTGAAAAGTAGCAGCACTGAACTATTCCGGCAGTTAGTACAAATCATCATTTTGAATTGCTTTGATCTAATAACAGTTGAAACCATGAGCCAGACACGTTTGAAGGTTCTTTGCTTGTCTAAAAACTAACACTACTACTGTTAGTACCCCTTCAGATCAAAGGACAGGGACCATTGGTGATTAATAACTGCATACCTTAATTAGATTTGTTGACACCTAACTAAGTTGTTTAGTTGAGCTTTGGAGTTCATTTTAATTTGAGATGAAAGAAAGCTAATTATTTTAACTCTTTGTTTGTTTAGTTGATGCCTACATCCATTTTATTATGCTGGAGTATAGAGAGAAGGGGATTATTGTGTTCGGTCTGGTCCATGAAGAGAGATGGGGATTATTGTTATTCACTTTAGTTAGGTTCAGTTAGAAATACCTGAACATTTTAGTGCTAATACTATTATTCCAGTACAGAACTAATTTGAGAATGACCAAATTTGTGGTCATACACTCTACATTCTCAACATCAAGGTACTCCAATTCTAGGAGAACTAATTTGTGGCCATACACTAAGGTTCTAGGAGTATAACATCAGGGTAGTTTCTGTACATACACAGGCAAGCTCCAATTCTAGGAGGACTAGTTTGAACTTTGAATGAGTTTAACAAAACAAACTAGCATGAGTATAACTTGTTGAGAAAAATACTACTTGTACTAGTAAACTTTCAAGTTTACATGGCTGGTTAGCATTCTTTCTTAAACATTGATGCCTAGCTGTGTTCTAAAGAGTATAAGGCCATGCTTGGAATGGGTGTATCTTGATACGGAGGTGTATAACTTACACGTGTAACTTACTGTCGGTCGCCTGCCAGTGCCAGGGGCTGCTGCTGCCGGTCGTCAGGCGAGGAGCTCGCCTCCGGCAGCCGTGGCTTCATGGCCGCCTTTGTCGCGCTCAGAATTGATACGTCTCCAATGTATCTATAATTTATGAAGTATTCATGCTATTATATATTCTGTTTTGGATGTTTAATGGGCTTTATTATACACTTTTATATTATTTTTGGGACTAACCTATTAACCGGAGGCCCAGCCCAAATTGTTGTTTTCTTGCCTATTTCAGTGTTTCGAAGAAAAGGAATATCAAACAGAGTCCAAACGGAATGAAACCTTCGGGAGAGTTATTTTCGGAAGGAAGCAATCCAGGAGACTTGGAGTAGACGTCAGGGAAGCTTCGAGGAAGCCATGAGGCAGGGAGGCGCGCCCTACCCCCCTGGGCGTGCCTCCCACCCTCGTGGGCCCCTCGTGGCTCCCATGACCGACTTCTTTCGCCTATATATGTCCATATACCCTAAAAACATCGGGGAACAAAATAGATCGGGAGTTCCGCCGCCGCAAGCCTCTGTAGCCACCGAAAACCAATCTAGGCCCGTTCCGGCATCCTGCCGGAGGGGGAAATCCCTCTCCGGTGGCCATCTTCATCATCCCGGCGCTCTTCATGACGAGGAGGGAGTAGTTCACCCTCAGGGCTGAGGGTATGTACCAGTAGCTATGTGTTTGATCTCTCTCTCTCTCATGTTCTTGATGTGGCATGATCTTGATGTATCGCGAGCTTTGCTATTATAGTTGGATTTTATGATGTTTCTCCCCCTCTACTCTCTTGTAATGGATTGAGTTTTCCCTTTGAAGTTATCTTATCGGATTGAGTCTTTAAGGATTTGAGAACACTTGATGTATGTCTTGCATGTGCTTATCTGTGGTGACAATGGGATATTCACGTGATCTACTTGATGTATGTTTTGGTGATCAACTTGCGGGTTCCGTAACATTGTGAACTTATGCATAGGGGTTGGCACACGTTTTCGTCTTGACTCTCCGGTAGAAACTTTGGGGCACTCTTTGAAGTTCTTTGTGTTGGTTGAATAGATGAATTTGAGATTGTGTGATGCATATCGTATAATCATACCCACGGATACTTGAGGTGACATTGGAGTATGTAGGTGACATTAGGGTTTTGGTTGGTTTGTGTCTTAAGGTGTTATTCTAGTACGAACTCTATGATAGATCGAATGGAAAGAATAGCTTCGTGTTATTTTACTACGGACTCTTAAATAGATCGATCAGAAAGAATAACTTTGAGGTGGTTTCATACCCTACAATAATCTCTTCGTTTGTTCTCCGATATTAGTTACTTTGGAGTGACTCTTGTTGCATATTGAGGGATAGTTATATGATCCAATTATGTTATTATTGTTGAGAGAACTTGCACTAGTGAAAGTATGAACCCTAGGCCTTGTTTCCTGGCATTGCAATACCGTTTACGCTCACTTTAACCATTTGTTACCTTGCTGTTTTTATATTTTCAGATTACAAAAACCTATATATACCATCCATATTGCACTTGTATCACCATCTCTTCGCAGAACTAGTGCACCTATACAATTTACCATTGTATTGGGTGTGTTGGGGACACAAGAGACTCTTTGTTATTTTGTTGCAGGGTTGTTTGAGAGAGAGCATCTTTAACCTACGCCTCCCACGGATTGATAAACCTTAGGTCATCCACTTGAGAAAAATTTGCTACTGTCCTACAAACCTCTGCACTTGGAGGCCCAATAACGTCTACAAGGAGAAGGTTGCGTAGTAGACATCAAGCATCCAGCACCACCACCTCAAGGCAAGCTGCGGCTACCGGGCCCCCTTCATTTCTCCCCCACACCAACTTTTCCTTGCCCCCATTTTTAGCTCCTGACCAGGTAGAACTCGCCAGGTCCGACCACGCCGACGGCGGGAGGGTAGCGACAAGGGGGCAGCCAGTTGGAACTGGAGGGCCGGCGCCGAGGGCCTGCCACTGTGAGACTCCACCGCCAAACACACCAACCCCAAGGTTTGCTCCTCCTTGGCCCTGTTATCTTGCTGTTGCTGCCATAAGATTGATTGGCTCTCTGAATTGTTCTCTGATAAATACTCAGACTGAATTCAATCTAAATGGAGTAAACATTTGTGACAAAGAAATGTTTTGTGCTACTGTTGGATAATGCACTGCTATGCTGATGACAGAAATGTTCTGTGCTAAAGTTTATCAACAAGAAATGTTTTGTGCTAAAGTTTTATGCTGATGACAAAGAAATGCAGTTATATGCAGTGCTAAAGAAACATTGTGATAAATGCTAGTGCTATATTTTTACTGTCAAGTCTGAAATTTTGGTCTTTACTGTCAAGTCTGAAGTTAGTGGTAACTACTGAAGTTGGTGTTCATGTCAAGTTAGTGGTAACTACTGAAGTTTGTAGTTACAGTTGCTTGTCTTTCACACAAGAAGCTGGTGTTTCTGTCAGATCTTTGAAGGTCTGGTTTTCTAGTTACAGTAAGTTAGTGTTCATGTCCGTCATTGGTTACAGTAAGTTAGTGGTTAAGTCTGAAATGGGCATGCATGATTAGTTAGCCTTGCTCCCCTGGGCTACTGCATGTTGCATGATTAGTTGTTTAAGTGTAAGGTTTAGTATCACAAATGTTTAAGGGTGTACACTGGACAAAGTTGCATAGAAATTTACTACAGTTATGTGATGAACATTATTAAAATATGCTTCAGTGACTCAAGATTGATCTATTCTTAGAGATTAAAAGGAAGAGATGGCTATTCCTTACAGAAACACGACACAACAAATTCATTTTTTGTTGGGAACTCGAGGAACATCTTCAAGCCCACTGTTCTTATTCTCATTCTGTAATCTTATTTACTCCTTGCATTTTCATTCTTATTCTTACTGTCAAAATTAAGAGCAAATTCTAGTAATATTTGTACTGCTTGTTCAGATGTTATAGATTGCAAGCACCAGAGTTGAAGAGGCTATTAACAGAACTAATTTTCTCATATTGTTTCTCTTTAAGTACTTTGTTTTGTTATCAAGGGTCTAAGACTTGGTCCTTGATTAAAACTGTCATGTCTTTATTTTTGCTTGTTCTAATCTGCCAAGTAGTGACTGGTCAGCTTGACCTTTTTTCAAAAATGAAAAAAGGTCTACTCCCAGATAATGCTAAACTGGAACCAGATTGCTGCTTCTTTGATTTATGTGCTGCTTGAAGGTGCATATATGTAACTAATGGCATGTAGGTTACCAGTCTATGTAATGTGTCATCCATAGACACACTTTTCTTTTCATGTATTCCAATCACACCCTCTGATGACCTTGGTTCAGCCAGGAACATTTGGTGATAGACACACTTTTCTTTTCTTGTAGTCTGCTTGAAGTTTGCTTTACTGAATGCAATTTGTCCTGTTTTGTCTGGTCCGCAGCTGAGTTATGTTCTCCCAAAGACCTCTGTGATGATGGAAGTCGCATATCATCCCTGGTTTTCTCTCCATTGATAGTAGCAGCAGATTTGGTCGACTTGAAATTAAATGATGCAGTACTTGACCTGATGTGCTGCATGTATATCTCCGGTGCTGGCTTGCATGTTCTTTGATATCAGGTGAGTGCTGCATGTAAATTGTTCTTTCTTATTTCAGTTCCATGTGTGTTTTGGGTCATTCCTAAACTGCCAATCCTAACCTTGGTATTCCTCTTATGCTGTAGTGGATTTATACAACTGTATGATGATTATCTGCTTTAAAAAATACTCCTGGGAAGATAATCAGTTAGGGTCCATGTTCTGAAGCTAGAATAATTGTGCACTATTCTTCAGTATGATAATCCTCCTGGGAAGATAATCTACTGCTCCCAGTACTAAACATTTGTTCTGAAGCTTCTGACTGAACATTTGTTTCAGTAGCTGAGACTGAACATTTGTTTCAGTAGATTAGACTGAACATTGGTTACTCTGATTAATCCAAGTTACTCCAATTAATCCAAATTACAGTCACTATACAGGATAGACAATTCAGTTTACACGCTCATCAAATTACAGAACAAACATCCAATTAATCCAACTGGATGATCCACCAGTGCAAAATTTGAAATGAACTAAGCTGAGGACATGCTTTTCCGGACGGAGGGAGTACTGTATTAACTCCAGGGATGATGCTATACATGTTTAACTCAGTTTTAGTCATAACTTTCACCAGTAAGTTCTAATTTGTTTCAAACTGAGCAGGTTTTGCAACAGAAGTTCCATTTTGAATTTCCCATCTGTTGCAGGTTTTGTTACAGAAGTTGACGGAGGTTTGGAAGATCTTCAAGGTGCTGAAGATTTGGAAGACCTACGATTAAGTTGGTGCAGTGATCATATAATATGCTTTGTTTGTTGAACCTGGACACTTGCTCTGCTCATTTTGCTGGTTATGCCACTATATGCTCATTTTGGTTGTGTGGCACCCTCAGAAAGATATGTTCTTTCTCCTTTTGTGGCACAATTAACATATATGTACTATACCTTTTGTGACAGAACCTCCTTCTATATATATGTATGATTGTTATGTTTAACGGATGAAGTTTAAGGTTTTGGATGAGACCTATATCTTACTTTGATTGAAGTTTTTGGATGAGACCTATATGTTACCGTGATTGAAGTGTATGTATATTGTGATCTGTCCTGATTGTTTGAACATGATGAGATGGACATAACATTAGGGATGCCTAAATTAATTTGGTACTGAAATCTACATGCTGGCATAGAAACTGCCGGGAGAACAAGCTTCTACAGGCACTTGGACTGCCGCCAATTGAAGTTTCATGTGTTTTGACAAATTTGCCGGGAGAAGAGAGACTGCCGGCAAATACAAGGACGAGGGCAGAAAAACCGCCGGGAAGAGTTTATCTGCCGGGACAAGTAATCCCCGGCAGCCGTTATCGTGGCGGTTCTATCTGTCGGGAGAAATGTTGACCCGACAGTTTGTTTGCCCTGTAAAGTGATTTCTCCCAGCAGTTTACATGCCTTTGCATCAGTGTTGTGGTGTAGTGGAAGCATGAGCTGCCACCGCATCCTGCTATGCCCGAGATCCCAAGGCCCGAACTGCCGCATCCGGTTGTGCCTGAGGTGCCAAAGGAGACTCAAGCGCCACACCCAATCGTTCCGGAGGTTCCAAAGGAGCACGATGTGCCACACCCTGTCGTGCCGGAGGTGCCAAAGGAGCCTGAAGTGCCACACCCTGTCGTGCCAGAGGTACCAAAGAGCACGAGCTGCCGCACCCTGCGATGCCAGAGTTGCCGAAGCCTGAAATGCCACACCATGCCATGCCAGAGGTGCCAACGGAGCCCCATGTGCCACACCCTGAGGTGCCGAAAGAGCCCGAGTTACCGCACCCTGTTGTGCCAGAGGTCCCGAAGCACGAAATGACGCCGTTCCCCAAAGCCGAGCTGCCCCCGAAGCCCGAGTTCCACTTTCCCGAGCCAGCGGCCAAGTCATGATAGGACTAGCTACATCCGCGTAGTGCCCGTTATCTCTATCTCTATCTCTATCTCTATCTCTACTACCTAAAAGAACCGTAAGGTTCCGTTTTCCCTCTTACGTCCCTTCGTTTCGTCCGCCTTCGTCCATCGTCGATTAAGTTTTTTTTTTTTCACGCGCAATCGTCCCTGCCGAAAACGTCGGGATGCAATCCCATCTAGCACCGATCCACCCCGCCTCACCTCCGTCCTGACAGGCTCGGCGCTGCCTCCTCCCCTCCCAAGCACAGCCGCCGCTACACACCCCATCAGAGTACACCTCCCATACTCCCTCTCTCTCTTGGAGCCGCCGCCGCTCCCCATCCACCCGGCGTGCATCGGATCGACCTTGTTCCCTCTCCTTGCAACGTGGGATATGGAAGGGGCCGCCTGTCGGGCACCAATCTGATGGGGGCGTGGTCATCTACCTCCTCCTCTCTCCCCACGTTGGTCCAGCCTGTCTTCTCTACCAGATCTGGCGGCCGCGTCGGCGAAACTGCTGGCAGTGAGACGGTTCGCGGGTGTGCGATAGGAAACATCGGCCGGTCGTCTTCGAGTCCGCCTACCACGGCGATCCCGCAGTACAGCCTCCCCGCCTCCAAGATGTGGCCTGGACAAGGCCGTCTTCTCCTTTCCTCTGTGGCGTCCAATGAAGAGCTACACCACCGTGGCACCACATGTGTATTGTACCTTCGCCCCGCGGCCCTTCTGTTCTGGGATGAGGCAGCGTTTGTCTGTAGCACTCCATGTCCCACATCAACATTCCTTTCTTACTTAGTGTTGTACAAGTGATGCAATCAGGATTTGCTGGTTTTTGAACATATCCCTGATAGAGTGAAAGGGACGGAAGAATTGGAAATACAATGAGGTAATATTTCTGTACAGGATAATTGCTTGAGTTTTTTCCTCTTCTCTAATCAAGTCGATTGCTGTGTTACAAGGTACGTAGATGGTTACAGGTGCAGCTACATCTGAAAATTTCATTCTTAAACGTCAAATAAAGCAACCAAATATTTAATTTGTTCCCTAATGATCATATTTGGTGTTATTTCTTTAGGATGGTGCATGGAGAACATGCTCTGTTGCCATCTTCATCCGCGAATTGGCTCCCAAATCTAAAAGGTGTGGCTGCCGAAACATGAGTCTAACAAGGCGCGGCTGCTGAACCAGGAGAACCGCAGTGCGTTTTTGATTTCTTATTTGTTCGTCAGTGAATCTATCTAGCATAGGATTACACCATACATCATTCTTCCCATCATTTATGTTCTGTAAATGAGATATGCAATTTTTCCTTGGTATCTTGGATAATGACAGTCTGGTTCTTGAAGTGCGAAAATTAAACTGATATAAGTTATTTTCTTTTTCAGGACCTGGTCACAATGAATGAGTTTGAGACAAACCTTGTGTCATGTGTTATCGCACTCAGATATCGGAGCCTTGGAGAATGTAAAGAAATGTTAAACGGGTAGATGTGGCCCCTCTAAACTTACTTGAATTGTTCAGCAAAGGTCCGCGATTAATGGTACCCATGTACATTCAGTAGGGCGAGTTGGTCTTGCTATATTGCATTCAGGCATAGTGTTGATATTTCATCAAAAATAAGTTCAAGCATGATATTTAAGATCAATTCTGGAAGAATGACCTGACACACCTGAAACATAAGAAAAACATAAGGTGACTAAAAAATACATTGAACCAAATGTGCCTGACTGAATTTTATTTGGAATCGTACGTGTTATTATTCTTTGAATGTGGCTGGCCATTGCTAGCATGCATACATGTAGCCACATCTATGTGATATGGTCAGTATATATCTATCATGAGAATAGTATCTCATGCAATCAAGTCACAATTGTTTAAATTTCAAAAAGCCAAACTGAAGAACAAGCTGAATACTGTTCCTTCCTCGCTCGCGTCGCTCCCAGGGGGGCGGCACGGGCGATAACCTAGCCGCCGCCGCCCCCACTCCCCGCTCCTTCCTCGCTCCCATGCCGCCGCCGGGGGATGCCGACGGGCAAATCTCGCTCGGCGGACGGCGGCGGCGGGGCCTCCTCGTCGTGTGGTGTGCGGCTTCGGCCCTGGACGGAGCTCCACTCCTGGTTGCGGCTGGGCGGCGGCGGGTCCTCTCGCCGGCGCAGGTAAGCCGGGGCGGCGGCGGCTAGGTTATCGATCCGGTTTCCCTTATAAACTGGATCAATTCTCTTCTTCTATAATGAAATGCCAGAGCTCCTGGCCCTCTGACGAGGTTATGTCAAAAAAAAGTCACAATTGTTTATCCTCTTAGATTATCTTGCACTGCAGAATTGTTGTACGGAACAATTTATAGGTGGTATTCGTTATTTCTCGGTATGTATATGAACAATGATCGCACATATTCCTGTAAGCTATATTCTCTTCACATTTATGCATATTCTTGCTGAGACAGAAAAGAAAAGTAGTTGTAGTAAGTAGATATATTTCTTCCCATTTGTTTATTCTTGCTGGGAGCGGAAAACACATTAGCGACAATAAGCAGTTATGTATAAACTTCTGTCTTGCATACTGGAAATGGAAACTAATTATCATTTTTTGCTTTCTGACTTGCAATGCAGAATGTGAGAGCTTATACCCCCATAAAACAAGTGTTACAAAGTCTTTCAATGGTGGTCTTGTATACCCTCATAATTATTGTTGTTGTAGTCATCATGTATAAATAGCAAGATTCTTTTTCAGTTTTTTCTTGGCGTCGATGAGCTCAGGAGCTCGGAGGAGGCCACCATGGAGCTGATGCCACCTCGGCAAACAAAACCTGTGCAGAACGAGAACGACGAGGCGAGCCAATACTACAGAGGAGCTGGACCATAGGGAGGTCTTAATTTTAAATAGCAATCTTGGTTGCTAGCATATGTAAGGTTTGAAGTATCTATCCACCTTTTAAAATATAAGTGTCTAAATACTGAATAATGATTATAGTGATTTATGACAATCAGGTACCGTTTGGTTTAGCATACAAGTGTCTAAATACTAAATATAAGTATCTATCCACACTTCGGTTTAGCAATTAGGTACCGTTTTCTTCATCTTACTAGCTCCAGTTTGTTGCAAAGGAACTATTGACTATAGTGATTTATGATGGTGCTTCCTGGTGATTTATGATTCCTACAAGTATATAGGAATATTTCAGCTCCATCATAGGAAAAATAATCTGAAATAGAGTTTCGGTGAACTTGACTATCATGACGTGAACTTGCTTCCTTTAGTTTGAACTTGGCTATCATGGTGTTTACAATCCATTATTCATGCTTGCTTTGACACTTGTGTGTTAAATCAATGCTTATGCATCTTATTAATGTTGCTCAAAATATCATGTTTGTAAGATCGGGTATATGTTCTGGTGACCTCAGAACACCATTTCATAATACTCTTGTTGTGATGAAATTGTTGCTCCCGTAGCAACGCACGGGCAATTACCTAGTCTAAGTATTAAAACTATAGACTATACATGTTTGTGTGTGTGTGTTTGTTTTTTTTAGAATTTTATCATTCAAATCACGAATCAGTACAAAGTAGTTGACCCTTACAAGCACACTGAAACGCAAACACAAAGGACCATGAACATCTAGAGTACCCTAAGACAACCATAACACGAAGATTTTCGGAGCCCTGTGTCATCATCCTTCAATCTTGAGAGAAGACCCCTGCAGCAGAAGGATCTGCAACCAGTCGCAAGCAGGTCATCATCTTCGACCTCGGTACAATTGCCGCCACGCTGCTTCCTCCTTTCTTGACACCAGCGCTGAGAGGGCATGGACATCAATCCAACACACCTGCAACAACCGTCGCCATCTTTGGCTTTGAGTACCGGGAAAAGTGTCCCTTCCGGAAGGAAGAGAACTCGAGTCATCCGACCGGTCCAGCACCGCGGCCGGGCCATCCGCCCGGCCAAAGCAGGATCTCCCACCAGCATCAGCGCAGAGGAAGGAGAAGAACACCAACAGCAAATCATACCAACAAGGAAGAAGGGTCTTCGTCTTCCTGCATCCATCGCCCATCTGAGGACCCAAACGGCCAGTGCCGATGGACCTCCAGCCACCATAGCCCGCGACCTCGACGAGATCCGGGGATCCCCAACCCCGCTGGCTCCTAGACGAAGGCAAAAACCTCGCCTAACCGCGAACGGAGCCCGGAGAAACTTATTCCGACGCGACACCACCGCAACGGCCTCGTGAGCGTCTCCCTAAACCCTAACCCGAGGTTCCCCCTCCCTCCCGCCGCCGGAGCGGCCGACGGAGAGAGAGGGAACCGGCGGCGTGCAGGGAACTCTCGTCGCCTCCCTAGATCCTACTTTTCCGGGGGCGCGCTGCCGATCGACTTTTAGAGAGAGAGAGATTGTTATAGACTTATTTGCATGTGTGTGTTGTACATGTTGTTAGAGCCTGCGCTCTAGTTCCCGACGGGAGCGTTACGTCTGAGTGGTGTTGCATGGTGTAGCTGCTGAACATATTCCCTACTTCACTTTGCCTCTATGCACGATGTATATGATATCTACACATGAATAAATACGTTTCATGTTTTGAGTTTTAATATTGGAGTTGTGTTTGAATTAACATATGTGCATGACTAAAGAGTAATGTTTTGGCTACATTATGCGCTTAGAACAAATTTCCTTTTACTGGACAATTAACTTATTTTTGTCTTTTTATTCCTAGAGAAGGCCTGGAAACCAAGGTTTGATTGGAAGCATAATACGATAACAGTCTGGAACCACTTGTTCAAAAAACAAAAGTCTCCAACCAAAAGCTAGCAACGGTTTATGATAGATTTTTTTCTTTTTGGCGAGGAGTTTCTTACATATATGGGAAGCAAAGTAGCATTAGTATGTGTTGCAGGCCTGGCCTACATTTTCTAGAACATCGTTAAAAAATGTCTTATAAAAGTTTACAGAGGGAGTATTAAACAAACTACTCCCTCGAGGTCATACATAAATGATTCTTTAGGACAATGACAGTCTACAAGATGCAACTTTAAACAACAATTTCTACTATATTATATCGATAACACTCAAATACTTTTTGGCAAATCTACATATATGATTTTTCAAGGTTTTTCCTACTAAAAATACTTAAAATAATATCAAATCTACATATAAGTTTCTTCCTAAAAGCACTTAAAATGATATAAAAAGCCAAAGTTGTAAAAGCTTTCTATAGATACGTCCAAAAATATCACCTATATATTTGCTATTGGTACTTCTTAAAATAAGTTGTTTATGTTTGTTGACGTTGGAATAATATTTGAGAAGTTCATACAAATACTTGAAGGGGTGCACTGTTAATTTAGCTGTACAAAATCAATTGGTTGTTTATTTTGTTTTTTTAGTCTAGGTTTATGCGAATCACGAAGACATTTTTCACCCTCCAGATGATATTAGTTGAGGCGAGAAATATTGGGTGTAACACAAGTTTTAATTTCGTCAAAAGAACAAGAGAATAGGATTTGTATGCCACCATGTAGTTATTTCAGCATAATAAAAATCAAAATCCCCATTACAGACACTACTGCCTCTATTCCAAAATACTTAAAGTTCTAGGTTTGTCCTAAGTCAAACTATTCAAATTTAACCAAGTATATAGAAAAGTGTGTTACTGTCTAGATTAATATCAAACTAGATAGGAAGTGCGGCCAGCCGCACCCCACTTAGTCTCGTTTTAGCTAACCCGGTAATAAAAAATATAACTGATGATGGAAATGTAGAATTGGCAGAGATAAAAAAAAACATAATTATGCAAAATCTGGCATTACTCAAAGAGTAAAGAGATAGTAGATGCTTTCCCTAAAAAAAGAGATAGTAGATACTTAGCAAAATTCCAACTTGATTCAGTCATATCCAAGACGGTAAACCAAAATATATATGTTACACGGGATGGAAAGGTCCAAAGCATGGAAGGTTCATTACATCTCATTGATGCATTTCTTATGATATATACCACTGATGCACCAAAAGGTTCAAAGTTCAGTACAACATCATAATAATAAATTCTTTCATATCATTCTAAGATATACATCAAATATACTGAGGTAAATTAATCCAAATAGTCAAAAGATGCCTTGACACTGACATATAATCAAGGAATTGTACAAAAATTTCACAGTAAATAATCTGAATCAACAAAACAAAAGAGTCAAGAAAAAAGATCAACATAGAACTGGGCTTTGGATTGAGAACTTCTATGGACCATAATCTCCAACAGAAATCTGGACATAAATAAACGCCTCTTGTCCCAGTAAATGATTGAATAGCACACTCATACTTGCAACTCGTGATCTGCGTGACAGCACAAAAGACACAAACAAATAAAGGCATTGAGAACATGAATCAGGGGCAGGCTACAGCATATGACAACTGCAAGCAACCACAAAACCAAATTCAGGCCATGTAGGTTGTTCTAACACAATATGTTAATAGCTAGCGAGTGAAATATATAGATGAAACCGACATCGAAGGTAAACAGAGCAACCAACTGTTAATTCGGTTGTTGCACAAAAACATAAGAAAGTAGTATCTACACAGATTGATTAGAAGCAAAGAGAGGAACTTTAAATGCAGATGTAAGAGAATGAAGCAAATGCCATACTTGAAGATCTTCATGGAAAGATATCGTCCAATTGGGAACCACACGTGTAGCATTTAGAAGGCGTCCATAACTACATCATCATTAATCTGAAATGAGATGACATGCTTTGTTCAAAACACATAGCTTAGTAGTAAGTACAACAAAGAGAAAAGCATATGTGTATTTTAGAGCAGGAAGGAATGTGAGAAGCATAAGTACTGTTTGCAGATTTTTAATCCAAAGCTAGAAAATAATCTCAAGAACTAAATAGAGTTGGTCTGACTTAGTATCTGGCCAAACAACCGAGGTCTAGGATCAGAACATCGGGCTTATGACAGCGGCAGAATCCAAGTCATTCTGATGGCACACTTAGGCTGAATCAACGCACGACAACATGTTAAAAAATGGCAAAGACTTTTTATTCCCTGCTAGCAATTACATGCTCATTAGAGCTTTTACATATATCAGCTGAAAATGGAAGGGTAATGTAAAAAAGATGGGACTGAATCAACGCAGGACAACATGTAAAAAGCCGGTAAATCAAATCACATAGTACATTATCCTTCCACTTTCAGGTTTACATTACTTAAAAGGTAACCTCGACTTAACATCTAGAACATGACTTGTATGATTAGTAAAGATTCTCATTAGAAAACTCTCAGGTCTCAGAAAGGCAACGTCAACATAATATCAAGAACATGACTTGTAGGATTAGTAAGGAGTCACATTTGAAATCTCAGCAGACTAATAGGATATTTCTATTTTTCTCACTAATAAAAGAAGTTCCTCCAAATGAATAAAGCATACACCAGTGGCAAATAATGTAGTAACAGTATAGTGGCATTTTAAGACCAATTGCAATAAAAGTAGTTTGATAGCTTAAATGGTAGAGCCACAATAAAATAAACTGATTTTTATAATCAAGTGTATGATGAGAGGAATACAGAATGGCATGGATGGCTTTGGTACCCGGATGTGGTGCTGCTTATCCCTTTTGTTGTAGACACTTAAGACAGAAACTATCTACAGGAGAATAAATGGGTAAAGAAAATAATTAAAGTGCAATACCAAAGGGCATGGACATTGTTGCAGGTTGTTAATCGAAATCTCAAGCACTTAAATAAGTTGGTGTCTCTTTGATTTAGCTGTACTTGAAGGAACAGACCTCCCAAGGAGCAAATTATCAAAAACCTGCAAGTAAATACTATATTTATCAGTGACAGCAACTCATATTCAGACCTCCTAAAGACGCAACTACATCCACATACTTGATCTGAAACATTCACAGTTTGTAGTTTCAGTGACAGCAGCTCATATGTTCAGTTCACACTTTAGTCATTCAGCAAAAAATCATTCCACTGTCACACACTGACTCTTGTCATGCAGATCATTATATGCAAATGACACAAAGATGATCAAAGGCACAACAGAAGCTCAAGCGATAGCTCAATTTCTTTAGGCGGCGTTCTACTCTGTCTGTGTTGTGGCTGTTGGTTGGGGGAGCAAGAGAGAAAGAGAGAGGTGAACCTGTACGTGTGGAGATGGAGCCGAAATTGGAGGCGCCACAGATCCGGCCATCTCCAGGGCATCCGACACTCCTAGCAACGGCTCCCCGTCGGTGAACGGAGCTGAGAACCGGAGAGGCCACTCTGGGGCCTGGATGCGTTGGTCGCTAACCAGCAGCGCGAGAGAAGGGTCATGCTCCTCCTGCCGAGTACACGCGAGCATGACAGCGACGACACCGAGTCTTCCCGTCGATGGCGACGCCTCCAGGCGGAGCAGCTGTGTGAATGGCAGACGACGCTCCTCCGGTGATGGAGACGCGATGGAGGAGTGGCGGGGGTCCCTGCCGGTGGGTGGTGGTGGGGCAGGCAGCCATACCTCTCCAATGGGGGCGGCAGCGAGACGCTCCTACTGCCGAGCGCCGAAGGGGTGGGGAGGAGGAGGAGACGGTGCAAAGGGTGTGAGGCCGAGGATGCGGAGCACAGTGAGCGGCGGCGGCGCGGCGGGGAGCGTACGGGCGCTGTTTCAAGGGTTTGAAGAGGGGATCGAGAGAGAAAGAGAAAAATGGAACCTGGCGAGGCGGCGGCTAGGTTTGCTATCGAGGGAGCTCCTACATTTTATAACACTATGAGAAATCCCGACTCTACCCCGGGCCAAACCATCAAATTGCCCACCACTGCCATCAGTAAAAATATCGAACGGCTCAGGTTGATTCACAAAATATCCAATGGCTCATATCCTCCCAGCCCGAGATCTGATGGCCGAGATCGCTAGGTAAAACAGATCTAACGGCCGAGAAGCTCCGGTGAATGTGAGAGCTTCATTTTACATAGGTATCTAACTATGGGATATATATGAAATGAAAATATACTTTGTGATGAATCTAATGAATTTAGTTTGGTTTTGTAGATGTTTATTTATTTTTCTCTAAACTTGGAACATTTAGAGCTTCAAACATTTTGGAACGGGAGAGTGTAGAAAAATATATTTTCACCAAATTGATGAACAAAAATACTCTAATTGGTGTCTAAACAATGAGATGTGTTAATGAATTAGTGACCATCTTTGACTATTTCCATTTTTATTTCTATTGCATAAACTGTAAGAAAAAATTTCAGGGAAATCCTTATTGTTGTATGGGGAGTAAAAGCGGCCCCATAAGTAATACTCCCTCCATTCCAAAATAGATGACCCAACTTTATACTAACTCTGGTATAAAGTTAGGTCATATATTTTGAAACGGAGGAAGTATATGACAAAATGAGAATGGGCCAAAAACATATAATCCTTTCGTTAGGTAGCTTTCGTGAACATGTTCTTCCTAAAATGACATGCATTCACGGGCTGGGGTATCCAAGTACTATCATATTGCGTTTCAAAGAAAAAGTACTATACACAAGATGGCGTTGTAGACGTTTTCCTAAACACAAGGACACGAGATGGCGTTGCGTATGTCCACCAACCAGCTCAACTAGTCTGCTCATGATGTGATATAAAGAAAAACAGTCCATCGATCTGGTCTCAGTATTCCCATCTACTGTAATATACCCACAAGTCGTTTTTTGCTCAACTTCTTTCACTGTCCCTGCGCCGGCCGGTGTCGCTGACAAGAGCCACCATGCGCGGGCGCCGGTACGGCCGGCGTCTACCTGAACCGCGTGCCGACCGGTGACCTGCACGGTACGGCGCGCACGAGGCGACGCTCCTACGCGAACGCGTGCGCGACTCATCCACCAGCCCTGACGTGTGCCCGGCCTGTTTCGATCAGGAGATGAACCGGATCGATCAGGTAGCCTCGCCGAATCGCACGCAACCGATCGTCTAGCGCGGTACAAGGGTAGCGAAAACTACCGGAACCTGCTACCGGGAGCAGCTAGCTGCAGTTGAACTGCCGATCATCAGCAATTGACCCCCAGAAACTACTACACCTACGAGTATTTTTGGTGCGCCAGTGACCTGACACCGCGGTGCGCCGACGGAAGCTCCTACGCGAACGCGTGCGCGCCCAGTCCGTGTCACCAAACAGCCAACTCTGACTGATGTATGGCGTCTTCAGGAGGAGATCAGCCGGGGTCGACCAGATAGGTGCAACTGGGCTGTCGAACCGACCGACCAGTTACCGAATCAATCATCCAAAAAGCATTTGCCTTCAGGTTCGCTGTAGGTTGGGTAGCATGCATGCATTGCTATCAGTACATTTGGACGGCAGGTTCTGGTAGAATCTTAGAGCATCTACGGCCGAATTTGACGAATCAGACCCCTTAAACACCCGCGGACATGACTAGGCACATCTCTGAGAGTGAGCGGCCACGCCTTAAATTTGCTCCTTTGCATCCAAGGCTCTCATATTATATCCCTTAGATCCATACAAACCATGTAAAATAAACATACGTACTACGACACCCTATCTACGATTCGTCGTCGGAGATGTACGACGTCGGTACCAGGCGCCGGGTGGACAAGCGCATAGGAGGGCTCTGGCTCCTCCTCCTCCTCCTCCTCGACCTCATCCATGTATGCGAGCGTCTCCTCCTCCTCCGCAGTGTGCTCTGCCTCCATCTCCTGCCGACGGCGGCATCTGGTTTCCGCATCCGACTCTGAGCAGAGGAAACCGAAGATGGTCTGCTGCTTCGTCTACAGATCCGCGTCCCCAGCGTCCCTCACATCCTCCTCCGGCTCCTCCTCAACCTCGTCCTCCCCCTCCCCTCCAAGTCCTTGTCCAGATCCACTGTATCCAGAGGTAGCCCTGCGGCGATCCGGACTTCGCGCCTTGCCCGGATCTGCTCAAGGAGCTGCAGCTGACGCTCCGACGCTAGATATGGGTAGCTCCTTACCCGACGGTGTGGTGGCATGGCTACTTGTGGTGGTGGACGGGGAGTGGAAAGTGGCGGCGACGGCGGACGGGAGGGGGGAAATGTGGACAGGTGGGGTTTTGGTGCCGACGGTCGGCTTAAATAGCCAGGCTAGACACTACACGGCCCGCTGGAGCGTCGCCACGCGGCGCCATCGGTCCGATAGAGGAAACGAGCTTCGGAGCGCCGGGTTTTGGATTGTTTTCGCGTGAGATCCCATCGTCAATCCGATGTGGCGGGCGCACCCGGGCGCACCCAAGCGCCCCCATATCCGTCTCATATATGGGCTGGATATTAGAGGTGCCGGTCAGTTCGGACATTTGAGGCCCGTTTGAGGCACCCGTCTGAGTTGAATTTTCGTGACCAGTCAATGCCTGGACCGTCCGTCTGAGCGTTTGAGGCCGTTTCTTTTTTGTAGGCAATCAACAGACAATTAGAGAGCTTAAAATGTTGATTGGTTTCAGTCCGTCAGATAGTCTGATTTAGCGCAGTTCCATGTGTTATTGTTGTACCTTAGTTTTCATTTCTCTTTCATGTACATATTATCACGATTGTTACAGAATCTATAAAAAATACTCCCTGCCAGTCAAAATTAGGGCTAAAAATGCCGAAATCACTAATTAAGGAGTACTCATTGCAAAGAACACTCCACCTTCCCAGGTCACGACAAGTGGCGCACATGCAGCGCGCCACTTGTCGCAACCTGATAGTTTTCCCTTTTTTGTAGATCCGTTTATTCAAAATGTTTTATCTCTTAAACCGTGCGTCCAAATCTCAAACCGTTTTCACCATTGGATTCCTCGCGTCGAGATCTCCAAAACTAGATCCCATGTTGATAGGTTTTGACACAAAAAAATTCATGAAAAAACCGGACCAAAAAACCGAACGAAAAAACAAAACCGGGAGCACGTTTTTTCCCTTTCTGAAAGAGGCACGCCCGTGCCTTTCGCGAATCACAACCGTGCCTCTCGGGGAAGCAAAACCGTGACTCTCGTGGAAGGAAAAAAAACAGAAAACGCGTTTTTTTCCTTTTCGAAAGAGGCACGCCCGTGACTCTCGCGAAAGCACAACCGTGCCTCTGGCGAAAGCAAAACCGTGACTTTCGTGAAAAAAACTAGAAAACGCGTATTTTTTTCCCTTTCCAAGAGGCACGGCCGTGACTCTCGCGAAAGCACAACCATGCCTCTCGCGGAAGCAAAACGTAACTCTCGCGAAAGAAAAAAAAAACAGAAAACGCGTTTTGTTTTTCCCTTTCCGAGAGGCACGGCCGTGACTCTCGCGAAAGCACAACCTGCCTCTCGCGGAAGCAAAACCGTGACTCTCAAGAAAGAAAAAAAACATAAAACGCGTTTTTTTTTGTTTCCAAAAGGCACGGCCGTGACTCTCGCTAAAGCACAACCGTGCCTCTAAAAACCGTGACTTTTCGCAAAAGAAAAAAACGCGTTTTTTCACGTAATTTTTTTTTCGAAAATGTTTTTTTGGTCGAAAAGTTAAGGAAGACCGGGAGGAAACCAAAACGTCGAAAAAACAAAAAAAACCGTTTAAAAAGCCAAAAACGCGTGCGAAAAAATAAAAAAATAAAATCTGGACGGAGCGTCCAGAGCGCGACACATGGCGAATGGCTGAGAGCGCGCTAAGTGGCGCTGATCGTTGCGAGGCTTCCGAAGGAGCGCTCGTTAACTAGTTGCTCCCTAGAAATGCCATATCATGTCATCACACATGTCCCCTCAACATTCCAAACTAATCTAACCACACATAACTAGAGATGGATAGGCAGACATCGATCACACACAAAGCTGAAGCGAGTAAACAACCACCGAGATGCAGGTGACCTACCACGCCACCAAGGCACCAAAGTTCAGCCAGATCACTACTACTCCCTCTTGGTGCAGCATTTTGGACTATAAATACCAGCCTTCTTTTATCTCCCAGCCATCACAGCAAGAAGTTGCCTCGCACATTGATACACACCAGAAGCATACAGCATCGATCGACCATGCTGCGCGAGAACACCATGGCCTCCCTTGTCTTCCTCGTGGCGCTGCTGCTCTCATGCAGCTCCATGAGCAGCGCAGCACGGTACCTAGAAGAGGCCGTGCCCAAGAAGGAGTATCCACCACATCTGATCGTCCCGGAGCTGCCAAAGCCCGAGCTCCCGCCGCACCCTGTCGTGCCCGAGCTGCCGAAGCCTGAACCACCTCACCCTCTCGTGCCTGAAGTGCCACACCCCGTGGTGCCGAAGTCGCCAAAGGAGCCTGAAGTGCCACACCCCGTGGTGCCGGAGGTGCCAAAGCATGAGCTGCCGCCACACCCTGCTATGCCCGAGCTCCCGAAGCCCGAACTACCGCATCCGGCTGTGCCCGAGGTGCCAAAGGAACCCGAAGTGCCACACCCCGTCGTACCGGAGGTGCCAAAGGAACACGAACTGCCGCACCCCGTCGTGCCGGAGGTGCCAAAGGAACCAGAAGTGCCACACCCCGTCGTGCCAGAGGTGACAAAGGAACCTAAAGTGCCACACCCTGTCGTGCCGGAGGTACCAAAGGAGCACGAGTTGCCGCACCCTGCCATGCCAGAGTTGCCGAAGCCTGAAATGCCACACCATGCCGTGCCAGAGGTGCCAAAGGAGCCCCATGTGTTGCACCCTGAGGTGCCGAAAGAGCCCGAGTTACCGCACCCTGCTGTGCCAGAGGTCCCGAAGCACGAAATGCCACCGTTCCCCAAAGCCGAGCTGCCCCCAAAGCCTGAATTCCACTTTCCGGAACCTGAGGCCAAGCCATGATCGGACGAGCTACATCCGCATAGTGGCCATTATCTAAGTATTAAACTATATACTATACATGTGTGCGCGCGACGCGTGTGTTACTGTGTGTGTGATTGTTAGAGTATGTACTATACATGTGTGTGTTGTACATGTTCTGCGCTTCAGTTCCTGACGACAGCGTTATGTCTGAGTGGTGTTCCATGGTGGAGCTGCTCAACCTATTGCATACTTCCTTTTACGTGTGTATGCATGATGTATATGATATGTACATGAATAAATATGTTTTCGTGTTTGGAGTTTTTATATTGGATCCTATTTGTGTTTGGATTTGTGCATCACTGAAGAGAGTTCTTATGTTTTGGCTACATTATGCGCTCCGGACAAATTTCTTTCTCGAGCAGACAATTATTTTTTGTCTGTTGTAGTATTACTTAATAGAGAAGGCCTGAAAGCCCAGATTTGATCAGAAGCATAAGAAGATATAACACCATCTCTACCCAAAAGCTAGCGCCGGTTTATGATAGTTTTTTTTTTCTTAAAACAGCCTTTCGCCCCGCTTTATAAATAAAGCAACCAACTAGTCCGTACACCGGGTAGCAACTCACTGACATAAAAGTCTTTTTTTGTGTGTGGGAAAGACATAAAAGTCTGTTGGGGGCACAACACAAGCAAGCCCAAATAAAATAGAAGAGAAAAGCAGAAAAAAGACCACCAAGTGGCCATAACATCATAGGGCTGCCGAGGAGCCTAGACGACATGCCGAGTCATGTAGCGCATCCAGCATCTGTCGTAGACGGCCCCGGTCCCGTTGCCTAGCCAACGGGTGCCAGTGCTGCAAGAACGCAAGAAAATTGAAGAAAGAGTCAGAGGCCCGTCGCAGAAAGATCCGCTCGATCACCATCTTATTGCGCATCGTCCAAAGCGTCCAAGATATCACAGCAAAAACTAGCTAGAAGAGGCGTCAGTTCCTTCTGGCCTGCCCCGCTCAAGCCCGGAGGAAGCTGGCAAGATTTGAAGCTCCCAATCATGCCCGAGGGCCTCCTGGACAAAGCTCCAAAGCGATTGAGCCACCATCCAAGTAAAGAGGATGTGGGCCCCTGTTTCTGGAACCCCCCACAGGAGGCACAACCATTACCCGGGCCATGCCGCTTGAGCACCTCTGTCCCGATGGGAGGTGATTCCTTAATTATAGTTTCCACACGAAAATCTTCATCTTTAGAGGGAAAGGTGCCTTCCAGGGGGGCGTGGCCCACTCAATTGTTGGCCTATGGCATAGCGCATGGTAAGCCGAAGCCACAGAAAAATCTCCTAGGGGAGACAAGTGCAGAACATGGAGTCCAGGTCTCCCCCGCGCACGGGAGGTAGGGTCGCTTGTAAATTGGACCACTCCAACACCTCCTTCGGCCCAAATGAACGACGAAGCAAGATGCTTCATTGACTTGGACCGCCCGGAGACCAAGAGCAACAGATCATTGCAGTTGGCAAACAAGTTTGGGAACCCCGTGCATAATGGGGTTCCTTCCACCCAACGATCTAACCAAAACATGGCCCCATCATCATTACCAATAGAGAAGGACAACCCCAGGCGAATCTTGTGCTTGATCTTCTGGATCAACTTCCAAAACTGGGAACCCTCCGCGCGTTCGCAAGCTAGGAGTGGCACGCCCCGAAGGTACTTTGCCTGAAGAAGCTACAGCCACATGCCCCCCTCCACTACTAGGGAAAACCTTATACACAGAATCTAAGCAGTAGCGCGGGATAAAAAGGGGGCACTACTGCTACCTAGCAGTAGCGCGTGGCCAGAACGGGCGCTACTGATACCCACATAGCAGTAGCGCGGCAAAACGAAAAAGTGCTACTACTAAAATTGCCCCACCGTTGCCACCAGGCTAAGTTTAGTAGTAGCGCCCCTCCAATAACCGCGCCACTACTAACTAAATAGTAGTAGCGCGTATTTTGGGTAGGGCGCTACAGGTAAGTTTGACCCTAGCCACATGGCGGGGCCCACTTAGCAGTAGCGCTTCTCCCAGGGTGAAAGCACAAGTGCTCCCTGGGTGATTTTGGTAATTAATTATGTCAACATATCTCGTGTTGGACTAATATTTTCATCTAGTATATTTCAGGGAGTTCAACAAAGGCGTGGCATGGACAAGAGGATGAGTAACCCCTTCAAGATGCTAATGACAGAAGATTGGCAAAAGCTCAAGACTCTTCATTTCTATTTCAGTGATCCAAGATCACATTGAGTCCATAGAAAAAGCCAACACTATTAAAAGGGGATGAGGTGTTGCTTAATGGTCTACTTGCTCAAAATGCTTAGTGATATGCTCCAAAGCCCTCAACCACTTTCTCAATTCCAAATATGTCCTAAACCTAAAGTCAAACTCGGCCCCACCGATTTGATTCATCCGGCACCACCAAATTCACTTGACATAGCCACTGCCAGAAACCCTAATCAGTTCGGTCTCACCGATGGGATCTCGGTCTCACCGAGATGGCCTTGCAAACTCTTTGTTGCCTGTTGCAACTATTTCGGTCTCACCGAAATATGCAGTCGGCCCCACGGAGTTTTCCTGGCCAACTCTCTATTTGCTTATTACCAAAATCGGTCTCACCGAGTTTGTGTAATTGGTCAAACCAAGATGAGTTTTTTCCCTAACCCTAGCTCATCGGTCCCACCAAGTTGATCATGTCGGTCCCACCGAAAAGCCTAACGTTCACATTTTGAGCTGAATCGGTCTCACCGAGTTCATACATTTGATCTGACCGAGTTGGCTCAAATGTGTGTAACAGTTAGATTTTGTGTGGAGGCTATATATACCTCTCCACCCTCCTCTTCATTTGATAGAGAGCCATCAGAACGTTCCTACACTTCCACTATTCATTTTCTGAGACAAACCACCTACTCATGTGTTGAGACCAAGACATTCCAATCCAACCACAAGAATCTTGATTTCTAGCCTTCCCCAAGTTGCTTTCCACTCAAATCAGCTTTCCACCATAGCCAAATCTGTGAGAGAGAGTTGAGTGTTGGGGAGACTATCATTTGAAGCACAAGAGCAAGGAGTTCATCATCAACACACCATCTATTACCTTTTGGAGAGTGGTGTCTCCTAGATTGGTTAGGTGTCACTTGGGAGCCTCCGTCAAGATCGTGGAGTTGAACCAAGGAGTTTGTAAGGGCAAGGAGATCGCCTACTTCGTGAAGATCTACCCAAGTGAGGCAATTCCTTCGTGGGCGATGGCCATGGTGGGATAGACAAGGTTGCTTCTTTGTGGACCCTTCGTGGGTGGAGCCCTCCGTGGACTCGTGCAACCGTTACCCTTCATGGGTTGAAGTCTCCACCAACGTGGATGTACGATAGCACCACCTATCGGAACCACGCCAAAAATCTCCGTGTCTCCAACTGCGTTTGCACACTCCAATCCCATCCCTTTACTTTCTTGCAATTTGCATGCTTTACTTTCCGTTACTCATATACTCTTGCCATGCTTGCTTGAAATGTATTGTGAATGCTTAAACTTGTGCTAAAACTCCACCTCAACATGAAGAACTTAAAACCTGCCACTTTTACTTGTTGAGGGTCTAATCACCCCCTCTAGACCCCTCTTCTCGATCCTTTCAATTGATCTCCATTGCTTTGGTTTAATCACCATTGGAGGAAGATGGATGAGTCTACGATGGGGAGTTTTAGACGTAGAGTGCATATGCTTGATGGAGAGTTCTTTAATGCTTGGAAAAATGAGATGCTTGAGATTTTCAATGAATATCACTTGAACAAGTACATTACTAGCCCTTGTGCGTCCCTTGTTGACCCCTTGCGTCCTACCCCCGATGAGTCTCTCGACATGATCCGCAATCTTAGAACTATAAATCTTATCATTAGAGGATTTCCTAGAAATTTGATTATATGCTTGCCTACTCTTGAATGTGCTTACACTGTATGGAGATTTCTTGAGGAACGGTTTCCTAACTATTCCTTGAAAAATCTAGATGTGATTCTTCAAAAGTCCATAGCTTTTCATAAAATGAAACCCAGGGATCCTAAATTTGATGATTGTCTATTTGAGCTTCGTAACCTTATGCGTGCCAAAGGAGATGTTGGAGTCATTAGTAGCATTATCTCTCAAGTCATTAGAATTCAGAAAGATGCACATTGCCATGGTCATACATCTAATGAATCACTCTCTCTAGGTGATGATCAATCACCAGATGATGTTGAACATGGATAATATGATGAGGATGATGATAGTGAAGTTGATCTCAATGAGTCTATGAGACACTTTGGTCTTATGGCTAACCTTCACGGCAGCATGGCTGGAGGAATGGAATCGGTTCTTGATAGTGGATGTACCAATCACATGACAGGAGACAAGGATATGTTTCGTGAGCTTGCTGAAAATGACGGGCCTCGAAAGTATGTCACTTTTGGTGATAACTCAAAGGTAAGGTGGTTGGCCTTGGTAAGGTGGCCATCTCACATGACAGCTCCATCCAAAATGATATGCTCGTTGAATCTCTTGGCTATAATTTACTTTTCGTATCTAGACTAGCCGACTTTGGTTTTAATGTCCTATTTACTGAAGTAGATTGCCAAGTGTTTCGAAGAGATAATCGTAATATGCTGTTTACCGGTATACGTAGAGGTGATCTGTACATTGTTGATTTCACTAAAAAAGGCTCAACCTAGAACCTGCTTAATTGCTAAATCATCTAAAGGTTGGTTGTGGCATAGAAGGTTAGGTCATGTGGGCATGCGAAATCTTGATAAGCTTATTAAAGGTGATCATATCCTTGGAGTTAAGGACGTTATATTTGACAAGGATAGACTTTGTAGTGCTTGTCAAGCAGGAAAACAGGTTGGAGGAAGCCACCCCGTGAAAAACATCATGACCACGAGAAGACCGCTCGAGCTGCTTCATATGGATCTTTTTGGTCCCAACGCCTACAAAAGTCTGAGTGGTAACTCGTTCGGCTTAGTCATTGTCGATGACTTTTCAAGATTTATGTGGGTGTTCTTTCTTGATGATAAATCGCAGGTCCAAAAGATCTTCAAGAACTTCGCTAGGAAGGCCCAAAATCAATTTGAAGTGAAGATCAAGAAGGTTCCCAACAACAACGGAACGGAGTTCAAGAACGGTAATGTGGACACCTTTCTTGACGAAGAAGGGATTTCACATGAGTTCTCGGCTACGTACACACCTCAACAAAATGGAGTTGTTGAGAGGAAGAACTGAACTCTTATTGAGATGGCGAGAACGATGCTTGACGAGTACAAGACGCCAAAACACTTTTGGGCGGAAGCGGTTGAGACAGCTTGTCATGCAACAAATCGTCTATATCTTCACAAGCTACTCGGCAAGATGTCATACGAGCTTCTCACCGGTAACAAACCCCAAACTCTCACACTTACCGCGTCTACAACAATTTCACCCGAAAGGTTGAAGAGACGGTAGATGTGAAGTTTGATGAATCTAACGGCTCGCAAGTAGAGCAATTGCTGATTGATGTAGGAGACAAAGACCCTTCGGAAGCAATACAAGACTTGTCTATTGGCAAGATTCGCCCAACGGAGGTGAAGGAGAGTACCTCGTCCGTTCAAGTGGAAGCCTCTACCTCACGACAAGGTGAACCACGCATTGACTCGGAGGCATCCACAAGTGGGACACGTCAAGATGAGGGAAACGATAAAGTACACCAAGATGAACCTCATCAACCTCCTTCTCCACCTCCACAAGAGAACAACAACACCAACAATGAAGAAGGACAAGAGGAAGAACAAGATGATGAAGAGGATGTTTGATGAGGACATCAATACCATTTTTACATGCACAGCCCCTGCTGCTATACATACTGGACCAATTACTAGAGCTCGCGCACGCCAATTAAATTACCAGGTACTTTTGTTTCTTGGTAATGATTCTAATGTTCATGAGAATATGATGCTGCCTAAATTGGATACATTTGTTTTGCTTACAAATGTAGGGCCTAGCTTGGAGAAGGGTGAACATTGGAGCAAGAACAAGCATGGAGATGATCGAACGCGCAAGGGGAACAAGAACAGAGTTTCAAGTGATGATTTCAGGACTTTGAAGCCACCGTAATGAGTGCATGAAGGCTTGGACGAAATATACAAGATGCCACTTCACAAATTTCGTCCAGAGGCTATTATAGGTGCTGTGTCACCTTATTATTGGGCCAAGCCCACGTAATTTCGAAATACTTGAGTATAGGCTGTTTTTAGAGTCCGTATGTGTGGGGAAACAAGAGATAGGGTTTGATTCGGACCCCTCCTTCAAGGGCCACGAAATTCCCATCTCTTCCTCCATATATATAGCCCTTAGGGCGTCATTTAGACTTCGGGTTTTGTTTAGATTGAAAGTTCGCCATAGCTGCAACTTCGCATACTTCGTTTGTGTTCAACGACCAGACCAAGACGTCACAGAACCCCACCTTGATCAATAAAGCTTTCATCTTGTATTCGCAATATCCAGATTGTAATCTTAGTTTCTTGCTTGTTCTTCGGTTGCTTGCGGGAAATAGACCTTCGTGGTCAGGTTGATCGTGCTCCGGCGTGGTCAATAACCTCTCGGAGTTGGTTTATCGATTGCTAAGGTGCGACGTCCTCGCACGTTCGTAGTCGGATCGTCAAAGTCTACTCCTCTAAAACGATAATCACCATCTCATCGAAAGACGGGACACCTTAGCCTCTATCAAGTGGTATCAGATTTCCAGGTTGCTCGGTGAGATTTTACAGTTTTTCGTAGTTTAGATCGAGTCTGTTCTTCATACCTACAGTTCATGAAAAAGCCAAAAAAATATTTAGGGTTAGTTCATCATATCCAAACCAATCTGAGCCATTGCATAATCTATTCTGTATTTTCTTTGTGGAACTTGCAGTTGCATCGTCGTGTCAAGTTACTGCTCTTAGCGTCTAGTTCTTTAGAGTTTCGAGTTCTGTTCACAAGTTGTCACGCCGCCGCCGCACCATCATCATCGCCCCTGCCTTATACCACCACCACTTATCCGCTATTTCTCTGTGTCCATATACCATCACCGCTCCGAGTCCGTATACCACCACCGCTCCGAGTCCATATACCACCACCGATCCGAGTCCATATACCACCACCAATCCGAGTCCATATGCCACCACCAATCCGAGTCCACATATACCACCGATATACCATCACCAGTCCGAGTTCCACCAGATTCATCTCCGCCACCAGTCCTAGTCCGAGTCCAGTATTTGTTCCTTTATTTTTGAGTTCCAGATCACGCGATACTACGAGTCATGAACAAGTCAGATCCCCCAACTTCCGTGGCACCCGCAGAAGAAAAATAGTTCCAGTTTAAGAAAAACTAAGTTTGGAAAATTCTGGCTAGGTAGTTTTTAAACCATTTGTAGAATTTTTCAAAAAAAATGTTGCTGAGCAAAAAAAAGTGCAAAAAAAGTGAAAAAAAGAAAAAAAATCAGAGTGTGCTCCTCCCTTGTTTACGTGCAGCGCAGTGATTTTGTTAGTATTCTAGGCTCGCGTCTCTAGCACGGTCTAGCGTAGGACTAGCACAGTACCGTTGTCGGGTGGTAGGTGCGACATATGCCAACGGGTGGCTTATCATTGTGGGAGCCAGTAAGACATCGCCGGTGCCTGGAAACGGGATAAGGCGAAGACATGCACGCCGGCGAATCTTACCCAGGTTCGGGGCTCTCCGTGGAGATAACACCCCTAATCCTACTCTGCGGGGTCTCCGCATGATCACTAGATCAATACAAGTAGCTACAAGAGGCTCCTTGAGCTGTTTGGCTAGAGGAAGAAGAAGGGCAAGGCTAGCTCTCCTTTTCTCTCTACGTGGTGTCTAAAACTATATGAGATCAACCCTTTGCATGGGTGCCCTGGGGGGTTTATATAGGCCTACCCCCAGGGGTACAATGGTAATCCGGCTGGACGTGGGTCCTAGCCGTCAGTGTCTGTATTCGCCGGCTTCACCGCCGACCGCTGGGGCCTGCCGACTGGTGGGTCCCGCCGGCTGCCGGCCTCATGGCCAATAGGCCGGCCCCACTGCCTGGGGGTCCTGTCGGTGGCTGGTTACTGTAGCCTCGCCTCTGATGACGAGGGCTTTGTCGAGGTAAGCATGGCCACAGTGCCGCCGCCTCGCGGGCTCTCACTGTAGCCTTACCTCGTCTTGTCTCCTTAATGACGCACATACTTCGAGGATGGGGGACAGCCGGCTGTTGGGAGCCGGCTATGCCCCAGGCTGACTGGGGGAGGCATGGCCGCCTTCGAGCATCTCTCTGGCTGAAGGGGCCCGCCGCCCGCGGGCCGTACTGGCGCCTGTCGTGGGTGGTGTCATGGTCAACATGGCAACAGTGCCGCGCCGGACGGGGGATGGCCGACCCGTATGGCGCACTGTGGCCACGCGTGCTCCGGGATTCGGGGGGTGGCAGGTTGTACTGTAGCCACGCCTGTCGGGTGGTAGGTGCGACATATGCCAACGGGTGGCTTATCATTGTGGGAGCCAGTAAGACGTCGCCGGTGCCTGGAAACGGGATGAGGCGAAGACATGCACGCCGGCGAATCTTACCCAGGTTCGGGGCTCTCCGTGGAGATAACACCCCTAGTCCTGCTCTGCGGGGTCTCCGCATGATCACTAGATCAAGACAAGTAGCTACAAGTGCTCCTTGAGCTGTCGGGTTAGAGGGAGAAGAAGGGCAAGGCTAGCTCTCCTTTTCTCTCTATGTGGTGTGTGTAACTCTATGAGATCAACCCTTTGCATGGGTGTCCCGGGGGGTTTATATAGGCCTACCCCCAGGGGTACAATGGTAACCTGGCTGGGCGCGGGTCCCCGCCGTCAGTGTCTATGCTCGCCGGCTTCTCCGCCGGTCATTGGGGCCCGCCGGCTGGTGGGTCCCGCCGGCTGCCGGCTTTTTGGCCAGCACGCCGGCCCCACCACTTGGGGGCTTTGTCGGCGGCTGGTTACAGTTGCCTCGCTTCTGATGATGAGGGCTTTGTCGAGGTAAGCGTGGCTATAGTGTCGCCGCCTTGCGAGCTCTCACTATAGCCTTACCTCATCTTGTCTCCTTAATGGGGCGCATGCTTCGAGGGAGGGAGGTAGCCGGCTATTGGGAGCCGGCCACACCCCTGGCCGACTAGAGGAGGCCAGGCCGCCTGTGGGTGTCTCTCTGGCAAAAGGGGCCCGCTGCCTGCGGGCCGTACTGGCGCCTGTCGTGGTGACATCGAGGCCAACATGGCTACAGTGCCGCGCCGGACGGGGGATGGCTGGCCCGTACGGCGCCCTGTGGCCATGCCTGTTCCGGGATTCGGGGGTAGTGGGCTGTACTGCGGCCACGCTCCATCCTATCGCCATTATGTGGGTACAGTCTTAGCGGGTGCAGTCTTTGCCGGCTTCTGGGAGTCAGCTTTCTTCATGGCCGGCTTCTGGGAGTCGGTCCTCTTGGGGCCGGCTCCCTGGAGTCGGCTATCTCGTATCTTTCTTGGGGGAGGTTTATGAGGCTGGGTCGCCTTCTGGGAGTCGGCCCTGGGGGTAGCCGGCCGGGGGAAGGCGGCCCTATGCTTTGTATGCTTGAAGGCTTGAATGGCCTGATAATTTTTCGAAGAGCCGGGGGGAGTCGGTTAGGCTACCCGTGGCCATTTACTCCGACAGTAGTCCCCGAAGCTGATTGGGCTTCGAGGTTGAGTGGAGGTCGAGAAGCTCGGTCAGCTTCTTATCTTGACGAGCCAGCAGCTGGGAGCTGGCTTCGGTTGGGCGCGCCGTCTTGGAAAATTCTTTTAAAGTCGGAAGGCGGGAGTCTGTTGGCGCGTGCGCTGGGCTGCGGACCGGCCGCTCGCCGCCTGCGAACCACGTGGTGTCCCCTGGCTGAAGAGAGCTGCCAACCCACGCGCGCGACAAGACATCGCCGTAGGTCAAGGGCCCACCACTCCTACGCCTAGGCCCAGGCGCGGATTCTTTGCGGCCCAAAGCCGTCCGCCCGTCTTCCGGTGGCGGTTTCCGCACGTCTTTAGGGCGCAATAATCGCGGGACGTGGGGGAGTGGGTGCAGTTAATCCCACGTCCCACCCCACGCCTTGCCTCCTCAGCTTCGCCGCACGAGGCTATAAGTAGGGGGAGGAGGGGAAGCGGCAGACACTCGCACGCTCCTCTCCTCTCCTCCATCTTCTTCCTCCTGCTTTCCCTCACGGCAGCGCCTCGCCGCCGCGCCGTCCCACCATTCTTTTCTCCGCCGCCGCGCTCATTCTTGCCGGCCTCACGCCGCTATGCAGTACGGCGGGGACTGGGACGGCTCCAACGTCCATATGGACCACGTCGAGTTCCTCCGCAAGACGCGGCGGCGCGGACAAGGTGCAGGTCCGTCTCGCGCCTGAGAAGGAGATCACGCCGGAGCCGGAGGAAGGCGAGCGGGTGGTCTTCCGCTCACATTTCCTGCGCGGCATCGGCTTGCCCGCGAGTGCTTTCTTCCGTTCCTTCCTCGAATTCTATCAACTCCAGCCGCACCACCTCACCCCGAACACGGTGGTGATGCTGTCCGCCTTCGTCACCTTGTGCAAAGGCTATCTTGGCGTTCTTCCCACCCTCGAGCTCTGGGGGCGTGCCGGCCCAGAGTGGCGCCTTCATCGCGATGCGGAGGGTGGCAGCGTACAACCCCTTCCCCGTCATCACGTTAATCCAGTCGGTGAAGCTCTGGCAGAAGTCATACTTCTACGTGAAGAACGTCGCCCCGCAAGGCGACTACGTCAACTTGCCGGCTTATGTAGCCGGCCCGCCAGCGGGTAGGCGGCCTCAGTGGTCCTATCGGGCCGTGACACTGACGCCGGCTGGAGCCGCAGCCGTCGCCCGACTGCGGGTGATGATCCAGTCGGAGGGCCTGACTGGGTCCGACTTGCTGGCCGCCTTCGTCGCGCGCCGGGTGCTTCCGCTTCAGAGCCGCCCTCACCTGATCTGTCAGATGAGCGGCCAGCTCGATCCGAGTCGGATGTGCACCAAGGACATGCCGCACGACGAGGTGGCCCATATGGTGAATTACCTTGCGAACTGCAAGCTCTCCGCAGAATGGCAGTTGGGCAAGGAGCCATATTCCCGGGCTCATTCGCCGCCCATGGTATGTTCTCTTTTTCCCTTTCTTCTCTTAGTTTTGTCGCCGAGTTCCTTGTGGCCAACTCTGACCAGTCGGCATGTCTCGGCAGAGCCCTCTCCTTCGACCTGCAGCCGGGTCAGAGGCGGAGCGCCGATTCCTCCCCGACCGGGCGGAGCACGACCTGGAGGACACCGACTTGGGGGCGGCCGCCATGGATACAACACTGAGGCAGGTGGCGGCCAAGCCGGCGGCGAGGCAGGCGGCTCCGGGCTTGGAGCCAGCTTCGACGACTGGCCGGATGACGACGAGGCGGAAGTCGTCCCACGCCGCCAGCCGGCGTCTGGCCACGGCGCGGGTTCCTCCGCCGTGCCGCCTGCTCGGGGCGGCGGGCAGAAGCGTCGTGCCGCGTCGGGCTTGTTCGGCAGTCGGCCAAAGAAGCCCAAGGGCGGGGCAGCGGCAACCAGGCGGGATGAGGCGGCCGCGAAGGCGGCTCGCTTCCGCAAGGTGGTGAAGCAGCCGCAGACGTTGTCGGCGTAAGTGTATACTCCTTCGTGCATTCTTTCTTCTTTTCTTTGGTGGTTTCTGAATCCTTGTCCTTCCTCAAAAAATCAGGGCTCCGCTGTCGCTCGAGCGGGTTGCTGCCGCCTCCGTCGTTGGATCGCCGGGAGGATCCGGGAGCACCACCCGCCGCGTGGACCCCCGTGCCGAGCTTCAGGCGGCGACGGAGCGAAACGCGCGGGAGGCGCGGGAGGAGCGGGAGGCGGAGGAGTTGAGGGCGGCTGCCGCCAAGGCGGCACAGGAGGAGGAGGCGGCGAAGGCGCGCGCCGACGCAGCGGCCAAGGCCCAAGCGGAGGCTGCGGCCGCGGCGATGGCGGAGGGGGCCTTGCTCGTCACCCCTCTCGCATCAGAGGAAGCCGGCAGCGACCAGCCGGGAGTGGAGAGGGAGGACGACGTCGACGTCTTGGAGAGGGAAGCGGCACCGGCCCCGCCGACTGGGGCGACCCAAGGCGGCCGGCCTAACTTGCCGCCTGCGCAGTCGGCCGAGGGAGAGCCGGCCGCAAGGACGGATCTGGTGGTCCAGTCGCCCTTGCGCCAGCGCATGGGGAAGGCCGCATCGGAGCCGCAGAAGGCCGCGGGCTCCAGCTCGTCGGCCCGGGACATGGAGGCGGCCAGCGCCAGCTCGGGGTGGACGCCGGGTGGAGGGACGGCTGTGGTGAACGTGGCAGCGCAGGATGTCCGGAGCCGGCTTCAGGCCCAGGCTGCGGCGCTGAGGAAATATAATGACGAGTTCCTGGCGACGCGGGCGGCCATTCGGGTTAGTCTTCTTGTCTTTGCTTTTTTGATTTAAGTTTCTTCCGTGGGGGCGCGTCAGCGCACCTACTGGGTGTAGTCCCCGAGTTCCGAGTCGGCTGCAGAGCAGGCGGCTTGGAACTTCCTAGCGGGCCTTGTTTTGCCATTCTTGTTCTCATTCGCTCCTCTGCCTGACTTGCAGGACTACCACAACCTCCGCGCGGCTGCCTTCAACTCCCAGGCTCGGGAGCTGACCCAGAAGACTGTTGACCTATCTGAGAGCCGGGGTAAGTGCTTCGTCTTTTATCTCATGTGGGGGCGCGTCAGCGCACCCACTAGGTGTAGTCCCCAAGATTTGGGCCGACTGCTGAGCAGTCGGGTCGGATCTTCCTTGAAGACTTCTCCCTTATTGCTTCTTTCTTTTCTGCCATCTCTGCAGCGGCCAACGCTAGTCTGAGGGAACAGCTGGGCGGGACTCAGGCCGCCCTCCCGCGCTAAGGAGGCCGAGTTTGCCGCCTTGGCACAGGAGCGTGACCGCCTAGCCAAGAGGTTGGCCGACCAGGCGGAGAGCCACAAGGCGGCCCTGAAGGCGGTGCAGGACAGCGAGGCCGCCCTCCAAGCCGAGTATGAGACAGAGGCGGCCAGCTGGGCCGAAGCGAAGCAGAACCTGATCAACGGCTATGGCCAGATCGAGGACTTGGTTGACGGTAGGCCGCCTTCCTCTTCGTCCTTGCTTGTCGCTTGCCGCTTTAGCTCATTTTCTGACTTGGTGTTTTTCTCTTCTTTCTCTTTCTTCTTTGCGCAGAGTACTTCCCTGGCTACTCTAGCGCCGCCAACCAGGTCGTCGAGGCCCACCGCGAGGCACGGAGGCAGGTTGGCGCCGAGATCGCGCCAAACGCTCGCCGGTCGCTGGAGGAGCAGCTCTTGGCGATCCAGGCCCGCCTCCAGCCGGCTCATCGCATGCTCCGCCGGCTTCAGCGTGTTGGGGCGCAGGTGTTGGCCGCTCTCTGGCCTGGTGAAGTGCTTCCCCGCACCCCTAGTCGGACTGCCGACTTGCTGGAGGTGGCGGTCGGCCGCTTCGAGGCCTGGAAGGCTTCGATGCCTCGGTCCGGCGCCAGGCGGGCGCTGGAGTTCGCCAAGGCCTGGTATCCCGAGCTGAGTCTGGACCAGGTGGCCACCTGGCGGCAGGAGGCCGAGACGGAGCTGGAGCCGGCGCGGCCGGCTATCATCCAGTGGACTTCGGCGATCGCCGACTACACCGACACCAGCGCCTTCGCTCCTGAGGTGGACGACAACGGTGTTGCCCAGCCGGAGGAGTGGTTCGGGCTGAACCTGGCAGACGGCGAGGACTCGGCGGACGGGATCGACTCCAGCGACGAGGGCGAGGAGGAGGAGGAGGAGGGTGAAGACGCCGGGCCAGATGGTGGAGCGGCCGGTCAGCCTCAGCTTGACCGTGCCTCCAGCAACAAGGCACGCGCGGGTGCACCGCCTGCAGCCGGCGATGATCAAGCCGAGACCCGCCAGCCGGCCACTCCTCCAGCCGGTGGCGCCGTCTCCACCGACCAACCCGGCTCCCACACTGCGCCCTTAGTCTAGTCTGCTGCCTCTATTTTCCTGTTTTACCACTCTTGGAACAGTATTTTGTTAGGTTTGCATAATTCCACCCACTCGTGGTGTATTCGAACTATATTGATTACCAGCCTGTTGGGGGCCTTATGTGTAAATATAATTATGCATGCGTTTGGCTTTCCCTTGTTCTTTGCTTTTCATCCTTCTGATGTTTCCTTTGCCGCCCTTCCTTGGTTGCCGCCTCCCCAGTCGGACAGTTGCTCTGCAATCTGTGGCTGGAGAAGTGCTTGGCCAGTTGGGAGGGCAAGTACTCTAGCTTTGTTGGATTTTGGCGAAGTGACTGGGAGGCCGGCCAGCCGGCTATTTTGACAGCTGGTAGGCGTGGTTGGGGGCCGTCTTGCGTTATATAAGTTCGTTAGTCCTTAGCCTTTTTCGTGTGGGCATCCTTTCTGCCTTTGGCTCTTGCCAGTCGGACAATCGGTTCTTTGAGCTGCGACTTTCAACAAGAGAAGGCTCGGGTGCCGGCACACTACTTGTCTGACTTCAGGTAGAACTTTTAATATAACTTAAGGCAGCCAGTCCCCGGGCTGACTAGTCGAACCCGGTGCCAGACAGAAAATCAAATGTAATAATACATTCATGAGTATGACGCTTGTCATTCATAGATAAAGGAGGGCAGTCCCCGAGTGCTCCTCGGGGGACCCATTGTTTCGTACTTAATACAAAAAGGTAGCATGATACATACTGCTTTCAACTGTAAAATCTTCTCAGGAGGTTTGCGTTCCATGGTCGCTCCGACTCCTTGCTGGAATCATCCCTCTTGCGTGCTCTTGGTTTTTGTGCGTCGATCAGGTAGTAGGAGTCGTTGCCTAGTGCCTTGCTGATGACGAAAGGGCCTTCCCAAGGGGCCGAGAGCTTGTGCTGGCCGGCTGTTCGCTGGATCAGCCGAAGCACAAGGTTGCCCTCTTGGAAAGATCTTGGCTTGACCTTTCGGTTGTGGTAACGGCGCAAACCCTGCTGGTAGATGGCGGACCGGCTGAGTGCTAACAGCCGGCCTTCTTCCAGCAGGTCGACGCCGTCTTCTCGCGCTTCCTTGGCCTCCGCCTCCGTGTACATGGTGACCCGAGGCGAGTCGAACTCGATGTCAGTTGGGATGACAGCCTCGGCACCATATACAAGGAAGAACGGAGTGAAGCCGGTTGACTTGTTTGGGGTAGTACGCAGACTCCAGAGGACAGCCGGCAGCTCATCGAGCCAGCAGCCGGCCGATCGCTCCAGTGGTACGACCAGTCGGGGCTTGATGCCGGAGAGGATGAGTCCATTTGCTCGCTCGACCTGGCCGTTTGACTGCGGGTGGGCAACGGACGCTAAGTCCAGTCGGATACCCTGCGTCGCGCAGAAACGTGCCAGTGCTCCTTTGGCAAAGTTTGTGCCGTTGTCGGTGATGATGCTGTGCGGCACGCCATACCGAGTAGTGATGTCGGCAATGAATGTCACGGCAGTCGGCCCGTTCAGCTTCTTGATCGGCTTCGCTTCGATCCACTTGGTAAATTTGTCCACGGCGACAAGCAAATGTGTCAAGCCGCCGCAGGCTGTCTTGAATGGGCCGACCATGTCCAGCCCCCAGACGGCGAAGGGCCAGGTGAGGGGGATGGTCTTGAGTGCCGAAGCCGGCAGGTGTTGCTTGGAACTGAAGACTTGGCATCCTTTGCAGCTTTTGACTATCTCTTTGGCATCTTCCAAAGCAGTCGGCCAAAAGAAACCATGGCGGAAAGCTTTGGCCACGAGTGATCTTGAGGCTGCGTGGTGGCCGCATTCGCCTTGGTGGATATCCTTGAGGATTGCCACACCTTTCTCTGGCTCGACGCAGCGCTGGAAGACTCCAGTGACGCTGCGCTTGACAAGCTCTCTGTTTATTATTGCATATGCTCCGGCTCGGCGTTGCACTAATCTTGCCAAGATCTCATCAGTCGGCAGCTCTCTGTTGACTAGGAAGTTGAGGATGGGCTGGGCCCATGATGGAGCTGTGACTTCTTCTACTGTTAGTACGGCCACTGTGACTCGGGTGGGTGGGTTGGGTGGTGGAGAGTTGGAGTCGGCCACCGCTTCTTGTGTTGCTGCAGTCCCCGGGCCGACTGCTGTAGTCCCCGAGCCGGGTGCGACTACGGCAGTCCCCGGGCCGCTTGTCGAAGTCCCTGAGCCGCCTGCTGGGTTCCTCCAGTCGGATCCGGCTCCATCGGGGGCGGACGGTACGAAGATAGAATCCGACTCTGGAGACGGCTTAATAGACGGTTTGAGGAGGCGCTGGAGAGAGACACCGGTTGGTATAGCCTGTCGGGTGGAGCCGATCCGTGCCAGGGCATCTGCCTGGTCGTTGTCGGCCCGTGGCACGCGAAGGAACTCGCACCCTTCGAAGTACCCACTGATCTGCTGGACGAGGAATCGATAGCTCGCCATGTTTGCATCCTTGACGTCCCAATCGCCAGATGACTGCTGGACCACCAAGTCTGAGTCGCCATAACACAGGATCCGGCGTATGCCAAGCTCTTTGGCTAGCCGGAGCCCGTGTATGAGCGCCTCGTACTCGGCCACGTTGTTGGAGGCGGCGAAGTGGATTTGCAGCGTGTATCTGAGTTTGTCGCCTTTGGGAGAGGTGAGGACGATGCCGGCTCCCAAGCCGGTGCGCATCTTGGACCCGTCGAAGTGCATCCGCCAATGGGTAGAGTCGGGAGCCGGCGGTAGGTACTGGGTCTCGGCCCAGTCGACGAGGAAGTCGGCCAATGCTTGGGACTTGATGGCGGTGCGGGGCTGGTAGAAGATTGTGTAAGGTGCCAGCGCAATGGCCCATTTAGCCACCCGGCCGGATGCATCCCGACTGCCTATGATCTCGGCAAGCGGGGCGGTGCATACGACCGTGATGGGATGCTCTTGAAAGTAGGGCTTCAGCTTCTTGGCGGCGAAGTACACTCCATAGCACATCTTCTGGTAGTGCGGGTAGTTTTGCTTTGAGCTGGATAGTACTTCGCTTAGATAATATACCGGCCTCTAGACTAGCTGGGCTCGGCCTTCTTCTGGGCGCTGGACCACGACGACTGTACTGACCACTCGGCTAGTTGCGGCAATGTAGAGGAGCATGGGCTCCTTCTCAGTCGGCGCCGCCAGGACAGGTGGAGTGGTCAGCATTTTCTTCAACTCATGGAAGGCTTGGTCTGCTTGGTCATTCCACTCGAAATGAGTGGATTTCTTCATGAGTCGGTACAGGGGGAGAGCCTTCTCTCCTAGCCGGCTGATAAAGCGGTTCAGGGAGGCCAGGCACCCAGTGAACTTCTGCACGTCTCGCAACTTGGTGGGAATCTCCATTCTCTCAATGGCCTTGATCTTCACAGGGTTGCACTCAATGCCGCGTTCGGAGACCAGAAAGCCTAGAAGCTGGCCGGCTGGTACTCCGAACACGCATTTCTCGGGGTTGAACTTGATCTGGAATCGGCGCAAGTTGGCAAATGTTTCTTTGAGGTCCTCCAGCAGGGTGCCGCGCTTCTCTGTCTTCACCACAATATCGTCTACGTAGACGTGGGCATTTCTGCCGAGTTGCTTGAGGAGGCATTTCTGCATGCAACGCTGAAAAGTGGCACCGGCATTCCTCAAGCCGAATGTCATAGTCAGGTAACAGAAAGCTCCGAATGGTGTGTTGAAGGAAGTCTTCAAGCGGTCTGCTGGGTCCAACTTGATCTGGTGGTATCCTGAGTAGGCATCCAAAAAACTCAACAGATCGCATCCGGCTGTGGAGTCTATCACTTGATCAATCCGTGGCAAAGCAAACGGATCTTTGGGGCAGGCCTTGTTGAGGCTGGTGTAGTCTATACACATACGCCATTTGTTGTTCTTCTTCAACACCAAGACTGGGTTGGCAAGCCACTCTGGGAAAAATACTTCCATAATAAAGCCGGCGGCAAGGAGCCAGGCTATCTCTTCTCCTACGATTCTTCTCTTCTCTTCTGACAGTCAGCGGAGAGGCTGCTTGACCGGCTTCGCGTCGGCTCGGACGCGTAATTTGTGCTCGACGAAATCCTTCGGAACACCCGGCATGTCCTTTGGGGACCATGCAAAGATGTCTCGATTCTCACGGAGGAAGTCGACGAGCTCGCCTTCCTATTTACTGTCCAGGTTTGCACCAATGACTGCAAACCTTTCCGGGTTCTCCGGGTCCAGAGGTATCTTCTTTGTCTCCTTGGCCGGCTGGAAGGAGCCCTGCGCATCATAATCCTTGGGGTTGGGGGACAAGGCCGGCTGCTTGCCGGCCATGGCCACAACTCGCTCGAGCATCTTCTTCTCTTCTGCCACTACGAGGGACTCGGCCAGCCGACTGCTGGCTGCAGCGCACTCGATGGACTTCTTGTAGTCGCCGGCTACAGTGATGATCCCCTTCGAGCTCGGCATCTTCATCTTCAGGTAGGCGTAGTGGGGCACAGCCATGAACTTGGCCAGAGCAGGTCGGCCAAGCAAGGCGTGGTAAGGGCTCTCCAGATCCACTACCTCGAACCAGATTGCTTCTCAGCGAAAGTGATCCTTGTCCCTGAAGAGAACATCCAACTTGATCTTGCCGATCGGGGAACAGGACAGGCCGGGTACGATGCCATGGAACACGGTCCGGCTTGGCATGAGCTGCTTTGCCTTGAGGTTCAACTTCTCCATGGTATCGCGGTACAGTATGTTGATACTGCTTCCGCCATCAATCAGAACGCGGGAGAATCGGGCAGCTCGCCTCTCCGTTGCGAGGGTGACATCCAACACTAATGCGTAGGAGCCAGGGGACGGCATCACCTCTGGGTGATCGGCCCGGCTCCAATTGATAGGCCTTTCGGACCAATGCATGAACTCCGGGTTGCTGGAGGCGACTGCGTTGACCTCTTGGTGCTGTCGGCGCCGGCTGCGCTTGTCTTCAACCTGGCTTGTGAAGACGACGTAGGCGGCGTGCTCATCAGGGAACTCATCTTGAATGGCTTCGATTGCTGGTCGAGCAGCCGGCTGCTGGGGGGCTGGAGGCGGCGGGCCGGGAGGCGGAGGCGGCACCAGCCCCTCGCCCTTGGAGATCCGTGTGAGCCAGTGGCACTTTCGAGTCGTATGGTTGGATGGCTTCGCGCCGCTGTGGAACTTGCAGGGGGCATCGAGGGTCTGCTCGTAGGAGAAGGCCGGCTGCCAAGCCGTCCTGCCGCCCTTCTTCTTGGGAGCGGGCCGTTCTTCGGGCTGCTCGTCTTCGACTGTGGCTACCTGCCGACTGGTGGAAGGTGGCATGGGGGCCTTGCGCTTGTGGTCGTTCTGGTAGGGGCGCCGATTGGAGTCGCCAGCCGGCGTCTTGGAAGCCGGAGCGAGCACCTTCCCAGAGGCGTCTACTCGGAGCTCGGTTTTCATCGAGGAATCGGCCATGGCGTACTTGCCCGCAATGATCAGCAGCTCGTCGAGGGTAGCCGGCTCGTCGTAGAGGAGTCGGTGCTTGAGGAGGGTGCCCTCTCGGCACCCGGCGGTGAAGTATTCGATGGCTTGAACCTCGTGCACCCCCTCGCAGGAGTTGCGGAACTCGGCCCACCGCGTGAGGTAGTCGCGGGTCGACTCGTTGGGCCCTTGGACGCATAGGGAGAGCTGGCGGGGCTTGGGAGGCCGCTTGTACGTGCTAGTGAAGTTGCGGACGAAGACTTCCGTGAAGTCCAGCCAGCTGTTGACGCTGTAGGGCTTGAGGCTGTTGAGCCAGGTGCGTGCCGTGCCTTGCAGCATGAGAGGGACGTACTTCACGGCTACGCGCATGTTGCCGTTCGCTATGCTGACAGCAGTAGAGTAGTCGATGAGCCAATCTTCCGGCTTCACAGAGCCATTGTACTTGGGCGTGTCTCTGGGGAGCGAGAACCCTTTGGGGAAGCATGGCGGGCCGGCATCGTCTTCTTCTTCTAGCGCCATGGATCGAGCTAGGCGGTCGATCCGGTGGCGGGCATCGTTCTCGCCGACTCCTTCCCAGTGGCCTAGTCGGCCACCAAGAGTCGGATGCGTGACAGGCGGCGGGGTGGGATATCTCTCCCCTCGAGGTGGGGGAGGAGGCGGATTTCCTTGGCGCTCCACTGCTCGAGGGCGGCCTTCCGCGTCGCGCTCGATGGTGATCCGAGTCTGGCTGCGGCTAGCAGCCGGCTCCTTGTCTTTCCTTGCGCGGGCGCCGCTCGCAGTCGGCGACCGGGATGTCGCGGCATGCTCTCGGCATGGGGGAGGACTCTCAGCGCGGGCGCCGGCTTCATGTCGTTCTGTGGCCGCGTCGATCAGCTGCTGGATGCGCCTTGTCATGTAGGGGAGCTCATCAGCCCCCGGCCCATTTAGCTCTTCAGCGGCCGCCTGAGCGGCTCGCAGATTCTCGAGCGGTGTGGCGTAGACGGGGCGGTCTGCCCCCAGCATGCTGGCTATGGCCGCGCCGCGCTTCTTGACGAGGCCGGCTCGGCTCGGCCCGCCATGAGGCGGCGTACCGAAGGCGGCGCGGTCAACTTCGCGCTGGTGAGCCTCGGTGAGGCGTCTCATGGAGGCTATCTTCTGACCCTCCGCGATGAGGGCAAGGCGACGTGCCTCCAGGGTCTCGGCGTGGGCGTCGGCCGGGATGCGGACGGTCAAATCATGCATCGCCGCTTGTAGGGCATCGTGGGCGTTCTCGCCCGAGTCAGCGACGTGGCTGATGACCAGCACATCAGTGACAGCGCTGCTGCCGCTGTCAGCTCGAGGGAGAGGGTCGTTGAAGACTACCACGTCGGAGGGGTAGGCGTCGAGCAACGCCATGTCGGAGTCGACGAGCATCGGGTCGGTGGAGCCGACCGACTCCGAGTCTACAGCAGGCTCGCTGGAGACGTGAAGTTGGTCGAGGAGACTGACAAGGCGACTCTCGGGGTAGTCCGTGCCCGCGTCGGACGCGGGCCCGTCGAAGATGCGAGTCTCGCCGAGCAGATCAGCGAGGCAGCTCGCTGCGCAGGCGTCGTCGACGCCTTGCAGCGCGTCGGGGCAAGCGTCGTCGGGCGCAGCAGGCTGGCTGCGCTCGCGGGGGAGGAAAAGGGTTCCTGTCCAGAACAGGTCTCCGGACGATGGTGCACCTGGCCCCACGGTGGGCGCCAAATGTCGGGTGGTAGGTGCGACATATGCCAACGGGTGGCTTATCATTGTGGGAGCCAGTAAGACGTCGCCGGTGCCTAGAAACGGGATGAGGCGAAGACATGCACGCCGGCGAATCTTACCCAGGTTCGGGGCTCTCCATGGAGATAACACCACTAGTCCTGCTCTGCGGGGTCTCCGCATGATCACTAGATCAAGACAAGTAGCTACAAGTGCTCCTTGAGCTGTCGGGTTAGAGGCAGAAGAAGGGCAAGGCTAGCTCTCCTTTTCTCTCTATGTGGTGTGTGTAACTCTACGAGATCAACCCTTTGCATGGGTGTCCCGGGGGGTTTATATAGGCCTACCCCCAGGGGTACAATGGTAACCTAGCTGGGCGCGGGTCCCCGCCGTCAGTGTCTATGCTCGCCGGCTTCTCCGCCGGTCATTGGGGCCCGCCGACTGGTGGGTCCCGCCGGCTGCCGGCTTCTTGGCCGGCACGCCGGCCCCACCACTTGGGGGCTTTGTCGGCGGCTGGTTACTGTTGCCTCGCTTCTGATGACGAGGGCTTTGTCGAGGTAAGCGTGGCTACAGTGTCGCCGCCTTGCGAGCTCTCACTGTAGCCTTACCTTGTCTTGTCTCTTTAATGGGGCGCATGCTTCGAGGGAGGGAGGTAGCCGGCTATTGGGAGCCGGCCACACCCCTGGCTGACTAGAGGAGGCCAGGCCGCCTTTGGGTGTCTCTCTGGCAAAAGGGGCCCGGCGCCTGCGGGCCGTACTGGCGCCTGTCGTGGGTGACATCGAGGCCAACATGGCTACAGTGCCGCGCCGGACGGGGGATGGCTGGCCCGTATGGCGCCCTGTGGCCATGCCTGTTCCGGGATTCGGGGGTAGTGGGTTGTACTGCGGCCACACTCCATCCTATCGCCATTATGTGGGTACAGTCTTAGCGGGTGTAGTCTTGGCCGGCTTCTGGGAGTCGGCTTTCTTCATGGCCGGCTTCTGGGAGTCGGTCCTCTTGGGGCCGGCTCCTTGGAGTCGGCTATCTCGTATCTTTCTTGGGGGAGGTTTCTGAGGCTGGGTCGCCTTCTGGGAGTCGGCCCTGGGGGTAGCCGGCCGGGGGAAGGCGGCCCTATGCTTTGTATGCTTGAAGGCTTGAATGGCCTGATAATTTTTCGAAGAGCCCGGGGGAGTCGGTTAGGCTACTCGTGGCCATTTACTCCGACAACGCCCCGTCTCATCACCGTTATGTGGGTGCAGCCCTTGAGGGTGCAGTCTTGGCCGGCTTCTGGGAGTCAGTCCTCTTCGTGGCCGGCTTCTAGGAGTCGGTCCTCTTGGGGCCGGCTTCCTGGAGTCGGCCATCTTATGGTTCTCTTCGGGAAGGTTTTTGAGGCTGGGTCGCCTTCCGGTAGTCGGCCCGGGTGATAGCCGTCCAGGGGAAGGCGGCCCTGTGCTCTGGATGCTTGAAGGCTCGATTGGCCTGGTAATTTTTTGAAGAGCCAGGGGGAGTCGGTTAGGCTACCCGTGGCCATTTACTCCGACAGTAGTCCCCGAAGCTGGTTGGGCTTCGAGGCTGAGAGGAGGTCGAGAAGCTCGGTCAGCTTCTTATCTTGAAGAGCTAGCAGCTAGGAGCCGGCTTTGGTTGGGTGCGCCATCTTGGCGAAATTTTTGAAGTCTGAAGGCGGGAGCCAGCCGGTGCGCTCGCCGGGCCGCGGGCCGGCCGCTCGCCGCCCGCGCGCCACATGGCACCTTCCGGCTAAAAAAAGCCTGCCAGCCCACGCGCGATGGGACGCCGCCGCAGGCCGGGGCCTACCACTCCCATGCCTAGGCCCAAGCGTGGATTTTCTGTGGCCCAAAGCGGTCTGCTCGCCTTCCGACGGTAGTTTCCGCACGTTGTTAGGGCGCGATAATCGCGGGACGTGGGGGAGTGGGTGCAGTTAATCCCACGTTCCGCCCCACGCCTCGCCTCCTTGGCTTCGCCGCACGAGCCTATAAGTAGGGGGAGGAGGGGGAGCGCCAGACGCTCGCCCGCTCTCCCTTGCTCCGCCATCTTCTTCTTCCTTCTCTCCATCGCAGCAGCCTCTCGCCGCCGCGCCGTCCCAGACTCGCACTTCTCCGCAGCTTTGCCGCCGCGGAGCCGTGATTTCACCGCCGCCGCGTCCTTTTTGTCAGCTTCTCGCCGTCATGCAGCACGGCGGAGACTGGGACGGCTCGAACGTCCACGTGGACCACATCAACTTCCTCCGCGAGATGCGGCGGTTGCCCGGCGAGGACCAGGTGCAGGTCCGTCTTGCGCCGAAGAAAGAGATCACGCCGGCGCCGGAGGAAGGCGAGCGGGTACTCTTCCGCTCGCATTTCTTGCACGGCCTCGGCCTGCCAGCTAGCGCCTTCTTCCGCTCCTTCCTTGAATTCTATCAGCTCCAGCCGCACCACCTCACTCCAAACACGGTGGTGCTGCTGTCTGCCTTCGTCAGTTTGTGCGAGGGCTTTCTCGGCGTTCTTCCCACCCTCGAGCTCTGGGGGGAATTCTTCCAATCCAAGCTCGGCACCCGGATGCAGGGCGTGCCGGCTCAGAGCGGCGCCTTCATCGCGATGCGGAGGTCGGCAGCCGACAACCCCTTCCCTGCCATCACGCTGATCCAGTCGGTGAAGCTCTGGCAGAAGTCGTACTTCTACGTGAAGAACGTCGCCCCGCAAGGCGACTACGTCAACTTGCCGGCTTACGTAGCTGGCCCGCCGGCTGGGAGGCGGCCCCAGTGGTCCTACCAGGCCAGGACGCTGACGCAGGCTGGAGCCGCCGCCGTCGCCCGACTTCGGGTAATGATCCAGTCGGAGGGCCAGACTGGGTCCGACCTGCTGGCCGCCTTCGTGGTGCGCCGGGTGCTCCCACTTCAAGGCCGCCCTCATTTGATCAGTCAAATGAGCGGCCAACTCGATCTGAGTCGGATGTGCACCAAGGAGATGCCTCATGATGAGGTAGCTCACATGGTGAATTGTCTCGCTAACTGCAAGCTCTCTGAGGAGTGGCAGTTTGGCAAGGAGCCATACTCCCGCGCCAATCCTCCGCCTATGGTATGCTTTCTAAATCTTCTCTTCTTTAGTTTTATCGCCAAGTTTTTCTTGGCCGACTCTGACCAGTCGGCTCGTCTTGGCAGAACCCTCTTCTTCAACCGGTGGCCAGGTCAGCGGGGGCGGATCACCAATTTCTCCCCGACTGGGCGGCGCACGACTTGGAGGACCCCGACTTGGGGGCGGCTGCCATGGACGACAACATCGAGGCAAGAGGCGGCGAAGCAGGCGGCTCCGGGCTTGGAGCCAGCTTCGACGACTGGCCGGATGACGACGAGGCGGAAATCGTCCCGCGCCGCCAGCCTGCGTCTGATCAAGGCACGGGCTCATCTGCCTCGCCGGCTGCCCAAGGCGGCGCGCAGAAGCGCCGGGCCGCGTCGGGCCTATTCGGCAGTTGGCAGAAGAAGCCCAAGAGCGGGGCGGCGGCGACCAGGCGGGAAGAGGCGGCCACGAAGGCGGCCCGCTTCCGCAAGGTGGTGAAGCAGCCGCAAAAGGTTTCAGCGTAAGTGTCGATTCTCTCGCGTATTCCTTCTTCTTTTCTTATTGATTTCTGAATCCTTGTCTTGACTCAAAAAACAAGGCTCCGCTTTCTCTTGAGCGGGTCGCTACCGCCTCCGTGGTTGGATCGCCGGGAGGATCCGGGAGCACCCGCCACGTGGACCCCCGCGCCGAGCTTCAGGCGGCGACGGAGCGAAATGCGCGGGAGGCGGAGGAGCTGAGGGCGGCTGCCGCCAAGGCGGCGCAGGAGGAGGCGGAGGAGTCGGCGAAGGCACAAGCCGACGCGGCGGCCAAGGCTCAGGCGGAGGCTGCAGCCGCAGCGGCCGGGGCCTTGCTTGTCACCCCTTGCGCGCCGTGGCGCCCGAGATCCCGGAGCCCTCGTCGGAGGAAGCCGGTGGTGACCTGCCGGGGATGGAGAGGGAGGAGGATGACGTCGTCGTCCAGGAGAGGGAGGCGGCACCGCCATCGCTGACTGGGGCGGCCCAAGGTAGCCGGCCTAACGCGCCGCCTGCGCAATCTGCTGGAGGCGAGCCGGCCGCGAGGACGGGCCTGGTGGTCCGGTCGCCATCGCGGCAGCGCGTGGGGAAGGCAACTTCGGCGCCGGACCCGCAGAAGGCCGCGGGCTCCAGCTCGTCGGCCCAGGACGTGGAGACGGCCAGCGCCAGCTCGGGGTGGACACCGGGTGGTGGGACGGCCGTGGTGAATGTGGCGGCACAAGAAGTCCGGAACCGGCTTCAGTCCCAGGCCCCCATGCTGAGGCAGTACAATGACGAGTTCCTCACGACACGAGCAGCCATTCGGGTGAGCCTTCCCTTTTTTGCTTCTTGATCTTGATTTCTTCCGTGGGGGCACACCAGCGCACCCACTGGTGTAGTCCCCGAGTTCCGAGTCGGCTGCTCAGCAGGCGGCTTGGAACTTCTTGGTAGACTTTGTTTGCTATCTCGTTCTTATTCACTTCTCTGTCCGACTTGCAGGACTACCACAACCTCCGTGCGGCTGCCTTCAACTCCCAGGCTCGGGAGTTGTCCCAGAAGGCTGCTGATCTAACTCAAAGCCGGGGTAAGTGCTTCCTTGTTGATCTCACGTGGGAGCGCGTCAGCGCACCCACTGGGTGTAGTCCCCGAGATTCGGGCCGACTGCTGAGCAGTCGGGCCGGATCTTTCCTAACGACTTCTTTCTTATTGCTTTTTTCTTCTTTGCCATATCTGCAGCGGCCAACGCCAAACTGAGGGAGCAGCTGGGTGGGACCCAAGCCGCCCTTCGCGCTAAGGAAGCCGAGTTTGACGCCTTGGCCCAGGAGCGTGACCGCCTGGCCAAGAAGCTGGCCGACTAGGAGGAGAGCCACAAGACGGCCCTGAAGGCGGTGCAGGACAGCGAGGCCGCCCTCCAAGCCGAGTACGAGACCGAGGCGGCGAGCTGGGCTGAGGCGAGGCAGTTGTTGATCAACGGCTATGGCCAGATCGAAGACTTGGTTGACGGTAGGCCGCCTTCTTTTTCGTTCCTTGCTTGCCACTTGCCGTTTGGTTCATTCTCTAACTTTGTATTTTTCTCTTTTTCTCTTCCTTTCTTTCTTGTGCAGAGTACTTTCCTGGTTACTCTACTGCTGCCAACCAGGTCATCGAGGCCCACCATGAGGCGCAAAGGCAGGTTGGCGCTGAGATCGCGCCGAACGCCCGTCGGTCGCTTGAGGAGCAGCTCCTGGCGATCCAAGCCCGCCTCCAGCCGGCTCACCGCATGCTCCGCCGGCTTCAGCTTGTTGGGGCGCAAGTGCTGGCCGCTCTCTGGCCCGGCGAGGTGATTCCCCGTACCCCCAGTCGGATTGCCGGCTGGCTTGAGGTAGCGGTTGGCCGCTTCGAGGCCTGGAAGGCTTCTGCAGCTCGATCAGGCGCCAGGCGGGCGCTGGAGTTCGTCAAAGCCTGGTATCCTGGGCTGAGTTTGGACCAGCTGGCCACCTGGCGGCAGGAGGCCGACACAGAGCTGGAGCCGGCGCGGCCGGCTATCATCCGGCGTGCCTCGGCGATCGCCGACTACACCGACACCAGCGCCTTTGCTCCCGACGTGGATCACAACGGCGTTGCTCAGCCGGAGGAGTGGTTCAGGCTGAACCCGGCGGATGGTGAGGACTCGGCGGAGGAGATCGACTCCAGCGACGGGGGCGAGGAGGAGGAGGAGGAGGACGGTGAAGACGCCGTGCCAGAGGGTGGAGCGACCGGCTAGCCTCAACTTGATCGCGCCTCTAGCAACGAGGCGCGTGCGAGCACGCCGCCTGCTGCCGGTGATGATCAAGCCGAGACTCGCCAGCCGGCCACTCCTCCAGCCGGCACTACCGTCTCCAACGACCAGCCCGGCTCCCCCGCTGCGCCCTTGGCCTGATCTGCCGCCTTTGCTTTGCTGTCTATTGCTTTCTGAACAATATTTTGTTAAGTTTGCGCAGTTCCACCCACTGGGGGTGTATTTCAAACTATGTTGACTGCCGGCCTGTTGAAGGCCTTTTGTGTAAATATAATCATGCATATGTTTGGCTTCCCATTGCTCTTGCTTTTCATCCTTTGGCTGTTTCCTTTGCCGCCCTCCCTAGGTCGCCGTCTTCCCAGCCGGACAGCTGCTTTGCAGTCTGTGGCTGGAGAAGTGCTTGGCCAGTTGGGAGGGCAAGTACTCTAGCTTTTTTGGATTGTAGCAAGGTAAATGGGAAGCCGGTCAGCCGGCTGTTCTGACAACCGGTAGGCGTGGTGGGAGGCCGGCTTGTGTTATATAGGTTCATTAGTCCTTAGCCATTTTTTGTGTGGGCATCCTTTCCTGCCTTAGGCTCTTGCCAGTCGGTCAGTCGGTTCTTCGGGCTGCGACTTTCGACAAGAGAGGGCTCGGGTGCTGGCACACTACTTGTCTGACTGCAGGTAGAACTTTAATATAACTCAAGGCGGCAAGTCCCCGGGCCGACTGGTCGGACCCGGTGCCGGACAGAAAATCAAATGTAACAATACATTCATAGGTATGACACTCATCATATATAGATAGAAGAGGGTAGTCCCCGAGTACACCTCGGGGGGCCCGTTGTCTTGTACTTAATACAAAAGGTAGCGTGGTACATACTGCTTTCAACTGTAAAATCTTCTGAGGAGATTGGCGTTCCATGGTCGTTCCGACTCCTTGCCGGAATCATCTCTCTTGCGTGCTTTCGGCTTCTCTGCGTCGATCAGGTAGTAGGAGTCGTTGCCTAGGGCCTTGCTGAGGACGAAGGGGCCTTCCCAAGGGGCCGAGAGCTTGTGCTGGCCGGTTGTTCACTGGATCAGCAAGAGCACAAGATCGCCTTCTTGGAAGGATCTTGGCTTGACCTTCCGGTTGTGGTAACGGTGCAAGCCCTGCTGGTAGATGGCGGACCGGCTGAGTGCTAACAGCCGGCCCTCTTCCAGCAGGTCGACGCCGTCTTCTCGCGCTTCCTTGGCATTCGCCTCCGTGTACATGGTGATCCGAGGCGAGTCGAACTCGATGTCAGTTGGGATGACCGCCTCGGCACCATATACAAGGAAGAAAAGGGTGGAGCCGGTTGACTTGTTCGGGGTAGTACGCAGACTCCAGAGGACAGCCGACAGCTCATCGAGCCAGTAGCCAGCCGAACGCTCCAGTGGTACGACCAGTCGGGGCTTGATGCCGGAGAGGATGAGGCCGTTTGCTCGCTCGACCTGGCCGTTTGACTGCGGGTGGGCTACGGACGCTAAGTCCAGTCGGATGCCCTATGTCGCGCAGAAACGTGCCAGTGCTCCCTTGGCAAAATTCGTGCCGTTGTCGGTGATGATGCTTTGTGGTATGCCATACCGAGTGGTGATATCTGCGATGAATGTCACGGCAGTCGGCCCATTCAGCTTCTTGATTGGCTTCGCTTCAATCCATTTGGTGAATTTGTCTACGGTGACAAGCAAGTGTGTCATGCCACCGCGCGCCGTCTTGAATGGGCCCACCATGTCCAGCCCCCAGACGGCAAAGGGCCAGGTGAGGGGGATGGCCTTGAGTGCGGAAGCCGACAGGTGTTGCTTGGAGCTGAAGACTTGGCACCCTTTGCAGCATTTGACTAATTCCTTGGCGTCCTCCAAAGCAGTCGGCCAGAAGAAACCATGGCGGAAAGCTTTGGCGACAAGTGACCTTGAGGCTGCGTGGTGGCCGCATTCGCACGACGGCGTGGTGGTGGAAGTAGCGGGGATCTCGGCAGGGCTTCGCCAAGCTCAACGAGAGGGAGAGGTGTCACGGGAGGGAGAGGGAGGCGCCAGGGGCTTGGGTGCGTAGCCCTCCCTCCCCCCTCTTTATATAGGGGTCTAGGGGGGCGCCGGCCCCCAGAGATCCATCTCAAGGGGGGGGGGCGGCCAAGGGGGGGACTTGCCCCCCAAGTCAAGTGGGGCGCCCCCCCACCCCTAGGGTTTCCAACCCTAGGCGCAGGGGAGGCCCAAGGGGCGCACCAGCCCACCAGGGGCTGGTTCCCTCCCCCACTTCAGCCCATGGGCCCTCCGGGATAGGTGGCCCCACCCGGTGGACCCCCGGGACCCTTCCGGTGGTCCCGGTACAATACCGGTGACCCCCGAAACTTTCCCGGTGGCCGAAACTGGACTTCCTATATATAATTCTTCACCTCCGGACCACTCCAGAACTCCTCGTGACGTCCGGGATCTCATCCGGGACTCCGAACAACTTTCGGGTTACCGCATACTAGTATCTCTACAACCCTAGCGTCACCGAACCTTAAGTGTGTAGACCCTACGGGTTCGGGAGACATGCAGACATGACCGAGACGACTCTCCGGTCAATAACCAACAGCGGGATATGGATACCCATGTTGTCTCCCACACGTTCCACGATGATCTCATCGGATGAACCATGATGTCGAGGATTCAATCAATCCCGTATACAATTCCCTTTGTCAATCGGTACGTTACTTGCCCGAGATTCGATCGTCGGTATCCCAATACCTTGTTCAATCTCGTTACCGGCAAGTCACTTTACTCGTACCGTAATGCATGATCCCGTGACCAAACACTTGGTCACATTGAGCTCATTATGATGATGCATTACCGAGTGGGCCCAGAGATACCTCTCCGTCATACGGAGTGACAAATCCCAGTCTTGATTCGTGCCAACCCAACAGACACTTTCGGAGATACCCGTAGTGCACCTTTATAGCCACTCGGTTACGTTGTGACATTTGGCACACCCAAAGTACTCCTATGGTATCCGGGAGTTGCACAATCTCATGGTCTAAGGAAATGATACTTGACATTTGGAAAAGCTCTAGCAAACGAACTACACGATCTTATGCTATGCTTAGGATTGGGTCTTGTCCATCACATCATTCTCCTAATGATGTGATCCCGTTATCAATTACATCCAATGTCCATAGTTAGGAAACCATGACTATCTGTTGATCAACGAGCTAGTCAACTAGAGGCTCACTAGGGACATGTTGTGGTCTATGTATTCACACATGTATTACGATTTCCGGATAACACAATTATAGCATGAACAATAGACAATTATCATGAACAAGGAAATATAATAATAACCATTTTATTATTGCCTCTAGGGCATATTTCCAACACTTAGTGGGTCGCTCAGAAAACTTAATCACATAAAGACTGTTCTAGACATGCCCAACAAAGGCTACTTTAAGAGTCTTTCTCCACAAGAGGGCCACAAAATCAATATCAAAGAAAGTGGCAAAGCCCATGAGTGCAAGTTGACGAACGGAAAGTAAGTTGTATGCAAGGGACTCAACAAGCATAACTTTCTCGATCGTGAGATCATGAGAAATGACAACCTTGGCAAGCCCCAATACCTTACAAGATGAGGCATCACCCCACTCAACATTGGTGGGCATAGATGAAATCTTGTGCACGTCCACCACCAAGTCCTTGCTTCCGGTCATATGATTTGTGGCTCCACTATCGAGCAACCATGATCCCCCACTGGAAGCAAACACCTACAAGAGATCAATGCTTGGTTTTAGGTACCCATTTTGTAGTGGGTCCTTTGATTTAGTAACAAGGGTCTTCGGAACCCAAATAGACCACTCAATGTACTCATAAGAAGAACCAACAAATTTGGCATAAACATGCCCATCACTAGCACGGCATAACACATAAGAAGGGTTAAAGTCGCCGGCTTTGTTGGAAGGGGTGGCATTGCTCTTCTTTACACCACCACCCTTCACATTGTTCTTCTTCTCCTTAGAAGCATCCTCTCCCTCATTCACAAAAGTTTGCTTTAGAGGAGGAGGTCGTTTGGCCTTGTCATTCTTCTTCTTGTTCTTGGACTTGGGTTCAAACCCAATTCCCTCCTTGGCCACAACTTCCTTTTGATTGCTCAAAAGGTCGTTGAGGTTCTTCCCACATTGTATGCAAGACAAAAGGCCTTTCTCAAGTTGCTCCTTCAAATTTGTATTCTCCTCCACAAGATGCACATCCTCACAACATGGGTTAGTAGCATTTGTATTTTTAATTAAAACCATATGAGGAAATGTGGCTTTCTCCTTGGTTAGCTTCACTTGGAGTTGATCATGAGACTCTTTAAGGCTAGAATGAGTACCCTTCAAGGCCTTGTGAGCCTTGTCAAGTATATCAAACTCCTCCTTGAGTCTAGCAAGATCAACCCCAAGTTTGGCCTTCTTGGAATTGAGCACACGAGATACAACAAGAGCATGATCAAGATCTTTCTTCAATTTAGCATGATCATCCTTGTGTGACTCCTCAAGAGCCAAACGATGACCACGCTATTCCTCAAGCGCATTAGAGAGATCTGATATCTCATCGGCATAGTCACGACTATGCCCCTCCATCTTAGAAATGGTTTCTTCGTGAGCCTCGATCATGTCATTGGCTTCACCAAATTGTTCCAAGAGAGCAACAAAGTGCTTCTTGGATTTACCCTTGAGCTTACTCATAAAAGACTCAAATTCATTTTCTTCCTCATTAGACCCCTCACTTTCATCAATGCAATCTGCCAAAGAGGGATTAGTAGTGATGGTGGTTTTGATTTGGGGGTTACCTTGTTGGTGGCTTTGGCCATGAGGCACTTGGCGGTGATGTTCTCGTTGGGTGAATCGAAGAGGGACACCCGTGGAGTTGTGGCAATGGCAACGGAGGCCATGGCAACCGTCTCACCGTCTTCATCATCATCATCATCATCCTCATTGTACTCCTCTTGAGCCACCAACCCCTTGGGAGGAGTCTTCTTGGTGAAGTTGTTCTTGTTGGGGAAGGACTTGGTCTTGTCTTTTTAGATGAGCTTGCCACCATTGTCTTCCCTCTTCGCATATGGGCACTCCACAACAAAGTGGCTCACATTGCCACAATTATAGCATGTCCTCACACGTTGCTTGCCCTTGGTGCCACTTGAGTTGTTCTTGTTGAAGTTGGGCCTTGAGTTCTTCTTGCTCCAAAATTGCCTTGAAGCGAGAGCCATGTGCTCATGATAAGCATATTTTGTATCTTCGGGGTTACTGTCCTCTTCTTCCTCTTCGTTCTCTTCTTCCACATTAGCCTTGGCCTTCAAGGCAAGGTTGGGCTTCTTTGCGCGTTGAGAACGCAACACTGCATTGTCGGCGGTCTTGTCCAAGATCCTCATTGCCACAAACTCATCCAACACTTCACTTGAGGACAAGGTGTGGAAGTCCGACCTTTGACGGATGACGGAGGACATGGCCTTATGGTAAGGCATCATGGCCTTGAGAAACTTGCGTTTGATCCAATTGTCATCTGTATCCTTGCTCCCATGATCTCGGAGTGACACCGCGAGAGTGGTTAGTCTCCGGTAAAGCTCACGAGGTTCTTCATCTTCATTCGTTACAAACTCATCGGCTTCATCTTGCACCACTTCATAGTTGGAGCGTTGAATGCTTGTGCTTCCCTTGTAAATGGAAACAACATGTTGACATGCTTCCTTGGCCACGGTGAAAGGTCAGAGATGCGCAATATCTTCGAAAGGAATTGCATCTTGGATGATGAAGAAATTGGACTCGTTGAATTGATTATCCGCGGCTTCTCTAGGGGTGAAGTTGCTTGGGTCATGTGGGTAGAAACCTTGCTCAATAATTCTCCAAAGATTAGTATTACTATGATTTAAATGACGTTTAAAGCGATAGACCCAAGAGGAAAAATCCTCATTTTTCACAAACTTAGGAGGAGGACCAACATGATTCAAATGAGTGGAGGGAACCGGTCCTCCATAAGTAAGGGGTGGTTCAACATGGGCAAAGATGTCGTTTCCACTTCTACCACTAGACAAAGGAACTTTATCACCAGTAGCCTCCCCCTTGTCGGAGTTAGCATCCGTCACCTTTTTAGTGGGATCGATCACTTCCAACGGTGCGGTGGATAATTTAAGACCATCAAGAAAGTTCTTAAGCATGCCTTTGACCTCGGCCGTCATGGAGGTCTTCAATGTGTCCAAGGCCACATTGAACTCCTCACAAGAGACTGAGGTTCCCCCATCGGCCGTAGACGACGACGGAATCACACCGGGGTGCTCCTCCCCACCGTCTACGGTGTCAACCATACTCTTCGGACGGCAAAGTCCTTAATAAAGAGACGAGGCTCTGATACCAATTGAAAGGATCGATATAGTTGACTAGAGGGGGGTGAATAGGCAACTAACAATTTTTAGCTTTTCTTTACCAAATTAAACTTTGCATCAAAGTAGGTTCTAGATATGAACTAAGTGAACAACCTAAATGATGCAACAACAACAAGCACAAGAGCAAGCAAGGGATACCCCACAATATAGCTTGCACAAGTAAAGGTGAGAGATAACCAACAGTGGAGCCGGTGGAGACGAGGGTGTGTTACCGAAGTTCCTTCCCTTTGAGAGGAAGTACGTCTCCGTTGGAGCGGTGTGGAGGCACAATGCTCCCCAAGAAGCCACTAGGGCCATTGTATTCTCCTCACGCCCTCACACAATGCGAGATGTCGTGATTCCACTATTGGTGCACTTGAAGGCGGCGACCGAACCTTTACAAACAAGGTTGGGGCTATCTCTACAACTCAATTGGAGGCTCCCAACGATACCACGGAGCTTCACCACAATGAAATGTGGCTCCGAGGTGACCTGAACCGTCTAGGGTGCTCAAACACCCAAGAGTAACAAGATCCGCAAGGGATTAGTGGGGGGAATCAAATTTCTCTTTGTCGAAGTGTAGATCCGGGCCTTCTCAACCAATCCCTAAAGAATCAACAAGTTTGACTAGCTAGGGAGAGAGATCGGGCGAAAATGAGCTTCGGAGCAACAATGGAGCTTGGGTGACAAGAGGTAAGTCAACTTGGAGAAGAAGACCTCCTTTTATAGTGGGGGAACCAATCCAACCATTACCCCCCCCCCTCTTCAGCCCGCACAGAGCGGTACTACTGCTCAGTAGAGCGGTACTACCACTCGTAGCAGCGGCACTACCGCGACCACCAGCTGTACTACCGCATAGACTGAGAGTAGAAGAAGCAGAGGTAGAACAGAAGAGAGAGAGAGGGGGGGTATGGACGGTACTAGTAGCGGTGGTAGCCGCAGTACTACCGCTTGTGGGCGGTACTACTACTGCTACTGCCGCTACTAGTGCCGCACAACCGGACACGAGAAAATGCATCCTCAAATCGAGGCGGTAGCGTTGCCGAGCCAGTGTGGTACTGCCGTCGATGCCCTGAAGCGGTACTACCGCTGTTGGACAGCGGTACTGCCGCTTGAGGACCATGGGCGGTACTACTGCTTTCTCCTCATAGTTTCCACTTCTGATAAAACAGCAAACTCCAAGGTGAGGGAAGGATTTGGGGGTGCAACAAAGACGTGTATGTGCTGATTCCACCCTAGCCTTTCCAATGGGGACCCCCTCTTGATAGTACGGTGTCTCATACGACTCAAGTCCACCAACCCGAAATGAAAGAGACTACACCGTCTTCACATAAAGATCCTAGGGGAAGGAATCGTCTCGTGCCAATGAATGAATCTCTGAAATACTCAATGCACACGATTAGTCCGCAAAAGCATTGTCATCAATCACCAAACCTACTTAGAGAGAGACATGCCCTAACATGAATGCTAAATATAAACTTGCTAGAGATAAGGGTTGAGAACATGTTGTGTTTGCACCTGGAGATCTTTTTTGGTTACATTTGCGTGATAGATTTCCTGATTTGTGCAAATCAAAGCTAATGCCACGTGCTGATGGACCTTTTAAGGTGTTAGAGAAAATAAATGATAATGCATATAAACTTGAGCTGCCTGCAGATTTTGGGGTTAGTCCCACTTTTAACATTGCATATTTGAAGCCGTATTTGGGTGAGGAAGATGAGTTTCCATCGAGGACGACTTCATTTCAAGAAGGGAGGATGATGAGGACATCAATACATTGTTACACCCACAGCCCCTGCTGCTATACATACTGGACCAATTACTAGAGCTCGCGCACGCCAATTAAATTAGCAGATACTTTCGTTTCTTGGTAATGATTCTAATGTTCATGAGAATATGATGCTGCCTAAATTGGATACATTTGCTTTGCTTACAAATGAAGGGCCAAGCTTGGAGAAGGATGAACATTGGAGTAAGAACAATCATGGAGATGATTGCACGCGCAAGGGGAACAAGAATGGAGTTTCAAGTGATGATTTCAGGACTTTGAAGCCACTGTAATGAGTGCATGAAGGCTTGGACGAAATATACAAGATGCCGCTTCACAAATTTCGTCCAGAGGCTATTATAGGTGCTGTGTCACCTTATTATTGGGCCAAGCCCATGTAATTACGAAATACTTGAGTATAGGCTGTTTTTAGAGTCCGTATGTGTGGGGAAACAAGAGATAGGGTTGGATTCTGACCCCTCCTTCAAGGGCCACGAAATTCCCCTCTCTTCCTCCATATATACAGCACTTAGGGCGTCGTTTATACTTTGGGTTTTGTTTAGATTAAAAGTTTGCCACAGCTGCAACTTCGCATACTTCGTTTGTGTTCAACGACCAGGCCAAGACGTCACAAAACCCCACCTTGATCAATAAAGCTTTCATCTTATATTCGCAATATCCAGATTGCAATCTTAGTTTCTTGCTTGTAGGAAATAGACCTTTGTGGTCAGGTTGATCGTGCTCCGGCGTGGTCAATAACCTCTCGGAGTTGGTTTAGCGATTGCTAAGGCGCGACGTCCTCGCACGTTCGTAGTCGGATCGTCAAAGTCTACTCCTCCGAAACGATAATCACCATCTCATCGAAAGACGGGACACCTTAGCCTCTATCAAGTGGTATCAGATTTCCAGGTTGCTCGGTGACATATTACAGTTTTTCGTAGTTTAGATCCAAGACATTCCAATCCACCACAAGAATCTTGATCTCTAGCCTTCGCCAAGTTGCTTTCCACTCAAATCATCTTTCCACCATAGCCAAATCTGTGAGAGAGAGTTGAGTGTTGGGGAGACTATCATTTGAAGCACAAGAGCAAGGAGTTCATCATCAACACACCATCTATTACTTTTTGGAGAGTGGTGTCTCCTAGATTGGTTAGGTGTCACTTGGGACCCTCCGTCAAGATTGTGGAGTTGAACCAAGGAGTTTGTAAGGGCAAGGAGATCGCCTACTTCGTGAAGATCTACCCAAGTGAGACAAGTCCTTCGTGGGCGATGGCCGTGGTGGTATAGACAAGGTTGCTTCTTCGTGGACCCTTCGTGGGTGGAGCCCTCCGTGGACTTGCGCAGCCGTTACCCTTCGTGGGTTGAAGTCTCCACCAACGTGGATGTACGATAGCACCACCTATTGGAACCACGCCAAAAACTTTCGTGTCTTCAATTGTGTTTTCACACTCCAATCCCATCCCTTTACTTTCTTGCAATTTGCATGCTTTACTTTCCGCTGCTCATATACTCTTGCCATGCTTGCTTGAAATGTATTGTGAATGCTTAAACTTGTGCTAAAACTCCACCTCAACTTGAAGAACTTAAAAACTGCCACTTTTACTTGTTGAGGGTCTAATCACCCCCCCTCTAGACCCCTCTTCTCGATCCTTTCACAGGGGCACTACTGCTACTTTTTTAGCAGCAGCTCGCTTTACACTACGGCGCTACTGCTAAACCGCAACCATCACCTTTTTCCTCCCCCTCCCTCATCCTCTCTCCTTCACTTTCCCCTAGCTCCCACTTCCTCTCTCCCTCATTTTGCTTCTTTCTCACTACTTCTCCCCCCATTACTCTCTTTATTCTACCTCTCTTTCTCTCTCTCTCTCTTTATTGCTCCTAGCTAACTACACCACCTCCATTAATGCATCTCCTTTCTCTTTTCCTCCCCCTCCACTAGTTAAACTCATCTCCTTCCCCAACTAGCTAGGTAGATCTAGCATTTAATGAAATGACCTATGTACCTCCCTAACTAGATCTAGCCATGTCAAGAAGTAAGCTTTGTTCACTTTTGATCATTCCCTAGGTGTGTGGCGACACCGATCGACATCATCATCACCGTGCTCGATTTCAAGATAGGTGATAAAAAATTCGTGCTTTTGCAAGAATGGAAATATGTGTATGTGTGTGATATGACATAATCGGGTGATATGACATAATGTGTGTGTGTGGCATGAGTTGCCGTCGAATTGTGCTTGAGTTGCCTATGTTTTGCCGAAATGTGGATTTATTTCCATTCGGCGAATTTCGGGCGAACTCTATATGTCCTATTTTTAGGGAAGGTCATGCCAATTTTTTGTATTACTTTGATGCATGCATGCATATTTATAATCAATTTGTTTATTATTACCGTGCATGCGTTCATGATGGTCAGTGGAACGATGGTGGAAAGATGGTTGCGGTCGGCAGTGCAGGACCTGAATGAAAATAACCGGACAGAGATTTTATGTCCGTGTAGAAGATGCAAAGGAGGAGTTTGGCTCGACCCCTATGAGGATGGTTGTTTGATGGCGCACCTGCTCATGACTGGTTTCATGGATGGCTTTACTCGGTGGATAATTGAAGATGAGGAGGAGGACGCCGATGGGGCAGGCAATGACGACACAGAGCAAGACGAAGAGATGACCGATAATGGTGGCGGAGAAGGGGCCAGACATGGCGGCGGGGACAAAGCACTACAACTATTAGCAGTAGCGCGTTTAGGAGAAGCCCTCTACTGCTACATATGTATAGCAGTAGCGCGGTTCAACACGCGCTACTGCTAGAAGTTAGCTGTAGCGCCGTATCAGTAGTGCGGGACACCTTAGACGCACGCTACTGCTAGGCTTTTCCCTAATAGTGCTCCCCTCGGATGATCCGCCAGACCCACCTAAGAATGAGGGAGACGTTCATGCGACGGGAGGCAAGGATGCCCAACCTCCCAGATCTTTAGGCAAGAAAATGTCGGTCCACCTCACCATGTGGTACTTTTGTCGATCGTTCATCACTTGCCAGAAGAACGGGAGAGGTCTTTATTGAACAAGCTATGAACTCCCTTCAAAAGAATATAAATCCTCATCATATACATGGGCAGGCTAGAGAGATTAGAGTCAATAAGGACAGTCTTACTTCCCTTGGAAGTAAACCGTCCACACCGCAGTTCGGCCCGCGCGGCTATCCTCACCATAAAAGGGTCGAACGCACCGAGAAGAACCCTCGAGTCACAAAGTGGCATCCCCAAATTCTCTATGGGGAAGGCGGACAAACTACAATTCAGGTTGTCCGCAATCCGCTGCTACTCGGCCTTAGAATATCCCAACACAACCACCTCGCACTTGTCAAAATTAATTTCCAACCCACAGGTTTTTTTTTTGCGAAGAGTTTCTTACACATAAGAGAAGCGAAGTATCATTAACATGTGTTGCTTGTCTGGCCTACTTTTTCTAAAACATTGTTAAATCTTAAACAAACTACTCCCTCTAGGTCATACATAACTGATGCTTTTGGATACTGATAATCTACTAGATGCGACTTTAACCAACAGTTTCTACTATAGTATGTATATTGATAACGCTCAAATACTTTTCGACAAAACTACATATAATATTTCCAAGTTTTTCCCTACTAAATATACTTAAAATAATATGAAATCTACATATAAGATTTTTCAAGTTTTTCCCTAATAAAACACTTAAAATAATACAAACAGTCAGAGTTGTAAAAGCTTTCAATAGATATGTCCAAAAATATCACCTATATATTTGCTATGGGTGCTATTTAAAACGAGTTATGGACGTTTGTTGATGTGATGGAACAATATTGTAGAAGTTCATACAAATACTCGAAGGAGTGCATCTATTTAGCCGTACAAATCAATTGGTTATTTATTTTCATTTTTTCTTAGTCAAGATTGATGTGAATTGTGGAGACATTTTTCATGCTCCGGAGGATGTAATGCAAGTTTTAATTTTGTTGAAAGAACAAAAGAATAGGAATTGTATGATACTATGTAGTTATGCCAACATAATAAAAAAAATCCCCATTACAGATACTTACTTCCTCTGTTCCAAACTATTTGAAGTCCTAGCTTTGTCCTAAGTTAAACTTGAACCTTATTCAAGTTTGACCAATTATATAGAAAAGTATATTACTATCTACAATATCAAATATATACATATAGAATGAAATTATATTTTGTGACGAATCTAATGCAACTAATTTGGTTTTGTAGAAGTTACTATATTTTTCTGTAAACTTGGTCACACTTGACACTTCAAATATTTTCAAATGGAGGAGTATAGAAAAATATATTTTCACCAACTTGATGAACAAATAGTTCTACTTGGTACCTAAACAATAAGATGTGCTAATGAAGTTAGTGACCATCTTTGACTATATCCAGTGTTATTTATGTTGCATAAGTTGTAATTTATTTATTTATTTGGGGAAATCCCTATTGTTGCATAGGGAGTAAGACCCCAAAAGTATATGACAAGATGATAATGGATTAATAACATATAGTCCTTCTGTTAGGTAGCTTCGGTGAACACACTTTTTCGTACAATGACATGCATTCACGGGCTGGGGTATCGAAGTATTATTATTACGAGCTGGCCCTCCGTTTCTTTTTACTCTGCATATAAAATTTGATCAAAGACAAACTTTGTAAAGTTTGACTAACTTTATAGGAAAAATATCAACATCTACAATATTAAAGCTAAAAGACTCCCGACCCGTATCAAACAAATGTGGAACTCGGTGCAAAGCAGCTCGACTTGCTCTATTTGGACGAGCTGCAATGGCATGTTTGTCGGTGTTGCATCACCGGCTGGTGCAGACGGTGGAGCAGTATGTCGGAGAGTCATGGACCAGTCGTCGCAAGGCTTTAAAAAAAACAAGCTTTATCCCGAAGTGGAGGCAACTCGTGAACCAAATTGGACCCCTGCATTTGTGGGTGCGATGACCTCTAGAAAGGCATCGGAAGCAACGATACTTCACCAAGGTTGGGGATTTGGATGAGCAATGAAGGCAAGGGTGATAGAAGGAAGTCGAAGGTGACCAGCACGTCCAGTGTGTCGGCATCCCAGAGGATCCCCATGAGATTTCGGTGTCCAACACACAGGAACCATAGGCGCTGCTCGACGCCAATGCCTTTTTTTTTCGAAAAGGGGATCTCCCCGGCCTCTGCATCAGAGTGATGCATACGGCCATCTTATTAAAGAAATAAAAGGTTCCAACAAGGTTTCAAAGTCTCCAACTGAAAAGTAATAAAAAGACAGCTCACACAGAGCTAAAGAGGCTGGCCACACAGCCTAGCCAAGATAAGACGCCACAACCGGCTGGCTAAAGATAGATAGGTAAACCGGCTCGACGCCAATGCCTACAAATCTTTATAGCAACTGTCGCAACTACTAAAAAATACACGCAACATTATGTCGTTATGCCAACATTATCAAAAACAAAATATCCATTAAATGTACTTACTAAATATATATCTTTACCCATTTGATTAACAAAAATGTTCTAATTGGGGTCTAAACAACAAGGTGTGCTAATGAAGGTAGTGACTATAGTTTCCAATATTATTTATTTTGCATAAGTTGTAACTTATTTATTTTTGTGAGAAATATTATCATTGTTATATGGGGAGTAAAAGCGACCCTGAAGGTAATATATAACAAAGCGAGAAGTAGATAATAATATAGTCTTTTTGTTATATAGCTTTGATTAGGGTACTTTTCCTAAAGCGCCATGCATTCAGGGTATCAACTATCAAGTACTATTATCAATATACATTTCTGAGCCTTGCCTCATCTGCACCTGGTGAACAGTAAATTAAAAAAACTTTTTTTTGCATGAAAGATGTTTCAATGCATGAGATCCATGCCAATTTTCAGCGTGTTAGGACATCTACTTAGCAAAAAAAAAGGTCTAAACAAATAGTAAACTGTTTCACAGACCCTCCAATTTTTTCTTTTTTGCCGAGAGCTACTGGGATGTCCATACGCTCAAAATTGGCACGGACCTCACGCACTAAAACATCTTCGGTGCAAAAAAAAAACTCAGATTTTTTTTATTTTCCAGTATTTTTTTCCTCTTTTACTGTTCATGGCAGGAGTATATGAGCCCGGGAGCCAAATCACCGCTCTCGTACTATTATTACTAGCTACACCCTTCGTCGGGGAGTTATTAGTACCCATCATATTCCAGTAAAATTTAAACCATACATGTGGCTTGCAAATATAAATAATTTGTCGTAAAAGTTATATTATTGGATTTGTATTCAAAAGTAGTTTTTTTGCGGGGTGTATTCAAAAGTAGTTACCAATGATACTATTTTTTCTACATACTATAACTCAAATATATGGTTGAAAATTGATCCAAAATACAATGAAGCCCAGTAAATCCAGACGGAGGAAGTAGCTGGTACCTGAAGAATTTTATGTGTGTATGGCTTTGGTACCTGGAGAGTTAGATTGCTTAAGTTGCTTGAATAATGGTCACGTACGCCAACATGAAAAGGAAAGCGCCATGGAATGGTCATTTTCAACTCCATTTGAAACTAGCTAGTGAAGTCAAATATACTTCATTGCACTACTATGCATCTCAGCAGCTTGTCTTTGACATCCAAGTCTGCTCATTCGTTATATAAAAAATAGTCTGCTGATCTGCTCTTAGTATTCCCAACTAATATACCCGGAAGTCGTTTTCTGCTCAACTTGCAACCGAGCTAGCAACCGCCTGGTCGATAGACACATCCCACATGTTGCATGCGATCACGTGAAACTAGCCCTAATGAAGCACAACCACCACAAATGACATTCCACCATATCAAAATAAGCTCGGGGGGGCACACGTTAAGTGTGATAAAAGCAATCTCAAACACGGAAATTAAGCGCGCCGGGATGTTTCCTCACCACAGCCACTGAAATTAACATGCCTCGATCGTTCGCTGGCGGGTGACTGGTGACCTAACACCTGCCGTACCACGACGACCGTGCGCCAGTGACCTGACACGGCGGTACGGCGACGGACGCTCCTACGCGAACGCGCGCGCGGGCAGTTCATCACCAAACGGCCAACTCTGACTAGTGACTGATGTATGGCGTCTTCAGGAGATCAGCCAGACCAACCAGATAGGTGCAGCTGAGCTGCCCAACCGGCCGACCAATTACCGAATCATCCCAAAAATACTTGCCTTCAGGTTCGATGTACCACAAAATATTTCGGTGCATAGGCTGAATAGCATGTATTGATATGAGTACAATTGAACGGCAGGCTCTGGTACAATCTTAGAGCCATTCTGTAGAGCAAACTAAGCAAACAATCAGAGCTTGAAATGTATCACTGACCATATCATGTGATCACTCATGTCTTCTCAATATTCCAAACTAATTTAACCACACATAACTAGAGATGGATAGGCAGAGATGGATCACACACAAAGTAAACAACCACCGAGATGCAGGTGGCCTACCAGGCCACCAAGGCACCAAAATTCAGTCAAATCACTACTAGTGTCTACCTCAAACATGCATGCATGTATACCCTACACATGTAGGTCTAGCATTTTTGGCTATAAATACCAGCCTTCTTCTATCTCCCAGCCATCACAGCAAGAAGTTGCCTCTCGCTGATCGATACACGTAGACAAGAACACTATGCCGCGCAAGAGCACCATGTCCTCCCTTTTCTTCCTCGTTGCACTGCTGCTCTCATGCAGCTCCATGAGCAGCGCAGCACGGTACCTAGAGGAGGCTGTGCCCAAGGAGTATCCACCACATCCGATCGTCCCGGAACAGCCAAAGCCGGAACTTCCACCGCACCCTGCCATGCCCGAGCTGCCGAAGCCTGAACTACCGCGCCCTCTCGTTCCCGAAGTGCCACACCCCGTGGCGCCGGAGACACCAAAGGAGCCTGAAGTGCCACACCCCGTGGTGCCGGAGACACCAAAGGAGCCTGAACTGCCGCACCCCGTGGTGCCGGAGGTGCCAAAGCATGAGCTGCCGCCGCACCCTGCTATGTCTGAGCTCCCGAAGCCTGAACTACCGCATCCGGCTGTGCCACAGACGCCAAAGGAGCCTGAAGTGCCACATCCCGTGGTGCCCGAGGTGTCAAAGCATGAGCCACTGCCGCACCCTGCTATGCCCGAGCTCCCAAAGCTTGAACTACCACATCCGGTTATGCCTGAGGTGGCAAAGGAGCCGGAAGTGCCACACACTGGCGTACCGGAGGTGCCAAAGGAGCACGAGCTGCCGCACCCTGCCTTGCCAGAGTTGCCGAAGCCTGAAATGCAACACCATGCCGTGCCAGAGGTACCAAAGGAGCCCCATGTGCCGCACCCTGAGGTACCAGAAGTCGCAAAGGAGCCCGAGTTACCGCATCCTACTGTGCCAGAGGTCCCGAAGCACGAAATGCCGCCGTTCCCCAAAGCCGAGCTGCCCCCGAAGCCCGAGTTTCATTTTCCGGAGCCAGAGGCCAAGCCATGATCGGAGCTGCACCCGCGTAGTGCCGTTATCTAAGTATTATTAAACTATATACTATATGTGTGTGTGATTGTTTTATTATACATGTGCGTGCGTGCGTGCGTGGTACATGTCGTTTAGAGCATGCACTCTAGTTCCGGACGGCAGCGTTATGTTTGAGTGGTGTTGCATGGTGCAGCTGCTCAATTTGTTCCCTACTTCCCTTTACGTACACGCAGATGTATATGATATATGTACATGAATAATTATGTTTTCGTGTTTGGAGTTTTTATATTGGATCACACATTTGTGTTTGGATTTACATATGTGCATCACTAAAGAGTTCTTATGTTTTGGCTACATTATGCGCTTCGGACAAATTTCTTTTTTGAGCGGACAATTTATTTCTTTTGTCATTTTGTATTAATAGTACAGAACTCCCGCAAAAATATATTAATAGTACAGAAGGCCTGAAAGCCCAAGTTTGATCGGAAGCATAATAAGATATAACGTCTTGAAGGGGCGCATCTCTTATTCATACAAAATCAAATGGTTATTTATTTTATTTTATTCTGAATTTTCATGCTCCAGACGATATTAGTTGAGGCGAGAAATATTGGGTGTAATGCAGAAGTTTTAATTTCATTGAAAGAACAAAACAATAGGATTTGTATAACACTATGTAGTTATGCCAACATAATAAAAAAAATCCCCATTACAGGTACTTACTCCCTCTGTTCCAAAATATTTGAAGTTCTAGATTTGTAAATTCAAAGTATTCAAGTTTGACCAAGTATACTGAAAAATATGTAACTATCTGGATTAACACCAAATACAACATATAGGATGGGAATATATTTCGTGACGAATATAATGCAACTAGTTTGGTTTTGAAGATGTTAATACATTTGTCTCTAAACTTGGTCACACTTTAGACTTAAAAAAATGGAATGGACGGAGTACAAAAATATATTTTCACCAAACTGATGAACGAAAATTGTTCTAATTGGTGTCTAAACAATAAGATGTGCACATGAAGTTAGTGACCATCTTTGACTATTTCCAACGTTATATATGTTGCATAGATTGAAATTTATTTATTTATTTATTTCAGGGAAATCCTTATTGTTGTATGGGGAGTAAAAGCGACCCCTATATAGTAATATATGATAAAATGAGAATGAACTAACAACATATAGTCCTTGTGTTACGTAGCTTTGGTGAACATACTTTTTCCTAAAAAGGGCCATGCATTCACGTAGCTTTGGTGACGCAGGCTGGGGTTGAACTAAAAGTCCTTGTGTTACGTAGCCCGTGAGTAGGAGTATATTATTACTAGCTGGTACCTGAAGAGTTGGCTAGCTAGCTTGAGTTGCTGGTCACGCCAACATGAAAAGGAAGGCGTCATGGAATTAATGGTCACCTTCAACTCTCGGAACTACGCAGCGAAGTCAAATGTACTTCGTCGCAGATGACTGTTTATTTCAGCAGCTTGTCCTTGACATGCAAGTCTTGAGTGCATCGTCTCCTGATGGCGTGGCGCGGCGCGGCCGGTGACCTGCATCACGCACGGGACCGTCGACGCTCCTACGCGACCGCGTGGACGCGCGATTCGTCCCAGCCAGCCCTGACGGGTGTCGGGTAGGTGGACGACCTGCTTCCATCAGGAGACGGACCGGCCGGATCGATCAGGTAGCCTCGGCGAACCACGAGCAGCCGATCGTCTAGCGCAGTAGAAGGATAGCGAAAACGACCGGGACCTACTGCCCGGAGCAGCTGAGCTGCCGATGGATCGAGATCGGCAATTGACCCCAGGAGCAGTTGCATTTCGGTACTGCTGTCAAATGACCGTCCAGCGGAGGTTTCGTGTCTGAATCCGACTTCTTTGTATGCTTTTGTACATGTTTCTTCTCAGACAACAGCTGACAGCAAACAAGTGTTTTTAAAATCACCGCCAATAATCCTCTCATCTAAACATGAAACATAATATTTGTGCATATATCTTTCCCTAATAATAAAGCATGGACTGTTTTTGGTGGTCCGTCATTTAAATTGCCCTCAACACTGCCGTAGTTTACCCATCATGTCACCCATAAGCGAAAAAATGATTCGGACTTTTTTCTGTCAAACTCGCAGTTTGGTTCGTTTCTTAAAGGGCGAGACCCTAAGGCCAACTACACCGCGCGACCCCATTTTGTCCGCCCCCGTCCGTTTGGGGTAAAAGGGACAAACGAGGCGGCCCAGCGCGCGACGGCCCGGACCCATCTGGTCCGTTTTGTGTCCGGACCGACCCATTTCGAACGCAAACATGCGCCGGGTTTGGATCATGGCGGACAGCGAACGGACGCTTCGAATGTCCGCGTCGGGGCCGCGTGGCAGGCGGCCACCTACCTCTCACCCGCCAACATCAATGCGCACGGGCGGGTGGCCCCACCTGTCATCCGCCCAGCGAACGGTCGCCGTCCTTCTTAAATGGGAAGCCGTGGACTGGTCGTCATCCACACTTCCCACTCCGGCCCCTCTCTGCCCCTCGAAACCCGACACTCTCGAAACCCTAGCCGTTCCCCGTCCTCGACCTCGCCGGCCGGCCGCAGCCATGGGGCTTTGGAACTACGGCCGCAAGGGGAAGCACGGCCGCGAGGCCGGCTCCTCCTCGGGACGCCGCCGCGGCTCCGTCAAGAAGGAGGAGCCCGCATCTCCGCCGCGCTCCTCCAGTCGACCCCTCGCGCCTGCCCCCTTCACCATCGCCCCTAGGGCCGCCGGCGAGCGTGACCGGCGGTACCTGGCCGTGGATGTGTGCTGGCGGTACTGGGAGACGAGGACGCCAGTCTCGTGGAGCGACGTGCACCTCCCCAACAATTGGCACCTCTCCGCAGACCGGGTCCCGATCCCGCCGGTGCCGACGAGCGGCCGTGCGCGGCGCAATGAGATCGAGCGCCGCCGCCTCCTCCCCGACGACCTCTACTACGACGAGAGGTACGCCCCCGACTCCATGCTGTGGGACACGTGGCTCCAAGACGAGCACGACGTGCGGCGCGCGTCCGACTTCGCCGACACGGTGTCGGGGCCGCGGTGGCCACGTCGGGAGGTGCGCGGGTCTACGCGGGTGTGCGGCCTCACGCCCACGCCGTCGCCTTCCCCGTCTTCGTCACCACCTCCACCTCCTCGCATGACAGCGAAGGAGGAGGCCCGTCTCATGGCGCGTGTTGTGGAAGACTCCATGCGCACGCACGACGAGCGTCAATGGGAGGGCCTCGAGGAGATGACGGCCCTCTCCGCGACCGGCGACGTTGCCATCCCCGAGCTGGAGATGGTGCTGAAGGAGGAGGTGAGGAGCCGTCGGTGGCCGCCTTCCACCCGGGCCTGGTGGGACAGGGGTGGACCTGGTCGTGCACGGCGGAGCAGATGGCCGACGCTGTGGGGAGCGTTAACTGGTGCCCCACGCCGCCGCGGTCGCCTGAGCGGGACGCCTCGCCTAGGGAGGAGGTGGTGCAGGCATCGGACACCTTCCAGCCCGCCGCCCCCGTGCACCACGGACTGCCGGCCCACCTCTGGACGCCGCCGGACTACGTCGACCTCGTCAGCGACGACGACGACACAGGCGGTCACTGAAGACAGCGACGGCTACGGCATCGACGGGCGCGGCAGGAGCACGCGGGCGGCGTTTTTTTATTTTGTTTTATGTAAATTATGGAACTGGGCCGTTTAAGCGAACCGTGAAACTGGGCCGTTTTGTGGCCGTGACCCCTAAATTATGTTTTAAGTTTTTTTAACTGCGTTTATTTACCTTTTTACGCATTTTATTTAAGTTTTTATGTTTTTTTATCACGTCCACCCCGGACATGATTTGGGGTGCGGCCGCGCGTTGGGCGCACCCACGACCCAACGGACAGAGGCGGACATGGGCGAACCCATTGCCGCCCCAAAAGGACAAAATCTGGCCAAACCGGACATCCATTTAGGTTCACACGATGGAGTTGGCCTAAGGAATCATGAGGACGTCAGAGGTGTAGTGGTTGGAGCGCCCGTCCTCCATACAAGAGACCTAGGTTTCATCCCTCGTTGTTGCACTTTTTCTTCCCTCTTTTCTCTCTTTATTATGCAGCAAAACTCTCCTCCTCCCCAGCACGGGTTTATGTTTTATTATTTTAATTTGTTTTTCCTTTCTTTAAATTAATTCGAGATTTTCCAAAATTCTAAATTTAAAATGTTGTGAGTTTTGAAAAAATGTTCATGAAATCATAAAATGTTCAGGAATTCAAAATGAGGTTCAAGAAATCATAAAATGTTTATGGATTCAAAAAATGTTGATGATTTCAAAAAGTTGTTTGAATATTATAAAAAATTCACGATTTTTAAAAATATCTTCAGCAAATATAAAATGTTCATGATTTTGAAAATGATCATTTATTCAAAACTTGTTCGTGAATTGGAAGAAAATATCTATGAAATTTTTAAAAAATGTTCACAAAAACTCAAAAAAATCGCGAATTTCAAAATTTGTTCCCCAGTTTAAAAAAAGTTCACCGATTCAAAAAATGTTCGCTGAGTAAAATACTGTCCATGCATTTCCCAAAAAAGATAAGTGGACATCAATCAATATAATTTGATCACACGGACACAATGGCCATCATTAACGAGGATAAGAAAAAAAAGATAAGTGGCAACATGATGGGCCACCGTGTTAAAATAGAAAAATAGAGTACACTTATATGTCAGGGTATTAAGTCATATTAATTTGGCTATGGTGTAATCCTTTTGTCTCTATATACAAACGATGAAAACCCCCTGCTTCCATCACAATGGCGACCTTATATGACTTGCATCATCCGCAAGCCTAATACTAGCACGGATGTGTAGCAAACGTACATGTCCCATAGAGTTAGCCTTCTTTCTGAATTTATAGAGGAAGAAGAGCATATGCCCACCATATATAAATCGACAACATCGCCCCTAAACTTCGAAACCGGTTAATTGATCCCCTGAAGTTTAGAGAAGCTAACAAAACAGCCTCGAAATCCATTTTAAGTGGCCTGGATAGGTGGTAGACTGACTATAAACATCAAGTTTGGCAAAATTTGCTCAGCAATCAACTACTCCCTCCGTCCCAAAATGTAAGACATTTTTTGACTCTAGTGTAGTGTCAAAAAAAAGTCTTACATTACGAGACGGAGGGAGTACAAGACAATCAAGATCAAGGCCCATTAAGCACGAAGAAAAATTACACGCATCATCCAGTGGAGTTTGTGATCTATCTAAATCCCCGACTGTCTACGCTCACAATGTTAACGTTCCTTAGGTGCTGCGTCCTACATTTCCTTTTCCTGACATTTGGACTGCTTTATCCACTCACGGCACTCCTCCGCGGTACCTTTGGGATGCGCAAGCTGCCACTTCACTAGCCTTTCCTTCTGAAAGAAAATGAAAAAAATATTGCGTTAAGAATGTCTGACAACTAGAACAATGTGATCACTTACAAAGGGAAGGGAAGCATCAGTGTATACCCATTCTTTAACCAAGGGACCTTCTTCGATGTCCAAAACTCCCATAATGTCGTTCCCATCGAGCAGCGGTTTGATCTTCTTCCATGCACCTTCAAGATCTGAAGAACCAAATGATTAAGGTATAAATCAGGACAGCAAATCAGAATTTCAGACTAGTACTGACAGACTCGAGTCAGTACTTTACCGAAAACTATTCGGCATCATCAGGTAGGAAACTGAAAATAATTCTGCATCATCAGGTAAGTTCTTTACCGAGGTCAGTTATTAAACGCTCAACTCTGATATATATCTCTTTCCTTCTATTTAGCTCATCCTGCTGGCTGAAGGAACCATTTGCACTGCGGACTTCTGGATAGGACAGAGTGGATATCAATAGCGCCAGACGCCAAAGGTCCTTTATTCCAAGGAGTAGAAGTCCTGAAATGCTTAAACTGTCACAAAATTTTGGTCTAGCAACAAAAAAGGAGCAAGAATGTCATGCAAGAATAGATCCAATTGATTCATCAACAGCAACTCTATTCCAATATTCTAATAAGTTTAACCAAATATATCGAACGATCAAATCAAGCAATTGACATCACAGACATGGGGTTATAGAGAACCCGACAATATAAAAAACGTTCGGGATTTGAAAACAAGCATGTTCAGCACTGACCTGCCAAAACGCGTGCTACCATGTCTGTTGGTATCTCAAGATTTTTTTTTTCGAAAAAGGGGGACTCCTCAGCCTCTGCATCAGAACGATACATACGGCCAACTTATTAAACAAATAAATAGGTTCAACAAGGTCTTAAAGTCTGAAAACGAAAATAAAGGAGAGCTCACAAAGAGCCAAAAAGGCGAAAAACAAACTCGCCACAACCGGCTGGCATAAAAAAGATAGGTAATTGCCTATCCTATTACATGACCGCCATCCAAACCGGTTGAAGATATCCCGTGCTACCATCTCTCAGCGGATAGATCCAGTAACCAAACGCTCCCTGGCCTCCGTCAGAGTGAGTAGGGACCACATACGGGTCAACGCAGTGGCCCAGAAAATAACCTGCAAAAAATGAATATTTGTTGTTCTGTTAAAAACCAAATCATTTGCAGTTCCAGACTGCCCACAGTAAAGCACAAACTCCTACGCGAATGTGTCTCGCTGTTTCGGGCCCTATCCCGTTAAGCCACGTTCCAAATAACGTGTTTGACAGAACTCGATGGAGTAACGTTAAATGCAATATGGACTATCCGCCATAGAACTTTGGCTAACGGGCAGTCAAGAAAAAGGTGTTTGATAGTTTCATCCCGATCACAGAAACTACACCTAGTAGGTCCTGTCCAATTACGCTTTGCCGAATTGTCCTTGGTTAAAATTACTTGTTTATGGACAAACCACATAAACACTTTGATTTTCAAAGGAACTTTGACAGCCCGAACATGTTTGGAACTAGGAATCGAGCTTGAATTGATAACATCAACATACATTGATTTAACTGTAAACTCTCCAGACCTAGTAAGTTTCCAGCGTAATTTATCGGGTTGTTGAGATAGCTGAACCTCCATCAGTCTACCTACTAGATGGAGCCATTCTTCCCAACGATTGCCAATTAGCGTCCTTCTGAACTGCATATTAAGGGGAGTGGATTGAAGTACCGTTGCAACGAATGCTTCACGTCGTTGAACAATACGATGCAGAGACGGGTATTGAATGGCAAGGGGGGTCTCTCCGAGCCAAGTATCCTCCCAGAATCGCGTGCTAGCGCCGTTGCCAATAATAAACTTTGTCCTATTAAACGAGGTTAATTTGACTTCCATAAGCCCTTTCCAAAAAGGTGAGTCAGTCGGCCTTGCTGTCACCTGGGACAAAGTTTTGGAGTGAAGATACTTGCTACGAAGGATTTGCGCCCAAGTGGCATCAGTCTCTACCGATAACTTTCACAGCCATTTGCTGAGAAGACATCTGTTCTTGACCTCAAGATTCTCAATACGAAGACCCCCTTGGTCTTTCGGTCGACAGATGATATCCCATTTGGCGAGTCGGTACTTTCTCTTTAGTTCATCGCTCTGCCAGAAGAAACGTGATCGATAGAAGTCCAGTCTTTTCCTAACTCCAACTGGGACTTCGAAGAACGACAAAAGAAACATAGGCATACTCGTGAGAACCGAGTTTATCAGAATTAATCGGCCTCTGTATGACATGAGCTTGCCCTTCCAGGAACTCAGTTTCTTTTCAAATCGGTCTTCGATGCACTTCCATTCTCTGTTTGTCAGCTTACGATGGTGAATTGGGATACCGAAGTATGTGAAAGGCAAAGTCCCCAATTCGCACCCAAACAATTGCCTATATGCCTCTTGTTCGTCATTGGCTCTACCAAAGCAGAACAATTCGCTTTTGTGAAAGTTAATCTTTAATCCGGACAATTGTTCAAATAAGCATAACACCAGCTTCATATTTCTCGCTTTGGCCAAGTCATGCTCCATAAAGATAATCGTATCATCGGCGTACTATAGGATAGACACACCTCCATCAACTAGATGAGGTACCAAGCCACCCACCTGACCAGCCTCCTTAGCCCTTCCTATCAGAATTGCCAACATATCAACTACAATGTTAAACAAGATAGGAGACATCGGATCCCCTTATCTTAGGCCCTTATGTGTCTGGAAATAATGACCTATGTCGTCATTCACTTTAATTCCAACACTCCCTTTTTGCGTAAACGATTCTACCTAGCGTCGCCAGGCTTCATCAAAACCTTTCATACGCAAGGCCTGTTGAAGGAATGGTCATTTGACTTTATCGTACGCTTTCTCGAAATCCACCTTAAAAACAACTCCATCTAATTTTTTCGAGTGGATTTCGTGTTGCGTTTCATGAAGGACCACCACCCCTTCTAGGATGTTTCTGTCCGGCATGAAAGCAGTTTGGGACTGCTGCACCACAGAATGCGCAATCTGTGTGAGCCTATTAGTCCCAACCTTGGTGAAAATTTTGAAACTAACATTGAGAAGGCAGATCGGCCTGAACTGCTCAATTCTCACATCCTCCGTTTTCTTAGGAAGCAATGTTATTGTTCCAAAATTTAAGTGAAATAGCTGAAGCTGTCCAGAGAATAGATCATGGAACATAGGTAGCAAATCCCCCTTGATAATATGCCAACACTTTTTGTAGAACTCTGCCGGAAATCCATCCGGCCCTGGAGCCTTATTGTTTTTCATCTGCACAATAGCTTCAAACACCTCTTTCTCCGAGAACGGGGCAACCAAAATATCATTATCATCAGCAGTGAGTTGAGACACATCCTCAATCCTGGACTCATCCAAAGACACACAGTTATCCTCCGGAGGACCAAACAACTGCTTATAGTACTCGGTTATGTATAATTTTAGGTTATCCTGACCTGAAATAGTTCCTTCATCTTGTTCAAGCTGAAAGATTCTCTTCTTTCTGTGCTTGCCATTAGCGATCAAGTGAAAGAACTGAGTGTTCGCGTCCCCCTGGACAACTTTGCGGACCTTAGCCCGCAACGCCCACTTTAATTCCTCTTCACGGAGCAGCTCTTTCAATCTCATCTCTGCTTCTAGCTTAGCATGAAGCTCTGTGGGTTGCAAAATTGTGGATTCGGCTTTTAAATCTAGGGACTGAATAAGTGTAAGGAGCCTTTCCTTTTCGACCTTATAAATCCCACTAAGGTGCTTAGCCCACCCACGTAAGAAACTCCTCAAGTGCCTAATCTTATTCTGCCAGCGCTCAACGGAAGTCCTACCTCCTGCATCCTTAGCCCATTCCCTGGCTATCAGATCCAAGAAGCCTTCACGTTCAAACCATGCCAGCTCGAATGAAAAGGAGTTTTTGTTTCCCACGTGGTTTGGCTCACCAGAGTCCACGAATAAAGGCGTGTGATCAGAGATTCCGCGCGAGAGAGCCTGGACCGTTACCAAAGGGAATTTATGTTCCCATTCGATGCTCGCTAGGACTCGATCCAGCTTCTCAAACGTCGGGTTTGGCAAAGCATTAGCCAAGTAAATTTTCTGCCAGAAAGCTCTATCTCTCTCAGATCCAAGCTTTCAATAATGGTATTAAACATAAACGACCATCTGCCGTCAAAATTATCATTATTCTTTTCCTCTCTCCTCCTAATGATATTAAAGTCACCCCCAACTAATATTGGGAGCTGCTCAGAGCTGCAAATTCGAACAAGATCCGCCAAAAACTCTGGTTTAAGCTCGGGCTGCGCGGCACCATAGACCGCCACCAAAGCCCAGTTAAACCCATCTGCTTTGGACCTAACCCGAAACTTAACCGCGAAGTCACCCATCACGACACTTCGGACTTCCAGCGAATCGCATCTCACTCCAATTAAGATCCCACCCGATCTTCCTCGCGGAGGCAGGCAGTGCCAATCGAAATCGACACCGCCCGATAAAGTATTGAGAAACTGGGGCGCAAAATTATCTCTACTAGTTTCCGAGAGAGCAATAAAATCTAATCTATGCTCGATAGACGCATCTGCAAGAAACCTCCTTTTAGCCAAGTCTTTCAGACCTCTGCTATTCCAAAAGATTCCTTTCATATTTCATCATGAAATTTTTTAGTAGTACGGATCCTAGCACTCCTACGAACCGCTGAAACAGGATAAACTTTCCGCTTCCACTTGCGTTTGGGTTTGCTATAGTCCTCCACCCGGTCCTCATAACCGGGCTCAGTGGATCGAACTACTGTATCTTCTAAAGTAGCATCCTCTTCCTCAGACTCAGGAATGGATGGTGCAAGATCCGCACAAAAATTATCGAGCACTCTGACACCCAACGCATCAATATCTGCATCATTCATGTGTTTTACTGCTGCTAAATTTCGAATTGTTTCTAACGCGCGTTCCGCTTCCAAGTCTAGGAGATCATTAACAGAGTTTGAAATTTCACTATCATTACTACCTAGTGAAACTCCTAACTGATTTGCATTATAAATAATTTCATTATTAGAGAAATGCAAAATGGAGTTGGAGGTGTTGACCGACATACCAGTAGTGATCTCGATATCACGAAGCTTGGCCGCCCGCTTGGCGCACCTCAGCTGCATGTCATCAACATCCGCCTCCCCTCAGACACAGGATCCGGGATGCCTCCAAACGCGATGACCTCCTCCCAAGTGGCCCCGTGAGGGACGAGGCCTCCAACCCCACCCCCAACGCGCGGCCAAGCCAAATCTCCCAGAGGGGCGCCAGGATCCGCAGGCACCGGCACCGGCGACCTCGGAGAAGGAGAGCTCAGGGCCGCCTGCCCACGCTCCGCAGTAGGCGCGGTCGCCCCTCGCCCAGGAGAGAAAGGAACCGGGGCCTCCTGCCGCGTCCCTCGCCCAAACACTGCAGGAGAGGAGAGGGCCAAGACCTCCTGCCCAGGCCCCCCTCCCAAAGCGGGTGTGTCGCCGATAGTCACCAAAGACACCTCCACCGCAGTCCTCAAAGGTGGTAAAGCATCGGAATGAGATGGGGTCATTCGGGTTCTCTTTAACAGTTTCCAGATTTCCATTTGACTCGAGGAAAATAATTAAATCGGCAAACTTGTCACTTGCAGCATGTATTTGGACAATCTTTAAGAACAGAAATAAAAAGATTATGAAAAGTGATAATCCCAAGGTGTACGATATGCAGAAACAAATGCTGTTGGAGGTTGCTCAGGAAACTGTACCGCTTCAGCATCAGAACCATTCAACTTCAGAGAGTTTCCAATAATATAGCGAACGACCTCCTGCAGATGATGCCACAAACTTGGTAATGTACTTGCTTCAAAACCGACCAAATTAGCTCAATTAAAGCACCTAATATCCAGTTTCGTCAGCTTACTTACAGAAGAACTGACCCAAGTCTTTTCTAGAGCAACAATTCAACAGAATTTAAGTACATAACAAAAGAATTTTTTCCCTGCTTTAACAGATAGAATTTTTGAATCAAATAGGGTGAAGATGATGCAATAGTAGCATCTAATATTTGTACTAAGATATATATTATGATTTCGATGAACCAAGACTGCTCTCTCCAGTCATTCTACTTGCAAGCAAAGTTCGAGCTTGCCTCCTTAAATAGTTACCGTTTGCATTGAAGTTTGGAGGATTCATGAGTTAGATGTTACCTTTTTCTTCGTGTACACCATATTTCGAACTGGAGTAAATAGTGCACTATACATGCAAAGCCTTCTCTGTTCATCCTGAACAGCATCACAAAACTTAATTAGTGTTATGAAAATAAAAGGAAATTATTTGCAGGTAAAAGAATGTCAGTCGTAACAAAAAGCATGTACAGTAAAGTTGTATACCATAGGAATCATCAGTTTTTCTATAATTAAGATGAAACTGTGATGAGGATCTTAGTATCAAAAAATTTTTGACAAGAAAACACTAGGAGAGGCTCCTACTGCTGTATTATTATATATAGTGGAGGATTTACATGGAATATTACAAGTCCATCAGCAAAATTCTATGACCAAATTACGAAGATCTGAGAAAGAGTTTAATAGATGATATAATGTCCTTTTGGAATCTATAACGAAGAAACTCAAAAATCTGTTCGCAACCTTCTCAACCAGGTTCGGAGTGATAATACTGTGTGTAATCATCTATAAGATTTACTGAATTGATAAACAGATTCATTTTTTTACGAAATCGATTAACAGATATTGGAAAAATGGAGAAGCTTTACTTGGTAGTACCAACCATGATTTCAATCAGGTGCAAAAGAATGTATGTGCCCTGTTTTTGTTTGTAAAAATGAATCTCACACAGTTTACAGATAAGAATAAGGGTAATGTTGGTTACACTTTCGACTCTGCTCAAAATGTTACACCCTTGACTATAAGCATTTTAAAACCATCACTGAAAAGTATTTTAAGCCAAGCATGGAAGATAGAACAAAGAAAAAAACATGCATAAATCATGTCAGAGTACGATATTTCACGGTGTATCCTTAACCAGACATGCTGAAAATCTCAGACCTGCGACATGGAACCAGAACCACCTCTGAAAACCGAGCAGCCAATTGATTGTGCAAGATTCCATGCTGCTTCAATATGTGAAACACATAGCCTGCGTCAACAGAAGATACGAGATGAGACTGAGTTGAAGTAAATATGCCAATGGAAATAAACACACCAGTGAACACTGGTAGTGTCAAACTCTACGAGTACAGAAGTTCGAAGTGTAATTTTGCCAGACATTGTTGCTTATATTGAAAACACAGACTAATTACATATTAGAACATGGACATACCAATCATGTTTGTCGAGAACTGGAGGAACTGTTTTTTCAGGAAATGCAAAAACAATGTAAAATAATCCCAAATCACGGATATGGCACATTGCATCAACCGGATATTTGCCTGACATCATGTGGTCAACCTGCACAATTTAGACTTAGATAAAATCGGTGACCTAGGGTCTTGCATGATATCAAAAGATAAAAGAAAGTGACAAGGAAAACAAGAAGTGTAGAAATCAAACCTCCTGACCAATGCGTTCTCTGCTAATCTTGCTACGAAGATTCAACTTCACTTTTTCATCAGAAGCGGCTTCTTTCAAATTTCCAGCTAATGTAAAGCTGAATCTAGCAGCTGTCAGAGATAAATATTGGCACATACAACGAAAATCAATATTACAAGTCACTGTTTAACTATTTAGTTGACTAGATAAGGCATAAGCACAGCAGCAAAAGAAAATGAAATGACAATGGGTTGACTACTTATGGACACACATAAGATTTTGACTTACAAACATGAGAAACATTTTTCCTTGAGTTTTCAGAATAGATTACCGCAGTATTATACTTTTCATGTCATTATTATCGAATATTAGCAAACCAATTTATACACCTCTCTAATCTTAATGGTTTAGATAGTAGCATAATAAAAGAGAAGGATAAAACTATAGCAAGAGTTATTGGTGTTCAGGTACGTGATGTTTGAATATACCAAATCGGATTGCTCGAAGAACCCTCAGGGGATCATCGAGGAATGTAACTTTGGCTGGTAAAGGAGTAACAATAAGGCCTTTCTTCAGATCTTCAAGACCTTCATAGATTATAGGATATTGATCAATTATGGTTACATAGAAGCATGGATTTTAAACTGGTCACATGAGTTTACAAGCGTGTAATAATGGCTAAACTCACCTCTTCGAGTTAAATCTTCCACCAAGTTCGTGTTGATATTATAGAATAAGCTGCCAAAATTCAAAATTCAGAGAGGACAAAATAGGATACTATCTTAAAAATAAACATTGTAGCAGTGAAAGCATAAATCTAAATACCCTAAAAATCATTTCAAAATGAAAACTGTATTACCTATTAATTGTTAGGTCCCTGCGGAATGCATCTTCTTCGGGCATACCATACTCCTGCACGTCAACAAGTATGACATATCAGTAAACTATAGTAAATTGGTGCACAAGGTCGCTAAAATGAGTATGCAAAGCAATTCTAAGTGCATGTGCGTACCGCAGTGGGAATACGACTGTTTTCAGCATATTTTTCAGACCTCAAGTTGACAAAATCAATCGTGATGTCAGAGATGTCAGATAGTATTATCTTTGCGGTTTCCAAGTGCTTAGATTGGCCAGGTTTGCTGCAGGAAACTATAAAATGTCACAAGTTCATGATAAAAGGCATTTAAATTACTGCATATGTTAATGCGACAAAGTATGGTACACTTAGGAGTTGGGAGCATGTATATAACACTCTGCTTGGACCAAAAGGTGACCTATCCTATGGTACACTTATGAACATATAGAGCACACTGCCTTGATAAAATAGTTACACTCCCTGCCTCTGTTTAAACTCAACTCAAACAAAATTGAAATGCACAGAAGTGTAAAGGCTATAAATCTCAAAGAAGTGGCAAAATGATGTCAGCATTGACAGTAATACGGCACTAACCAGAATTAGTATAACAAAGATTGCATACCATGGGATAACACAAGGTGTTTTCAGCTCATGGCTGATAACCTTCTCGTAGTAGTCAGTTATTTTCTCACAGAATTCTTTGCCGGTCAAGTCATCAAGCGCGATGTCAATGTCAGTAGAGTTTTTCCCCAATAGCTGCCAAGAATATGCCAAAGCAAGGGTTTAAGTCACAACACCACCCAGTGCCCCACAATCGTTTAGTAAACCACAAGCCACAGATGCGATTTTCATGGAATTCTCTACTTGATCATTAAACAATTCCTCCTTTTTTTTTTAAACTAAAAGTGCCTCCTTAAACCCTAGTACATAAACTCTAGAGAATATAAAGGGCCTACATCTGCCCATCACCCAACGATTTTCCCCATATTTTCTAAACACAGATATCGAACCCTGCAGGAGAGATCACACCATAAACCCTATATAGACTAAACACTGCTACGTTTCTAATTTCAGTATTTTTACTGCACCGCGAGAAAGTGGCACTGCTCACCTTGTCTCTGACCCATCCGCCGGCGACGCGGAGCTGGGTGCCGAGGCCTCCGTGGTGGACAACATCGAGAAGGCGCCCGAAAATCTGCTGCTCCAGCTCTGTGGGCACTATGCTCGGCTGCTGCGCCCCCGCCGCCATGCCGGCTGGAGCTAGTTCTCCGAAGGCGGAGAGGGGAGATGAAAAGGAGGAGGCCGCCACGAGGTGGGATGAGCAGGCAAAGAGACCTCCTGCATGCAGGGGTTGGCCTCCCGGCTGTTGTTAGGATTAGAAAGAAATAATCCCGATGTGCAATCCGTCCGTGTACCCAATATCGAACAGCCGTAAACTTTTGGAAATCGCTAGGGCATGCATAGGCTGTTATTAGGTTACCTTCTCTGCTGGGCTCGTGACGCGGCCGCGTGGACGGTGGGAGACCGCCGCCGACTGCTACCGGGCGTCCATGTGGCGGCTATGGCCTCCTGGCTCCTGTTCGCCTGGCTGCCGCAGTCGCTGCGATGAGGTGAGGTGGTGGGGACATGAGCCGATGCGATCAGGCAAGGCAACGGCGTCGCGCCCGGGGAGATCAAGCGATTAGTCAAAACCGAGGTCGATCGGACCCCTCCCGCGCCGTGTGGCAGACTGGCAACGCCGAGCGGTTCGTCGGCGCGAGCGTCGTGTTTTTCCTGTCGGCCCGAGCGTCGTGGCGAACAGCGGCATATCGATCGATGGGCGTAGGGTGGACCGGCCCATTAGCTCTGATCGACACGTCTTGTAGATACAACTAGTACAAATGTCCGTGCGTTGCAACGGGCAAAAACTATTGTAAAAATTACTCTGCATGATTGTACGCGCCATTTCTTACATACAGTTTTGATAAACATCATTAACAAGTCTACCTTGAAGTGTGGACGTAAAGAAGCCACTCTAACATCCTTCATTTGATGGAAGAGTAGTGGAGCATGGAATAGTCTAGTAATTGGTTTTTTTTTTAAAAACACAACTATTTATTTATTATAAAATAACTAAACAATCTTGAAATTTTAATATTTTTACTAGAACTGAAACATGTTTCGAAAATGAATATTTCTTGAACACATGTTTTTTAAACACAATTTTAAAATTTTGTGATCGATTTTCAAAAAATTGGAACATTTTTTGGGAAATTTTGAGAATTTTTTTAAAAGCGTGAACATATTTAAAAGCATTAATTTTTTTAAATCAAGAAGAATTCCAAACACTCATACCTTAAAAAAAAAACACACGCCCGGTGTCTGCAATTAAAAAAGATTGTTGGTGTCAATACCAGGTAGTATAAAGTTGAGAAGGTCGTAGGGATATCCTTTGATGGCACCTCCTTCGGCTTAGCACTATCATCGAGTGGAAGAGAAATAGTCTAATTGTTTTTAGTAGGATATACAAATGGTGGAATTGTTGTATACTATTCGAGAGTTCAATAACCAATCCAAAAGTTTTGCATAGAATTTTCAAAAGATCTGCAAATGATTTTTGGATTCAAGTGTAGTGGTGCATTGAAGTGAGATTGTTTGTATATAAGTTTTTTGTTAGTATTCGAAAGCAAACAAGTTTTTACTATGTTAGAAAAGGTTGGTTATTTGATTTACAAGATTATATTCCGTTCCTCCTCTTTTGCACCATTTGGACTTGGCCATCATCACCACAACAAAAAAGCTTTTCCTCCTCATCACGGCTAAATTTCAGGTGGATGCATCGTTGTCACATTCTCTCTACTCTTCATCCCTCCCTCTCTTCACCCTATCTCACCAACGACGTCGGTGACATCTAGAGTTGAGGAATATCTTAATTGTCAGCAAGTCTGCGTGAGCTCCAAATATCTTCTCCTTTAAAAATATCTATTTCTAATATTTCACTCATTATTAATTATTGTATCTGATGATGTATTCATAAGATATGGTAGGCATGAATACTAAACTATGACAGTAACAACAAACAACGACAAGTAATTAGGGCAACTCTAACGCGCAGACACAAACTGTATGCGTGTGTCCATTTGGATCGAAACAGACATAAATCATGGCCCAATGCGCCGACGCAAACGGACCCAAATTTGGGCAGGGTTTGCGTCTGCGCGGACACGGAGCAGACGCACGCGACACCCACCCTAGTCCTCCCCTGGCCTGCCAGTCGATGGCACATTGGCCATCCCCCCCCTCTCCCACAGACATCCACCACACCCGGCCACCCCTCCCTCGCCGTCGTCGCCCAGTTCTGATGCCCAGGCCGCCGCCCGCACCCACATACCTCCGCAGCAGCACGCCACACCCGGCAACTGTTCTTGCTGGCGTTGGTGAACTATTTTCTCCGCCGCCGTAGCACCCCAACGTCCAGGCCACCCCTCGCCTTCGCTGCCGGCAGCAACGCTCCAAGCGCGGCTACTATGAGATTTAAATTTTATCTTTGAAATTTATTTGTGATAATTTAAATTTTATTTGATTTGTAAATCATGAGACTTTATTTGGTTGTGTAACTATAAGATATTTGTATTCGGTTGAATTATGTGAACTTTGGGCAAAAAAATTATATATACGCTAAAAGAGTAAAAACTGTGTCAGCGTATTGGATGCACTACCAATCAAAATGCGAACGGGCGAACAAAGCCGAAAATGCCGACCAAAGGACAAAAAATGGATAAAATTCATGGAGTTGCTCTTATATCAGTGCTTTGCAATCGGTGCTAGGGCTAGCACCTTCTGGTCGGTTAAGCCATTAAAAAAACCAATCCACAACAAGAAATCCCCACCGAGAAGCTCACCACTGCGTGGACTTTTATTCCACATCTCCATTCCTCCATAGCAGTGCTGCTCTTCTCCTCTTCTATCTATCCATCCATCCAGCGAGCCAAGGAACCCCATCTCCATCAGCGCTGCTCTTCTCCCATCTCCATCAGCGCTGCTCTTCTCTCTATCCGTGCTCCAGCCACACCACACCCACGCGCCCGTGGCTTCCACAGCCCACGACGTCGCGTTCCCCTCTCTCTTCCTTCACCGCGCGGTAAGCTCCTCCTCCCCGCCCCTGATACCCTCCTTTGGCGTTTGTTCCGTTCACCCCATCTCTCTCTCTCTCTTCTGATTTCCCAGGCCCGTTGACCCCATCTCTATGATTTCCCAGGCCGCATCGCCTGCGACCGATGGTTGCTTCGCGTTCGTCAGCCGGTTGCGGCGCGGGTTTGGCTGGGCCTGCACGCACGGGGATGGATGGGCCTGTGACAGAGGCGCGGCAGCGATGGCCTGCTCAGGCTCGACCTCGGCGGCTGCTTGACGGGGCCGCGTGCCGACGCTCCGGCGCTCCGGATCGGCATGGATCCGCAGTGGCATCCTCCTCATCCTGATTCTCTCCATCGTCACCGGCACGGCCTCGGGGTCCGCGCTGGTGGGTGACAGGTGCGCAGCGGGCTCGCAGTCCCCATGCGGCGCCGGGATGCGCTGCGCCTCCTACTCCGCCACCTCGTCCACCCCGTTCGCCGCGGCGGCCTCCAACACCGCCGGTCTGCATACGAAGAAACAGAGGACACGCGAAAGGGATTTTTTTTACCGAATCGTTTTTCCCAGAGCCACTTACGTGGGAGTGCGGGTTCAATCTCCGGAAAAGAGAAGGGCCTTTTTGCAATAGTGCCACGATGGGTGTGCGGGAAAACTAAAGGCTCACATGATTACTAAAGGCTCACATGATTTTTTTTTGGCCCATATATGTATCCGTACGAAGGAGGCCCAGCACCCAGCAACAGACTTAAAATTGAGATCAACGTTTAGTACCACCTCGCCACCTCGTACGTGTTCAAAACTAATGGGAAAAGAAACTAATCGCGGGACGGAACCAAGAATATCACCTTGCTTTAATAATATATATATATATATATATATATATATATATATATATATATATATTTGTGGCTTTTTCCCTTCTGCTTTTTTTTTCAGTCCATCAAAAAAATTAAAAGTGCTCAAAAAAGGGAAAAAATGTTTGTGAATTCAAAAATCGTTGTACGAATTTGAAACATTGTTCGTGAGTTTGAAAAAAGTTCAATAATTCCAAAAATGTCGCAAATTTGAAAAACAATCATGGGTTTGAAAAACAAAGTGTTAATTTTTAAGAATTTTAAAAATTGAAAGAAATAATTTGTGAAATTTTAAAAAATAGTGATTTTTAAAAGTGTTTACGAATTTTGAAAAATGTTCATGCATTTTAAAAATATCGTTAATAAAAGAAACACGAATTTAAGAAATATTGGCGGACTTGAGAAATATAGAAGAATAAAAAAATTGCGAATATGAAAAAAATCACGAATCCGAAAAACATACATGAATGTGAAAACACTTTTACGGATTCAAAAAAATTCAGAAATTCAAAAAATGAGTATGAAATTAAAAAAATTCTGCATATTATGAAAAACTCGCAACGTCGGTAATAAATTCAGGGATTTGAAAATTGGTTGCTGATTTAAAATAATTTTTTGAATTTTACAATTGTTCTCAAATTTTTTTTAAGTGTGAACTTGAAAGGAGATAAGAAATTAAAAAATCACATATATATAAAAAGGTTCATGGAGTTTGAAAAATGTTAGCAGATTTAAAAAGGACTATGAATTCTAAAAATGTTCACGGATGTAAAAAATGTTAATTTTTTGGTCAAAACCAGTCAAACATAGGGATGAAACTGATATAACTAGAGACGGGTTGATTTTTGTCCCGCTTTGCAAGTTTGAGGTTATACTACAAAGTATACGGTTTTGAGTTTGAGAATTGAGACAATTGAGAATTGTAATATAGACTTCTCCCTAAAAAATAAGTATATTGGATTGGACGTCGATCACGCACACGCGAGGCTGTTGCCTGTTGAGGAGTCGACGGCGACGACGACCCTCATGTCAACCAGTCTGTGCTCACGGGCAACCTCCTCTTGGCGGCCAAGTGGCTCGGCGACGCCGTGTACGTATAGGTGTCTCCTCCTCCTGGACTGTACACGAGGAGTCTCCTAAACCCACTGCGCGAACTTGTCGGCGATCTTTACCACGGGATCGACAGTCCTCAACAGTGGAAGGAGGAACTCCACCGCTGGCCAGAGAGCCTTCCTCCACTAATGGCGTGTGGTTACCTGCAATCTACGCATCAAGGTCGCACATGAACTGGGACAGGACAACCCAGAGGACGGTTTGCGGCATGAAGTCAATGAAGAACCTGGCCAAATTGGGGGCTCTGGGTTCCCCGAAAAGGAAGAATTTCTTATTGATATGAGTGTCATAAGTCAGGATGTCATAATATTGTTGTACAAAATACGGCTCAATTTAGTTAGACACATCAACTCTTTTTTTCGAAGGGCCTAGACACATCAACTTCTAGAAACCGTGTGAAACTTACAAGTTTAATTGAGAAGATGAAAGAGTGCACCCGCAAAGAAAAAGAGAGAGAAGATAAAAGACTGAACTCCGGACCATATAAATGCAGACAAGAACTCTTTTATATATTTGTACACCAATCCAAAGATACAAACACATACTTCCATCAAACGTCATAAAACAAAGTAGTAGACATATACACCACGGAAACATGACGCCCCTAACCAAAGCAAGTAACAGCTAGCTCCTCACGAACAAAGAACGCACACAATGAAAAACACATCATCGTAGCTTACATATAATCGTACGTGCATACTAGGACATGCTACATAGACATAGTCACGGAGTTCTTCATCATGGTTTAGCCTCCGTCTTCGGGTAGTGTGATTTGCCCTTTGGCCCCTCTGGTGCAGCTGGGTGTGGGACTTCAGGCTTAGACACCTCTAGTACGTCGATGTGAGGTACTTCAGGAATCTTTGGCATCTCATCTATTGCAGGGTGTGGTATCTCTGGTATCTCTGGCATCTTTGGCACCTCTGGCGTAGGAGGGTGTTCTAGCTCGGTCTTAGGTGCCTCAGGCGCAAGAAGGTGCGAGACTTCAGGTATCTTTGGCACCTCCGGTACAATCAGATGGGGCATTTCTGGTACAACATGGTGTGGCACTTCCGGCGTTGTAGGGTGTGGCACTTTGGGCATCTTGGGCACCTCTGGTACGTTTGGGTGTGGTAGTTCGGGCATCTTTGGCACCTCTGGCATGGTAGGGCGTGGCACCTAAGGTATCTTTGGCACTTCGGGCATCTTCCGCACCTCTGATACAATTGGGTGTGGCAGTTCGGGCATCTTCGATACCTCCGGCATGGTAAGGTGTGGCACTTCAGGCGTCTTTGGCATCTCAGGAACAACGGTATGTGGGATTTCAGGCTTCGGTTGCTCCATTGTGGTGGGGTGCGACGCTTCAGGCATCTTTGGCACCTCAGGCTTTGGTAGCTCTGGAACAGTAGGGTGCGGCAGCTCTGGCATCTTTGGAATGGTGGGGTACGGCATTTCTGGAATCTTCGGCACCTCATCCACAACTGGATGTGGCAGTTCAGGCATCTTCGACACCTCAGGCGCCGTAGGACTCGGCAGGTGCTCCTCCTGTGGCGCCTTCTCTTCAAGGTACCGTGCCGCGCTGATCATGCCAGTGCATGAGAGCAGCAGCGCCACGACGAAGGCAAGTGTGGGCACGGTGGTCTTCTTGGAATCCATGCTGAATTGTCTGCGCTTGTGCTCGTGTGTGTGTGTCAACTACTTCCTCCGTTCCTAAATATAAGTCTTTTTAAAGATTCCACTATGGTCTACATACAGAGCAAAATGAGTAAATCTACACTCTAAAATATGTCTATATACATCCGTATGTAGTTTGTAGTGGAATTCCTAAAAAGACTTATATTTAGGAATAGAGGGAGTAGAACTAAGCTAGTTCTTTGTGTGGGATATCCATACGAGAGATGAGAAGGCCTGTATTTATAACACCTGCCCCAAAAGTGAAATCAGGCTTCATGTTCATTTTTGTCAGTGGCAGCTCATCTGCATCTCGCGGTGGTTGCTCAGTCTGGTCGCCGCATGTGATTTCCCGATCGGTGTCTGTGTGTGGTTTAATTAGTTGGGAATACTGAGACGTGGGTGACCTAATTGGTGTGTATGCGCAAGTATCATGAATACACGTGTCCATATAGCGGACGTTGGCGAGGCGGAGTCGCACTCTCCGGTGATGTGTATGGTGCACAGCCACCCCGGGTGCCGCAACCGGTTATGGTGGACGTAGCCGGCTCAATCCATCATCGATCCCATATCCACCGGAGACGTGCAGGCGACAGGCTCCGACGAGGAAGAGTAGCGCATGGGAGATGGCGGCAACTCGTGTCCTGTTAGCCGGTATGTGTCCCATCTTCTATTGTACCTCGCCAGCGACCGGAGCAACACTTCGAAGGGCGCAGCCGGCCGCCAGACAATGTTCCGGCAGAGCCGGGCGAGCTCTACTTAGATTAGGTTTGATGTTGCATGTAATATGGATTTGATGATTTGAAAATGGAGTATCTGGTTGTAGAATCGAATGTTTGTGTGCTGACCTGTAAGTATGCGGACGTCCGCAAGCGATTGGGGACCGGATTTTGGTACTTGCGTTTTTTTAAGCAACCATATATTTTATTAGACAATCTGTTTACAAAGATTACACATATGGTCACCATACGAGACAAACATGCTTGTCAAGCAATTTTGCACAAAGAATTCCACAACAAGTGAAATTAATATTCCAACCTTGGAAAAACTTGTGCCTCGCCGAAACGTAGTCCACAAACATCCTCCGCCACCACCATGGCAACACCGGAAAAAGATGAGAACAGCCGCCATACCAAGATCTGGGAGAGCACCATCGCATACAAAGATGTTTTTCGAGCCGATGAAGCGGGTCGCCGCAAACTACGAAACCGAGTCTTTGTGGCATGTAGGCCAGGGATCTTCCCGGTGGTCACCAGATCTCGACGTCGTCAACTTCATCCGAAGTAGTCGAAGAAGAGGAAGGTCGCCGCCTGACGTCGTCCACGCACCCAACTGTAAGACAGTAAACACAACTATAGCAGCTGACACGAACGCCACCCGTGAGAGCGCCGACGGCCGACCACCAGACACGAACCTCGCTGGATCCAAAGATCGACGAGACGATCGGGCCACCTGCCCCTCGTCGCCACTGGTTGGAATGACGCCGAGATGGAGGAAGAGCAAAGGCAAATTATTCCGACGAGGCGCCATCTCCTCCATGGAAGCAGCGCCCCAAGAAAACACTACACCAACCCTAAACACAAGTCGGAGCCGAAGCACCAGGGTCCCCACCCCCTCCCGTCGCCGAAGCGACGGATGGAGTAGGCAGGGACCGGCGGGCAGCGGATTGGAGGCCGGTAAAGTTCGGGGCAGAAGGACCGCCCGGATCCTCTTTTCTCGGAGGGAAACAACGTGGACTGGTACTTGCCGTTTGTAGATGCTCTGAAGCAGATATGAGAAAGGGAGCTAAGGTGGGACTGTTTTTTTCTTGTTTTTTGACATCAAATTTTAACATGGATGACGGGGAGGTGGGGTCGTTCGATGGGAGGGAGGAGATCGACGAAGGTAACCTGGGGGTTTCCTTTTAATGTTAGAGATTTGCAAAATATAAGATTTTATTTTTGTATTAGGAAAAATTGTAACTGTGATTCAACAGTAGAGTTAATAGTAATAGATAATAAATGTTGCATGGGATTGGCAATTTTTAGTATTGAGGAATATTTGATTTTAGTTTGGAAGGTTATTAAGAAAAATCTTTTGTCTATGTTTTAGAAAAAGTGATAGCACATATATGGTGTGATTTTTGAATTTTTTATTACTAATATTTACATGATTTAGTTGAATCAGCACCTATCACGAAAAATCAGAGTTGAGAGGTGAGGCGAAAATTAACCATGTAGCGTGCTCGGTTTTCGACAGGACTTGGTTTCCCTATTTGAATGTTACTGTTTATTTAAATGGAAGGTTATTGGGTGGATTAGGGTGGGCCAATCAGGGGGCGGAGAGATTAGCAGTAGGAATTAGGTGGGTTGGAGTCTTGCATGCACATCCCGTGCACACACATACCTTATTCATGTGGTGAGACCCGATCAGAGAAGCCTGTCGGTTGAGCGGTCGAGCTTTGATGAATTCGCTCGTTGGAGCGCCGGGGCTTGAAAGAGCTTTTTCGGCACACACATACCTTATTCATGTGGTGGGACCCGATCAGAGAAGCCTGTCGATTGAGCGGTCGGGCTTTGATGGATTCGCTAGTTGAAGCGCGGGGGCTTGAAAGAGCTTTTTCCAGGATTAGAGTTGTGCATGCACATCCCATGCACACACATACCATATTTACGTGGTGGGACCCCATCAAAGAAGCTTGTCGGTTGAGCGGTCAAGCTTTGATGAATTTGCTCGTTGGAGTGCACGGGTTTGAAAGAACTTTTCTGGGATTAGAGTCCTGCATGCACATCCGTGCACACACATACCTTATTTATGTGGTGGGACCCTATCAGAGAAGCTTGTCGGTTGAGCGGTCAAGCTTTGATGAATTCGCTCGTTGGAGCGTGCGGACTTGAAAGAGCTTTTCCAGGATTAGAGTCCTGCATGCACATCCCGTGCACACACATACCATATTTACATGGTGGGACCCGATCAGAGAAGCTTGTCGGTTGAACGGTCGAGCTTTGATGAATTCGCTCGGTGGAGCGCGCGGGCTTGAAAGAGCTTTTCCGGGATTAGAGTCCTGCATGCACATACCGTGCACACACATACCGTATTCATGTGGTGGGACCCAATCAGAGAAGCCTGTCGGTTGAGCGGTCGAGCTTTGATGAATTCGCTCGTTGGAGCGTGCGGGCTTGAAAGAGTTTTTCCGAGATTACACTTCTGCATGCACATCCCGTGCACATACATACCTTATTCACGTGGTGGGACCCGATCAGAAAAGCATGTCGGTTGAGCGTTCGAGCTTTGATGAATTCGCTTGTTGGAGCGTGCGGGCTTGAAAGAGTTTTTCCGAGAATAGAGTTCTGCATACACAACCCGTGCACATACATACCTTATTCACGTGGTGGGACCCCATCAGAAAAGCATGTCGATTGAGCGGTCAAGCTTTGATGAATTCGCTTATTGAAGCGTGCGGGCTTGAAAGAGTTTTTCTGAGATTAGAGTTCTGCATGCACAACCGGTGCACATATATACCTTATTCACATAGTGGGACCCGATCAAAAAAGCCTGCCAGTTGAGCGGTCGAGCTTTTATGAATTCGCTCGTTGAAGCGCGGGGGCTTGAAAGAGTTCTTTGGGGATTAGAAACACACAAGAAAAACATGTACGATTCCGTCCAAACTTTCCGATTTATGATCAACGAATGGCAGTCATCAACGATTTTATCTTGCGTCGTTAAAGACACTAAAGCGCTCGCTAGCTAGATCTGATTGACTTGGTAAAGACTGCAAAAGCAAAAAAAATTGATATATTTCCATGTAGTATTACTCTTTTTTTTCAGTTTATAAGGCGTGCGCATACCTTTAGGTCGTCAATTTGACCAACCTAATACAACTCAAATATTACAAAAAATATACCAATATAAACTTCATATGTTCTATTTTCGAACGGTATAATTTTGGGAAACCTTTCCACACGGCGCACCGGCCGAATCGTCGGGCTGGTCGCACCGCTCGCTTTCTCTGCAAGTAGGCCCACCACCGAACGACCATCTCCCGTATTACCTTATCTCTTTAGGGACAACACCATCCACTCATTCTTCGCTCGTGCATCTCTACCGCAACCTCCTCCGCTCGCCCTTTTTCTCCCTCTCTGTAGATGCTTGCGCCTCCCCCACCGGCGACCGGCTGTGCCACCAGCCATGGCCACCGCGCCTCCCCCACCATGGCTGCCCCCACCCCGCCCCCTCACCCCCCAACCAGCGACCAGCACTGCAAACCAACACCCACCGGTGCTGCCGATGGCGGCGAGAAGTGATGGAGAGCCGCGGCGGCCGGCGTTGCAACCACGGCGACAAGTGATGGAGATCCAGCATTTTCTTTTCTTGGAAGCAGCCCCAATTTTTGCTGCCAACGCCCTTGATTTTTGATGGAACCAGTGTAAGATTTTGCTACAACCACGTTCTTTTTTTATGGAACCAACTCAAAATTTTGCTGCCATGTTATTTGCTTTTTGGTACAACCGGTTTTCAATTTTGCTACCACCATCTTCAGTTCTTGCTGGAACCAATCAATTTTTTTGCTACCACCATGTTCGTTTCTTTTTCGTGGAACCAACCCAAAATTTTGCTACCATGTCATTTGTTTTTGGTACAACCACTGTACATTTTTGCTACAACCAACCTCGGTTTTTGTTGGAACCAATCAAATATTTTGCTACCATGTTTTTTTGGGGGGAACCAGTGCATCAATTTCTTTGCTACCACCGTTTGAGTTTTTGCTACATCCAACATGCATCAGTGTCATGTAATTTGCTGGAACCAGCAAACATTCTTGCTCAAAGCGGCATGATTTTTTGTTGGAACCGGTGTTTCTTTTTGTTGGAACTAGCTAATTTTTTTGCTACAAATCTACTACCGAAGTTTTTGTGGTGTTGAGATTTTTGCTGGAACCATCATTATTTTTTGCTGGAACCGGCACGGGAGGTTTTTGTTGCTTTTTTTGCTAGACATGGCGGTGCAAGTTCACAATGGGGGCGAGCCGGAGACGGGGACGCCGGGGATGCTCCAACCATGAATGACAGCGCGCTGGAACCCTCCTGTGTTTGAGCTGCAACCATGACGAGCAGAGGGAGCCAAGGCAAGTGCCAGACACAACTGTCAGGCAAGCGGCAGGCGAGCGCGGGTGACGGGCGCGGTGTCGCGGTGGCAAGCAAGATCGCAGGCGGCCGGCGAGCCAACTGATCCGGCATGTGCGCACGCTGTCCTTTTTTTCTTGTTTCCTGTGCGTGTTTTTTCTGTGTGTTTGACTTCTAAAACAAAGCAATCAGACGGTTGGGAACGGATGTATCGGGCGGCTGGGGCTTGACCGGCCCAACAGTTCGGCCGGTGCGCCGGCGCCTATAAACGTCCTATAATTTTTGTGTTATATAGTTTATATTAGAATGATTGACAATCTAGATATACACGCAGGACTTGTAAACTGAGACGAAGGGAGTTCTTATCTTCCTCATCGCTGGTAAAATAGTCATTCCAACTGTTCCTTACTTAATCCATTCTATTCGTTGCCTGCATAAATACACGCCGCCGACTGGTGCGACATGATAGTCACGGTGAGGTGAGTAGAGTACGACGACAGTCATATGTCGATGGATCCTCATGTAGTTCTACTTCTCACCCTCATCCTCCTCCTGGGTACCGGAGACGGCAGCCTCGCCGTCGGCACTCCGTCCGCGATCATCAGAAGGACATGCGCGGCTGTCGGCCGAACCGGCCCGGGAGTGGGTTACGACTCCTGCATGGACGCGCTCTCGGGCGACCCGGCCGCCGCGGCCGCCAAGGACGCACGGGAGCTCGCCGTCGTCGCCACCAAACTCACAGTGGCCAACGTCACGTCGACGGTGCTCGTCCTCGACGACCTCGTCTGTAACCTCGGGGAGTGCCTCCGCTCCTACAGGGACATGAACGAGACCCTGGAGGGCGCGCTCGGTGACCTAGCTGCTGGGCGCCTCAAAGCGGCGTCCGACAAACTGCAGCATGTCTCCTTCGCGCCCAGCGACTGCGACATCCTCTTGTTCGAGGGGAGCGCGGAGAAGAACCCGATGAGCGAGGAGAACAACGACGCCGTGTGGCTGTCCCGACTGGCGTATGTGATTGCTAGCTTGTAGGCGCCGATCCTCGGCTCCGACGTCAAGTTTAATTCTTGCCTCACGCGGCTTATTAATCTAGCTACGTAGCTAGCTGGTGGTTGATTTCCATTTGCTCGAGCGGTCGCATAAAATGGAATTGCCATTTGTTGTCCAACGTGTGCGATGTCATTTCCACTAGTAGAGTGTCCGTTGCCACAGGCGACAAGCATGTAAGTTTTTATATATAGGTTGCATCCGATATTAATAAATTTAGGCTCACTTATAAATCACTTGTTGATGATTATTCTCGGGAATTTACTATTTAATGTATGTGATATTGTTCACTATAAAAATATGTTACATTTCTCTAGGAGCAAATAGTTGATTTCCCTTTATATGAAAAACAACCAACTTTTCTATAAAAAACAGGTCATCCCTCTCACACCCTCGCTGCACGGACACAAGCCTTTACTCACATCTCACTCAACTCGCACAGGTCGACACCCCATGTCTCCTCGCCACGGCGTCGCCACCGCCATATCTCCTCACCACGATGTCGCTATCGCCGTCTCTCTCCTCATCATGGCTTGGATCTGCTGCCACCCCTCCACGCTCACCGCCGCCTCCTATCCCCTCCACCGTGATGTCACCCGTCCCCTCCACTCCCTGCCATGGTTTACAATTTCGGCCGGATTCGGTTAGCAGCCGTTAGCACATCTGGCGCGGTGAGCAGCCGGATCCGTTGTCAGCCGGGAGGTGCAGAAGGGTCACCCTCACTAGTGTAGAACCGGGCTTTAGCGCCGGTTCGTAAGGGCCTTTAGTGTCGGTTCTGCAACCGGCACTAAAGAGTGGAGACTAAAGCCCCCTGTTGGGAATCGTAGCATAATTTTAAAATTTTCCTACGCTCACCGAGATCCATCTATGGAGTATACTAGCAACGAGGGGAAAGGAGTGCATCTACATACCCTTGTAGATCGCGAGCAGAAGCGTTCCAATGAACGTGGATGACGGAGTCGTACTCGCCGTGATTCAAATCACCGATGACCGAGTGCCGAACGGACGGCACCTCCGCGTTCAACACACGTACGGTGCAGCGACGTCTCCTCCTTCTTGATCCAGCAAGGGGAAGGAGAGGTTGATGGAGATCCAGCAGCACGACGGCATGGTGGTGGATGTAGCGGGATGTCGGCAGGGCTTCGCCGAGCTTCTGCGAGAGAGAGAGGTGTAGCAGGGGAGGAGGGAGGCGCCCAAGGCTGTAATCCTACTGCCCTCCCTCCCCCCCTTTATATAGGCCCCCTGGGAGGGGGGGCGCCGGCCAAGATCCCATCAAGGGAGGGGGCGGCGGCCAAGGGGGGAGACTTGCCCCCCAAGGCAAGTGGGGCGCCCCCCACCCTAGGGTTTCCAACCCTAGGCGCAGGGGGGAGGCCCATGGGGGGCGCCCCAGCCCACTAGGGGCTGGTTCCCTTCCCACTTCAGCCCATGGGGCCCTCCGGGATAGGTGGCCCCACCCGGTGGACCCCCGGGACCCTTCCGGTGGTCCCGGTACAATACCGATAACCCCCGAAACTTTCCCGGTGGCCGAAACTTGACTTCCTATATATAATTCTTCACCTCCGGACCATTCCGGAACTCCTCGTGACGTCCGGGATCTCATCCGGGACTCCGAACAACTTTCGGGTTTCCGCATACTCATATCTCTACAACCCTAGCGTCACCGAACCTTAAGTGTGTAGACCCTACGGGTTCGGGAGACATGCAGACATGACCGAGACGCCTCTCCGGTCAATAACCAACAGCGGGATCTGGATACCCATGTTGGCTCCCACATGTTCCACGATGATCTCATCGGATGAACCACGATGTCGAGGATTCAATCAATCCCGTATACAATTCCCTTTGTCAATCGGTATGTTACTTGCCCGAGATTCGATCGTCGGTATCCCAATACCTTGTTCAATCTCGTTACCGGCAAGTCTCTTTACTCGTACCGCAATGCATGATCCCGTGACTAACGCCTTAGTCACATTGAGCTCATTATGATGATGCATTACCGAGTGGGCCCAGAGATACCTCTCCGTCACACGGAGTGACAAATCCCAGTCTCGATCCGTGCCAACCCAACAGACACTTTCGGAGATACCCGTAGTGCACCTTTATAGTCACCCAGTTACGTTGTGACGTTTGGCACACCCAAAGCACTCCTACGGTATCCGGGAGTTGCACGATCTCATGGTCTAAGGAAAAGATACTTGACATTGGAAAAGCTCTAGCAAACGAAACTACACGATCTTTTATGCTATGCTTAGGATTGGGTCTTGTCCATCACATCATTCTCCTAATGATGTGATCCCGTTATCAATGACATCCAATGTCCATAGTCAGGAAACCATGACTATCTGTTGATCAACGAGCTAGTCAACTAGAGGCTTACTAGGGACACGTTGTGGTCTATGTATTCACACATGTATTACGATTTCCGGATAACACAATTATAGCATGAACAATAGACAATTATCATGAACAAAGAAATATAATAATAACCATTTATTATTGCCTCTAGGGCATATTTCCAACAGTCTCCCACTTGCACTAGAGTCAATAATCTAGTTACATTGTGATGAATCGAACACCCATTGCGTCCTGGTGTTGATCATGTTTTGCTCTAGGGAGAGGTTTAGTCAACGGATCTGCTACATTCAGGTCCGTATGTACTTTACAAATATCTATGTCTCCATTTTGAACACTTTCACGAATGGAGTTGAAGCGACGCTTGATATGCCTGGTCTTCCTGTGAAACCTGGGCTCCTTCGCAAGGGCAATAGCTCCAGTGTTGTCACAGAAGAGAGTCATCGGGCCCGACGCATTGGGAATCACCCCTAGGTCGGTAATGAACTCCTTCATCCAGACTGCTTCCTGTGCTGCCTCCGAGGCTGCCATGTACTCCGCTTCACATGTAGATCCCGCCACGACGCTTTGCTTGCAACTGCACCAGCTTACTGCTCCTCCATTCAAAATATACACGTATCCGGTTTGTGACTTCGAGTCATCCAGATCTGTGTCGAAGCTAGCGTCGACGTAACCCTTTACGACGAGCTCTTCGTCACCTCCATAAACGAGAAACATATCCTTAGTCCTCTTCAGGTACTTCAGGATATTCTTGACCGCTGTCCAGTGTTCCATGCCGGGATTACTTTGGTACCTTCCTACCAAACTTACGGCAAGGTTTACATCAGGTCTGGTACACAGCATGGCATACATAATAGACCCTATGGCCGAGGCATAGGGGATGACACTCATCTTTTCTATATCTTCTGCCGTGGTCGGGCATTGAGCCGTGCTCAATTGCACACCTTGCAATACAGGCAAGAACCCCTTCTTGGACTGATCCATATTGAACTTCTTCAATATCTTGTCAAGGTATGTACTCTGTGAAAGACCAATGAGGCGTCTTGATCTATCTCTATAGATCTTGATGCCTAATATATAAGCAGCTTCTCCAAGGTCCTTCATTGAAAAACACTTATTCAAATAGGCCTTTATACTTTCCAAGAATTCTATATCATTTCCCATCAATAGTATGTCATCCACATATAATATGAGAAATGCTACAGAGCTCCCACTCACTTTCTTGTAAACACAGGCTTCTCCATAAGTCTGTGTAAACCCAAACGCTTTGATCATCTCATCAAAGCGAATGTTCCAACTCCGAGATGCTTGCACCAGCCCATAGATTGAGCGCTGGAGCTTGCATACTTTGTTAGCATTCTTAGGATCGACAAAACCTTCCGGCTGCATCATATACAACTCTTCCTTAAGGAAGCCGTTAAGGAATGCCGTTTTGACGTCCATCTGCCATATCTCATAATCATAGTATGCGGCAATTGCTAACATGATTCGGACGGACTTCAGCTTCGCTACGGGTGAGAAAGTCTCATCGTAGTCAACCCCTTGAACTTGTCGATAACCCTTAGCGACAAGTCGAGCCTTATAGATGGTCACATTACCATCCGCGTCTGTCTTCTTCTTAAAGATCCATTTGTTTTCTATGGCTCGCCGATCATCGGGCAAGTCAGTCAAAGTCCATACTTCGTTTTCATACATGGATCCTATCTCGGATTTCATGGCTTCTAGCCATTTGTCGGAATCCGGGCCCGCCATCGCTTCTTCATAGTTCGAAGGTTCACCGTTGTCTAACAACATGATTTCCAGGACAGGGTTGCCGTACCACTCTGGTGCGGAACGTGTCCTTGTGGACCTACGAAGTTCAGTAGTAACTTGATCCGAAGCTTCATGATCATCATCATTAACTTCCTCCCCAGTCGGTGTAGGCACCACAGGAACATTTTCCCGCGCTGCGCTACTTTCCGGTACGGAAGGGGTGACTATCACCTCATCAAGTTCCACTTTCCTCCCACTCAATTCTTTCGAGAGAAACTCCTTCTCCAGAAAGGACCCGTTCTTGGCAACGAAGATCTTGCCTTCGGATCTGAGGTAGAAGGTATACCCAATAGTTTCCTTAGGGTATCCTATGAAGACGCATTTTTCCGACTTGGGTTCGAGCTTTTCAGGTTGAAGTTTCTTGACATAAGCATCGCATCCCCAAACTTTTAGAAACGACAGCTTAGGTTTCTTCCCAAACCATAATTCATACGGTGTCGTCTCAACGGATTTCGACGGAGCCCTATTTAAAGTGAATGCGGCAGTCTCTAAAGCATAGCCCCAAAATGAGAGCGGTAAATCGGTAAGAGACATCATAGATCGCACCATATCCAATAGAGTGCGATTACGACGTTCGGACACACCATTTCTCTGAGGTGTTCCAGGCGGCGTGAGTTGTGAAACTATTCCACATTTCCTTAAGTGTGCACCAAACTCGTGACTTAAATATTCTCCACCACGATCTGATCGTAAGAATTTTATTTTTCTGTCACGTTGATTCTCAACCTCACTCTGAAATTCCTTGAACTTTTCAAAGGTTTCAGACTTGTGTTTCATTAGGTAGACATACCCATATCTACTTAAGTCATCAGTGAGAGTGAGAACATAACGATATCCTCCGCGAGCCTCAACACTCATTGGACCGCACACATCGGTATGTATGATTTCCAATAAGTTGGTTGCTCGCTCCATTGTTCCGGAGAACGGAGTCTTGGTCATCTTACCCATGAGGCATGGTTCGCACGTGTCAAATGATTCGTAATCAAGAGACTCCAAAAGTCCATCTGCATGGAGCTTCTTCATGCGCTTGACACCAATGTGACCAAGGCGGCAGTGCCACAAGTATGTGGGACTATCGTTATCAACTTTACATCTTTTGGTATTCACACTATGAATATGTGTAACATCACGTTCGAGATTCATCAAGAATAAACCATTAACCAGCGGGGCATGACCATAAAACATATCTCTCATATAAATAGAACAACCATTATTCTCGGATTTAAATGAGTAGCCATCTCGAATTAAACGAGATCCAGATACAATGTTCATGCTCAAAGCTGGCACTAAATAACAATTATTGAGGTTTAAAACTAATCCCGTAGGTAGATGCAGAGGTAGCGTGCCGACGGCGATCACATCGACCTTGGAACCATTCCCGACGCGCATCGTCACCTCGTCCTTCGCCAGTCTCCGTTTATTCCGTAGTTCCTGTTTTGAGTTACAAATATGAGCAACCGCACCGGTATCAAATACCCAGGAGCTACTACGAGTACTGGTAAGGTACACATCAATTACATGTATATCACATATACCTTTGGTGTTGCCGGCCTTCTTGTCCGCTAAGTATTTGGGGCAGTTCCGCTTCCAGTGACCACTTCCCTTGCAATAAAAGCACTCAGTTTCAGGCTTGGGTCCATTCTTTGACTTCTTCCCAGTAACTGGCTTACCGGGCGCGGCAACTCCCTTGCCGTCCTTCTTGAAGTTCTTCTTACCCTTGCCCTTCTTGAACTTAGTGGTTTTATTCACCATCAACACTTGATGTTCTTTTCTGATCTCCACCTCCGCTGATTTCAGCATTGAATATACCTCAGGAATGGTCTTTTCCATCCCCTGCATATTGAAGTTCATCACAAAGCTCTTGTAGCTTGGTGGAAGCGACTGAAGGATTCTGTCAATGACCGCATCATCCGGGAGATTAACTCCCAGCTGAGACAAGCGGTTGTGCAACCCAGACATTCTGAGTATGTGCTCACTAACAGAACTATTCTCCTCCATTTTACAGCTGAAGAACTTGTCGGAGACTTCATATCTCTCGACCCGGGCATGAGCTTGGAAAACCATTTTCAGCTCCTCGAACATCTCATATGCTCCATGTTTCTCAAAACGCTTTTGGAGACCCGGTTCTAAGCTGTAAAGCATGCCGCACTGAACGAGGGAGTAATCATCAGCACGCTGCTGCCAAGCGTTCATAACGTCTTGGTTCTCTGGGATTGGTGCTTCACCTAGCGGTGCTTCTAAGACATAATCTTTCTTGGCTGCTATGAGGATGATCCTCAGGTTCCGGACCCAGTCCGTATAGTTGCTGCCATCATCTTTCAGCTTGGTTTTCTCTAGGAACGCGTTGAAATTGAGGACAACGTGGGCCATTTGATCTACAAGACATAGTGTAAAGATTTTAGACTAAGTTCATGATAATTAAGTTCATCTAATCAAATTACTCAATGAACTCCCACTCAGATAGACATCCCTCTAGTCATCTAAGTGAAACATGATCCGAGTTAACTAGGCCGTGTCCGATCATCACGTGAGACGGACTAGTCAAGATCGGTGAACATCTCCATGTTGATCGTATCTTCTATACGACTCATGCTCGACCTTTCGGTCCTCCGTGTTCCGAGGCCATGTCTGTACATGCTAGGCTCGTCAAGTCAACCTAAGTGTATTGCGTGTGTTCCGAGGCCATGTCTGTACATGCTAGGCTCGTCAACACCCGTTGTATTCGAACGTTAGAATCTATCACACCCGATCATCACGTGGTGCTTCGAAACAACGAACCTTCGCAACGGTGCACAGTTAGGGGGAACACTTTTCTTGAAATTATCATAAGGGATCATCTTACTTACTACCGTCGTTCTAAGCAAATAAGATGCAAAACATGATAAACATCACATGCAATCAAATAGTGACATGATATGGCCAATATCATTATGCTCCTTTGATCTCCATCTTCGGGGCACCATGATCATCTTCGTCACCGGCATGACACCATGATCTCCATCATTGTGTCTTCATGAAGTCGTCACGCCAACGATTACTTCTACTTCTATGGCTAACGCGTTTAGCAACAAAGTAAAGTAATTTACATGGCGTTATTCAATGACACGCAGGTCATACAAAATAATAAAGACAACTCCTATGGCTCCTGCCGGTTGTCATACTCATCGACATGCAAGTCGTGATTCCTATTACAAGAATATGATCAATCTCATACATCACATATATCATTCATCACATCTTCTGGCCATATCACATCACATAACACATGCTGCAAAAACAAGTTAGACGTCCTCTAATTGTAGTTGCAAGTTTTTACGTGGCTTGTAGGTTTCTAGCAAGAACGTTTCTTACCTACGTATGACCACAACGTGATTTGCCAATTTCTATTTACCCTTCATAAGGACCCTTTTCATCGAATCCGTTCCGACTAAAGTAGGAGAGACAGACACCCGCTAGCCACCTTATGCAACTAGTGCATGTCAGTCGGTGGAACCTGTCTCACGTAAGCGTACGTGTAAGGTCGGTCCGGGCCGCTTCATCCTACAATACCGCCGAAACAAGATACGACTAGTAGCGGCAAGAAGAATTGGCAACATCAACGCCCACAACTGCTTTGTGTTCTACTCGTGCATAGTAACTACGCATAGGCCTGGCTCATGATGCCACTGTTGGGAATCGTAGCATAATTTTAAAATTTTCCTACGCTCACCAAGATCCATCTATGGAGTATACTAGCAACGAGGGGAAAGGAGTGCATCTACATACCCTTGTAGATCGCGAGCAGAAGCGTTCCAATGAACGTGGATGACGGAGTCGTACTCGCCGTGATTCAAATCACCGATGACCGAGTGCCGAACGGACGGCACCTCCGCGTTCAACACACGTACGGTGCAGCGACGTCTCCTCCTTCTTGATCCAGCAAGGGGAAAGGAGAGGTTGATGGAGATCCAGCAGCACGACGGCGTGGTGGTGGATGTAGCGGGATGTCGGCAGGGCTTCGCCGAGCTTCTGCGAGAGAGAGAGGTGTAGCAGGGGAGGAGGGAGGCGCCCAAGGCTGTAATCCTACTGCCCTCCCTCCCCCCCTTTATATAGGCCCCCTGGGAAGGGGGGCGCCGGCCAAGATCCCATCAAGGGAGGGGCGGCGGCCAAGGGGGGAGACTTGCCCCCCAAGGCAAGTGGGGCGCCCCCCCCCCCACCCTAGGGTTTCCAACCCTAGGCGCAGGGGGGAGGCCCATGGGGGGCGCCCCAGCCCACTAGGGGCTGGTTGCCTTCCCACTTCAGCCCATGGGGCCCCGGGATAGGTGGCCCCACCCGGTGGACCCCCGAGACCCTTCCGGTGGTCCCGGTACAATACCGATAACCCCCGAAACTTTTCCCGGTGGCCGAAACTTGACTTCCTATATATAATTCTTCACCTCCGGACCATTCCGGAACTCCTCGTGACGTCCGGGATCTCATCCGGGACTCCGAACAACTTTCGGGTTTCCGCATACTCATATCTCTACAACCCTAGCGTCACCGAACCTTAAGTGTGTAGACCCTATGGGTTCAGGAGACATGCAGACATGACCGAGACGCCTCTCCGGTCAATAACCAACAACGGGATCTGGATACCCATGTTGGCTCCCACATGTTCCACGATGATCTCATCGGATGAACCACGATGTCGAGGATTCAATCAATCCCGTATACAATTCCCTTTGTCAATCGGTATGTTACTTGCCCGAGATTCGATCGTCGGTATCCCAATACCTTGTTCAATCTCGTTACCGGCAAGTCTCTTTACTCGTACCGCAATGCATGATCCCGTGACTAACGCCTTAGTCACATTGAGCTCATTATGATGATGCATTACCGAGTGGGCCCAGAGATACCTCTCCGTCACACGGAGTGACAAATCCCAGTCTCGATCCGTGCCAACCCAACAGACACTTTCGGAGATACCCGTAGTGCACCTTTATAGTCACCCAGTTACGTTGTGACGTTTGGCACACCCAAAGCACTCCTACGGTATCCGGGAGTTGCACGATCTCATGGTCTAAGGAAAAGATACTTGACATTGGAAAAGCTCTAGCAAACCAAACTACATGATCTTTTATGCTATGCTTAGGATTGGGTCTTGTCCATCACATCATTCTCCTAATGATGTGATCCCGTTATCAATGACATCCAATGTCCATAGTCAGGAAACCATGACTATCTGTTGATCAACAAGCTAGTCAACTAGAGGCTTACTAGGGACACGTTGTGGTCTATGTATTCAGACATGTATTACGATTTCCGGATAACACAATTATAGCATGAACAATAGACAATTATCATGAACAAAGAAATATAATAATAACCATTTATTATTGCCTCTAGGGCATAGTTCCCCCACACCCCCCCTTTAGTACCGGTTCATCACGAACCGGCGCTAAAGTGCCACCACGTGGCACGAGCCAGGCCCGGGTGCGTGTAGGACATTAGTACGGTTGGTAACACCAACCGGTACTAAATGTTTGGGGGTGTTTTGGTATTATTTTTTATTTTTCCTTTAATTTTGTGTTTTTTATTTAATTTAGTGATTATTTTAGTTGTTAAATCATTAGGTGAAAGTAGCGCAGATTAGTTTCGACTGGGTGCATGTGGATCCTAGCTAAGTGATCAAGTATATGCCATATCCATATTATACTTGATCACCTATAATTAAGTGATCAAGTATAATATGGATATGGCATATACTTGATCACTTAGCTAGGATCCATCCAGCTGAAACTAATCTGCGGTTTCTTTTATAAATGATATAATAACTCATCATCATCATCATCATATTTATATAAAAACTCTTGCATCGTATCATCAACAACAGTAAATTAGCTAGCTAAAAATCATCATAGTCGTCATTACCACTGTTTAATCATCATAGTCATTACCGCTATCTAATCAGCACCAACACTAGCTTTAAAAAACATTCACTTGTACCAGAAGCAAAGATATCATCGAGTTCAACATGGTCATCATATTTTAAGCGTTCATAACACCACAAAAGCAAATCACCCTTTGAGATTAAGTTCAGGACGAAGAACACGGACATGAGAGGACAAAAGTACTAAGAGCATGAACTAGCTAAATCACTCCTGCTGCTCTCTCTCTCAGGTAAAATAGCATAGAACATGTATAGCTCTCCGGATTCATCATACTGGAGCATGCAGATGAACCTATCTCCTAATCGTGGGCTGCGCTTCTCATTGCTGCCCCCAAGTACTTCTCTGCTGGGATCGTTAACAATTTTGCTCCAATCTTTCACTATTAAGCATTCATCGCTGTTAGAAATCCTGAATGCACTCATGTGCAATGTAGGATATCTTGGCCGTAAGCTAACCATTGACATGTGACCTTTAGTCTCGATCCACTGAGGCACAACTGTCATCGGGAGTCCCTGTTGAAGAACATCGTATAGTAATTAATATACTTAGCAATGAAAGTTTAGCAAAAAAATAATGTATGCAAAAGATGCACTAAGGACAAATAGTAAAAATCTTACCATCTTTCTTAAATAGATGTGACCGTAGTTCAATACGATCACTATTGGTCGCACGTTTTGAGTACTAACATTTCTAACTGCAGGAAGAAAATTTGTCTTAACAGTATGAAGATCCTCAAGCCATGAAACATAATGACTTATCTCCTCGCAGTTTAGTTCAGCTCCGGAACAGTAGTAGGTCCTGTCTACCAAGCGTCGGACATGTTTGCTTGAATGAAAATAAGCTGTCAATAGAAATTAGTTGTCAACTATTTTTGAATAAACAATATCAAAGACATAAATATGGTTGAGAAACTCACATAATGGTAGAACTGGAGGCGTCTGCACATCGACCCAGATGTCTCTATTACCTTCAATATCATCTTCCGGACGAAAGGTGATAACCATATCAGGCTCAAATGCATAAGCCTTGCATAGTGCTTGCCAAGTTTTGCATTCAAAATAGGTGTACGTGTCTGCATTGTATAATTTGACGTTGAAAGTATAACCATGCTCGGTCTTCAGGTAAACTCTCTTTACCTCCATAGTTTCCATAGCACTGAAACCTATCTTATCCAAGACAAAAATTCTTGCATGGCAGGGGATGCGCTAGTAGAATAGTGAAAATTTAAAATTATAAGTTCAAGCAAATGAAGCATATATAAGTCATGCTTAATTATGAAAAAAGACTTGTCGTTGTGACTTACTGTATCCACTTCGAAGGTCTCATCCAGCTTGATGCTGAAGCGCCTATCATCAACAAGAAAATTTATGTCGCACAGGCCGCGCTGGTCTTCACAGTATTCGCACTTAATGAAATCTTTCTCGTCGTCAGACGACATTTCCTATGTTTATATAGGTGAAACATTAAACACTTACTAGTTCTATTAATTCAACTACTTCTATTAGTTCAACTAGTTCTATTAATTCAACTAATTCAAATAAAGTAGCTAGTTCTATATAGTAATATTTTAATTAGATCATCAAATCTCAGATATCTAAATTTTCTTACTAAAAATAAACTAGTCCTATTAATTCAACTAAGAATTTACTAAAAATAAACTAGATCTATTAATTATCTTACTAAAATATATAAAGTAGCTATATATATAGTAATATTTTAATTAGATCATCAAATCTCATATACCTAAATTTTCTTACTAAAAATAAACTAGTTCTACTAATTCAACTAGTTCAACTAAGCATTTACTAAAAATAAACTAGTTATATTAATTCAACTAATTCAAATAATCTCATATACCTAAATTTTCTTACTAAAAATAAACTTGTTCTATTAATTTTCATACTAAAAATAAACTAGTTATATTAATTCAACTAGTTCAAATCTCATATATATACCTAATTAATATCTAGCTAATTCATCTAAAATTGACATTAATATTTAACATCTTTTCCATATAATTCATCTAACATTAACATTTCTAACATTCTTATCTACGTAATTTATCTAACATTAATCTAAACATATGTGTGTGTGTGTGTGTGTGTACGAGCGGGGGGCGGCGGCGTACGGGCAGCGGCGCTCAACGGCGATGCGATGGGGACGGCGCGACGACGAGCGGCGGGCCGGGGGCGACGGCGCGATCGAGACGGCGATGTACGGAGTACGGGGCAGCGGCGACGGGCGGCGGGGGCGATGGCGGTGACGGCGACGACGGGCGGCGGGGGCGGCGGGGGCGGCGGGGCCTGCGAGGGCGGCGCGGCAGCGGCGGCGATGTCGCGCGAAGTAGTTGGAGAAGAAGTGGTGGTCGATGAAACTGAATTTTTCGTAAGTGCCATATATATAGGAGGGGCCTTTAGTACCGGTTCGTGGCGCCAACCGGTACTAAAGGCCAATTTTCGCCAGGCCAAGGGGCGGGAAACTGCCCCTTTAGTACCGGTTCGTGGCTCCAACCGGTACTAAAGGCCCCCTTTGGTACCGGTTGGAGCCACGATCCGGTACTAAAGGGGTGCGCTGGCGCAGGAGCAGTGCGGGCAAGTTTAGTCCCACCTTGCTAGTTGTGGGGCGCCCGCACCAGTTTAAAAGCCCCGGCGTGGCTGTTGTCTCAAACTCCTCTCTATAGCAGGCTTCTGGGCCCAACTTTGGCGCGCTGCCCTGTGAGCCTGCTGGCCCTTCTGGGCCTATATTTGCAAACCCTAGGTCTGGCAGGCCCACTGGGCAGCGCCCCAACAATTTTTTATATAATTTTCTTCTATTTATTTCCAGTAGCTTTTTGCTGTATTTAGTTTCTTTGCGAATATAAAAAAATTATATAGTTTTTTCTTTTCCGCATTATTTATTTTCTGCTATTTATTTTTTAGTAATTTTTATATATAGTTTTTGTCTTTTCTGTTTTATTATGATGCATACTGAACGCAAAAATAGGCTGGAGTTCAAATAAGTTTAATAAAAAATTGAAGTGCCCGTGTAACAGATGAGTTCTCGTCCGAAACCCTGATACTCCGAAAGAGATTGTCCAGTTTGTACACGAGGTGCGTCCAGTGTTCGCCGTGACCCTCTCTACTCTTTTGCACATGCTATGCAGGTGAAATGATGATATCATGCCAAGTTCCAACATTTTCAAAGTTCATTTTGTAGTGATTTTCAATTTCACCGTCATTTAGCTCTCTAAACAAATAGGTAAATGACTGAAAAACAGCAAATGATGTCAGAACGTGTTGGAAATTGATGACGTCGCTTTGAATGCTGCATACTGAACGCAAAAATAGGCTAGAGTTCAAATAAGTTTAAAAAATATTGAAGTGCCCGTGTAACAGATGAGTTCTCGTCTGAAGCCCTGATACTCCGAAAGAGATTGTCCAGTTTGTACACGAGGTGCGTCCAGTTTTCGCCGTGACCCTCTCTACTCTTTTGCACATGCTATGCAGGTGAAATGATGATACCATGCCAAGTTCCAACATTTTCAGAGTTCATTTTGTAGTGATTTTCAATTTCACCGTCATTTAGCTCTCTAAACAAATCGGTAAATGACTGAAAAACAGCAAATGATGTCAGAACGTGTTGGAAATTGATGACGTCACTTTGAATGCTGCATACTGAACACAAAAATAGTCTAGAGTTCAATTAAGTTTAAAAAACATGAAGTGCCGGTGTAACAGATGAGTTCTCGTCCGAAGCCATGATACTCCGAAAGAGATTGTCCAGTTTGTACACGAAGTGCGGCCAGTTTTTGCCATAACCCTCTCTACTCTCTTGCACATGCTATGCAGGTGAAATGATGATACCATGCCAAGTTCCAACATTTTCAGAGTTCATTTTGTAGTGATTTTCAATTTCACCGTCATTTAGCTCTCTAAACAAATCGGTAAATGACTGAAAAACAGCAAATGATGTCAGAACGTGTTGGAAATTGATGACGTCGCTTTGAATGCTGCATACTGAACGCAAAAATAGTCTGGAGTTCAATTAAGTTTAATAAACATGAAGTGCCGGTGTAACAGATGAGTTTTCGTCCGAAGCCCTGATACTCCGAAAGAGAGTGTCCAGTTTGTACAGGAAGTGCGGCCAGTTTTTGCCGTAACCCTCTCTACTCTCTTGCACATGCTATTTGGGTGAAATGATGATACCATGCCAAGTTTCAACATTTTCAGAGTTCATTTTGTAGCGATTTTCAATTTCACGGTCATTTAGCTCTCTAAACAAATCGGTAAATGACTGAAAAACAACAAATGATGTCAGAATGTGTTGGAAATTGATGACGTCGCTTTGAATGGTGCGTACTGAATGCAAAAATAGTCTGGAGTTAAATTTATGTTTAAAAAACATGAAGTGTCGATGTAACAGATGAGTTCTCGTCCGAAGCCCTGATACTCCGAAAGAGACTGTCCAGTTTGTACACGAAGTGCGGCTAGTTTTTGCCGTAACCCTCTCTACTCTCTTGCACATGCTATGTGGGTGAAATGATGATACCATGCCAAGTTTCAACATTTTCAGAGTTCATTTTGTAGCGATTTTCAATTTCACAGTCATTTAGCTCTGAAAACAAATCGGTAAATGACTGAAAAACAGCAAATGATGTCAGAATGTGTTGAAAATTGATGGCGTCGCTTTGAATGGTGCCTACTGAACGCAGAAATAGTCTGGAGTTCAATTAAGTTTAATAAACATGAAGTGCCGGTGTAACACATGAGTTCTCGTCCGAAGCCCTGATACTCCGAAAGAGATTGTCCAGTTTGTACACGAAGTGCGTCCGGTTTTTGCCGTAACCCTCTCTATTCTCTTGCACATGCAATATGGGTGAAATGATGATACCATGCCAAGTTTCAACATTTTCAGAGTTCATTTTGTAGCGATTTTCAATTTCACGGTCATTTAGCTCTGAAAACAAATCGGTAAATGACTGAAAACAGCAAATGATGTCAGAAAGTGTTGAAAATTGATGACGTCGCTTTGAATGGTGCCTATTGAACGCAAAAAAAGTCTGGAGTTGTAATAAGTTTAAAAAATGAAGTGCCGGTGTAACAGATGAGTTTTCGTCCGAAACCGGCCCTGATACTTCGAAAGAGATTGTCCAGTTTGTACACGAAGTGCATCCAGTTTTTGCCGTATTGTCCAGTTTGTACACGAAGTGCATCCAGTTTTTGCCGTAACACAAGAAGTCCGGAGTTGTAATAAGTTATTAAAAATAAAAAAGAGGCGCAATGCTCGTTAATTAGCTTCAAGCCTTTCGGAATAGTGTAGACTGCACTGCACATAGCTCCATGCAGTCTACCCTATTCCTCAAGGCTTGAAGCTAAGCAACGTAAAGGTGAGCATTGCGCCTCCTCTTCATCGTCTCTGCACTCAGGGCTTATAAACCGCTCCTAGTGCCTCTCTCTTCGCGAGGTGAGACTGAAAACAGCTTAGTAAGAAACTCTAGTACCGGTTCGTGCCACGAACCGGTACTAAAGGTGCTCGTGGGGCCACAGCCTCATTAGTACCGGTTCGTGGCACGAACCGGTGCTAAAGATTCGCCACAAACCGGTACTAAAGAGCTCCTCCCGCCTAGCCGTTGGAACCGGCACTAATGGACACATTAGTGCCGGCTCAAAATCAAACCGGCACTAATGTGCTTCACATTTGACCCTGTTTCTACTAGTGCCTACTGTTGGGAATCGTAGCATAATTTTAAAATTTTCCTACGCTCACCAAGATCCATCTATGGAGTATACTAGCAACGAGGGGAAAGGAGTGCATCTACATACCCTTGTAGATCGCGAGCGGAAGCGTTCCAATGAACGTGGATGACGGAGTCGTACTCGCCGTGATTCAAATCACCGATGACCGAGTGCCGAACGGACGGCACCTCCGCGTTCAACACACGTACGGTGCAGCGACGTCTCCTCCTTCTTGATCCAGCAAGGGGGAAGGAGAGGTTGATGGAGATCCAGCAGCACGACGGCGTGGTGGTGGATGTAGCGGGTCTCGGCAGGGCTTCGCCGAGCTTCTGCGAGAGGGAGAGGTGTAGCAGGGGAGGAGGGAGGCGCCCAAGGCTGTTGTGTTGCTGCCCTCCCTCCCCCCTTTATATAGGCCCCCTGGGAGGGGGGGCGCCGGCCAAGATCCCATCAAGGGAGGGGGCGGCGGCCAAGGGGGGAGACTTGCCCCCCAAGGCAAGTGGGGCGCCCCCCACCCTAGGGTTTCCAACCCTAGGCGCAGGGGGAGGCCCATGGGGGGCGCCCCAGCCCACTAGGGGCTGGTTCCCTTCCCACTTCAGCCCATGGGGCCCTCCGGGATAGGTGGCCCCACCCGGTGGACCCCCGGGACCCTTCCGGTGGTCCCGGTACAATACCGATAACCCCCGAAACTTTCCCGGTGGCCGAAACTTGACTTCCTATATATAATTCTTCACCTCCGGACCATTCCGGAACTCCTCGTGACGTCCGGGATCTCATCCGGGACTCCGAACAACTTTCGGGTTTCCGCATACTCATATCTCTACAACCCTAGCGTCACCGAACCTTAAGTGTGTAGACCCTACGGGTTCGGGAGACATGCAGACATGACCGAGACGCCTCTCCGGTCAATAACCAACAGCGGGATCTGGATACCCATGTTGGCTCCCACATGTTCCACGATGATCTCATCGGATGAACCACGATGTCGAGGATTCAATCAATCCCGTATACAATTCCCTTTGTCAATCGGTATGTTACTTGCCCGAGATTCGATCGTCGGTATCCCAATACCTTGTTCAATCTCGTTACCGGCAAGTCTCTTTACTCGTACCGCAATGCATGATCCCGTGACTAACGCCTTAGTCACATTGAGCTCATTATGATGATGCATTACCGAGTGGGCCCAGAGATACCTCTCCGTCACACGGAGTGACAAATCCCAGTCTCGATCCGTGCCAACCCAACAGACACTTTCGGAGATACCCGTAGTGCACCTTTATAGTCACCCAGTTACGTTGTGACGTTTGGCACACCCAAAGCACTCCTACGGTATCCGGGAGTTGCACGATCTCATGGTCTAAGGAAAAGATACTTGACATTGGAAAAGCTCTAGCAAACGAAACTACACGATCTTTTATGCTATGCTTAGGATTGGGTCTTGTCCATCACATCATTCTCCTAATGATGTGATCCCGTTATCAATGACATCCAATGTCCATAGTCAGGAAACCATGACTATCTGTTGATCAACGAGCTAGTCAACTAGAGGCTTACTAGGGACACGTTGTGGTCTATGTATTCACACATGTATTACGATTTCCGGATAACACAATTATAGCATGAACAATAGACAATTATCATGAACAAAGAAATATAATAATAACCATTTATTATTGCCTCTAGGGCATATTTCCAACAGTCTCCCACTTGCACTAGAGTCAATAATCTAGTTACATTGTGATGAATCGAACACCCATTGCGTCCTGGTGTTGATCATGTTTTGCTCTAGGGAGAGGTTTAGTCAACGGATCTGCTACATTCAGGTCCGTATGTACTTTACAAATATCTATGTCTCCATTTTGAACACTTTCACGAATGGAGTTGAAGCGACGCTTGATATGCCTGGTCTTCCTGTGAAACCTGGGCTCCTTCGCAAGGGCAATAGCTCCAGTGTTGTCACAGAAGAGAGTCATCGGGCCCGACGCATTGGGAATCACCCCTAGGTCGGTAATGAACTCCTTCATCCAGACTGCTTCCTGTGCTGCCTCCGAGGCCGCCATGTACTCCGCTTCACATGTAGATCCCGCCACGACGCTTTGCTTGCAACTGCACCAGCTTACTGCTCCTCCATTCAAAATATACACGTATCCGGTTTGTGACTTCGAGTCATCCAGATCTGTGTCGAAGCTAGCGTCGACGTAACCCTTTACGACGAGCTCTTCGTCACCTCCATAAACGAGAAACATATCCTTAGTCCTCTTCAGGTACTTCAGGATATTCTTGACCGCTGTCCAGTGTTCCATGCCGGGATTACTTTGGTACCTTCCTACCAAACTTACGGCAAGGTTTACATCAGGTCTGGTACACAGCATGGCATACATAATAGACCCTATGGCCGAGGCATAGGGGATGACACTCATCTTTTCTCTATCTTCTGCCGTGGTCGGGCATTGAGCCGTGCTCAATTGCACACCTTGCAATACAGGCAAGAACCCCTTCTTGGACTGATCCATATTGAACTTCTTCAATATCTTGTCAAGGTATGTACTCTGTGAAAGACCAATGAGGCGTCTTGATCTATCTCTATAGATCTTGATGCCTAATATATAAGCAGCTTCTCCAAGGTCCTTCATTGAAAAACACTTATTCAAATAGGCCTTTATACTTTCCAAGAATTCTATATCATTTCCCATCAATAGTATGTCATCCACATATAATATGAGAAATGCTACAGAGCTCCCACTCACTTTCTTGTAAACACAGGCTTCTCCATAAGTCTGTGTAAACCCAAACGCTTTGATCATCTCATCAAAGCGAATGTTCCAACTCCGAGATGCTTGCACCAGCCCATAGATTGAGCGCTGGAGCTTGCATACTTTGTTAGCATTCTTAGGATCGACAAAACCTTCCGGCTGCATCATATACAACTCTTCCTTAAGGAAGCCGTTAAGGAATGCCGTTTTGACGTCCATCTGCCATATCTCATAATCATAGTATGCGGCAATTGCTAACATGATTCGGACGGACTTCAGCTTCGCTACGGGTGAGAAAGTCTCATCGTAGTCAACCCCTTGAACTTGTCGATAACCCTTAGCGACAAGTCGAGCCTTATAGATGGTCACATTACCATCCGCGTCTGTCTTCTTCTTAAAGATCCATTTGTTTTCTATGGCTCGCCGATCATCGGGCAAGTCAGTCAAAGTCCATACTTCGTTTTCATACATGGATCCTATCTCGGATTTCATGGCTTCTAGCCATTTGTCGGAATCCGGGCCCGCCATCGCTTCTTCATAGTTCGAAGGTTCACCGTTGTCTAACAACATGATTTCCAGGACAGGGTTGCCGTACCACTCTGGTGCGGAACGTGTCCTTGTGGACCTACGAAGTTCAGTAGTAACTTGATCCGAAGCTTCATGATCATCATCATTAACTTCCTCCCCAGTCGGTGTAGGCACCACAGGAACATTTTCCCGCGCTGCGCTACTTTCCGGTACGGAAGGGGTGACTATCACCTCATCAAGTTCCACTTTCCTCCCACTCAATTCTTTCGAGAGAAACTCCTTCTCCAGAAAGGACCCGTTCTTGGCAACGAAGATCTTGCCTTCGGATCTGAGGTAGAAGGTATACCCAATAGTTTCCTTAGGGTATCCTATGAAGACGCATTTTTCCGACTTGGGTTCGAGCTTTTCAGGTTGAAGTTTCTTGACATAAGCATCGCATCCCCAAACTTTTAGAAACGACAGCTTAGGTTTCTTCCCAAACCATAATTCATACGGTGTCGTCTCAACGGATTTCGACGGAGCCCTATTTAAAGTGAATGCGGCAGTCTCTAAAGCATAGCCCCAAAATGAGAGCGGTAAATCGGTAAGAGACATCATAGATCGCACCATATCCAATAGAGTGCGATTACGACGTTCGGACACACCATTTCTCTGAGGTGTTCCAGGCGGCGTGAGTTGTGAAACTATTCCACATTTCCTTAAGTGTGCACCAAACTCGTGACTTAAATATTCTCCACCACGATCTGATCGTAAGAATTTTATTTTTCTGTCACGTTGATTCTCAACCTCACTCTGAAATTCCTTGAACTTTTCAAAGGTTTCAGACTTGTGTTTCATTAGGTAGACATACCCATATCTACTTAAGTCATCAGTGAGAGTGAGAACATAACGATATCCTCCGCGAGCCTCAACACTCATTGGACCGCACACATCGGTATGTATGATTTCCAATAAGTTGGTTGCTCGCTCCATTGTTCCGGAGAACGGAGTCTTGGTCATCTTACCCATGAGGCATGGTTCGCACGTGTCAAATGATTCGTAATCAAGAGACTCCAAAAGTCCATCTGCATGGAGCTTCTTCATGCGCTTGACACCAATGTGACCAAGGCGGCAGTGCCACAAGTATGTGGGACTATCGTTATCAACTTTACATCTTTTGGTATTCACACTATGAATATGTGTAACATCACGTTCGAGATTCATCAAGAATAAACCATTAACCAGCGGGGCATGACCATAAAACATATCTCTCATATAAATAGAACAACCATTATTCTCGGATTTAAATGAGTAGCCATCTCGAATTAAACGAGATCCAGATACAATGTTCATGCTCAAAGCTGGCACTAAATAACAATTATTGAGGTTTAAAACTAATCCCGTAGGTAGATGCAGAGGTAGCGTGCCGACGGCGATCACATCGACCTTGGAACCATTCCCGACGCGCATCGTCACCTCGTCCTTCGCCAGTCTCCGTTTATTCCGTAGTTCCTGTTTTGAGTTACAAATATGAGCAACCGCACCGGTATCAAATACCCAGGAGCTACTACGAGTACTGGTAAGGTACACATCAATTACATGTATATCACATATACCTTTGGCGTTGCCGGCCTTCTTGTCCGCTAAGTATTTGGGGCAGTTCCGCTTCCAGTGACCACTTCCCTTGCAATAAAAGCACTCAGTTTCAGGCTTGGGTCCATTCTTTGACTTCTTCCCAGTAACTGGCTTACCGGGCGCGGCAACTCCCTTGCCGTCCTTCTTGAAGTTCTTCTTACCCTTGCCCTTCTTGAACTTAGTGGTTTTATTCACCATCAACACTTGATGTTCTTTTCTGATCTCCACCTCCGCTGATTTCAGCATTGAATATACCTCGGGAATGGTCTTTTCCATCCCCTGCATATTGAAGTTCATCACAAAGCTCTTGTAGCTTGGTGGAAGCGACTGAAGGATTCTGTCAATGACCGCATCATCCGGGAGATTAACTCCCAGCTGAGACAAGCGGTTGTGCAACCCAGACATTCTGAGTATGTGCTCACTAACAGAACTATTCTCCTCCATTTTACAGCTGAAGAACTTGTCGGAGACTTCATATCTCTCGACCCGGGCATGAGCTTGGAAAACCATTTTCAGCTCCTCGAACATCTCATATGCTCCATGTTTCTCAAAACGCTTTTGGAGACCCGGTTCTAAGCTGTAAAGCATGCCGCACTGAACGAGGGAGTAATCATCAGCACGCTGCTGCCAAGCGTTCATAACGTCTTGGTTCTCTGGGATTGGTGCTTCACCTAGCGGTGCTTCTAAGACATAATCTTTCTTGGCTGCTATGAGGATGATCCTCAGGTTCCGGACCCAGTCCGTATAGTTGCTGCCATCATCTTTCAGCTTGGTTTTCTCTAGGAACGCGTTGAAATTGAGGACAACGTGGGCCATTTGATCTACAAGACATAGTGTAAAGATTTTAGACTAAGTTCATGATAATTAAGTTCATCTAATCAAATTACTCAATGAACTCCCACTCAGATAGACATCCCTCTAGTCATCTAAGTGAAACATGATCCGAGTTTAACTAGGCCGTGTCCGATCATCACGTGAGACGGACTAGTCAAGATCGGTGAACATCTCCATGTTGATCGTATCTTCTATACGACTCATGCTCGACCTTTCGGTCCTCCGTGTTCCGAGGCCATGTCTGTACATGCTAGGCTCGTCAAGTCAACCTAAGTGTATTGCGTGTGTTCCGAGACCATGTCTGTACATGCTAGGCTCGTCAACACCCGTTGTATTCGACAGTTAGAATCTATCACACCCGATCATCACGTGGTGCTTCGAAACAACGAACCTTCGCAACGGTGCACAGTTAGGGGAACACTTTTCTTGAAATTATCATAAGGGATTATCTTACTTACTACCGTCGTTCTAAGCAAATAAGATGCAAAACATGATAAACATCACATGCAATCAAATAGTGACATGATATGGCCAATATCATTATGCTCCTTTGATCTCCATCTTCGGGGCACCATGATCATCTTCGTCACCGGCATCACACCATGATCTCCATCACTGTGTCTTCATGAAGTCGTCACGCCAACGATTACTTCTACTTCTATGGCTAAAGCGTTTAGCAACAAAGTAAAGTAATTTACATGGCGTTAGTCAATGACACGCAGGTCATACAAAATAATAAAGACAACTCCTATGGCTCCTGCCGGTTGTCATACTCATCGACATGCAAGTCGTGATTCCTATTACAAGAATATGATCAACCTCATACATCACATATATCATTCATCACATCTTCTGGCCATATCACATCACATAACACATGCTGCAAAAACAAGTTAGACGTCCTCTAATTGTAGTTGCAAGTTTTTACGTGGCTTGTAGGTTTCTAGCAAGAACGTTTCTTACCTACGTATGACCACAACGTGATTTGCCAATTTCTATTTACCCTTCATAAGGACCCTTTCATCGAATCCGTTCCGACTAAACTAGGAGAGACAGACACCCACTAGCCACCTTATGCAACTAGTGCATGTCAGTCGGTGGAACATGTCTCACGTAAGCGTACGTGTAAGGTCGGTCTGGGCCGCTTCATCCTACAATACCGCCGAAACAAGATACGACTAGTAGCGGCAAGAAGAATTGGCAACATCAACGCCCACAACTGCTTTGTGTTCTACTCGTGCATAGTAACTACGCATAGGCCTGGCTCATGATGCCACTGTTGGGAATCGTAGCATAATTTTAAAATTTTCCTACGCTCACCAAGATCCATCTATGGAGTATACTAGCAACGAGGGGAAAGGAGTGCATCTACATACCCTTGTAGATCGCGAGCAGAAGCGTTCCAATGTTCCGAGGCCATGTCTGTACATGCTAGGCTCGTCAAGTCAACCTAAGTGTATTGCGTGTGTTCCGAGGCCATGTCTGTACATGCTAGGCTCGTCAACACCCGTTGTATTCGAACGTTAGAATCTATCACACCCAATCATCACGTGGTGCTTCGAAACAACGAACCTTCGCAACGGTGCACAGTTAGGGGGAACACTTTTCTTGAAATTATCATAAGGGATCATCTTACTTACTACCGTCGTTCTAAGCAAATAAGATGCAAAACATGATAAACATCACATGCAATCAAATAGTGACATGATATGGCCAATATCATTATGCTCCTTTGATCTCCATCTTCGGGGCACCATGATCATCTTCGTCACCGGCATGACACCATGATCTCCATCATCATGATCTCCATCATTGTGTCTTCATGAAGTCGTCACGCCAACGATTACTTCTACTTCTATGGCTAACGCGTTTAGCAACAAAGTAAAGTAATTTACATGGCGTTATTCAATGACACGCGGGTCATACAAAATAATAAAGACAACTCCTATGGCTCCTGCCGGTTGTCATACTCATCGACATGCAAGTCGTGATTCCTATTACAAGAATATGATCAATCTCATACATCACATGTATCATTCATCACATCTTCGGCCATATCACATCACATAGCACTTGCTGCAAAAACAAGTTAGACGTCCTCTAATTGTTGTTGCAAGTTTTTACGTGGCTTGTATAGGTTTCTAGAAGAACGTTTCTTACCTACGTAAAACCACAACGTGATTTGCCAATTTCTATTTACCCTTCGTAAGGACCCTTTTCATCGAATCCGTTCCGACTAAAGTAGGAGAGACAGACACCCGCTAGCCACCTTATGCAACTAGTGCATGTCAGTCGGTGGAACCTGACTCACGTAAGCGTACGTGTAAGGTCGGTCCGGGCCGCTTCATCCTACAATACCGCCGAAACAAGATACGACTAGTAGCGGCAAGAAGAATTGGCAACATCAACGCCCACAACTGCTTTGTGTTCTACTCGTGCATAGTAACTACGCATAGGCCTGGCTCATGATGCCACTTTTGGTAATCGTAGCATAATTTTAAAATTTTCCTACGCTCACCAAGATCCATCTATGGAGTATACTAGCAACGAGGGGAAAGGAGTGCATCTACATACCCTTGTAGATCGCGAGCGGAAGCGTTCCAATGAACGTGGATGACGGAGTCATACTCGCCGTGATTCAAATCATCGATGACCGAGTGCCGAACGGACGGCACCTCCGTGTTCAACACACGTACGGTGCAGCGACGTCTCCTCCTTCTTGATCCAGCAAGGGGGAAGGAGAGGTTGATGGAGATCCAGCTGCACGACGGCGTGGTGGTGGATGTAGCGGGTCTCGGCAGGGCTTCGCCGAGCTTCTGCGAGAGGGAGAGGTGTAGCAGGGGAGGAGGGAGGCGCCCAAGGTTGTTGTGTTGCTGCCCTCCCTCCCCCCTTTATATAGGCCCCCTGGGAGGGGGGCGCCGGCCAAGATCCCATCAAGGGAGGGGGTGGCGGCCAAGGGGGGAGACTTGGCCCCCAAGGCAAGTGGGGCGACCCCCCCCCCCCCCACACTAGGGTTTCCAACCCTAGGCGCAGGGGGGAGGCCCATGGGGGGCGCCCCAGCCCACTAGGGGCTGCTTCCCTTCCCACTTCAGCCCATGGGGCCCTCCGGGATAGGTGGCCCCACCCGATGGACCCCCGGGACCCTTCCGGTGGTCCCGGTACAATACCGATAACCCCCGAAACTTTTCCCGGTGGCCGAAACTTGACTTACTATATATAATTCTTCACCTCCGGACCATTCCGGAACTCCTCGTGACGTCCGGGATCTCATCCGGGACTCCGAACAACTTTCGGGTTTCCGCATACTCATATCTCTACAACCCTAGCGTCACCGAACCTTAAGTGTGTAGACCCTACGGGTTCGGGAGACATGCAGACATGACCGAGACGCCTCTCCGGTCAATAACCAACAGCGGGATCTGGATACCCATGTTGGCTCCCACATGTTCCACGATGGTCTCATCGGATGAACCACGATGTCGAGGATTCAATCAATCCCGTATACAATTCCCTTTGTCAATCGGTATGTTACTTGCCCGAGATTCGATCGTCGGTATCCCAATACCTTGTTCAATCTCGTTACCGGCAAGTCTCTTTACTCGTACCGCAATGCATGATCCCGTGACTAACTCCTTAGTCACATTGAGCTCACTATGATGATGCATTATCGAGTGGGCCCAGAGATACCTCGCCGTCATACGGAGTGACAAATCCCAGTCTCGATCCGTGCCAACCCAACAGACACTTTCAAAGATACCCGTAGTGTACATTTATAGTCACCCAGTTACGTTGTGATGTTTGGCACACCCAAAGTACTCTTACGGTATCCGGGAGTTGCACGATCTCATGGTCTAAGGAGAAGATACTTGACATTGGAAAAGCTCTAGCAAACGAACTACACGATCTTTGAGCTATGCTTAGGATTGGGTCTTGTCCATCACATCATTCTCCTAATGATGTGATCCCGTTATGAATGACATCCAATGTCCATAGTCAGGAAACCATGACTATCTGTTGATCAACGAGCTAGTCAACTAGAGGCTTACTAGGGACACGTTGTGGTCTATGTATTCACACATGTATTACGATTTCCGGATAACACAATTATAGCATGAACAATAGACAATTATCATGAACAAAGAAATATAATAATAACCATTTATTATTGCCTCTAGGGCATATTTCCAACACCTACTGCTTATGGCTAGCTCCCTTGCATCTCCAAGTTGTGCTCGTGCTGCCCGCGCTCCATTCCCCTGAGCGCCCTGGTGTCTTTGTAAATTATACTCCCTTAACAAAATATATCAGTGAGAAAAATACATAACGCACTTTTTTGGGATCAATGCACGTTTTCGGTCATGTAACGATTTTTCTTTACTTCCCAATATAGCACAACGCCGACACCGCACAACACTCTCGTTCCCCTCACTCTCTCCGCACCACTCTCTCATTGCCCTCCACCGAATCCCTAGCTCTCCTCCGACGATGAGCGCTGCCGCCTCCCTCTCACCCGCGTCGTCGCCTCCCTCCGACGGACGCGCATCGCCACTTTCTCTCCCTCTCGCACGCATTGCATGCTCCAAAGTTTTCTTTACCGAGGTTGAGGAGGAGCAGGGAGAGCGCGGGCAGGGCGGACTTCTCCTACTCGACAATGGTTGCGATGAACGCGGGTGCTCCTCGTCGCCCTCGACCTGCAAGGAGGAGCGCATGTACTGGACGCTACCGTCCCCGACAGGCTCTCTTCGACGAAGCCCCCCTCCATCTCGACGGCACTCGAGAGCGAGCCCGCACCCGTCCCAGTCGACTACCATGCTCTACGCTCGACGGCAAGACCCGCAGGAGTAGATGATGCAGTAGTTAGAGTATTTAAATGATGCAAAAATTGTTTAGGAGAAGATGATGCATGCTGTTGAAGGAAATATGCCCTAGAGGCAATAATAAAGTTGTTATTTATATTTCCTTATATCATGACAAATGTTTATTATTCATGCTAGAATTGTATTAACCAGAAACTTAGTACATGTGTGAATACATAGACAAACTAAGTGTCACTAGTATGCCTCTACTTGACTAGCTCGTTGAATCAAAGATGGTTAAGTTTCCTAGCCATAGACATGAGTTGTCATTTGATTAACGGGATTACATCATTAGAGAATGATGTGATTGACTTGACCCATTCCGTTAGCTTAGCACTTGATCGTTTAGTACGTTGCTATTGCTTTCTTCATGACTTATACATGTTCCTATGACTATGAGATTATGCAACTCCCGAATACCGGAGGAACACTTTGTGTGCTACCAAATGTCACAACGTAACTGGGTGATTATAAAGGTGCTCTACAGGTGTCTCCGATGGTGTTCGTTGAGTTGGCATAGATCGAGAATAGGATTTGTCACTCCGATTGTCGTAGAGGTATCTCTGGGCCCTCTCGGTAATGCACATCACAATAAGCCTTGCAAGCAATGTGACTAATGAGTTAGTTGCGGGATAATGCATTACAGAATGAGTAAAGAGACCTGCCAGTAACGAGATTGAGCTAGGTATTAAGATACCGACGATCGAATCTCGGGCAAGTAACATACCGATGACAAAGGGAACAACGTATGTTGTTATGCGGTTTGACCGATAAAGATCTTCGTAGAATATGTAGGAACCAATATGAGCATCCAGGTTCCGCTATTGGTTATTGACCGGAGACATGTCTCGGTCATGTCTACATAGTTCTCGAACCTGTAGGGCCCGCGCACTTAAAGTTCTGTGACGATCGATATTATGAGTTTTTGTGTTTTGATGTACCGAAGGTAGTTCGGAGTCCCGGATATGATCACGGACATGACGAGGAGTCTCAAAATGGTCGAGACGTAAAGATCGATATATTGGACGACTATGTTCGGACACCAAAAGTGTTTCGGGAGGTTTCAGACATATACCAGAGTACCGGGGGATTACTGGAACCCCTCGGGGAGTATAATGGGCCTATTGGGCCTTAGTGGAGAAGAGGAGGGGCGGCCAGGGCAGGCCGTGCGCCCCCTCCCCTTCTAGTCCGAATTGGACAAGGAGGGGGCCGGGGCGGCGCCCCCCTTTCCTTCCCCCTTCTCCTACTCCTACTAGGAAAGGAGGAGTCCTACTCCCGGTGAGAGTAGGACTCCCCCCTGGCGCGCCCTCTTCCAGGCCGGCCGCTTCCTCCCTAGCTCCTTTATATACGGGGGCAGGGGGCACCCCAAGACACAACAATTGATCATTGATCTCTTAGCCGTGTGCAGTGCCCCCCTCCATCATAATCCACCTCGGTCATATCGTAGCGGTGCTTAGGCAAAGCCCTGCGTTGGTAGCATCATCATCACCGTCACCACGCCGTCATGCTGACGAAGCTCTTCCCGGAAGCTCTACTGGATCGTGAGTTCGCGGGACGTCACCGAGCTGAACGTGTGCTGAACGCGGAGGTGTCGTACGTTCGGTGCTGAGGATCGGTAGATCGTGAAGACGTACGACTACATCAACCGCGTTGTTATAACGCTTCCGCTTACGGTGTACGAGGGTACGTAGACGACACTCTCCCCTCTCGTTGCTATGCATCACCATGATCTTGCATGTGTGTAGGAAAATTTTGAAATTACTACGTTCCCCAACAGTGGCATCCGAGCCAGGTTTATGCGTAGATGTTATATGCACGAGTCGAACACGAGTTGTGGGCGATACAAGTCATACTTCTTACCAGCATGTCATACTTTGGTTCGGCGGTATTGTTGGATGAAGCGGCTCGGACCGACATTACGCGTACGCTTACGCGAGACTGGTTCTACCGACGTGCTTTGCACACAGGTGGCTGGCGGGTGTCAGTTTCTCCAACTTTAGTTGAACCGAGTGTGGCTACGCCCGGTCCTTGTGAAGGTTAAAACAGCACTAACTTGACGAAATATCGTTGTGGTTTTGATGCGTAGGTAAGAACGGTTCTTGCTCAGCCCATAGCAGCCACGTAAAACTTGCAACAACAAAGTAGAGGACGTCTAACTTGTTTTTGCAGAGCATGTTGTGATGTGATATGGTCAAGGCATGATGCTATATTTATTGTGTGAGATGATCATGTTTTGTAACGGAGTTATCGGCAACTGGCAGGAGCCATATGGTTGTTGCTTTATTGTATGCAATGCAATCGCCCTGTAATTGCTTTACTTTATCACTAAGCGGTAGCGATAGTCGTAGAAGCAATAGTTGGCGAGATGACAACGATGCTACGATGGAGATCAAGGTGTCGCGCAGGTGACGATGGTGATCATGACGGTGCTTTGGAGATGGAGATCAAAGGCACAAGATGATGATGGCCATATCATATCACTTATATTGATTGCATGTGATGTTTATCCTTTATGCATCTTATTCTGCTTTGTTTGACGGTAGCATTATAAGATGATCTCTCACTAAATTTCAAGGTAAAAGTGTTCTCCCTGAGTATGCACCGTTGCCAAAGTTCGTCGTGCCGAGACACCATGTGATGATCGGGTGTGATAAGCTCAACATTCATCTACAATGGGTGTAAGACAGTTTTGCACACGCAGAATACTCGGGTTAAACTTGACGAGCCTAGCATATGCAGATATGGCCTCGGAACACTGAGACCAAAAGGTCGAGCGTGAATCATATAGTAGATATGATCAACATAGTGATGTTCACCATTGAAAACTACTCCATTTCACGTGATGATCGGACATGGTTTAGTTGATATGGATCACTAATACGTCTCCAACGTATCTATAATTTTTGATTGTTCCATGCTATAATATTATCTGTTTTGGATGTTTATGGGCTTTATTAAACACTTTTATATTATTTTTGGGACTAACCTATTAACCCAGAGCCCAGTGCGAGTTTCCGTTTTTTCCCTTATTTCAGTGTTTCGCAGAAAAGGAATATCAAACGGAGTCCAAACGGAATGACACCTTCGGGAGCGTGATTTTTGGAACGAACGTGATCCAGGAGACTTGGAGTTGAAGTCAAGGAAGCTTCGAGGTGGCCACGAGGCAGGGAGGCGCGCCTACTCCCCTGGGCGCGCCCCCACCCTCGTGGGCCCCTCGTGGTTCCCCTGACCGACTTCTTTCTCCTATATATATCCATATACCCTAAAACGTTCGAGGAGCAGAATAGATCGGGAGTTCCGCCGCCGCAAGCCTCTGTAGCCACCAAAAACCAATTGGGACCCTGTTCCGGCACCCTGCCGGAGGGGGGAACCCTCACCGGTGGCCGTCTTCATCATCCCGGCGCTCTCTGTGACGAGGAGGGAGTAGTTCACCCTCGGGGTTGAGGGTATGTACCAGTAGCTATGTGTTTGATCTCTCTCTCTCTCATGTTCTTGAGGTGGTACGATCTTGATGTATCGCGAGCTTTGCTATTATAGTTGGATCTTATGATGTTTCTCCCCCTCTACTCTCTTGTAATGGATTGAGTTTTCCCTTTGAAGTTATCTTATCGGATTGAGTCTTTAAGGATTTGAGAACACTTGATGTATGTCTTGCATGTGCGTATCTGTGGTGACAATGGGATATCACGTGATTCACTTGATGTATGTTTTGGTGATCAACTTGCGGGTTCCGTGACCTCTTGAACTTATGCATAGGGGTTGGCACACGTTTTCGTCTTGACTCTCTGGTAGAAACTTTGGGGCACTCTTTGAAGTACTTTGTGTTGGTTTGAATAGATGAATCTGAGATTGTGTGATGCATATTGTATAATCATACCCACGGATACTTGAGGTGACATTGGAGTATCTAGGTGACATTAGGGTTTTGGTTGATTTGTATCTTAAGGTGTTATTCTAGTACGAACTCTATGATAGATTGAACGGAAAGAATAGCTTCGTGTTATTTTACTACGGACTCTTGAATAAATCGATCCGAAAGAATAACTTTGAGGTGGTTTCGTACCCTACCATAATCTCTTCGTTTGTTCTCCGCTATTAGTGACTTTGGAGTGACTCTTTGTTGCATGTTGAGGGATAGTTATATGATCTAATTATGTTATTATTGTTGAGAGAACTTGCACTAGTGAAAGTATGAACCCTAGGCCTTGTTTCCTAGCATTGCAATATCGTTTACGCTCACTTTTACCATTAGTTACCTTGCTGTTTTTATATTTTCAGATTACAAAAACCTATATCTACCATCCATATTGCACTTGTATCACCATCTCTTCGCTGAACTAGTGCACCTGTACAATTTACCATTGTATTGGGTGTGTTGGGGACACAAGAGACTCTTTGTTAGGGATGGCAATGGGTACCCATTACCCGTGTACCCTGTGGGTAAAAACCCTATTAGGGTAAGGGTATGGGACAAAAAATTACCCATGGGTACTTAAATGGGAAAATATCATACCCATCGGGTAGAGAGGGTACGGGTATGGGATCGTATAACCCATGCCCGCGTACCATGTACCCATCTAAAATGTTGACAGGTGGGTTTCCGTTAATATCCCAATGTATTCATTTCCCCTCCTAATCATGCTAGGTAAAAACTCTAATGTTTATTCAAATTATCTCTATAATTTATCATGATTTCGTGAACTTAAAGTGTATGCATATATGTTGTTATTTATTATTATGTGTTGTTGTTTAACATTTTTATATGTCACTTTATAGGCAAGTACTTTTGTTTATGAGAATATGTTGTTGTACATTGTTGTTTAAGATGTGTTGCTATTAATAATTTATGATTATATGTTGCTTTTTACAACTATTTTCTACTCAATTGATGTGTTGCAAACGCGGGTATTTTTACCGCGGGTACCCATATACCCTGTCGGGTGACGGGTATGGGAAAAAATTGTACCCTTGACGGGTATGGGTATGGGTGATGGGTAAACTCACGACGGACGGGTAAGGGTATGGGGTAGCTCCACCCGTACCCATACCCTGCGGGTGCCATCCCTACTCTTTGTTATTTGGTTGCAGGGTTGTTTGAGAGAGACCATCTTCATCCTACACCTCCTACGGATTGATAAACCTTAGGTCATCCACTTGAGGGAAACTTGCTACTGTCCTGCAAACCTCTGCACTCGGAGGCCGAACAACGTCTACAAGAAGAAGGTTGTGTAGTAGACATCAAGCTGTTTCTGGCCCCGTTGCCGGGGAGGTTAGTGCTTGAAGGTATATCTTTAGATCTTGCAATCGAATCTTTTAGTTTATTGTTTTATCACCAGTTTAGTTTATAAAAGAAAACTACAAAAAAATGGAATTAAGGTTGCCTCATATGCTTCATCTTTTTAATGTCTTTCGTGAAAATGATGGGAAGGAAAATTGTGCTCAAGTACTAGAAGAAGAATTACATAGAATGCTTGGCATAAAATATGTGAATGATGAGCATGATTGCAATGTTGTTAGTATGAACTCTTTGAATATCCATGGTACTAATGATGATTGCACTATTCATGATGAAAATGTTTCCTATAAGCATGTCAATTTCTGTGGAGTGCATAGAGTTTGCAAATACATACCAAAAAGGGAAGATAGATTTTGTAAGAGGCACAAGCACTTAGAAACTAAATGGTTGCAAGGAAGGCTAGATGATTGTGCTGAAAGATTCAATATTTTCCCCCATCCTTGTGAACTTTGCAATGAACATGGTCATTTAAAGCTCCAATGCTATTTGTTTCATGATCAAATCGTGTCCAAAAATTGTGATAACTTGATCACCCTTGAGCATCATAAAGAGCTTAGTCTTCTTTTGGGGTATGAAGAAATGAAACGTATAACTGAGGGTATTCCAAAATTTAATCTTGATAAATTTCTTGATTTTGATCTAGAGGAAATTTATATGTATTGTGCGGTGAATTGCATTGAAAATCCTTATATTGCCAATTACATAAAGAAAAGAAAACAAATAGAAGATGAAGAGAATACTAATGAAATGGAAGAGACTTCCCAATATTCTGCTATTATTTCTTATGATGAATCAGGTAACGAGGAGGAGCCTTCTATTCAACCAATCTCATTAATAAGGAGCTCCAAAAAGAAGATTGAACCCACACATGATGTGAAGAAGAAAAAGAAAAGACGGAGAAGCAAAGGTAGAAAGGTATCTCTCCCAAATGATGTTGCTCCTATTACTCATCGTGATGATGATAATTGCTATACTATTGATGCTATCCATACTATTAATGATGAGAGTGATTATGCTTATGATATGAAAAGGCCCAAGATTGGGTATGCTATGTTTGATAAAGATGATGTTTTTGAGAATATATTTGCTGCAATTAATGTTTGTCCCAAGCTTGGGGATGCTATGTTTAATGAAGATGATATTTTTAGCCTCCCAAGTTTTGATGAGCAAATTTATTATGATGATAGCATGCCTCCTATTTATGATGATTATTGCGATGACACTTATGCTATAAAGAGTAGTGATGATTATATTTATAAAACTTGTCATGATTATGGCTACCCTTTTTCTGAACACTACTCTTTTAACGTGGAAACAATTTATAGTATTCGAGTCTCTTATGATACTCCCATCATTCCGATTGAGAAGAATTTTGCTTATGTAGAGAGTAGTAAATTTTCTATGCTTGTAGATCATGAAAAGAATGCTTTATGTGATGGTTATATTGTTGGATTCATTCATGATTCTACTGAAAATTATTATGAGGGAGGAATATATGCTTGTAGGAATTGCAATAATATCAAGTTTCCTCTCTATGTGCTTAAAGTTTTGAAGTTATGCTTGTCTTGCCTTCCTATGCTAGTTGATTATTGTTCCCATAAGTTGTTTGCTCACAAAATCCCTATGCATAGGAAGTGGGTTAGACTTAAATGTGCTAGTCATACTCTTCATGATGCTCTCTTTATGTTTCAATTCTTATCTTTTATGTGAGCATCATTGAAATCATCATGCCTAGCTAGGGGCGTTAAACGATAGCGCTTGTTGGGAGGCAACCCAATTTTATTTTAGTTTTTTGCTTTTTGCTTCTGTTTAGGAATAAATCTTTGATCTAGACTCTGGTTAGATTTGTTTTAGTGTTTTAATTAGTGTTTGTGCCAAGTTAAACCTATAGGATCTTCTTGGATGATAGTTATTTGATCTTGCTGAAAATTCCAGAAACTTTCAGTTCACGAAAACAATTGTTAAAAATTACCAGAACGTGATATAATATTGATTCCAATTGAAGCAGATCAATAAACAAATTATTTAGGTCTTCCTATTTTGGCAGAATTTTTAGAGTTCCAGAAGTTTGCGTTAGTTACAGATTACCACAGACTGTTCTGTTTTTGACAGATTCTGTTTTTAGTGTGTTGTTTGCTTATTTTGATGAATCTATGGCTAGTAAAAGAGTTTATAAACCATAGAGAAGTTGGAATACAGTAAGTTTAACACCAATATAAATAAAGAATGAGTTCAATACAGTATCTTGAAGTGGTGTTTTGTTTTGTTTCGCTAACGGAGCTTACGGGTTTTTTGTTAAGTTTGTGTTGTGAAGTTTTCAAGTTTTGGGTAAAGATTCGATGGACTATGGAATAAGGAGTGGCAAGAGCCTAAGCTTGGGGATGCCCAAGGCACCCCAAGGTAGTATTCAAGGATAACCAAGAGCCTAAGCTTGGGGATGCCCCGGATGGCATCCCTGTTGGAGAACGTAGTAATTTCAAAAAAATTCTACGCCCACGCAAGATCATGGTGATGCATAGCAACGAGAGGGGAGAGTGTTGTCCATGTACCCTCGTAGACCGAAAGCGGAAGCGTTAGCACAACGCGGTTGATGTAGTCGTACGTCTTCACGATCCAAGTACCGAACGTACGGAACCTCCAAGTTCAGCACACGTTCAGCTCGATGACGTCCCTCAAACTCCGATCCAGCCGAGCTTTGAGGGAGAGTTCCGTCAGCACGATGGCGTGGTGACGATGATGATGTTCTACCGACGCAGGACTTCGCCTAAGCACCGCTACGATATTATCGAGGTGGATTATGGTGGAGGGGGCACCGCACACGGCTAAGAGATCAAGAGATCAATTGTTGTGTCTTTGGGGTGCCCCCTGCCCCCGTATATAAAGGAGCAAGGGGGAGGCGGCCGGCCTAGGAGGAGGGCGCGCCAAGGGGGGAGTCCTACTCCCACTGGGAGTAGGACTCCTCCTTTCCTTGTTGGAGTAGGAGAAGGGAAGGGAGAAGGCGAAGGAAGGAAGGGGGCGCCCCCCTCCCTAGTCCAATTCAGACTAGTCCATGGGGAGGGGTGCGGCCACCCTTTGGGGCCTTTCTCTCCTTTCCCGTATGGCCCATTAAGGCCCAATACGAATTCCCGTAACTCTCCGGTACTACAAAAAATACCCAAATCACTCGGAACCTTTCCGATGTTCGAATATAGTCGTCCAATATATCAATCTTTACGTCTCGACCATTTCGAGACTCCTCGTCATGTCCCTGATCTCATCCGGGACTCCGAACTCCTTCGGTACATCAAAACACGTAAACTCATAATATAACCATCATCAAAACTTTAAGCGTGCGGACCCTACGGGTTCGAGAACTATGTAGACATGACCGAGACACGTCTCCGGTCAATAACCAATAGCGGAACCTGGATGCTCATATTGGCTCCCACATATTCTACGAAGATCTTTATCGGTCAAACCGCATAACAACATACGTTGTTCCCTTTGTCACCGGTATGTTACTTGCCCGAGATTCGATCGTCGGTATCTCAATACCTAGTTCAATCTCGTTACCGGCAAGTCTCTTTACTCGTTCCGTAATACATCATCCCGCAACTAACTCATTAGTTACAATGCTTGCAAGGCTTATAGTGATGTGCATTACTGAGTGGGCCCAGAGATACCTCTCCGACAATCGGAGTGACAAATCCTAATCTCGAAATACGCCAACCCAACAAGTACCTTTGGAAGCACCTGTAGAGCACCTTTATAATCACCCAGTTACGTTGTGACGTTTGGTAGCACACAAAGTGTTCCTCCGGTAAACGGGAGTTGCATAATCTCATAGTCATATGAACATGTATAAGTCATGAAGAAAGCAATAGCAACATACTAAACGATCAAGTGCTAAGCTAACGGAATGGGTCAAGTCAATCACATCATTCTCCTAATGATGTGATCCCGTTAATCAAATGACAACTCATGTCTATGGCTAGGAAACATAACCATCTTTGATCAATGAGCTAGTCAAGTAGAGGCATACTAGTGACACTCTGTTTGTCTATGTATTCACACATGTATCAAGTTTCCGGTTAATACAATTCTAGCATGAATAATAAACATTTATCATGATATAAGGAAATAAATAATAACTTTATTATTGCCTCTAGGGCATATTTCCTTCAATCCCCTCTTTCGTCCTCATCCATCGGTAAATTTACTTGGAGCTATATTTTTATTCACCACAAGATATGTGTTTTGCTTGGAGCATCATTTTATTTTCTTTTGTTTTGATTGATGTTTGAATAAAATACCAAGATCTGAAATTCTTGAATGTTAGAGAGTCTTCACATAGTTGCATAATTATTCGACTACTCGTTGATCTTCACTTATATCTTTCGGAGTAGTTTGTCATTTGCTCTAGTGCCTCACTTATATATTCTTAGAGCATGGCGGTAGTTTTATTTTGAAGAAATAGATGAACTCTCATCCTTCACTTATATTATTTTGAGAGTCTTAAATAGCACGGTAATTTGTTTTGGTTATGAACTTAGTCCTAATATGATGGGCATCCAAGAGGGATATAATAAAAACTTTCATATAAAGTGCATTGAATACTATGAGAAGTTTGATTCTTTATGATTGTTTTGAGATATGAAGATGGTGATATTAGAGTCATGCTAGTTGAGTAGTTGTGAATTTGAGAAATACTTGTTCTAAAGTTTGTGATTTCCGTAGCATGCACGTATGGTGAACCGTTATGTGATGAAGTCGGAGCATGATTTATTTATTGATTGTCCTCCTTATGAGTGGCGGTCAGGGACGAGCGACGGTCTTTTCCTACCAATCTATCCCCCTAGGAGCATGCGCGTAATACTTTGTTTCGATAACTAATAGATTTTTGCAACAAGTATATGAGTTCTTTATGACTAATGTTGAGTCCATGGATTATACGCACTCTCACCCTTCCACCATTGCTAGCCTCTCTAAATACCGCGCACCTTTCGCCGGTATCATACACCCACCATATATCTTCCTCAAAACAGCCACCATACCTACCTATTATGGCATTTTCATAGCCATTCCGAGATATATTGCCATGCAACTTTCCACCGTTCCGTTTATTATGACACGCTCCATCATTGTCATATTGCTTTGCATGATCATGTAGTTGACATTGTATTTGTGGCAAGGCCACCGTTCATAATTCTTTCATACATGTCACTCATGAGTCATTGCACATCCCGGTACACCGCCGGAGGCATTCATATAGAGTCATATTTTGGTCTAGGTATCGAGTTGTAATTCTTGAGTTGTAAGTAAATAAAAGTGTGATGATCATCATTATTAGAGCATTGTCCCAGTGAGGAAAGGATGATGGAGACTATGATTACCCCACAAGTCGGGATGAGACTCCGGACTAAAAAAAGAGAGAGGCCATAAAAAAGGAGAAAAGGCCCCAAATAAAAAAATAAAAAAATGAGAGAAAAAGAGAGAAGGGACAATGCTACTATCCTTTTACCATACTTGTGCTTCAAGGCAGCACCATAATCTTCATGATAGAGAGTCTCCTATGTTGTCACTTTCATATACTAGTGGGAATTTTACATTATAGAACTTGGCTTGTATATTCCAATGATGGGCATCCTCAAATTGCCCTAGGTCTTCGTGAGCAAGCGAGTTGGATGCACACCCACTTAGTTTCTTTTGTTGAGCTTTCATACACTTATAGCTCTAGTGCATCCGTTGCATGGCAATCCCTACTCACTCACATTGATATCTATTGATGGGCATCTCCATAGCCCGTTGATATGCCTAGTTGATGTGATACTATCTTCTCCTTTTTGTCTTCTCCACAACCACCATTCTATTCCACCTATAGTGCTATGTCCATGGCTCACGCTCATGTATTGCGTGAAGATTGAAAAAGTTTGAGAACATCAAAAGTATGAAACAATTGCTTGGCTTGTCATCGGGGTTGTGCATGATTTAAATATTTTGTGTGATGAAGATAGGGCATAGCCAGACTATATGATTTTATAGGGATAGCTTGCTTTGGCCATGTTATTTCGAGAAGACATGATTGCTTTGCTAGTATGCTTGAAGTATTATTATTTTCATGTCAATATTAAACTTTTGTTTTGAATCTTATGGATCTGAATATTCTTGCCACAATAAAGATTATATTGATAAATATGCTAGGTAGCATTCCACATCAAAAATTCTGTTTTTATCATTTACCTACTCGAGGACGAGCAGGAATTAAGCTTGGGGATGCTGATACGTCTCCAACGTATCTATAATTTTTGATTGTTCCATGCTATTATATTATCTGTTTTGGATGTTTATGGGCTTTATTAAACACTTTTATATTATTTTTGGGACTAACTTATTAACCCAGAGCCCAGTGCCAGTTTCTGTTTTTTCCCTTGTTTCAGTGTTTCGCAGAAAAGGAATATCAAACGGAGTCCAAACGGAATGAAACCTTCGGGAGCGTGATTTTTGGAACGAACGTGATCGAGGAGACTTGGAGTTGAAGTCAGGGAAGCTTCGAGGTGGCCACAAGGCAGGGAGGCGCGCCCCCACCCTCGTGGGCCCCTCGTGGCTCCCCTGACCGACTTCTTTCGCCTATATATATCCATATACCCTAAAACCTTCGAGGAGCAGAATAGATCGGGAGTTCCGCCGCCGCAAGCCTCCGTAGCCACCAAAAACCACTCGGGACCCTGTTCCGGCACCCTGCCGGAGGGGGGAACCCTCACCGGTGGCCATCTTCATCATCCCGGCGCTCTCCATGACGAGGAGGGAGTAGTTCACCCTCGGGGCTGAGGGTATGTACCAGTAGCTATGTGTTTGATCTCTCTCTCTCTCGTGTTCTTGAGGTGGTACGATCTTGATGTATCGCGAGCTTTGCTATTATAGTTGGATCTTATGATGTTTCTCCCCCTCTACTCTCTTGTAATGAATTGATTTTTCCCTTTGAAGTTATCTTATCGGATTGAGTCTTTAAGGATTTGAGAACACTTGATGTATGTCTTGCATGTGCGTATCTGTGGTGACAATGGGATATCACGTGATTCACTTGATGTATGTTTTGGTGATCAACTTGCGGGTTCCGTGACCTCGTGAACTTATGCATAGGGGTTGGCACACGTTTTCGTCTTGACTCTCCGGTAGAAACTTTGGGGCACTCTTTGAAGTACTTTGTGTTGGTTTGAATAGATGAATCTGAGATTGTGTGATGCATATCGTATAATCATACCCACGGATACTTGAGGTGACATTGGAGTATCTAGGTGACATTAGGGTTTTGGTTGATTTGTATCTTAAGGTGTTATTCTAGTACGAACTCTATGATAGATTGAACGAAAAGAATAGCTTCGTGTTATTTTATTACAGACTCTTGAATAGATCGATCCAAAAGAATAACTTTGAGGTGGTTTCGTACCCTACCATAATCTCTTCGTTTGTTCTCCGCTATTAGTGACTTTGGAGTGACTCTTTGTTGCATGTTGAGGGATAGTTATATGATCTAATTATGTTATTATCGTTGAGAGAACTTGCACTAGTGAAAGTATGAACCCTAGGCCTTGTTTCCTAGCATTGCAATACCGTTTACACTCACTTTTACCATTAGTTACCTTGCTGTTTTTATATTTTCATATTACAAAAACCTATATCTACCATCCATATTGCACTTGTATCACCATCTCTTCGCCGAACTAGTGCACCTATACAATTTACCATTGTATTGGGTGTGTTGGGGACACAAGAGACTCTTTGTTATTTGGTTGCAGGGTTGTTTGAGAGAGACCATCTTCATCCTACACCTCCTACGGATTGATAAACCTTAGGTCATCCACTTGAGGGAAACTTGCTACTGTCCTACAAACCTCTGCACTTGGAGGCCCAATAACGTCTACAAGAAGAAGGTTGTGTAGTAGACATCAATCACGTGATCACTTAGATGATTAGAGGGATGTCTATCTAAGTGGGAGTTCTTAAGTAATATGATTAATTGAACTTTAATTTATCATGAACTCAGTCCTGGTAGTATTGGCATATCTATGTTGTAGATCAATAGCTCGCGTTTAGCTCCCCTGTTTTATTTTTTATATGTTCCTAGAGAAAACTAAGTTGAAAGATGTTAGTAGCAATGATGCGGATTGGATCCATGATCTGAGGATTATCCTCATTGCTGCACAGAACAATTATGTCCTTGATGCACCGCTAGGTGACAGACCGATTGCAGAAGCAAAAGCAGACGTTATGAACGTTTGGCAAGCTCGATATGATGACTACTTGATAGTTTAGTGCACCATGCTTTACGGCTTAGAATCGGGGCTTCAAAGACGTTTTTGAAACGCCACGGAGCATATGAGATGTTCCAAGAGTTGAAATTAGTATTTCAGACTCAGGCCCATGTCGAAAGGTATGAGACCTTTGACAAATACTTTGCCTACAAGATGGAGGAGAATAGCTCAGCTAGTGAGCATGTGCTCAGAATGTCTGAGTACTACAATCACTTGAATCAAGTGGGAGTTAATCTTCCAGATAAGATAGTGATTGACAGAGTTCTCTAGTCACTATCACCAAGTTACTAGAACTTCATGATGAACTATAATATGCAAGGGATAACGGAAACGATTCCCAAGCTCTTCGTGATGCTGAAATCGATGAAGGTAGAAATCAAGAAAAGCATCAAGTGTTGATGGTTGACAAGACCACTAGTTTCAAGAAAAGGGCAAAGGGAAGAAGGGGAACTTCAAAAAGAATGGCAAGCAAGTTGCTGCTCCCATGAAGAAGCCCAAAGCTAGACCCAAGCCTGAAACTGAGTGCTTCTACTGCAAAGGAAATGGTCACTGGAAGTGGAACTGCCCTAAATACTTGGCGGATAAGAAGGATGGCAAAGTGAACAAAGGTATATTGGATATACATGTTATTGATGTGTACTTTACTAGTGTTTATAGCAACCCCTCGGTATTTGATACTAGTTCAGTTGCTAAGAGTAGTAACTCGAAACGGGAGTTGCAAAATGAACAGAAACTAGTTAAGGGCAAGGTGACGATGTGTGTTGGAAGTAGTTCCAATATTGATATGATCATCATCACACACTCCCTATACTTTTGGGATTAGTGTTGAACCTAAATAAGTGTTATTTGGTGTTTGCGTTGAGCATGAATATGTTTTGATCATGTTTATTGCAATACGGTTATTCATTTAAGTTAGAGAATAATTGTTGTTCTCTTTACATGAATAAAACCTTTTATGGCCATACACCCAATGAAAATGGTTTGTTGGATCTCGGTCGTAGTGATACACATATTCATAATATTGAAGCCAAAAGATGCAAAGTTAATAATGATAGTACAACTTATTTGTGGCACTGCCGTTTAGGTCATATTGGTGTAAAGAGCATGAAGAAACTCCATGCTGATGGGATTTTGGAATCACTTGATGCTTGCGAGCCATGCCTTATGGGCAAGATGACTAAGACTCCGTTCTCCGGAACAATGGAGCGAGCGATTGACTTATTAGAAATAATAAATACTGATGTATGCGATCCGATGAGTGTTGAGGCTCGCGGCGGGTATCGTTATTTTCTGACCTTCACAGATGATTTGAGCAGATGTGGGTATATCTACTTGATGAAACATAAGTCTGAAACATTTGAAAAGTTCATATAATTTCAGAGTGGAAGTGGAAAATCATCGTAACAAGAAAATAAAGTTCCTACGACCTGATCGTGGAGGAGAATATTTGAGTTACGAGTTTGGTCTTCATTTGAAACAATGCGGAATAGTTTCGCAACTCACGCCACCTGGAACACCACAGCGTAATGGTGTGTCCGAACATCGTAATCGTACTTTACTAGCTATGGTGCAATCTATGATGTCTCTTATCGATTTACCACTATCATTTTGGGGTTATGCATTAGAGACAGCTGCATTCACGTTAAATAGGGCACCATCTAAATCCATTGAGACGACACCATATGAACTGTGGTTTGGCAAGAAACCAAAGATGTCGTTTCTTAAAGTTTGGGGTTGCGATACTTATGTGAAAAAGTTTCATCCTGATAAACTCAAACCCAAATCGGAGAAATGTGTCTTCATAGGATACCCAAAGGAGACAGCTGGGTACACCTTCTATCGCAGATCTGAAGGCAAGACATTCGTTGCTAAGAATGGATCCTTTCTAGAGAAGGAGTTTCTCTCGAAAGAAGTGAGTGGGAGGAAAGTAGAACTTGATGAGGTAACTGTACCTGCTCCCTTATTGGAAAGTAGTTCATCACAGAAATCTGTTCCTGTGACTCCTACACCAATTAGTGAGGAAGCTAATGATGATGATCATGTAACTTCAGATCAAGTTACTACCGAACCTCGTAGGCCAACCAGAGTGAAGATCCGCACCAGAGTGGTACGGGTAATCCTATTCTGGAGGTCATGTTACTTGACCATGACGAACCTACGAACTATGAGGAAGCGATGATGAACCCAGATTCCACGAAATGGCTTGAGGCCATGAAATCTGAGATAGGATCCATGTATGAGAACAAAGTGTGGACTTTGTCGAAAAAGGTTTTTTTGACAAAGTTCAAGGTGTTGACTACGATGAGATTTTTTCACTCGTAGCAATGCTTAAGTCTGTCCGAATCATGTTAGCAAATTGCCACATTTTATGAAATCTGGCAAATGGATGTCAAAACTACATTCCTTAATGGATTTCTTAAAGAAAAGTTGTATATGATGCAACCAGAAGGTTTTGTCGATCCTAAAGGTGCTAACAAAATGTGCAAGCTCCAGCGATCCATCTATGGACTGGTGCAAGCATCTCGGAGTTGGAATATACGCTTTGATGAGTTGATCAAAGCATATAGTTTTATACAGACTTGCGGTGAAGCCTGTATTTACAAGAAAGTGAGTGGGAGCACTACAGCATTTCTGGTAAATATATGTGAATGACATATTGTTGATCGGAAATAATGTAGAATTTTCTGGAAAGCATAAAGGAGTTTTTCAAAGAAAGACTTCGGTGAAGCTGCTTACATATTGAGCATCAAGATCTATAGAGATAGATCAAGACGGTTGATAAGTTTTTTCAATGAGTACATACCTTGACAAGATTTTGAAGTAGCTCAAAATGGAACAGTCAAAGAAAGAGTTCTTGCCTATGTTACAAGGTGTGAAATTGAGTAAGACTCAAAGCCCGACCACGGCAGAAGATAGAAAGAGAATGAAAGTCATTCCCTATGCCTCAGCCATAGGTTCTATAAAGTATATCATGTTGTGTACCAGATCTATTGTATACCCTACACTGAGTTTGGCAAGGGAGTACTGTGACGCCCGGATAATTAAGCTACAGTAATTCTCCGCTAATGATGCCACGTCACTTCGATTACTGTTGCCAATCTCTTGTTGATTGAAAAATCAATTCAAAATTCAAATTTAAAATAAAGTCAAACATTAAAAGTTTTTAAATGTCAAAACTAAGATGTTCAAAATGTGACAAATAAATCATAAGGAATAATGGTGGGGAAACCACATTTTTATAAAATGATTTAACCATAGAAAAATAATTATATAAATGCCTTTGGTATTTTATAAATTGCTAAACTATTTTAATTCGGGGTAAAACTTTTTATGACAGTGGGTTATTCTGGAATATTATTTTAGGGGTTATTGTTATATTTTATTGAACTAAAATTAATGTGTAACTAAAAGAAAAACAGAAAAGAAAAGAACACAAAAAAGGAAAATAAGAAGAAGACCTAAACTACTGAACCTTTGGCCCATCTAGCCTATTGGCTGGCCCAGCCCACCCCAGGCGCCTCCCCTTTCCTCTGTTCACCAGAGGGGGTCGTGGCAACCATCCAGACCGCCATGGCCATCAGTGGCGCCGTGGAGGCCATCCCACGGCTCCTCTAGGGATAAGGAGCCCCCTCCCCCGAACCCTAGCAGCCCCAGGACCTTTTCCCCTCTCCTCCTCGCGCTGCTGCTTCCTCTCCCTCCTGTGGCCGCCTCTGCCGCCGCCATTGCCTCGCTGCCCCGTAGCCACCGAGATCCTCGCGCCGCCAGGTCATGACCTGAAGGACCACCGTCGTCTGCTGCATCTACTATGAGCATCATCTCCACCGGGGCCGCTCTGCATCATCGCCATCGCCCCGTCCACTCCGGCTGTCGCCGCCTCTGCTCGATGCCGATTCGCGCCACCCCGACTAGCCCCGGCTTCCCCGAGCTCATCCCCGGCCTCTCAGTGAGCACCCACTCCATTCCCCTCCTTTCTTGGCCCTTTGCGTGCCAGTTAGCTAGCTTCTTCGTCAGGACCGAACCACCACCACGCGCCGTGCCCGTCACTGCTTATCGCGCCCGCGCGTGGCCTCTGCTCTGCCCCTTCCCGTTGTTGCCCACCCTGCTTCTGCTACTGCCTGCTGTTGTCGCCACTGCCGCCCGCGTGCCCCGTGCTAGTTGCGCTGCTGCATGCTGTTGGGGCTGCTGGCTACAGCCGCCGGCGCCCCTGCGTAGTGCGCGCGTGCGCGCCCACGTCCCGGCCTGCTGCTTACGCCGTCGTTGCTATGTTGTTGCTCCCCCTGCCTACTGCGTTGCCGCTCCTGCTGCCCGCTAGCTAATGCTGCTGCTGCTCTACTTGCTGCTCTGCGTACTGCTCTTCCCGCTGCCTCCCCTTGCCTACTTGCTGCTGTTGTTTGTGCCACAGCGACTGCCGCCGCCACCGCTGCTTGCTACTGATGTTGCTGATGTGTTGATGCTTCTTGCTGCTCCGTGTGAGCCCCGGCCACTCGAACGCCTCCTAGCCGCTCTTGTACGCTGCTCTTGCCATGGCCATGGCCACCATGTGCGTTGCGGGCACATGTGTGTGAGGCACGGCTGTGCCCATGTGTGGCCGGTCGGTTTAATTAGTCCTAGGATTTAATTAAATAGGGCCAAATCTTAGTGTTAGCTAGCCTATTGTACCAATGGCCAGTGGGCCCAATCTGTTTAGATTATACCTCATTTAGTTTAATACTTTTGTACCTATTACATGTGGGACCGTTGACCCTGTTGACTAGCCAAAGCAGTATGGTCAACTGGGACCCCCACTGGTCCCACTGTCAGCCACATCGTACCCTGCTGTGTACACAGAGTTGTGTGCACTCAGCATTTTACTATTTAATTTCGAATTAAAAGAAATTCAGAAAATTATTCCAAACTTTGAAAATTAATATAAAATAAATCGTATCTCGGATGAAAATATTTTGTACATGAAAGTTGCTCAGAATTTCTAGAGGAAGCCGACTACACAGTCCGTTCGTTCGCCACGCGTTCCTAGCATCGCGAACCTGCAACCTTCCCCCTCCGGTCCGTCTGCCCGAAAACGCGAAACACCGGGAATACTTTCCCGGATGTTTCCCCCCTTCGCTCGTATCGCCTACTACTGCGTTAGGTCACCCCTAGCACCACGTTGCCATGTTATGCTTTGTGTTGCTTTGATTGCTCTATTATTTATTTGTGTTCCCCCTCCGTACTTCTTTCCGGTAGACCTCGAGACCGCTGCCGATACCCCCGTGATCGACTACATCGACGACGACTCCTCCTTCTTGCCAGAGCAACCAGGCAAGCCCCCCTTTGATCACCAGATATCGCCTATTCCTTCTCTCTACTGCTTGCATTAGAGTAGTGTAGCATGTTACTGCTTTCGGTTAATTCTATTCTGATGCATAGCCTGTCATTGTTGCTACAGTTGTTACCCTTACCTGCTATCCTATTGCTTAGTATAGGATGCTAGTGTTCCATCAGTGGCCCTACACTCTTGTCCGTCTGCCATGCTATACTACTGGGCCGTGATCACTTCGGGAGGTGATCACGGGCATATGCTATATACTTTATACTGTTACATTACTTATGATACTGTTCGGAGATGGGGGCCGAAGGGGCAGGTGGATCCATCCCGGTAGAGGTGGGCCTGGGTTCCCGACGGCCCCCGACTGTTACTTTGTGGCGGAGCGACAGGGCAGGTTGAGACCACCTAGGAGAGAGGTGGGCCTGGCCCTGGTCGGCGTCCGCGGTTACTTCAAAATAACACGCTTAACGAGTTCTTGGTATTTGATCTAAGTCTGGCCATTTGGTCTATACGCACTAACCAACTAAGCGGGAAAGATATGGGCACTCGACGTCGTGGTATCAGCCGAAGCCTTCGTGACGTCAGCGACTGAGCGGCGCGCGCCGGATTGGTCCGCGTAACGCAACTTCCTTTGAAATGGAGGTTGCTAGGTCTGCTTCCGGCCGCCCTCGCAACGTGCAGGTGTGCAATGGGCGATGGGCCCAGACCCCTGCGCCATAGGATTTAGACCGGCGTGCTGACCTTTCTGTTGTGCCTAGGTAGGGCTGCGACGTGTTGATCTTCCGAGGCCGGGCATGACCCAGGAAAGTGTGTCCGGCCAAATGGGATCGAGCGTGTTGGGTTATGTGGTGCACCCCTGCAGGGAAGTTTATCTATTCGAATAGCCGTGATCTTCGGTAACAGGACGACCCGGAGTTGTACCTTGACCTTATGACAACTAGAACCAGATACTTAATAAAACACACCCTTCCAAGTGCCAGATACAACTCGGTGATCGCTCTCACACAGGGCGACGAGGGGAGGATCGCCGGATAGGATTATGCTATGCGATGCTACTTGGTGAACTTACCATCTACTCTCTTCTACATGCTGCAAGATGGAGGCTGCCAGAAGCGTAGTCTTCGACAGGACTAGCTATCCCCCTCTTATTCTGGCATTCTGCAGTTCAGTCCACCGATATTGCCCCTTTACACAGATACCCATGCATATGTAGTGTAGATCCTTGCTTGCGAGTACTTTGGATGAGTACTCACGGTTGCTTTTCTCCCTCTTTTCCCCCTTTCCATTCTACCTGGTTGTCGCAACCAGATGCTGGAACCCAGGAGCCAGACGCCACCGTCGACGACGACTCCTACTACACCGGAGGTGCCTACTACTACGTGCAGGCCGCTGACGACGAACAGGAGTAGTTTAGGAGGATCCCAGGCAGGAGGCCTGCGCCTCTTTCGATCTGTATCCCAGATTGTGCTAGCCATCTTATGGCAACTTGTTTAACTTATGTCTGTACTCAGATATTGTTGCTTCCGCTGACTTGTCTATGATCGAGCACTTGTATTCGAGCCCTCGAGGCCCATGGCTTGTATTATGATGCTTGTATGACTTATTTTATTTTTAGAGTTGTGTTGTGATATCTTCCCGTGAGTCCCTGATCTTGATCGTACACGTTTGCGTGTATGATTAGTGTACGATTGAATCGGGGGCGTCACAAGTTGGTATCAGAGCCGACTGCCTGTAGGAATCCCCCTTCCAAACTCCTTGGCCGAAGTCGAGTCTAGACATTGCAAAACTTTTACTAACATGGCTGTGCGGCTTACGGGCCCACGTCGCCATTGGGTGGTATTAGGATCTTTTACTCCTCGATCTTTACTCTAGGACTCTGAGCTATCTTCTATTCGGGTTAAATGATTTTGCTAAAAACAAAACTAACTTTAGGTTCTCGAAAGTACTTTCTCCCGGAGAGCCCCTCACTTCAGATGATCGCCTGCTGCACTAGAAGATTCCGAAGTTACTCTACGATGTTCTCTCGACTCTTTGTGCCATCGCCTTTGCGATTTCCTCCACCGTCGACCCCTATGAAAACTGCATACACTTGCCATTCATACAATCATTCCCCGTTGATCTTGTTATTACAAGATGTCCCGAAATACTCTCTGTTGTCCCGAGAATCCTTTGAGCTCACTGCCATGCAGTTCTTTACCACATGAATACCCCTTCGGATAATTCCTCACACTTATCGAGTATCCGTTCATCCACAGTTGATTCCTGTATTTCACAAAAGTCTTTGAAATACCATTCTTCTAAAAATCCTTGACATCCTAATGCTCTTGAAATTCTTGCTTACTAGCATTATGATTAATCCCATAAGTCTGGTAATCTTATTGGCATCCTTTGTCAATATCATTTTGTGTCCATTGATTCAATAAGTTGTGAATGTTCACAATCATCAGTCGAATCCTAGGATTATCCTTCGGGCTCAGACGTCATTTGGATATGAGCTGGTTCTTGACCAATCAATGCCTTGATCGGTTGTGCTTCTAAGTCTATTGAACTTATTCATTTTCGATCAGAATGATTGCTTTTGATCCCTTAATTTGGAAATCATAAAATTCTTTGCATTAAGCCTTGAATTAGTTAGTTGTTTCTATATCTGATGCCTTGGCATTCCTTCTTCCTCTAATTGAGTACCGATACTCACATCAGCCCCGTTGTGGACCGCCATACCCATTGCCGGGTCATTATCCGACAGTGTCCTTCACAACCAAAATTCTTGTGAGTTCTTTACCTGATACATAATGCCTTTGGTAAATTGTATCCTCTACTTTTTTCAACCATGCTCTACTTTTGAGCTTGTGTTATTTACTCCTGAAGTTCATGGTATATGTTCTAAGAAGCCCCGATGGGTTGAACTTGTGACTTCCTTAATCTGTGTGAACTCGAAAGTTTACACGGGTCATACTCCTGTGGTAATTCACCAGGTAGGTTTTGACACTGAAATCATTTTATCTAGAGTAGTGAATGAAAGGTTATGCGTTGAAGAAGTTGGAGTCGACCTTGAACTTGTGTTCATGCCCATGGACACGATGTAGATCTTATCATTAAAGCTTCTCTTAAATTAATTATTCCCTTGGTATAAGTTCTTATATCTGGGATCCGGCCTTTTTGCAATCGTGGTTCCGACCATGTACTCCCTTAAATACCTTTTCTCGTGCAAGTTTAAGCACTTGTCTTCTGCAGAGCAATACCCTAGTCCAACCTCTATTTTGATCTACCTTCGAGTATTACCCCTGGTATCCTGAGGATATCAACCGATTGCACTACATCTTATGCATTTCTGATGAAGTAGTGCCTTTCCCCGTCATAGTCACTCCACGGGTCTGGGTTTTCGTCAACCGAGAACACCGATTAGTGAATAAAATCACCCATGTGATTCAGTATTCCTAGTACTTGTGGTTGAGAAGTTTAATACTCCATCACGTCATTCCTAGCCTGATCGGCTATATCATGTTGTGCTAAATTTTAACTGTGCTGCCTGGTCCTTCTTCTCGGAGCATAATTTTCGACGATGAGATAACCTTATGCCGATCTTCCTCATCGTATCATTTCGCCTTGAACTGCAAGCTTGGTTTCGAGTTTGTGTCGTACCCGTGGTTCCAATAACCTTTCGCTTCATCATTCCTTTGACTTGATGTCATCGCCGATCAATTATATCTTCAGGTAATCTCTCGACAAATGTGTCGTGATCATCATCAGCATTCTGAGCTCTTCCAGGATATCAATTGAATTCATGATGAGAAATGCCATCCTTCTCCCCTCGATGATTTTTATTAACATCGACAACATTCTTGCATTCACTCTGACACAAAACTTGTTCATGTTTTGTGTTGCACCTAGAGTTCCTTTCTATCCAACTTATATTAGGATTCTATCTTGGAGTATTACCATCTTTTATGTCAAGGATGTTGAGAGAATTGCTCCAGCTATTAATTCTTGCTATAGTGATACTTCTCACCATCACCATTCTTTTCTTGGTCCCCGTGTTGTTTCTAATCGGAAAACCGACAATTGAACTATGATGTGCGACTTCAAAACTTCTAGCAACCCTATTGCTTTAATGGTCGATATTTCATTCTTAGACCATTGGTTATCGAATCACCATTCTAACACTGATTGTGCTGCCTAAGCCCATATTTCGGGTGCACCTTTCTATCATTGTTCAATTGTGTATGTTTTCATCGAACATACATCATTATATCATTTGATCTGACTAATGTTATCTCCTTGTTCACATAATTGTGGAAATCATCTTTTGTTAATCTCGATGACTTGTTGCTGAGTCCATCAGCCACCCCCTCGTCATTTCCTTGGTTTTAATGATGAACTCTTGTTTCAGAACTCGCTTCCATAGTTCATTTCCCGAGATCTTACAATGTCATCTCGTCAATTTGTGTCACACCTTTTCTTCTCAGGCATCCTAAGTCTGAGGAATCCTGACACCAATCAGATCTGAATCTCGGTCCGATATGATGGTTGGGTCATATTTCCAAGAGTTAAAACATTGATCTTCACATGAACCGGTAAGGTGATGTCATGCCTAGCATACCTGGCCGGAGGACCTAGTGTAGTTTCCTCTTTAGCAAGGTTAGCCATTCGTCCATGAGGAAATTGTAAGACTTATTCTATAAGTTGTTCCTGATGGATCCTTTGTGTATCCAAAGTCTGATCTTTACCAGTGACCATGTCAATGCTATCTCGAAGCATGTCTGTGGTACTCTGATTTTCAACAAGAACATTTGAAGCCCAATGCTAAATGTTTCCTGCTCAATTATCCAAACACCGCTATATGAGTAATGTCTTGAAATTTCTCTCCCCTTACCCAAAGAGTTTTCTACATTATATCCTGTCATGGATATCATGCTTTGCTTGCCCTTGGGAAGGATATACCCTTGAATCTTGTGTTTAAGCACATTTTCCTTTCCATTGTTCTGTTTGATCTAATAATCATATTTTCCTTTCCATTGTTTGGTTTAACCTTTCTTGTGATCTCTTCTCCTACTTATGTAAACACCTCGGTGTACAATTCTGTCAGCAAGAACCTGTTACTATTGTTGATGACATTCCGGTAGCCACCGAGGGACGAGAACTTTGCCTATTGGTCTGCCTCGTTCAACGAGCAGGAAAATGGTTGTCTTCGTCCCTCGCCCTTGGTACTGATGTTGTTGCCGACATAACTGATAGGCTATCCTCTGACATAGCTTGCTTACATGATCGTGCAAGACGTCATCACCCTCCCTATTTTTAACCCACATGGTGGGCCCATAACCCACAGGTCCCAGGATCGAAACCTGACTCTCCTATACACCCCCGGTTTCCAAAGTTAATTCCTCGCACTTGGCCTCGTAGGTGATTCACGAGCCACCTTCCGAGAGATCATCAATTCTGGTATCAGACACAATACTTATTCCCATTGCTTTGAACCTCTTTTCACGCCCTGTTTCAGGCATCGAACGATTGCATACCTGCTTGAAACTTCCCATGGTACCTTCTTACTTTGCTCTCGATATCTTCTTAAGTTTCAATTCGAGAGTTACTTTCCGCCACCTTCCCCGAAGTTATCTACTAGATAGTCAACCTTGAAGAGGTTCGCTCTTCCGGAATACCCCCCTATTATTTCGTAAGTACGATGGGATTCTCGAAGAAATGATGCCAACTTCATCCTGATGCAATGAAGCAGAGAATTGAAGACATAAACGAAAGGGGTCAACTGTGAGAAGAGCAACCAAGATCGAGAACGCTCGTTAGAATTTCGTAACCAAATCCCTTCCCCGGCACTTCCCCTCTTAAATCTCGGGACGAGATTTCTTGTAGTGGAGGAGAATTGTGACGCCCGGATAATTAAGCTACAGTAATTGTCCGCTAATGATGCCACGTCACTTCGATTACTGTTGCCAATCTCTCGTTGATTCAAAAATCAATTCAAAATTCAAATTTAAAATAAAGTCAAACATTAAAAGTTTTTAAATGTCAAAACTAAGATGTTCAAAATGTGACAAATAAATCATAAGGAATAATGGTGGGGAAACCACATTTTTATAAAATGATTTAACCGTAGAAAAAATAATTATATAAATGCCTTTGGTATTTTATAAATTGCTAAACTATTTTAATTCGGGGTAAAACTTATTATGAAAGTGGGTTATTCTGGAACATTATTTTAGGGGCTATTGTTATATTTTAATGAACTAAAATTAATGTGTAACTAAAAGAAAAACAGAAAAGAAAAGAACACAAAAAAGGAAAATAAGAAGAAGACCTAAACTACTGAACCTTTGGCCCATCTAGCCTATTGGCTGGCCCAGCCCACCCCAGGCGCCTCCCCTTTCCTCTGTTCACCAGAGGGGGTCGTGGCAACTATCTAGGCCGCCATGGCCATCAGTGGCGCCGTGGAGGCCATCCCACGGCTCCTCTGGGGATAAGGAGCCCCCTCCCCCGAACCCTAGCAGCCCCAGGACCTTTTCCCCTCTCCTCCTTGCACTGCTGCTTCCTCTCCCTCGCGTGGCCGCCTCTGCCGCCGCCATTGCCTCGCTGCCCCGTAGCCACCGAGATCCTCGCGCCGCCAGATCATGACCTGAAGGACCACCGTCGTCTGCTGCATCTACTATGAGCATCATCTCCACCGGGGCCGCTCTGCATCATCGCCATCGCCCCGTCCACTCCGGCTATCGCCGCCACTGCTCGACGCCGATTCGCGCCGCCCCGACTAGCCCCGGCTTCCCCGAGCTCATCCCCGGCCTCTCAGTGAGCACCCACTCCATTCCCCTCCTTTCTTGGCCCTTTGCGCGCCGGTTAGCTAGCTTCTTCGTCAGGACCGAACCACCACCATGCGCCATTCCCGTCACTGCTCGTCGCGCCCGCGTGTGGCCTCTCCTCCGCCGCCTTCCCGTTGTTGCCCACCCTGCTTCTGCTACTGCCTGTTGTTGTCGCCACTGCCACCCGCGTGCCCCGTGCTAGTTGCGCTGCTGCATGCTATTGGGGCTGCTGGCTACAGCCGCCGGCGCCCCTGCGTAGTGCGTGCGTGCCCACGTCCTGGCCTGCTGCTTACGCCGTCGTTGCTATGCTGTTGCTCCCCCTGCCTACTGCGTTGCCGCTCCTGCTGCCCGCTAGCTAATGCTGATGCTGCTCTACTTGTTGCTCTGCATACTGCTCTTCCCGCTGCCTCCCCTTGCCTACTTGCTGTTGCTGTTTGTGCCACAGCGACTGCCGCCGCCACCGCTGCTTGCTACAGATGCTGCTGATGTGTTGATGCTTCTTGCTACTCCGTGTGAGCCCCGGCCACTCGTACGCCTCCTAGCCGCTCCTGTACGCTGCTCGTGCCATGGCCATGGCCACCATGTGCGTTGCGGGCACATGTGTGTGAGGCACGGCTGTGCCCATGTATGGCTGGTCAGTTTAATTAGTCCTAGGATTTAATTAAACAAGGCCAAATCTTAGTGTTAGCTAGCCTATTGTACCAATGGCCAGTGGGCCCAATCTGTTTAGATTATACCTCATTTAGTTTAATAGTTTTGTACCTATTACATGTGGGACCGTTGACCCTGTTGACTAGTCAAAGCAGTATGGTCAACTGGGACCCCCACTGGTCCCACTGTCAGCCACATCGTACCCTGCTGTGTACACAGAGTTGTGTGCACTCAGCATTTTACTATTTAATTTCGAATTAAAATAAATTCAGAAAATTATTCCAAACTTTGAAAATTAATATAAAATAAACCGTATCTCGGATGAAAATACTTTGTACATGAAAGTTGCTCAGAATTTCTAGAGGAAGCCGACTACGCAGTCCGTTCGTTCGCCACGCGTTCCTAGCATCGCGAACCTGCAACCTTCCCCCTCCGGTCCGTCTGTCCGAAAACGCGAAACACCGGGAATACTTTCCCGGATGTTTCCCCCCTTCGCCCGTATCGCCTACTACTGCGTTAGGTCACCCCTAGCACCACGTATTGCCATGTTATGCTTTGTGTTGCTTTGATTGCTCTATTATTTATTTGTGTTCCCCCTCCGTACTTCTTTCCGGTAGACCTCGAGACCGCTGCCGATACCCCCGTGATCGACTACATCGACGACGACTCCTCCTCCTTGCCAGAGCAACCAGGCAAGCCCCCCTTTGATCACCAGATATCGCCTATTCCTTCTCTCTACTGCTTGCATTAGAGTAGTGTAGCATGTTACTGCTTTCGGTTAATCCTATTCTGATGCATAGCCTGTCATTGTTGCTACAGTTGTTACCCTTACCTGCTATCCTATTGCTTAGTATAGGATGCTAGTGTTCCATCAGTGGCCCTACACTCTTGTCCGTCTGCCATGCTATACTACTGGGCCGTGATCACTTCGGGAGGTGATCACGGGCATATGCTATATACTTTATACTGTTACATTACTTATGATACTGTTCGGAGATGAGGGCTGAAGGGGCAGGTGGCTCCATCCCGGTAGAGGTGGGCCTGGGTTCCCGACGGCCCCCGACTGTTACTTTGTGGTGGAGCGACAGGGCAGGTTGAGACCACCTAGGAGAGAGGTGGGCATGGCCCTGGTCGGCGTCCGCAGTTACTTCAAAATAACACGCTTAACGAGTTCTTGGTATTTGATCTGAGTCTGGCCATTTGGTCTATACACACTAACCAACTACGCGGGAAAGATATGGGCACTCGACGTCGTGGTATCAGCCGAAGCCTCCGTGAAGTCAGCGAATGAGCGGCGCGCGCCGGATTGGTCCGCGTAACGCAACTTCCTTTGAAATGGAGGTTTCTAGGTCTGCTTCCGGCCGCCCTCGCAACATGCAGGTGTGCAATGGGCGATGGGTCCAGACCCCTGCGCCATAGGATTTAGACCGGCGTGCTGACCTCTCTGTTGTGCCTAGGTAGGGCTGCGACGTATTGATCTTCCGAGGCCGGGCATGACCCAGGAAAGTGTGTCCGGCCAAATGGGATCGAGCGTGTTGGGTTATGTGGTGCACCCCTGCAGGGAAGTTTATCTATTCGAATAGCCGTGATCTTCGGTAACAGGACGACCCGGAGTTGTACCTTGACCTTATGACAACTAGAACTGGATACTTAATAAAACACACCCTTCCAAGTGCCAGATATAACTCGGTGATCGCTCTCACATAGGGCGACGAGGGGAGGATCGCCGGGTAGGATTATGCTATGCGATACTAGTTGGTGAACTTACCATCTACTCTCTTTTACATGCTGCAAGATGGAGGCTGCCAGAAGCGTAGTCTTCGACAGGACTAGCTATCCCCCTCTTATTCTGGCATTCTGCAGTTCAGTCCACCGATATTGCCCCTTTACACAGATACCCATGCATATGTAGTGTAGATCCTTGCTTGCGAGTACTTTGGATGAGTACTCACGGTTGCTTTTCTCCCTCTTTTCCCCCTTTCCATTCTACCTGGTTGTCGCAACCAGATGCTGGAACCCAGGAGCCAGACGCCACCGTCGACGACGACTCCTACTACACCGGAGGTGCCTACTACTACGTGCAGGCCGCTGACGACGAACAGGAGTAGTTTAGGAGGATCCCAGGCAGGAGGCCTGCGCCTCTTTCGATCTGTATCCCAGATTGTGCTAGCCATCTTATGGCAACTTGTTTAACTTATGTCTGTACTCAGATATTGTTGCTTCCGCTGACTTGTCTATGATCGAGCACTTGTATTCGAGCCCTCGAGGCCCATGGCTTGTATTATGATGCTTGTATGACTTATTTTATTTTTAGAGTTGTGTTGTGATATCTTCCCGTGAGTCCCTGATCTTGATCGTACACGTTTGCGTGTATGATTAGTGTACGATTGAATCGAGGGCGTCACAAGTAGAACAGTAATCCAGGAGTGGATCACTGGACAGCGGTCAAGAACATCCTGAAGTACCTAAAAAGGACTAAGGATATGGTTCTCGTTTATGGAGGTGACAAAAGGTTCGTCGTAAAGGGTTACGTCGATGCAAGTTTTGACACTCATCCAGATGACTCTAAGTCTCAATCTGCATACATATTGAAAGTGGGAGCAATTAGCTAAAGTAGCTCCGTGCAGAGCATTGTAGACATAGAAATTTGCAAAATACATACGGATCTGAATTTGGCAGACCCGTTGACTAAATTTCTCTCACAAGCAAAACATGATCACTCTTTGGGTGTTAATCACATAGCGATGTGAACTAGATTATTGACTCTAGTAAACCCTTTGGGTGTTAGTCACATGGAGATGTGAACTAATCACATAAAGATGTGAACTATTGGTGTTAAATCACATGATGATGTGAACTAGATTATTGACTCTAGTGCAAGTGGGAAACTGAAGGAAATATGCCCTAGAGGCAATAATAAAGTTGTTATTTATATTTCCTTATATCATGATAAATGTTTATTATTCATGCTAGAATTGTATTAACCGGAAACTTAGTACATGTGTGAATACATAAACAAACTAAGTGTCACTAGTATGCCTCTACTTGACTAGCTCGTTGAATCAAAGATGGTTAAGTTTCCTAGCCATAGACATGAGTTGTCATTTGATTAACGGGATCACATCATTAGAGAATGATGTGATTGACTTGACCCATTCCGTTAGCTTAGCACTTGATCGTTTAGTATGTTGCTATTGCTTTCTTCATGACTTATACATGTTCCTATGACTGAGATTATGCAACTCCCGAATACCGGAGGAACACTTTGTGTGCTACCAAAGGTCACAGCGTAACTGGGTGATTATAAAGGTGCTCTACAGGTGTCTCCGATGGTGTTCGTTGAGTTGGCATAGATCGAGAATAGGATTTTTCACTCCGATTGCCGGAGAGGTATCTCTGGGCCCTCTCGATAATGCACATCACAATAAGCCTTGCAAGCAATGTGACTAATGAGTTAGTTGCGGGATAATGCATTACGGAACGAGTAAAGAGACTTGCCGGTAACGAGATTGAGCTAGGTATTAAGATACCGACGATCGAATCTCGGGCAAGTAACATACCGATGACAAAGGGAACAACGTATGTTGTTATGCGGTTTGACCGATAAAGATCTTCGTAGAATATGTAGGAACCAATATGAGCATCCAGGTTCCGCTATTAGTTATTGATCGGAGACACGTCTCGGTCATGCTACATAGTTCTCGAACCCGTAGGGTCCGCACGCTTAAAGTTCTGTGGCGATCGGTATTATGAGTTTTTGTGTTTTGATGTAACGAAGGTAGTTCGGAGTCCCGGATATGATCATGGACATGACGAGGAGTCTCAAAATGGTCGAGACGTAAAGATCGATATATTGGACGACTATGTTCGGACACCGGAAGTGTTTCGGGAGGTTTCAGACATATACCGGAGTACCGGGGGATTACCGGAACCCCCAAGGGAGTATAATGGGCCTATTGGGCCTCAGTGGAGAAGAGGAGGGGCGGCCAGGGCAGGCCGCGCGCCCCCTCCCCCTCTAGTCCGAATTGGATAAGGAGGGGGGCGGCGCCCCCCTTTCCTTCCCCTCTCTCTCCTCCTTCCCCCTTCTCCTACTCCTACTAGGAAAGGAGGAGTCCTACTCCCGGTGGGAGTAGGACTCCCCCCTTGGCGCGCCCTCCTCCTGGCCGGCCGCTTCCCCCCTAGCTCCTTTATATACGGGGGCAGGGGGGCACCCCAAGACACAACAATTGATCATTGATCTCTTAGCCGTGTGCGGTGCCTCCCTCCACCATAATCCACCTCGGTCATGTCGTAGCGGTGCTTAGGCGAAGCCCTGCGTCGGTAGCATCATCATCACCGTCACCACGCCGTCGTGCTGACGAAGCTCTTCCCGGAAGCTCTACTGGATCGTGAGTTCGCGGGACGTCACCGAGCTGAACATGTGCTGAACGCGGAGGTGCCGTACGTTCGGTGCTGAGGATCGGTCGATCGTGAAGACCTACGACTACATCAACCGCGTTGTTATAACGCTTCCGCTTACGGTCTACGAGGGTACATAGATGACACTCTCCCCTCTCGTTGCTATGCATCACCATGATCTTGCGTGTGCGTAGAAATTTTTTAAAATTACTACGTTCCCCAACAGTTGTCAACTCTGAAATGGGCATAAAGAATGTTTTAGGGCTTGTAGTCTGAAAGTTTAGGAGCAGGCTTGTACGATCAACACTTAAAGCTTGTAGGACTTGTATCTGGAGTAGATGATCCATGCATGTTCAGGAGTACTGCTTCTGCAGCTGCAAATGTTAGGTTAATTTCAGTTTAGTGCAAATATTCTGTTCTATGTCCAGTTCAGTTTGTACAGTTCTGTTTCTGTTTTTGTTTGTACGGTTTGTTACTCCTGCAGTACAAGTAACTGGAGTACAGTTTGCTAGATGTACTATAACTGTAATTGTTGTGAATTTACAGTAACTGCACAGTTTACTCAGTTTGTTACAGTAACTGTCTGTCTCTGCTCCGCTTGATTTGCTCCTCCTATGCGGCTCCTCTGGAATCAATTTGAATCAGTTGCAGATGAGAAGGTGCTGATAGGCGAGGAGTGCTCCGGGCGGCGAGGAGTGCCTGGGCCAGCAGCGCCTCTAGGCGGCGAGGAGTGCCTATGCCAGCGCGGCGAGGACGAGCGCCAGCAGCGGTGGCCTCCACCTGGGCGCCTGGCCAAGGAGGAGTGCCTGGGTGCGGCAAGCAGTGCCTGGGCAATAGTGAGGCGCGAGTTGCTGGGCGAGGCACCAGGTGCTGCCGACAGCGAGGTTAAAATTCAAACTGATCTGGGAGCTGGACAATGGTGAGGGCAGAATTGTACTTTTACAGAGATTTGGGAGCTGTCGGAAATACAAAAATGTCTTATATTTTGTTATAGAGGGAGTAGTATGTAGATTTTTCCTGTTAAATGCTAAGTCCGTTTACTCTCTGAGCTAAAAAGTTGCTGGAGTTGGGTCCTACACTCACCATATGAACATATATCTTCAAGCTCAACCACCCAATTTAGTGATTATACATTTTGTGGTCAAGATGTCTTGTGCATGTACATTTAGATTTAATCTGGCCACAAGAAAATGTTTGAATTTTGCTTGCTCTATTGTGTAGCTGGACATTCTTGTTACCGTAAGTTCATATGGCCCTGTTTAATTCAATTACTTTTGCAGGTACCCATAAAATGGAGAAAAGATCGTGATATAGTGTGGAATGCAAATATTGCTCACACTGACCTTGCAAAACAAAGTCAGACCGGAACTGGATGATTGATGCAGGCGAACAAAATTAAGTTTCGAGGTACACATATTTGAGCACCATGCCCTCCCGAGCTTCACATATTTTTTACTGTTCGCTTTACTTTTGTGATTCATCTCTTCTACTACTGACAGATGCTAAACATAAAGGATAACATTATAAACATTTTGGGAGACAAATTAAAAAATAAGTGAAGTAAAATACACTATTCAGAAACAAACTTAGCTATAAAAACATATTAGTAACCCGCCTCGCATCCATCTTTGGTAGTTTCTCTTGCGCTCTCGTAGTTGCTTAGCAAGATTTACCCACTCCCATCAAGATCCAAATGGGGTTAAGTTCTCCGAGCTCACTAATTTTGTAGTCAATTTCAGTGCAAAAACAGGTAAACTATGTGACCCAATCACTATTAGAAAAAGGTCTGCTAGTGGCGCACCTGTTTTGCCTACTAATGACGCACTACAGGTGCGCCACTAGCAGTGCGCCATTAGTACATCACACGGTGCGCCATTACTATCTGACTTAGTAATGGCGCACCACATAGAAGTGCGACATTACTAACATTTTTTTCAAAAAAAAATTAGAAATATTTTTTTCAATTTTTTTTCGTTTTTCTTAATCTCGGGTCACTATGGCTTAATCTCGGGTCAATATGCTTAATCTCAAGTCAAATCGCACTCCGTGGTCAAACTTCCCGAAAGGTCACCCATCCTCACACTACTCCAGCCTAAGCAGGCTTAACTTCAGAGTTCTATCCAACCCCAGCACCAGCTCACTTATCAGGCACTTGTTGATATATCTAGCATATCAATCCTATTAAACCTTGTTGATGTCTAGGACTTTGTTCATGTTCATGAGTGTGATGAAATTTTGAAAAAATATTTCAAACTTCCGTTCATATTACGTATCATATTTTGAACATTTTTTCCAAAAAGAAAATTTGAAACTAATTTTTTTTCTGTTACGAGTGGCGCACCTAGCAAATGGTGCGCCACTAGTAAGTTTGAATTTTTTTCCATTTCCCCCCCTCGAGATCTTAAAAGTCTCGTATCTTTTTTCTATTAGGTTTTTTGGGATTCTAAAAATGTTCAACGGGGTTCCCCGATTGAATTCGGGTGTATCTTTTCGAGTAGAAGATTTTTCATATAAAAAACTTTTTAATCCGAGTTCGTATGCAAAAGTTATGCCTATTTTACAAATGCTAGAGAGATTTTGCAAATAAAGTCGAAATTCATATTTGTAAATTTTCCCAACAACTAGACCACATATCACATGGGAAACTTATTTTATTTAATTTTTTTGACATTTCCATCATTTTCTTTTATTTTTTCTAAAACTGAAAAGGCGGTCCACCCGGGGGTGCATTCGGTGAAATTTTTGGGCAGAGTTAGTAATGGCGCACCACACCCACGATGCGCCATTACTAACTTTGAAAAAAAATAAAAAAATTGTTAGTGGTGGTGCACCGAGGGTGTGGTGCGCCATTACTAGTTTTAACTAGTAATGGCGCACTGTCCCCTGATGCGCCATTACTAGTTTTGAAAAAAAAAATATTAGTAGTGGCGCACTGAGGGTGTGGTGCGCCATTACTAGTTGAACTAGTAATGGAACTAGTAATGGCGCACTATCCCCTGATGCGCCATTACTAGTTTTGAAAAAAAAATAAAAAAATTATTAGTAGTGGCGCATCCTGGATGTGGTGCGCCATTAGTATTTGGACACTAATGGCGTACCAACACATGGTGCGCCATTAGTATATAGTAGTGGCGCACCACATGTGTGGTGCGCCATTAGTGTCCATATTATCTATAGCCCTTTCCTAGTAGTGAATGCGATAAACCATAAGCAATCATGTGCAATTATCTGGCACTAGAGACATTTGGGAATGATGATCAATATTAGAGATATCACGTAGAGGAGGTCGGCGTAGATTTGGCACGTCCATATCTTCAAGTATCATGGTCTGTTGGGGACGTCACAATGAGAAGAATAGATTATCCAAATGTAAGATTGAAATGTGAGACACATCGATAATGATAACCCACAAGTATAGGGGATCGCAACAGTTTTCGAGGGTAGAGTATTCAACCCAAATTTATTGATTCGACACAAGGGGAGCCAAAGAATATTCTCAAGTATTAGCAGTTGAGTTGTCAATTCAACCACACCTGGATAACTTAGTATCTGCAGCAAAGTATTTAGTAGCAAAATAATGTGGAAGTAACGGTAACAGTAGCAAAAGTAATATTTTTGGGTTTTGTAGTGATTGTAACAGTAGCAACGGAAAAGTAAATAAGCGAAGAACAATATATAAAAAGCTCGTAGGCATTGGATCGGTGATGGAAAATTATGCCGGATGCGGTTCATCATGTAACAGTCATAACATAGGGTGACACGGAACTAGCTAGCTCCAATTCATCAATGTAATATAGGCATGTATTCCGAATATAGTCATACGTGCTTATGGAAAAAACTTGCATGACATCTTTTGTCCTACCCTCCCGTGGCAGCGGGGTCCTAGCGGAAACTAAGGGATATTAAGGCCTCCTTTTAATAGAGTACCGGACCAAAGCGTTAACACGTAGTGAATACATGAACTCCTCAAACTACGGTCATCACCGGGAGTGGTCCCGATTATTGTCACTTTGGGGTTGCCGGATCATAACACATTGTAGGTGACTATAGACTTGCAAGATAGGATCAAGAACTCACATATATTCATGAAAACATAATAGGTTCAGATCTGAAATCATGGCACTCGGGCCCTAGTGACAAGCATTAAGCATAGCAAAGTCATAGCAACATCAATCTCAGAACATAGTGGATACTAGGGATCAAACCCTAATAAAACTAACTTGATTACATGATAAATCTCATCCAACCCATCATCGTCCAGCAAGCCTACGATGGAATTACTCACGCACGGCGGTGAGCATCATGAAATTGGTGATGGAGGATGGTTGATGATGACGACGACAACGGATTCCCCTCTCCGGAGCCCTGAAAGGACTCCAGATCAGCCCTCCCGAGAGGTTTAGGGCTTGGCGGCGGCTCCGTATCGTAAAACGCGATGAATCCTTCTCCCTGATTTTTTTTCTTTCCGAATACAAATATATGGAGTTGGAGTTGAGGCCGGTGGAGCAACTGGGGGCCCACGAGGCGGGGGGCGCGCCCCCCACCCTCGTGGACAGGTGGAGGCCCCCCTGACGTGGATTCTTCTTCCAGTATTTTTATTATTTTCCAAAAATAAGTTGGAGTTTCAGGTCATTCCGAGAACTTTTGTTTCTGCACATAAATAACACCATGGCAATTCTGCTGAAAACAGTGTCAGTCCGGGTTAGTTCAATTCAAATCATGCAAGTTAGAGTCTAAAATAAGGGCAAAAGTGTTTGGAAAAGTAGATACGACGGAGACGTATCAGACAACAGCGTTGTAAAGACAAATCCTACTTTAGTCCCTGACAAAGGGCATCCTACTCGCGCCCCTGCCGCTGATAAGTACCTTTTTTCTCTCCACTTTATCGCTCACAATCCTTAAATTTTCCTAACAATGGACCAAATTGTGCTGGTTTAAATTCAAAGTAGTATAAGAAACCCGCGGCTACATATTTTGTTAGACCTTGCTTTGACCAAATAGAGTACTGACCAAATTGACGTTTAGCTCACTGACCAAATAGAGTCCTGACTATAGAACTTGCTTTGACCACATTAATGGGCCACATGCAGAAGTTCAAATGGTAATCTCACACTGGTTTATGCCGGCTCCCATAAGCACAAATTATTTCATATGAAAGACGGATCATGTAATACCATTTGAACTTTGTGGTACATCTGTGGCATAAACCAGTGTGAGATTATTGGGAGCCGGCATTGAAGCATCACTGGACCCATCTGATGTGTTGGTGCCCCCCTCGTAGTCTGCTAGGTATGATTGATCACATATAAAACATGTGATTTATACAAAAAGTATGTTTGATGATATTTACACAGAATTATACCTGGACCCATTGAGTAACTATCGTCAAGATTGTCAGCTAAGGGTATATTCTCTGTGTTGTATTCATCAACATTTGCCCCATCCATATGGCCCGCAACACATCAAAGTACCCACATTGTGAGAAGGGCAATGATGTTAGCCATGTACAGCTAAATCTGATAGCCTAGCATGTACCTGCTGGTACATCTGTCGCCTTTGTATCTTGAGTTGCCTTGCTTTTTGAATTCCCCATACGTACCTATCAATTGTCAGCTCCATGAGACCAAAAGATCATTGCTAGATATATGAACCAAATTAAAGTTGTACCTTATTACATGCTATTTGTATCAAATTAAACTACAAACAGACATGATAGAATGAATGTGTATTACTTCCTGATACAGTTTTGGTACTATCATCATTTTGTAGACTTATCAGATTGAGCATGGATCAAGTGGACAAATGGCAGATGGAGTGACGAAGATTGCAGTTATTGCCAAGAGGCCACCTCCAGATAATTATTCCGAGGTTGTAAAATGTTGTTCACAACTTTTTATATCCACATTACAACTCTCGTGCACTCTGCAGCATGCAAGTTGTTCACAACTTTGCTTTTCAGGATGATGACACGAACGTCCATATGAATCTGGATTAGCAAACAATCAAGCTACGAACAAGTTTGGAGATGGACAACCTGAGGTATATACTCTGCTCGCTCCTGCTATCTTGCCACCTTCCAGGGATCCATGACTTGCTTCTCGTGGAAGCTCATATGGAAGAATTGGGCACCGCCAAGAGTGAAGTTTTTCCAGTGGTTGGCCAACCACGGCCGATCGCTTGGCTAGACGCGGTATCCAGCACCAGCCATGATGCCCGCTCTGTGACCAGGCTCCCGAAACGATGCGCCACCTCCTCTTGGAGTGCCCCTTCGCCAGGCAGACTTGGCATGAAATCCTATCCTGGCTACGGATGACCACTCCAGGCCCAAGCCACGAAAATTCACTCATGGACTGGTGGTTGCAGGCCAAGCAAAAGACGCCAACACTGATGCGTAAGGGCCTAGCCTCCATTGCTCTGTTGACACCATAGAAGATCTGGAAGCAGCGCAACAAATGCATCTTCGAGGGCGCCTAGCCCCTGGTTCAGGTCCTGGCCTCGATGATCAAAGAGGAAGCCGAGTAGTGGGCAAGAGCGGGCGCCCACGGCCTACGCGTCATTCTGCCTCCCACCTGGGACGCGCACTAGTTTCACTGACCCTCATTTGTAATTGACCTCCTAGGAGGAATGTATCAAAACTCCACCTTTTCAATGCACAAGCTGAAGGCCACCTTCATCACGACCTGAACCGACATGTACAAGGTCATCGCCGGCAAGCACCTCGTCGAGGACCACCGCAACACATTTACAAACCTGGCACTGTCGTCGCTGTTATCCATGGCCGAGCTAGACCGGCCCAAGGTCATGAATCGCAAGGTCATGTCTAGCACATCAGCCGTTATCCATGGTCGAGCTAGACCGGCCCAAGGTCATGAATCACAAGGTCGTGTCTAGCACATCAGTGTCCAACGAATGTACGCACCGTGAAAAATTGATGTGGCGTTCAATGGATCCACAACGATGGCGGCGACGCCTCGTTTAGGACCTCGGCGCTGACTTCTCGATGACCCCTCGGCGCCTGGTTTCCGTCGATGTAGCGAATAGATCGGCGGCGTTTCAGGTATCCGCGATGGCGGCGTTGGCGTTGGCGTTTCAGGGATCCGTGATGGCGGCGGTGGTGTGGTTCCCGTCGCTGTAGCGAACAGATCGAGGGCAGTTTTTTTTTCTTTTTGCGTGCGAGATCAGTTTCCGTGGCCATGGAAAGATCTGTTTTGAATATAGATTGATAGATTGATTAGATTAGATGGATACATTAGGAGTAGAGATGTTTGATGAGGGAGGCACCATTAGCGAATTTGTTCAGTAAAAAAAATCTTTACCGCCTAACAAATCGGCGCATGAAAAGCTGTCAAAACAAACCGGCCCATCAAAAGGCTGAGCAGCATTCGCGCCGACGCGCGCCCTCTTCAGTACTCAGCCTTTTCAGCCACCACGACCCGCGACCACCTCCATGCCTCCGCGCCTCCTGTTCCGCCGCCTCCTCTCCACCGCCGTCGCAGCTCCCGCTCCGGAGGCCGCCGCCGCCTCCGCTGCCGCGCCGAGGCCCACCGACCCGGCGCTGCTCGTCCGCCTCTGCACGATCCTCTACCAGCAGCAGAACGCCCCGGACGCCGCCCTGCAGCGCCGCCTCTCCGCGCTCCCCCTCCCTTCCGCCCCCGCCGACCTCCGCGAGCTCTTCCTCCAGGCGTCCGCGCGGTTCCCGCTCTCCTGGCGCCCCGTGCAGCGCCTCCTCGCGCACCTCACCGCCCGCCACGGCTTCGCGCACTCCCCCGCCACCGCCGCGCGCTTCCTCGACGTCCTCGCCAAGTCCAGCAACGTCGACCTGCTCCACTCCACGCTGCTCGCCCTCCCGACCGTCCTCCTCTCCGACGCGGCCCTCCGCGCCGCCGTCCGCGGCCTCGCCCCCGCCCGCGAGGTCGGCAAGGTCTCCGCCCTCCTCACCCTCTTCCCCGACGCACAGCGCCCCCGCGTGCTCGCCTTCGTCGTCGACGTCGTTTGCTCCGTATGCAAGCTGCCCGACGTGGCAGAGAAGGTGGTCAAGCAAGCCGAGCACCGGTACGGCCTCGCGCGCTGCGGCAGGTGCTGCGAGCTGCTGGTCGTCGCGTACTGCCGCGCGGGGATGTTTGCCGACGCGTGCAGTTTGTGGAACGGGATGGAGAAGCGCGGGATCGAGCCCGGCGCTGCGGCATACGAAGAGATCGTGGTGACGCTGTTCAAGAACAACCGTATCCCTGACGCCATGAAGGTGTTCGACGGAATGCGGAGGAGGGGATTGTCTGCCGGCGGTGGTGGCGCGTGCTACCACGCGGTGGTTTCGTGGCTGTGCAAGGAAGGAAGGACCTGGTCGGCGTTCATGGTGCTGGCCGAAATGGTTAAGAGAGGGGTGGAGGTGGACGGAGAGGTGCTTGGGGATTTGGTGTATGGGCTCTTGGCGAGACGGAGGGTGAGGGAAGGGTACAGTGTTTTCCATGGTGTCAAAGAGAAGGATATTGCACTGTACCATGGGTTGATGAAGGGTTTGGTGAGGATCAAGCGAGCTGGGGAGGCGACTGAGGTGTTTAGGGAGATGGTTACCAGTGGGTGCGAGCCAAACATGCACACCTACATCATGTTGCTTCAGGGGCACTTGGGGAAGAGGGGCAGGAAGGGCAGGGATCCATTGGTGAATTTTGAGAGCATCTTCGTCGGCGGATTGGTGAAAGCGGGGAGGACACTGGAGGCCACTAAGTTTGTGGAGAGGACAATGTGGGGTGGAGTGGATGTGCCGAGGTTTGACTATAATAAGTTCTTGCACTACTTCTCGAATGAGGAGGGAGTAGCGATGTTTGAGGAGGTTGGAAGGAGGTTGAGGGAAACAGGTCATGTTGATCTTGGGGACATCTTTCTAACCTATGGCGAGAGGATGGCCACAAGGGATAGGAGGAGGAGAGCGATGAATGGGCGTTTGACAGCAGTTGAAGATTATAGTTGCTTATCATCATCTCAGGAGTCAGAAGCTAGGAGCGTGTGATGTGTATTACGTATCATAGGAGTGTCAAATACAGTACAGTTTTGAGGAACAAACAAATATTTTGTGCTTGCATTTGTCTTGCCTCTTGCTTCCATTCTCTTTGGACTTCTGGTAGTATGTGTATTTTTTTCGAGTGTCTTGGTAAGTCTTTCAGGAATTAGGAGGATACACGGTTCACCTTCAGCCCTCTCTTAACCATTTCATTTGAACATTCGAATGGCGCATGTAAGTTCAAATGACTTTTATATCTTAGCAATTTTTGTGATGTTATTTGATTCCGACTTTTAGATGCTTCTTGAAAACAGAATCTTTTAGTGAGCAGTCTTTCTTGAAATAAGAATGTTGCAAGTTAAATTTCTGCACATACATACATTATTTGTGGTAAATAATCACCTATAAATTGTTGAAATAACCACTCAAAAGATTTTCCTAACCTAACAATAACATACATAGTTGAAACAACCATCCTAAAGGCCTAAACAAAAATTTTAGGCATAAAAAAGGCATCCATGAGTAGCATTTAAAGTTGACATGAATGACGCTTGGATTCAAACATAAGTTACATAACGCCTTGATTTATGTTATTTTACTGGCATTCTTTATACTGATGGTTTTTTCTTTTCAATTTCGAGATAAGGTAATGTATCTAATTAGGAAAATTACACACGATGAACGACACCTTCGAAGTCTGACAATGTGAATCCCACATATCCTGAAAGGCTCCTTCAGCTGCTGCTCCATTTGAATTATGGGGCAGCAAGACAACGACATATCATTGAAAAGTCATAAGATTCTTTGATGGCAGCAATGGCTGATTCAATGGTCATTGGTTCCATGACTCAAATGACCTGTTGTTATCATCATGATGTATGATTGGATAAATAATTGAGGGGCAAGATTGAGCGAGCCAGCTGCCTCCATGTGGTGAAATCTCATAGCCTACAAGTGAAACCATCGCTTGGTTATCAAGTAATCAACCAAAAGCACACTGGTAAGAAGTCTCATTCATTAAGGTGGCATGCGTATCCATCTAAATGACTTCACGGTTCATATCTTAGCATTTTTTTGTGTGATTCTCTCTGGTTCAGATTTTCAGATCCTTCTTCAAAACAGAACATCTGAATGAGCAGTCTTTTTTTTAATAAGAATGTTGCACGTTAATTTCTGCACCCACATAAATTACTTTTGGTAAATAATCACCTACAAGTTGTTGAAATAACCACTTGAAAGATAAAAAACCACCCCTAAAGGTCTAAAAAGTTTTTAGGCATGACGTAAACAAAGGCTTCAGTGAGTAGCATTTAAAGTTGATGTGAATGGCACTTGGATTCAAACATAACCGCCTTCATTTATGCTATTTAACTGACATTTGTTTATACCAGTGGTTTGTTCTTATCAGTTTTGATTTAAGATGATGTACCTAATTTTGAGGTAAGATGGTGTACCATTCAAGTCAGACAACGTGAATTGGACATTTCCTGGAAGCTGCTCCGGCCTTTGAACCATTGGGCAGTAATAAGACAGCGACATATCATTGAAAAGTCATAAGATGCTTGTGTGGACTATATTGGTATACGTGTGTGGCCTGGACTCTTCGCTTGGAGGATGGTGATGAGCATTTCCTGTGCCCCCCACATACATTGCCCAGCCCCATTCAAACAGACAAGAGCAGAAACTCTTATCCTCCTTTTGGTACTTGGTAGAGAGATGGAGCATCCTGTTGTTAGCGCTGGTGGGGGTGCCATTAACATACTAGTATGTAAGCTGGGTACGGTGCTCATCCAAGAAGCACAGCTCCTTGGAGGCATCCGAGGCGAGCTGCAGTACATGAAGGATGAGCTTGAGAGCATGACATCATTCCTGCAGGACCTTGCTGAGGGGGGAAACCGCAGGAAGCAGGTTAAGATTTGGATGAAACAGGTGCGAGAGGTCGCGTATGATGTTGAGGATTGCGTTGATGAGTTTACATATCACCTTGGCAGCACCACGAGTGGTTCTGGCCTTGCCGGACTCTTCCACAGATGCATCCGTTTCCTGCAAACTGTCAGGGTGCGGCGTCAGATTGCGAAACAAATCCAAGAACTGAAAGCGCGCGCTACAAGTATCAGCGACCGAAACTCAAGGTACTTGCATTTGCCTTCCTTATATAAAGTTCTTATGCGTCTTGGCATTTACCCTATGATTTCCGTCTAAATGAAACATGGTAAATGTGGTAGCTCTGTAGCAGGACTGGAGGAAGTATAGATTATGTGTTCTGGTGTTGTGATAAAAACTGAAAAGATTCATAACTTGCAACTATTGGATTAAATTTTGTCAATACTACCTGTGTCCCAAAATAGATGACATTGTTAAGCATGTCGGCAAACTTTCTCTATCTTGACAACTAACTAAGGAAAAAAATGTTCAGATTAGTTGAGTAAAATTGACCATTGGATATGTCATGAAAAAAAATCACAATATACATCATTTACTTACATATTTATAAAGAACAAAATGGCCAAAGTTGCTCCTTACAGGTTGTGCAAAGTCACAAACATTATCTATTTTGTATGCGAGAGAGTGAACTTTAGATGAGAGTAATTCAGCCTTCGAAGCTTTATAGCTACAATGTGTTTTTGCTGTAAAAAACATGAAAGTTCTTTCCTCTTTCCCGTCTACTATGTATGAGCTGTAGCAATAACTTACAAACTCTTCTCGTAGGTATGGTGGTAATCATCTCATTTCTGGAGCAGAAGGAAACACACTTGCTGCACAACCAGCACCATCTTATATTACTTCTCTGGATATTCGTACCCCCGCACTCTTCCCAGAGATAACGGAACTTGTGGGCATTGAAGCGCATCAAAGTAATCTTGTGAATTGGTTGGTGGATGAAAACGTACAACAATTACTGGTGCTACCTATATTCGGCTTTGGTGGTTTGGGGAAGACAACTCTTGCTATGACGACATATCAGACAGCTAGTGCAAGTTTCCAGTGCCGAGCTTTTGTAACTGTATCCCAGAAATTTGATGTGAAGAGTCTCATAAGGGACATTCTTCGTCAGATTATTCGACCATTAAATCAAAATGGTCCAGCACCAGCAGTAGACCCACTCAAAGGCATGGAAGAATGGAACGTGGGACAGCTTGCAGATATGCTAAGGCAGCATCTAGAAGATAAGAGGTATCTTATTGTTCTCGATGATATTTGGAGCATGTCAGCTTGGGAAGGTATTCGATTTTGCTTGCCTAACTCACATACTGGAAGCAGAGTAATTGTTACCACAAGAATGAAAACTGTAGCAAAAGCCTGCTGCCTCCATGAGTATGACAGAAATTACGAAATTGAACCACTCAGTGGTAGTGAATCTAGCGAGTTATTTTTCAAGAGAATATTTGGTAACAGGGAAAATTGCCCAGCTGCCTTAAAAAACATTTCAGAGAGGATCCTGGGAAAGTGTGGTGGTATACCCTTGGCCATAGTCAGCATTGCAGGTCTTTTGGCTAGCACACCCTTGTACAGTTATGATCGCTGGGAGAAGATCTACAACTCTCTTGGCTTGGAGCTGGAAACCAGTCCCTGGCTTGAAAAACTGAAGAAAATTCTTGAGCTTAGTTATAATGACCTTCCATACCATTTGAAAACTTGTTTCTTATATTTAAGCACCTACCCTGAGGATTATAAGATCAGAAGGAAAAGTTTATTGAGACGATGGATAGCAGAACGCTCTGTGACAGTGAAGCGTGGATTAAGTGCCTTGGAGGTGTCTGAAAAATATTTCAATGAATTACTCAACAGGAGTATGGTTCTTCCAATTGAAATGAGCTTTGATGGGAAGGTCAAGACCTTTCGAGTTCATGATATAATGCTAGAGATCATTGTTTCAAAATCAATTGAAGAGAATTTCGTCACTTTGGTAGGTCAACAGTCTACTTTAGCTCCTCAAGAGAAGATTCGGCGGCTATCCATTCATGGAGGAAGTTACCAAAACATTGCCACAAGCAAATTGTTAAGCCATGTCCGATCATTGAGTATATTTTTTTCGAGAAAACGCAGGGGACCCATGCGTTTCATTCCATTGAAAAGAGAGAGTTTGTAATTACAATCCTCCTAGGAGGCGGTTTCAGACAGAAAGTAGATGCTAGTGCACATCCCATGAGGTGGGCAGCACGACTCTAAGGCCAGCAGCGCCAGCAGTGGCCCAGAGCCTGGCTTCGGCCTTGATCCTACTCACTAAGGCGTGAACGGACGGTTGCACGCGGTCGAAGATGCAGTCGTTTCGGTGTTTCCAAAGCATCCAGGATGTCAGAAGCGTCGCGGATGCCAGCCCCTTGCGCATCAGCTGGGGGGTGTCTTGCCTGGCGTTGAGCCACCAATCGAGCAGGGAGCTGTCATTGGCCGGCGCTCGGCAGGTCATGCGCATCCAGGAAAGGATCTCGTGCCAGACCTGCCGCGAGAAGGGGCGAGCTAGCAGGAGGTGCTGCATCGTCTCCGGGGCCTGGTCGCACAAGGGGCACGCCGTGTGGTGCTGAAGCCCATGTCGATCGAGGCGGTCAGCCGTCCAGCAGCGGTCAAGGCTGACAAGCCAGAGAAAGAATTTCACTTTTGGCGGCGCCCAACTCTTCCAAGTGAGCTTCCAGTGGTTGCAGGCGATTGATCCGTGGAAGGATGCGAGGTAGGTGGATTTAGCAGTGTAGGTGCTGGCTTCAGTCCACTTCCAAATCAGCTTGTCAGGCTCGGCGGAGAGGGCAATACCCTCGAGGAGTCGCCAAAGCAACAAGTACTGGCCGATCTCGTGAACTCCCAGGACGCCGTGGATCTCGCGCGCCCAGAGATGGGCCTGCAGGCCCTCAGCGACCGTCCTATTCTTCCTTCGCCGTTTTGGGATGCAGGCGTGCAGCAAGGGTGCAATCTCGCGAACGGAGCGTCCATTGATCCACCGGTCCTCCCAAAATTTGGTGTTGTGGCCGTTCCCAATGGATGTGTGGGTGCTGGCGAAGAAGAAGGCCTGCTCCTCAGCAGAGAACTGGAGGTCGAGACCAGCCCAAGCACGGCGCTCGTCGGTTTTGCTGAACCAGAGCCAACGGGTCCTGAGCGCCATGCCGGTGCGCTCCAGATCGTGCACGCCCAGTCCGCCGAGGGTCCTGGGGCGCGCGACGCGACGCCAGTTAACGTGGCAGTGGCCTCCCTTGGCCTCGGCGCGCCCGGCCCAAAGGAACCCACGCTGGATACGCTCAAGCATGCGGAGGATCCTCTTTGGGGGCGCCAACACAAGCAGCTGGTGCAGCGGGATCGCGCTGAGCACCGATTTCACCAGCGCGAGCCGGCCTGCTCGGTTCATGAGCCAAGCCTTCCAGGTGGGCAGTCTGCCCGCCACTCTGTCGACGAGGGGTAGCAGCTGCGCGGTGGTGGGGCGTCGAATGGTGAGCGGGATGCCGAGGTAGGTGATGGGGAGCTTGACGATTGGGCAGCCCAGGCTCTCGACGACGGGCAGTACAGTGTCATCTTCGCAGCGGATGAGCGTGGCGGTGCTCTTGGGGAAGTTGACGCGGAGTCCGGATACCCGGCCAAAAAGCTGCAGGATTGCCTTCACGGCCTCGATGTCGTCCGGCTGCGGGTGACAGAAGAGGACCACATCATCCGCATAAAGCGAGATGGGGGGGATCGGTCTGGAGGGGTGCAGCCGGCGTATGATCCCGAGCTCGGTGACATGCTTGAACAGGCGACCAAGGGTGTCTACAGCCAAGACGAACAGTTGCGGCGACATGGGGTCCCCTTGGCGCAGGCCTTGGCGGTGCCAAATTGGGGGGCCGGGGCTTCCATTGAGCAGCACCTTGGTGCTAGCAGAAGACAAGAGGATCGCCAGCCACTCAAGGAATCTATCCCCGAAGCCGTATTGCTTCAGCACCTCGAAGAGGAAAGGCCAGGATATCGAGTCGAATGCCCTCGCGAGATCAAGCTTCAGCATTACGCGCGGTGCTCCCAGCTGGTGCAGAAGGCGAGCAGATTGGCGCACCAGGACGAAGTTGTCGTGGAGGCTGCGTCCAGGGATGAAGGTGTTCTGGTTGTTGCTGACGAGGGCGTCGAGTCTCGGCGCGAGGCGGAGCGACAGCACCTTGGCGAAGACTTTTGGAACCAGGTGGATGAGGCTGATCGGCCGATAGTCCCGTAGGCAGCTCGCATCGGCACGCTTGGGGAGCAGGGAGAGCAGGGCCTGGTTCAGACGTGCGAACCCGCGCCCCCGCATGTCGTAGAGCTGCTGGAAGACGACGGCGAAGTCGGCCTTGACCGTGGGCCAGCAGGCGCGTAGGAATTCGGCAGTGAAGCCGTCGGGCCCTGGTGCCTTGCGTGCCGGCAGCCGCTTCACGGCGTTCCAAATCTCCTCGTCGTCGAAGGGCGCATCCAGCTCGAGGAGGTACGGAGATGGGGTGATCAGCTGCGAGAGGTCCAGAATGCAGTCACGGCCGGCCTCGGTGCCCAACAGCTCGTCAAAGTGCACGAAGGCGGCGGAGGCCATGTCGGCATGGTCGGTGAGCGTGTGGTCGCCAACGTTGAGGCTATGCACCCAATTCTTCTGGCGGCGATAGGAGCATTGAGTATATTTGCTGATGGAGAAATGTTACAGTTTGCTTGGATAAAACTTCTTAGAATATTAGACTTAGAAGGTTCTGGGTTTGCCAGGAATGGAGATATTAGAAATATATGTAAACTGTTTCAGTTGGAATATCTCAGTCTCCGGAATACATATGTCACTGAGCTTCCTGTGCAAATAGGAAACCTCAAAATGTTGGAGACACTTGATGTCAGGGACACAGCCATAAAGCATTTGCCTCCACACATTACCAATCTGCCAAATTTGTCAAACCTACTTGGAGGGAGAAGAGTTTATAACTACAGTGGTTTGTCTCCCATTTCCAATTTTTGGGGAATGCACATCCCTAACAAGCTTGGCAATTTGAAAATGCTTACAACCCTTGCACAGATAGAGATCACAGACTCTACTTCCTGTTACATATCTGAATTGGGGAAGCTTTCACAGTTGAGGAAGCTAGGGGTAATGATGTTTGTTCACGACGACATGAACTGGATGTACTTGATCACCGCCATTGCAAAACTGAGCAGTTGCCTTCAGTTGCTGCTGATTTGGCGACCAGACGGAGTAATGAATTTCAGGATTCTTGATACACTATCCAGGCCACCAATGTTTCTAAAAAGCATAAACTTCCGAGGTAAGTTGGGACGGCTACCAGAATGGATTGGTTTGCTGGCTAATCTAACTGAGTTGACCCTTCGCGCCACTGAATTGGAATCTGAGGAGTGAGGAGCACCTGAAAGTTATCTCTCAGTTACCAAGCCTGCTCTAGCTCAGGTTGCATCACAGTGCATACACCGCGTTCTCTGCGTCAGAGTTCCCAAGTCTCAAACTGCTCACCATTCATCTCGCTGTATACCAGGCATTGAACCTGAGGTTTGAGGAAGGGGCTGCGCCTAAGCTCCATAGGCTGGAGCTATCTTTCTTTGAAAATGCTTCCATCCGGCAGCCTTCAGGTATCAATTTTCTTGCAAATCGTCAGGAGGTCTTGGTCCACGCCGATCCATGCCGCAACTCGGAAGCTATGGTGCACTATTTGAGGAATGAAGCTAGGAGGAATCCCAACCAACCTATTGTCACTTTCAAGGCGAAACAATGGAAGTCAGCACGGATGGGTCCAGCAATAGATTACAGAGGAAACATCTGGTTTTTATAATACGGGCACCGCTGAACACGGGTGAGCTATACTCTGGACAAGATTCAGAATTTCTGACGCTTCAATATTTGGTCAGTCGGGTCTCAAGTGCCAATAGTCAAATTATTTTGTTATTTTTGTTTCTGGTGATCTGTACAGATATGTGGACATCAAGGATGAGTTGTTGAGACAGTTTACCGTCCTTTTCTTTTCCAATGGATAAGAGATTTGCAGTGTTACTGAGCATTCTTTGTGGGCGACTTACTGTCCTAGAGTCGATATTTCGATGGCTTCGGTCTCTGCTACCTGGTCGTGAATACATAGTATGTTTTTGGGTTAGCATCACTCTGGAAATCTTGCAACGTCATTGTATTTTACCTGAAAAGAAACATCACACTTTGGTTGCAAATTTGTAACGTTATCTTTTACAGCAGCAAATTTGTAATGTTGCTATTCGTTGTGTGTACGTTCTTACAATGCTTCAGTTGCCCTGTCTGCCATGTAGAGAAGCCACCACTGCTTACAATGCTTCAGTTGCTCTGTCTGCAATGTAGAGAAGCCACCACTGCGGGGGTTTTACTGCTGTGGTAGTGTGGTGTCAACTGTTGGTCGATCAGCCGATGACTGTGTTAAAATCCCCTCTGCGTGCTCTGCGCATCGCCGAGTTCAGTATAGAAACTCTGTAAGCTGTTGGATTCCGCTCCGCAGTTTATCAGTGAAGAAGTCATATAGAGAAGTTCGTGGAGAGGACAATGTGGGGTGGAGTGGATGTTCTGAGGTTTGATTACAGTAAGTTCTTGCGCTACTTCTGTAATGAGGAGGGGGTGACGATGTTTGAGGAAGTTGGAAGATGACCGAGGGAAACAAGGCTTGTTGATCTTGGTGACATCTTTCTAACCTACGGCGAGAGGATGGCCACAAGGGATAGGAGGGGAGTGATGAATGGACATTTGACAGCTGTTCATGATTACAATTGCTTATCATCGTCTCATAGTCAGAAGCTGGGAGCTTCTGAAGTGTGATATCACAGAAGTTGTAGATGATGTAATTTGGAGTAATAGAGAAATACTTATTGCTCTTTGGTCTTGGTATAAGTGTCTTTTTGCTAATACAAAGCGGGGGAAACCCTTTTTCGGTAAGTGTCTTTTTGCGGCATGGTTTGAGGACTTGTTCTAGTTAATTATAGGTTCTGGATATAGATGGGATAATGCTATTTTTGTTCAAAAATTTGGAAGAACTACCTCTTAGTTTCTTGTGCAATGAATCAAGATGTTTGCAGTATTATTGGGTATCCTTTGTGGGCTACCAACTGGCCCGTATAATCTATATCTGGGTGGCTTGGTCTCTGCTATCTTGTCGCGAAAAGATGCATACATTTGGGTGGATCATCTCAAAATTTCGCAACGCCATAGCAAGCTTGCCGGCCTCTGCTCTGCAGGTTTTCAGTGAAAATTGTGGTTGGCATCACTCTTTTGGACTGTTCAATTTAACAGGAGTAGCTCCTTAGGGGTTATTTGGATAGCAAGATTATGGAGAACTAGTTCTAGTTAAACGCAATTTCTATTGTAACAACCAAAAATCTTGTTTGGATCGCCTAACTGAATCATGGATAAAGAAAACTGAGTTCTACAAAACCTCAAAAACCCAGCTTATAGAAAAACGACTATTTGGCGTTTTTATATAAACCAGTTTTATGAATACGGCGGCCACGTACGGAGCGCATGGTGCCATGGCTGACGTGCTCCTCCTTCTGCTGACGACGACGGCCGCAATCCTCTTCGGGCACGAGCGAGGCGCCGCCTAGTGGGTGAGCTCGCCACTCGGGGCCAGACGTGGTCGTGGTCGTGTCGCACGGCGACGCATCAGAGTGCCGCCACGTCCTCTGCAGGCACATGCGAGGCGACGCTGGAAGTCAGTGCGGCTCAGCGAGCTCTCGCCGCTCTGGCCCGGACGTGGCCTTCGCCGTGTGACACGGCGAAGAATCACAAGGGTCGCAACGTGCTCTACAGGCATCAGCGAGTTTACGCCGGAAGTCGGCGAGGCTCGGCGAGCATGCCGTTCGGGGCTTGAATGTGCCCGTCGCCGTATGGCATGGCGACTTGGCAAGGCGGGAGCTGCCGCGGAATACAGAGTGCCATAGCCGATGTGTTCGTCCTACCGACGGTTGCTACAACCTGATCTCCCCAGCGAACGTGAATGACGAACAGCATCACATCATAAGCACTGCCCCCTGTCTAGTCATCGCAGCAGGACACTGCTGCATGGCCGGCAGCCTGTTTGTTGTCATCACCATCGCCACCGACAGCACCCTTGTCTCTGTCGCCGTATTTGGGGAAGCGGCCGCAGCGAGGCTGACAGGAGCGCTCGGCGGAGACGCTCCCGCTAAGCGCCAGCAGCTCAATAGATCGACCAAAGGAATGTATTGGAATTTTGACTAAGTCGCTGTGTGTTGGAGCTGCGTATCCATGCTTTCTTATTTTTCTCATCCAAACAAAGTATTGTACTCCCTCTGTAAACTAATATAAGAGCGTTTAGATAACTAAAGTAGTGATCTAAACACTCTTATATTAGTTTACGGAGGGAGTATGTGCTTACCTTAACAGAATAACTAACCAAAACTGGTTTTCCTAAAAATCCTCTAAAAACTCGTTTTCTAAAATCCCACGTCTAATTCCCTGTATCCAAACAACCACTTAGTCATTTTCCCAAAAATTCTCATAATATGGTTCGGTCTGCTCAGTAGCAGAGACAATATACGCTGACATACCCAAGGTAATGCTCTTGAGGCATCGGTAATGACTCCATTATGTTCAACAATCGAAAGTTTGACGATCAAAGGTAATCTTGATAATCAGAGCATCTAGAAAAGCAGTCTTGCGCTGATAATCCTACAGCAAACAAACCATAAGTACGTCGTGCACTGCACATTACGTAAATCTAGAGTCAAGCAGAATTGGCACGACCTGTGTGATCAAAACAATACAGGAGCCATGCAGAAGGATAACATTATGATGAACTAACGTCACATCCATCCTCTGACTGTGGAAGATAGTGCGTTGAGCAAAGAAACAAATGTATTAGGACCTTATTCTGAAATCCTAATAAATAAAATCTCGTCCTGTCTCTCCAGCGAAAAAAGAAAGCCTGGGATACTGAAGAATGATTAGGAAAACTGTTACAAAGTATAATTTACAGACTACAGCCTCTGCGCTCTTCGAGTACCGGCAAACACTACACGTGCCTACTTGATTGAAAGAACACCGGCATCATCAAAATCAAACTGGCAAAAACAAAATCAGCAAACAAGGCATAATCAGCAAAAATGTACTGCGGCTGAGGTACTGATAACAGGTAGAGGTTGAAATCAGGGAAGGTTGCCCAATACTCACTGCTTCAGTACTCGGCACTGTATTCAATGTTATACAGCAACTCCCTACGGCTCTCACCGCCCATCCACAAGTTCAGCCGTTTACACAGGGACTGCAGTTTCTCATCGCTATCGAAGTCTGATTCACGGGAGCAGCGTCTTCGGACCTTCTTAAGAGTCTCCTTTGAAGGAGTGAAGCCCACATCAACCTGAACAAAACGTTGGTTTGAGGGAACCGTACATAAGCAATGTATAAAGGGCGGGTTCAGTTCAACTGACCATTTCGTCAAGAACAGCAAGAGCAGCTTTTGGATCTCGGTTGACAAGATGCGCATCGACAAGCAGGGAGTATGTTGTTGCATTTGGCTTAACATCCTCAAGGCTTACTAAATGCTGGAATACATTACTAGCTTCCTCTGTCTGCGAAACACAAAGGGCAACACATTAAAAGGGATTTTGTTATCTAGCTGCCAAACAGGTACTTTGAAGAGACATAAGAAACAAAGGAAATATGGCCAGCAATAATGATACCTTTTTTAGCTTCCCGAATGCATGCAACAGGGCATTGTACGAATGTATGTCAGGCGTAAGTCCAAACTTTTCTTTCATTGCCTCAAAAGTTTCGTATGCTCGCTCAATGTCCCAAATATTTGCACAGCCTAGTATAACACAGTTAAGAGCAGCAACAGATTTGTATGGTGGATCCGCGGAACTCAGATTCTCTAATTGAACATAAACCTACAAATGGTAGCCTATAGGTTAGAGCATTCAATCATACGTACTTAAAAAAAAAGACATAGCAGGGCAATAAAATGCTTATTCCAGATTATGAAGTCCAATTGACAAAGATCATGCAGTTGTAAGCATGTCATGAACAAATGAAGTCTGGCTAACCATGTAGACGTTGTACAACAAGTATCTTCCAAGTCTAAGTAAGCAAGTGAGTCGCAGTTATGTACGAATGCAAACCAAGTCATTCAAGAAATAATGTAATGCTAGCAGAATGGAATTAAGGTACAGAAAGCCACGAGAGATTATTGCCAGTGGAGAGCCAACGCACAATTTCCCACAAATATTACAGTAGTAATGCTGACCAAGTGAAAATAACAGTAGAGTAGAAACTGGCATAATTTTTTTTACAAAAAAAAGGGAGCATTCAAGCGATGTCACAGCATATAGAATGGATGCAATCATGTCGCCAACGGAATTATATGGTAGATGCTTTTTCTTGAAAGAAGACTCATTGCATCATGAATAGCAAGTGTAAGCGGATCTACCGAGTCCAATGTGGTGAAGCCATCCTTGCAGCAAGCAACAACAAGTGGTTGCAATGAAGTAAATGGTGAGAAGAGCTCTTTATCGATACCCTCAAAGTTCCTATAGGCATTTTCAAATTCACGAAGAGTGCCAAAAGCTCGTTGGAGTTGACCAATTGATGAATGAGCATAAATCTTCGCAAGATAAGTCTCTGGCGTGGGTGCCCTTTTCTGGCGCAAGGACTTGCGTAATATTGACCAAGCAGCGTTCAAGAGGTCACTGCTGCAGGTTCTACCAGCAGCACTGAAAGCTGAGAGTACTAAACCTTCATTGACTGAACGGTGAACAGGGGGTTTAGAACCCTCGCCATGTGCAATCCATCTCGCAAGAAATTCCAAACCAAACATGGCCAGCTTGCTATTGTTAGCTTCAAAAGCAGCTTCTGCTATGTCAATGCACCAGGCCCATTGTGGACACAAGAGTTTGTTCTTCTCTGTTGCCTGAAATAAACCAAATTGCACGGTCATAAATATGGCAGACAAATGATTTTTACTTGACAACTACATGCATATTATAAGGTGCATGCCAAAAGTATGAATGTCAGAGGCCATCAGTGTAACTCACAAACATCTAAGGAATGGGGTCAACTGTAATATCAAATTCCTAAATAGCATACAAGCAATGAATGAACTGTTCTTTAGAATAAGTACCTTGCACTTCTCTATGATTGATGCCAATGTGTCCAAACTCCCAGATTTAACACATACTCGGACATACTCAGCAAATACAGGTGAAGATACCGCGTAGCCTGATTTAAGCATCAGTTCCAAATATTTGAAGGCTGAGTCAGCACGGTTGTGTCTAAGAAGCAGATCTACAACCAAATTGTAGGATTCATCATCTGGCACAATTCCTGTTTGCAGCATCCTGATTTCAACAGATAGAGTGATAGAGATCATTCTGAAAGCCGACTTTATTGCAGCAGCGAGTCACAAAAATTTATGATGGCCTCGAAATAACACATTTGGTACAAATGAGAGCATAAGCTACTGCCATGCTAACCATGTAGGGAAAAACCAAAGATAAGCTATCTCGACCGGAAAATCAAAGCTAAGCAGTTAACCAGAATTGTATTAACAGTAACCCTCTGCAGGAAAACTCGATAGTCTACATATTTTGATGACAAAAGTAGTTACAAATCTAGTCTCTCGGTGAAGCAAATCTCAAACGTACCATGGATCAAAGTTGTATGTCAGCACATCCATAGAAAAAGGAAAAAGAGAATGGGCTTGAGCACAATGAATATACGACCTTTGCAACTAGCATCAGATCAAGCTATCACCCTAGCATGCTAATACCAGACAGAAGAGGATTTGTTTGTAGACTGGGTTGAGGTTCCACAATACAATTTTGAAACAAACGTATTCTTGTGTAACAACAGATAACTAAGCAATCCATATGTTGACAATAGCTTAGGATGTGCTACGAGTTTGTAAACTACCCAGAGTACACTAGAGCAGTTGAGTCGTAGAGAGGCAGAAAGAGAAGAACTCACCGTTCGACGATTTTCTCGGCCCCTTCGACCTCGCGGGCCTTGACCATGGTCTTGAGGACGAGGTTGTAGGAGGCGGTGTTGGGCGCGAGGTCGAACTCGCGCATCTGGTCGGCGAGATCGAGCATCTCGTGCGGCAGGGCGCCGGACATGAGGTTGGCGCGGAGGTAGTGGTTGAAGAGGTCGACGTCGGGGCGGTTGGGCTTACCGGTGGCGGCGTCGAGGGAGCGGACCCAGGACTCGAAGAGCTGCTTCATGTCCTCCCAGTGCTGCTCCGTCATCCAGGCGGCGAAGGTCTCCTTGAGGTCGGCGGCGCTGCGGGCGGCGGAGAAGGCGGCCATGCGGTGGCCGTCGGGGAAGGCGACGACGGCGGGGAGGAGCGAGGAGGCCGGGCCGGAGGCGGCCGGGTTGCGCCAGTTGTCGCCGTAGAAGGGGATGCCGACGGTGGGGTTCGGGGGGAG